>NC_068306.1:27339789-28070456 GCF_025860055.1 Xyrauchen texanus | reverse complement strand
CTAGACGTATTTAACAGGGAAAAGAGTGCAGACTGTTGAATACATTATTATATTCCTTACTAAGTTATATAAAATGTCAAAATGTTTAAAAATGAAATAAACTTGCTAAATGTTGTTCAAAGTGTTTAATATGTGATTATTTTATAGACCTATTTTTAATTTTATTTTTTAATGCAATTCATATGTGCTGGTCAACAGAAATTGAAAAAATCCAAATTCACAACCCAAATTTAAAAGTGGATTTAGGCTACATCCACAACACCAATTCTGAAAAAGGTTGGGAAAACAGCAGCCATACATCAACACTGTGCAGAAGCACTGAAGTATCCCATGTCTTATGGTTGGAGTTGGCATCAGTTCATCCTCTAAGTCTATAGGCTAATAGACTGAAGTGATATTTGGCTAGCGACTGCTATTAGTCATCATAACTCAGGGGCATGAAGCATTGGAGTCCAACACAATGCAGAAATGGAGCTGGATCCAGCCGGTTCTGGTGAACTTTACTTCATTTTTATGATATTATTATTGATTTGTTTTTACAAGGAAACTATTATATTCATCATACTAAGTGGGAGGGATTTAAAAACTTTTTTCACATTTAAAAAAAAATAAGTAACTTGTTATTTGAGAATATATATATATATATATATATATATATATATATATATATATATATATATATATATATATATATATATATATATATTCAATTTTTGTGTATATATATATATATATATATATATATAATCAAACTTCCGGGCGGGAACTTCCGCTTATAGCGAGTTCAGTTCCTGTTTGACCCGCACGATGAAAAGCTGTACGTGCGCTACATGAGTTTTACTGCGAAAAGTACAGCAATTTTACATGTGGTCGAGACGATGGAGTCAGAAATAAAATAACAGAGGCGACGGAAGCCCCAGGTCTCTGGTATGTGAATTCATGAGTTGATATTGATTATATTTAAGTGATCATTTTATTTTGTACTTTATAAGCGCGTGAGTAGCTCTCTAACTGGCAAACAGTCACGACTATCACCGTTAGATCACCACTAGTCGCCCGAGACTAACTCAAATACAACCGTTTTTAGGCTCCGACCACGTCGTCGACACATTTTGTCTAGGAATGACCATATGGTCGCTATGAGTTGCTCTTTTTAATTTGAAACGCAAACGTACGGAGTTCAATGTGACATCGTTAGCAGAAAATATTCGAGCAGTTGCTGTCATTCAAGCTCCTTGCCGACGGAAGTTGGGGGGATTTTAGATTATTGTAACCAACCAGGATCGCTTTCGAAATGATTGACGGAGTTTACAGCCAATAGGATTCCCGCTAATTTCCTACGGCGTTTGTAATGAATCTTTAATTCGGTCTGTCTTATTCCGGTACACATTTGTCTATGCACCTGGAAAGGCTGGCGGTAATACGGACGGGTAGCGCTATGTTGTACAATGTGAGATTAAAACAGCTCGTTTACTCCTATTTTGGGTTTTTGATGTTTTTAGTAGGACTCCATCAAGCCGAGGGGGCCGCAACAGAAATGGCAAACCTGAACTGGAAGCCGTTTGTCTACGGGGGAATGGCCTCAATTGTTGCAGAATTCGGTGAGTCTGTGCACCTGCTGTTTTTGCATAATCGTTTATATTACAGTTCCCTTCTCAGATCATTTGTCATAAGAGTCTTTCTTGGCACAGTTGCTAATATCTCTAATTGAAGTGGCATAATTCATATTCATATTTAATCAATAAGATCAAAATATTGGCATCAGATGCATACATGCAGTAAAGTAATTCAGGATAAAATAAAGCTGTTGAAAACATTTTTTTTGTCTATTAGTGACCATTTGGTTGGAAATATCAAGTTGCTGTTTGGAAATGTTTATATGGATTTTTACTGTAGATTGTGTTGTAGAGTCATGTTCACTATATTTGCCACATTGGAGGTACAGAATATCTCTTAACAATACAAGAACACAAAACGGCAGAATGAGTAAAACGACGTTCCCCACTGCACAGTTGGTACAGTGCACAAACCCAGGCACAGCACACTAAATGAAAGATTTTACAGGAAATGTTCATGTAAACAGTTGGTGAGATCTCTGAAACGCTTGCGTAAACATTAAATTACAAAAGTGAAGCATTAGGATCTGAAATGTAATCTGTGATTGAATGCTGTAGGTACCTTCCCTATTGATCTGACAAAAACACGGCTGCAGGTTCAAGGGCAGACCCACTGTATGGAGGTCCGCTATCGGGGCATGTTCCACGCTTTGTTCAGGATTGGACAGGAAGAAGGCATCCGGGCATTATATTCTGGGTGAGAGCAAATTATTTGCAAATTCTGATTGACCACAAAGTTGTCATTTGCAGCAGAGCATTATTGTTTAATGGTGGTAGCATTTGTGCTAAAATGGGTTACTATGTACTTGTTGGTTACTATGTACTTGCTGGAGTTGTGTTCCTTGTAAACGGCATACGGTGCACCCATAAAGTATTCGGACCCCTTTATTTTTTTCACATTTTATGTTGCAGCCTTGTGCTAAAATGCTTTAATTATTTTTTGACAACACTCCACTGATCTGGGCTTATGGCAAAGTGGAAAGCCTGCTTGGAATTTGTCAAAAAGCAGCTAAAGGACTCTCAGACTGTGAGAAAGAAGATTCTCTGGTTTGATGAAAAGAAGATTGAACTGTTTGGCTTCAATTTCAAGTGTCATGTCTCATCACCTGCACAATACCATCCCAACAGTAAAACATGGTGCTATGGGGTGTTTTTCAGCTGCAGGGACTAGGGGAATAGTCAGGGTTGAAGGAAAGCTGAATGCAGCAAAATGCAGAGATATCCTTAATGAAAACGTGGTCCAGAGCACTCAGGACATCAGACTGGGCCAGAGGTTCACCTTCCTACAGGACAATGACCCTAAGCACACAGCCAAGACAATGCAAGAGTTGCTTAGGGACAACTCTGTGAATGTCTTTGAGTGGCCCAGCCAGAGCCCAGACTCCAATCAAACATCTCTGGAGAGACCTGAAAATGACTGTCCACCGACAGTCCCCATCAACACCTGACACAGCGTGAGAGGATCTGCAGAGAAGAATGGCTGCAAATCCCCAAATCCAGGTGTGCAAATCTTGTTGCATAATTTCCAAAAAGGCTTGAGACTGTAATCGCTGCCAAAGGTGCTTCAACTAAGTACTGAGTTAAGGGTCTGAATACTTATGTCAATGTGATTTAATTTTTTTTTCTATTTAATACATTTGCAAATTGCAAAAAAAAAAAAGTTTTTTATTGGCTTTGTCATTATGGGTATGGAGTGTAGATTGATGTGGAAAAAAATATTAAAGCATTTTAGCATAATGCTGCAACAATAAAAAATATATTTTTTAATTTTTTTTTAAATAAAGGGGTCTGAATACTTTCTAAATGCACTGTAGTTGCAACCCATACTTTGGTTTAGGTGTCTTAAATAAAACTGGGAGGTGTAATAAACATAGAAAATAAATATAGATGATATTAAATCCACATGATCTGCATGGGTTTGTAGAGGAGCTGAGTAACATGAAACTGGCCATCTGATTTGGCATGAACAGCTTGAATGCAATCGCTCGAGTTGAACTTGTTGGTGGTATTTGTGTATCAGTGAGCATCATATTTTTCAAACCATTATTTTGTGACTTGCCACACCAGAAACTTTGTGGCTAGTGACTTGATATTAATATAATTTTTTTTATAGAGCCTGTATTGGGCTCATTTACAGGTGCATCATTTTATTTTTGATCTACTAGAATAGGTTTACATGCTTTTAATGTTCAAAAAACACATTATTTTTCTCATACTGTACATTTCTGCAGCACCTCTTTTCACCTTCTGTCTAAAATGCTCTGTTTTAGCTCTTGTCTCTTTAAAGCCCTCCTTTCTGAAAAGCCCAGTCTGCTCTGATTGGTCAGCTGTCTCAGTCTGTTGTGATTGGTCAACTACTTAGAGCGTGTGTCGGATATGTAACGCCCCTTACTATAAACAAATTTCATCTTAAAGTAGCCCTTAGGCAGACACTGTGCAAATGTGTTACATAGTGACATGGCTAAGTCACGGGAGTAATGGCTGGACTGCAAACCAGGTGTTTCAGGTAGTTCAGGAGCAGTGTTTTCTGTGGGAGAATGTAACTCCCTTTGGTGTGGACGTTGTGCTTTGTAACTTTGCCAACTTTTTACATGCACAAAAACTATTGCACACTAAAGAAAAAATTAATTCCCAAAAAGCATAATAGGGCCTCTTTAAATTGTTTAATTCTTAATTTCTAAAAAAAAAAAAAAAAAGTTACAGCATATTTAACTGGGAATTTGCATTTATTACTCGTGAAAATGGCTGTCAAGCCAAACGATTACTGACAGCATAGGGAGAATGATTGGTATCTGTTTAGGGGTCCCTATAAACATGATGCTTTTTGTAGACTATTATTTTTCTTTATGGTTTTCATCCTTTTTATACAAATAAATAGCCAAAGCTATTATAGATTTGTTTCTGTATGGTAAAAAGTTAACAAACAAACAGGTTGTTAAAGGAATAGTTCACCCAAATTTGGAAATTCTCTCATAATTTGCTCGCCCTCATGCCATCCCAGATGTGTATGACTTTCTTTTATCTGCTGAACTCAAAAGAAGATTTTTTTTGAATTTCTCAGCTCTTTTGGTTCAAGTGAATGGGTGCCAATATTTTGAAACTCTAAAAATCTCATAAGTCAGCATAATAGAAATCCATAGATCCGCAGTGGTTAAATCCATATATTCAGAAGCGATATGATAGGTGTGGGTGAGAAACAGATCAATATTTAAGTACTGTGAAATTCTTCTACCTGCCCAGTAGGGGGTGACATGCATGAATACAGTTAATAATCAAACGCATAAGAAGAATGTGAATGTGAGAGTACAGATTGACTGAGCAGGGAGAAGACTTGATGGTAAAAAAAAAAGGGACTTGTATATTGATCTGTTTCTCACCCATACCAAAGTCCTTTCTTTCTTTCAATCTCCATAATTTAATTCCCTGCTCAGTCAATCTGTACATTCATATTCCTCTTGTGTTTTTGTCGATTCACATTATTATGCATATCGCCCCCTACTGGGAAGGTAGAAGAATTTCTATAGAAAAAAAGGAATTAAATATTAATCTGTTTCTCACCCTCACCCATCATATCTCTTCTGAAGATATGAATTAAAATACTGGAATTATATGGATTACTTTTATGGTGCCTTTATTTGCTTTTTGGACCTTCAAAGTTCTGGCCACCATTTACCTATATTGTAAAGACCTACAGAGCAGAAATATTCTTAAAAAAAATAAATCATTATTTGTGTCATAAAATCTCTAATGTGACACTTTTTTTTTTTTTTATCTTAGTTGTTGGATAGATTGGTGCCATGGTTGCTTAGCAATGTTTTTTTTACATTCATGAAAATATTATATCAGTACATGTATTCCCTTTTGAATCAAAGCTGTTACTTTGGCAATGCTCTTGAGTTAAGCCATAGCAACAATAATAATGTAATATTTATGCTTAAATAGCTTGAGCTGTGACCCTGAAATTTCACCGTGTTCCACTTCTCAACATATACAATTGAAGTCAGAAGTTTACATACGCTTAGGTTGAAGTCATTAAAACAAATTTTTTTTTTAACCACTCACGTCATTTAGGACACATTTTGTGCATGATTTTTCCAACAATTGTTTACAGACAGATTGTTTCATTTTTAATTGACTATCACAATTCCAGTGGGTCACAAGTTTACATACACGAAGTTAACTGTGACTTTAAGCGGCTTGGAAAATTACAGAAAATGATTTAAAGCCTTAAGACAATTATCCAGTTAGCTTCTGATAGGTGTATTGAATTGGAGGTGTACATGTGGATGTATTTTAAGGCTTACCTTCAAAATCAGTGTCTCTTTGCTTGATAATCATGGGAAAATCAAAAGAAATCAGCCAAGACCTCAGAAAAACAATCGTGGACCTCCACAAGTCTGGTTCATCCTTGGGAGCATTATACAAACACATGAAGGTACCACATTCATCTGTACAAACTATAGTATGAGAGAATAAACACCATGGGACCACGCAACCATCATACCGCTCAGGAAGGAGATGCATTCTGTCTCCTAGAGATGAACGTAGTTTGGGGCAAAAAGTGCAAATCAATCCCAGAACAAGATCAAAGGACCTTGTGAAGATGCTGGAGGAAACAGGTAAACAAGTATCTATAACCACAGTAAAAAAAAAAAGAAGTCCTATATCAATATGAAACGAAAGGCTGCTTAACAAGGAAGAAGCCAATGCTCCAAAACCGCCATAAAAAGCCAGACTGCAGTTTGCAAGTGCACATGGGGACAGAGATCTTAATTTTTGGAGACATGTCCTCTGGCCTGACGAAATAAAAATTTAACCACTTGGCCATAATGACTAGGGATGCACCGATCTGATAGCTGGATCGGTTTTGGCTCTGATACTGAAGCTTTTAGACTGATTAGGCATCGGTCCGACGAGCCCCATCCAAATCCGATACTGTGTGTTAGTCATGTTAGTTACTGTCAAGCTAAAAAATGACAAAGAACCATTAAAAACACAAATAAAGTAGTTAATATGACTCGTGCATTTTATTCAAAGCCACTTGAAGATGTGCAATAGCTCTGTGAATCACAAAAGACTGTGTTTAATAAGAAAATGTATAAAATGCACGCATGGCTCCAGCACATAAGTGAATGACGCTTCACTGTTTACACGCACTCGTGGCTATTTTAAGCCTTCACAGCGGTGTGCAATATTTGAGCTCTAATCACAAACAACATCTCAGATGTAGATGCTCAATAGTTCGGTTCACTTATAATATGCATTTAGAATGAAACTAGAGGTGTTTTTTTTTTTTTTTTGTGTATGTATAATCTATACATTTATATTGAAATAATGTGTAGTTATAGGTTTGTGTTTCTGTACATATTAAAGAGTACACCCAATTAATTCCACACAATAATGTAAAGATATTCTAAATTGATTATGCAGAAAAACAATACTGGTATTGTATCGGCCAATACTGAAATTTCAGATATCGGAATTGGATCGGAAGAGAAAAAGTGGTATCAGTGCATCCCTAATAATGGCAATAGTTATGTTTGGAGGAAAAAGGGTCAGACTTGCAAGCCAGACACCACCATCCCAACCGTGAAGCATGGAGGTGGCAGTATGATGTTGTTGGGTTGCTTTGCTGCAGGAGGGACTGGTGCACTTCACAAAATAGATGGAATCATTAGAATGGAAAATTTATTTGGATATATTGAAGCAAAATCTCAATACATCAGCCAGGAAGTTAAAGCTTGGTTGCAAACGGGTCAAGTCATTTTTATTTGTATAGCACCTTTCACAACACACATCGTTTCAATATATCTATAATCTATATATAATGATGAAATAATTATACATAGTTATCTTTAAATATTTAACAAATATATATATATATATATATATATATATATATATATATATATCATTGTTAAATATATAGCAGTGTAGTGTCTCGGGTGTGTCGCATCATAAACATAAAATGTTTAGGTCACTGTGTCAAGTTAAATATAGTTTAATACTTGGAACACATCTTGAGATCCCTTAGTTTGGATTTGCACTCTTAAGTGTTTTGAACGCAAGAACGTAACGCATGTTTATGTTGTGTTTTTGCTGCTGAAGGTTGTTTTCTTCACTGTAAAAACTGTGCGTTGCTCATACAGCTGAAATTTCACTTACTGCCCTCTGGAGTAAACCGGTGGTACTACAAGCTTGCATTTCTCAGGAATCTTCCTTATATGGGGGCATTGTGATTTTTAATTTGCGTTATTTTTATTTTATTTTGCGTGTTATTTTTTTTTTATCAAGTTAATCTCACTGAATTAACCCGTTAAATCGTCAGCCCTAGTAATAATGGTTCTTGAGCTTGTCAGTAACAAACATGACTAACACACAGTATCGGATTTCATATAAATGTTTCAGTATTGGAGCCGATATCGATCCAGGTATTGGATCGGTGCATCCCTAGTAGAAGGTCACTCAGGTACTGTGGAGCTAGACCATTCAAAGCTTTGTATGTAACAGAATTTTAAAATTAATGCAAACGTTAACAAGTAAACAATATAATGACGATAGAATGGGGCTAATATATTACTTAGTTCTAGACAGCACGCTGGCTGCTGCATTTTGAACCAGTTGAAGTGTATTTATTGAACTTGCTGGACATCCTCCCAGAAATGCATTGCAATAATCTAGTCTTGAGATCATGAATGCATGAATTCGTTTTTCGGCATCTGCAACAGAGAGCATGTGTTGTAATTTAGCAATATTTCTTAGGTGTTATATTTGATACAAATCTGTCCTTTTGAAAATCTAATTCTTCCACCTAAGTTCTTGGCTGTTGAAGACGATGGAACTACATCCATTGAGAGTCAAATTATATTTTAGCGGCTTGTTTTTAGAGGTTTTTGGTCCAATAATTATTACCTCCGTTTTTTCAGAATTGAGTAGAAGGAAATTTCTGGCCATCCAATCTTTGATTTCATTGATACACTGCTAATTTGGAGAATTGTGAAATTTCGTCAGGTTTTGAAGAAACAGGTTTTTCTTTAATCGGAGGGGGCGACACTATCAAGAGTGCTAGAGAAGACTGTATTTATTTATATGTTCTTCTAGACTTTGGGTCTTTTTGAGTGTATGAGATCTGAAAGATTATTAGTGAAGCTATCTCTAGAGGTCAAAAGAATAGTTCAACCTGAACGACAGCATGGCGTAGATTGAGTAACATTAGCTGATCGCAGAATGCAAGAGACGAGGTAATGATCGGAGATGTCATTGCTCTGCGATGTCCTCAGCTGATAGCTTCATTGAATTCTACCCGCTCAAAACCAGTTTCATGTACAACCGTAAAGAGAAGACTCAGGGGTGCAGGCCTTATGGAAAGAACTGCAAAGAAAAAGCCACGTTTGAAACAGAAAAACAAAAAGAAAATGTTTGAGTGGACAAAGAAACACAGACATTGGACAACAGATAATTGGAAATGAGTGTTATGGATCTTAACCCCATTGAGCTTTTGTGGGATCAGTTAGACTGTAAGTTGCATGAGAAGTGCCCAACAAAACAGCCACATCTATGGCAAGTGCTACAGGAAGCGTGGATGCCACCTGAGTATCTGGACAAACTGACAGCTAGAATGTCAAGGATCTGCAAAGCTGTCATTGCTGCACATGAAGGATTTTTTTGACGAGAACTTTTTGAAGTAGCTTAATTTCTGAATATATTTTTCAAATTGTAATATACATTTTTACATTATTAATGTCCTGACTATACATTGTTATCAATTGAATGCCACTTTGGTGAATAAAAGAACAAACTTAAGAGTAAAATCTGTACATCATTCCGAACTTTTGGATGTATATTTTGTACAACATTTAAAATATTACATTTCTTGAGATGCAGATCTGACTTGCACAACAATTGCATGCATTATTCTGTCTTAAAGGAATAGTTTACACAAAAATGAAAATTTGCTGATGATTTACTCACCCTCTGGCCATCCAATATGTATCGGAGTTTCTTTCTTCATCAGAACAGAATTTAAGATTTTTAGGATTTCATTTCAGGCCTCCTCCTTTAAACAATGCAAGTGAATGTATTCCATTTTTTTGATGGTCCAAAATGCATATTTAGGGTGCATCAAAATCCACAAGACTCCAGTCGTCAAATAAAGTTCTTCTGAACCCAAACGATTGATTATTTTTAGAAACAATGCAATACTTATATACTTTTTAACTACAAATGTTCACTTCCGTACATCTCTGTGACATGCGCTCATGAGAGGGATGACATAAGCTCTGGAGGAGGCAAGAAGCACGTCATTGTTTACAAGAGGAACAGTGCTGTACAAAAGTTTAATTGACTAGTGTAGTTCAAAATGGTCGTTTGGTGTGTGTACTGTGTCCTGGATGCTTCACCCTTCAGAAACCCCAAATAAAATGCAGAACAGGAAAAATATTAACTTTTCACCGATTGCTTGTACATGATGATTAGCGATTGAAGCTCTGGCTTATTGCGCTGAACCGGGATATCAGTAACCTATCAGTCTGAGACTGGTTTCAACTACAACTTGTGTGGCTTGAATTCCTGACAGTCATATAGCCTATATATTTCTGCTAAAGAAAAAGCACAATTAGATAACTCAATGGCATAGCTCCGATATAAATGGGTATTTACTGCAGTAATGGTATTTTTATTGTTTGGAAATAATTTTTTTTTTATATTATTTTTAAATTGTTTTGGTTTGTGTACGGTGCTTGGCCTTCGGTCTGTGCAAGTTTCTCTTGTAAACAAGACCTGCCTCCTCCACGCGTGACCTTACCAACGAGCTTACGTCATCTCTCTCATGAGTGCATGTCACAGAGATGTACGGAAGTGAATGTTTGTAGTTAAAAAGTATATAAGTATTGTTTTGTTTCTAAAAATAATCAATCGTTTAAATTCAGAAGAACATTATTTGTCGACTGGAGTTGTGGATTATTTTGATGCCCCCTTAATATGCATTTTGACTGTCAAAGTAATAGAGTACATTCACTTGCACTGTTTAAAGGAGGATGCCTGAAATGAAATCCTAAAAATCTTAAATTCTGTTCTGATGAAGAAAGAAATGTATACATCATGGATGGCTCGCGGGTGAGTAAATTATAAGCAAATTTTTATTTTTGGGTGAACTATTCCTCTAAGGTTGTCTTCTTTTAAGATTGTGTTTGCAGGGCTGTAGTTCTTTAAACTTTGTTCTTCGAGATTAATGTCTTAATTGTTAATTTCCAGGGTTTTGTGAAGTATTTTAATTTGTAATTTGAACTGTATATTATTCAGATTTCCATTAGTCTCGATCTGAAAATAAAACTATGGCCTTGAAACTGTGTACGTCTTGCATTTCTCAGGATTTCCCCCGCACTGCTTCGTCAGGCATCATATGGGACAATCAAGATTGGTACATACAACACACTAAAGAAACTGTTTGTTAGTCATCCTGAAGGTGAGTTTAGAGAGAGGATTTTTTTCATCATACTCTTGTTTCTTCTCCATCCAACATTTCTATAATTTGGTTGAACAGTAACACATTAGAGCATTGCCTGGAATAGTTTTATCTTATGTTAGTGTCTTCTGACGAATCAAACATTGCACCACAGTCCTCCACCTCCACAAATTGTTTGCACATATCCACAGTTTTCCTGATTAACCACTGGGTAGCATCATTATGATTCTAAGTGTCGCAAAACTGTTTTCTGGTTCTTGGTTGTTTCTCCATAAGAAATAACCAATACGAGCATTCCAAACCAATAACCATTTTAAGTGTTAGTTGGAGTAAACATTTGTTTAGGCTCAACTTGTGCAGTTGCTGGCTGTCATAATAGTAATTAATGATTTCAACGTAACTAACCTCGGTTCATAGATTCACGTTATTCACCCACTCCCTAAACTGATGAATGAGGAACTTTTAAAAAAAAATGGTCATTGCCACTCAAGAATCGGTACAATTTTTGCGAATTTAATACACTAAACAAAACATCACATTGTCCATTAAGAACTTATGCCGATGCGAGTGAAATCACTGGAGAATTAAAAATGGGCATCTGTTATGAATCGTGGAACACTTTCATGTTCAGGAAAAAGGTTGGATATGTTATTAAATTCCATATAAAACATTTATTTCATTGTTATATAAAATGACCCCAATGACATGGGTATTAGTGATTGACCGAATCAGTGTTGTAGGTACAATGCATTAATGCAATGAGTGATGTAGGTGCATGTCGGTGATAAACACTTTGGATCCTATTAAAAGCACTACGCCTTACGCGCAGCCCTAAGCAGTTTGTCATGTGCGAAAAGTCAGTGGGCATTTCCATGAAGTTTGGATGTTTTTGTGCAAGCATGCGCAACATCGATATAAAATAGCCCAATCATAAGAATTTAGTAGTGTACATGGGCTGGATGCAAATTCTAAGTGCAATTTTTGTGCAAGTGACTGTGGCTGGGAGTGCTTGTGTAATCTGTGGTTGTATGTGCACAATCTGTAGATGCATTGTATGTTAATGAAGTGCCAAAAAGTGCATTATGCTTTTTTCCTGTGAAAATCATGCATCCAAGCGTAATTTTGTAGCGCAGTCACGAAAATAGTCCTTTGTGTTTGCAAACATCTAATCAAAATGGAGTGTGCTGTCAATTTTAGCTCATAGCTGCACTACTGATATTTACGCTGTTCCAAACAAAAAGTATCTTCCGAGATGCCTTGTTTTTGCCAAAAATGTTAGCATTGCATTTACACTTCACCGAAGTACATTTCATTCAATACTGAAAAGTGTCTTTAGATAATAATAATAATAATAATAATAATATTGCTTCCAATATTTGTATGTTATTTATTTTTGTGCTCAAAAATAAGAGGTTTAAGTCATGACATATGACATATGACATATGCTATTAGAATCATGAATCTATAAGTGTTAAGGCCAGGGTATGCTTAGCTTTTCTGCGTTCTGGATCGGATCATGCCCAATCGACTGCGTTGCCTTTCAAAGTATACTCTTTGATGGTGAACGGATATGAACACATTTGATGCATGCACTCTATAACTGCTCTTTTAGTACAAATTACGATGGGCACATAAGAGAACTCTCCATGTCAATAAAATATGGGCCGCACACGGACACTCTTTGTCAACTGGGCTAATGAAGAAATTTACATCAGGCATACTGTGCACAAAGCGATCAGCAATGCAGAACACTAACATATACTTTGGCATATCACTGTTCGATCAAGTTGATCACTATTTTAGTCTAAATTAGCCACTTATTAGTTTCCATTTTGCTGATGATGCTTTCTTTAATGGATTGTTCACCCAAAAATGTTAATTCTCTCATCATTTATTCACCCTAATGCCATCTTAGATGTGTATTAATTTCTTCTGTTGAACACAAAGAATTTTAGAAGAATATTTCACCTCTGTAGGTCCATACAATGCAAGTGAAAGGTGGTCAGAACTCCAAAAAGGACATAAAGGCAGTATTAAATTAATCCATACAACACCAGTGGTTTAATAAGTGTCATGTGAAGTAATCCAATTGGTTTTGGGTAAGAACAGACCAAATGTATTTCTCTATTTTCACTATATATCTTATAGAAAGTCTTTATGGAATCATGATTTCAAGCTTGATTAAACTTCCTGTAGCATGATCTAGTGCTCTGCGCATGCAACAGGCACTAGGAAATGTAATCGTGCTTGAAATCATGATTGTGCCTAGAGATTGCAGTGGCAAGATGTACAGCGAAAAGGAGTCACATTGTGGCCTGTTTTCACCCAAAACTGACTGGATTACTTCATTGATTAAACTAAAGTTGAATGGATTACTTTAATGTTTCCTTTATGTGCTTTTTGGAGCTTCAAAGGTCTGTCCATCATTTGTTTGCATTGAAATGACCCACAGAGCTGAGATATTCTTCTAAATATCATCTTCCAGAGACTGCTAATTTTTTGGTTTTGTAAATTTGTTAGGAAAGACTTTATTTTTTATTTTTTTTAGATTCTATAAATTGTTATTTTATGTTATGTATTATTTTGTATATGTAAATATCTGTTATGTTGCTTCTGAAGGGGAGTACTAAATAATAATTAAAAAAATCTGCTTCAAAAGTTCTGCAAGGCGTATTTTTCTTATAGTGAATAAAAACATCTACAGTAAGTTTAGCCATTATTGTTTGAGCTCTAAATTGACTCATATCTAAACTTTGCACAGTAACAGATACGGATGTGCAAAACTACATATTTTTAAAATCAGCAAGTTGGTGGATTGCTTGAATGACAATTTTAGGCAATCTGCCAGACGTACATTAGATGATAAAAAACAGTGAGGCAGAATGCAACATAATGGAACAGAAACCAGAGTCATTGAAATTAGGTTTTAAAAGCTGGACAATTTAACTACACACCATCTTCAATGCAAAACTTGTGGGTGTCAAAGCAACAACATGGTACACCTAAATTTGTTTGTCTGCATGTGTGTGGCTGTAGTGATGGTTCTTTAAAGCTATTTTTATTTTAAAGATGTTTAAAATAATTTTCAGAGAGGGTTTTCCTGCCCAAACTGTAAACTAACAGCTAAAGTGCAATAATTAAAGCACTAAAGTCGTAACTAAAAATATAGATTGTAGAAAAACGACTTGACCTAACTAATCGACCTGTTGGTTGTTGGGAAAACTAGTTGACCATTGTGACCAATCCCTTGTTGTTCTCAGCTCTTTCAGTACCAGACTTTTTTATTCCACGGCTCCAAAACAACGTGTAATCACCATCACTAATGTGTGGTCCAAACAGCGAGAGCCAAAGAGGCAGACAGAATGTTCTCTGAGACTGTACATTTCCCACATTACCTTATCTCAATGTGGCGTCATTAAATTTCACTCCTGTTCCACAAACACCATCTGTATTACTTGAAACCCTGCCATAACCACTTCGAGAAAGGTCACAGCTATGCCAACAGGTTTTTTAAATGTATATTTAGCACTTTATGAGAGGATCCAGACAGCTTCTTTTTTGCTATTTTCAGTTTTTTTCTCGCTGCATGCTGTTCCAAGGATGTTGCCACTGTGTGTCGAATGCTTATTTTGATACAGGCTTTGCGTGGTGGTAAAGGGGGTACCAGTGCCATTCTCCTGCTGAAATTAATGGTGCGTGCTGGACCACAGACACACACTGTTGGTCACATTGATCAAGGATTCAGTCATTACTGTAATTATCATTCTATAATTCATCCACGTTTTCAAGTCTCTCTTTTTTTTTTTTTTCTTCCCCCCACTGTTCTCCCACCACTATGGCTAAATCTGAACAGAAGACTAACACAAATCTTACACTCAGTATGTTTACATGTGCAGTTAAAATCGAGCTACTGCGGGTTTTTGGGTAGTCGAGCTCTAGTCTGTCTGTCCAAGTGTATATATATATGACACAATGTGTAATTCAATTTTTAAAGAAAGGACATCAGTTGAGGAACTGTTAAATAAACATTGTGTGGCACCCCTTTCTTTTGAAGCACTTGCAAAACACCAAGGCCAATTGTGGACTGATTATCGTGTTGCTGAATATCTATAACTAGATTTGTTAGTCCAATTTCACTCAAATCTGGCTGGTAAATTTTCAGTTAGACAAAAGTGCTTGCATGCCAATTTCTAAGAAAAATTATTGTTGATTTTGACAGACTGAAATCGAACTTCTAAAATGCATGTAAGCATACTGACTGACTAGTCATTCACCTCTGTTGGGGTCTTAACATGGACCACATTTGCAAGCACTTAAGGAAACCATTTACTTATGGAAGAAAGCAGCATTCTGCCATTTTCCTTGTGCCGCTTAAGGGATTAAGAAAAAGCAGTTTAACACACGTGGTTTTCTTAGCGGAGATCATGGCTTATGTGGCCATGTAAATGCATTAGTAGAATTTTTGAAAGTTTTGGATGAGTGCGCATGCATAGAACAGACCTGGAAAACAAACGTCATAGGATTGAGCCCAACAACTTATCAACACATTGGAAAGAATTCAGCATTTCTGGGAGTACAGTGGGAAAATCTCATACACCAGAAACTGTAGCTATTTATGCAAATCGATGTAAAGTATCGACTGCTGTCCTTCACGTCCCTTAAAAAAATAATCATCCTGAATATGTGCTCAAGTACATTGGTGGAATCCCAGCTTTATGTAAGAGGGAAACCTCACTATTGCAGCGCATTTCCGCTGCAGGTCGCAATGGAAATTCAAGAAAATAAACCCCAAGTATTCTTGAATATCTGGAAATAAAGTTAAGCAACTGAGAATAAAATAGCACTGGGAAATTACGTTGTGGTGGAAAAAGCTGCCTGTGATGACTGGCCAAGCCACATGTATACAGGAGTAAATGGTATGCGTTTAGAGCGTGAAAATAGGGCTTTTTAACATTTATGTGAATTTATTTTGATTTAACTGCATGGCTCTTCCGCACTATTGTATTTGTGAATGTAATGATGTTGAGAGATGATTGACAGCTAATCCTTCAGAATTAAACCACTCTTTAGGGGTAATTACACTTGGTCGTATTACTATCTGATCATAAAAACTGAAGGGGCCTCATGTATAAAACTCTGTTTAGATTTCTTCCTTTAAGTATGTGTATGCACAAAAGTCAGATTTTGCGGAAGATGTACAACGTCTGTTTGCATATCCTCATCTGCATACAATTACCACGCGCATTTCACAATCCAGACACGTGATTACTGCTTTTTACGGTACGGAAACTGCGAAAAGACTGACTTAAAATTTCAGACTAGGAAAACTCATTTTTATTTACTTTATGACACGGGAAAGTTCTCAAAGTAATAATAATATAGCCTACTATTGGCTTGATAACGATTACTGTTTCAAGTGCTTAACTAAATTTTTATTTTAAATGAAAATCAGAGTTCATTATCGGTCTGTTCAGTTCATTATTTGTCCAGCTGGAGTCGCCAATTTACACAGACCATTAAAAGAGTGCATATGCACACCCAAGAATGTCCGGACGGTGTGCACATATTTACGGCAAGTTTATTTTTTATAAATATTTTAGTTGGAAATTGCTTACGCACATTTCAATGCCCCAGATGTACATGCCCTCCAAGACTGATATGAATCTGATCACTCAAACAAATCAAGAGGTGGTTTGAGATGCATTCCAGACAAAGCTCTGTCAAGTGTAAATGCATCTGGCTGTTCAAGCCACATATGTAAACTTTAGTCTGCCAAAACAGCACTCTGTCAGCATAGGAAAAATACAAAATATAAACGGCTGTTACCAAGTAGTTTCATAGGACTTGTGTTGTGCAGTAAATAATAACAAATGAACGGATGCAAGTCGTAGGCAAGACATCACTTTTTTTCTACATTTACTTGATGCAGATCACTAACGAAACTGCAACTAAGCACTGAAAATAAGCGCAGCTGATGCACATGAACATCTTTCCTACAACAAGCCTAGAGGGGGAAACATATACAATGCGTGTACACAGACTCTCATGCACTGGGAAAATTATTCAATCGAATAGCAATCTGATTAGTAAAAACACATGAAGTGACCAAGTGTAAATACCCCCTTTGTTTTGTGGCTTCTCTTTCTTTCTTGCATTTTGTCGTTTTGTCTCTGTGAATCTCTTTTTTGTATTTTTTTTATCCCCTTTTCTCCCAATTTGGAATGCCCAATTGCCACTTCTTAGTACAGCCATGGGCAAAAGTATTGGCAGTGACATACATTTTGTGTTTTGCAAAGTTTGCTGTTCAGTATTTGTAGATTATTTTTTTCACCTGTTTCTATAGTATACTGGAAAACAAAGATAAGCATTTAATTAGTTTTAAAGGCTTTTATTGGCAAAAATATTCAATATATGCAAAGAGTCAATATTTACAGTGTTGTCCCTTGTTCTTCATAACCTCTGCAATTCACTCTGGCATGCTGTATATCAGCTTCTGGACCAAATCCTGAATGATGGCGATCCATTCTTGCCTTATTACTGCTCGGAGTTGATCACAATTTGTGGGCTTCTGTTTGTCTACTTGCCTTTTGAGGATTGACCACAGGTTCTCTATGGCATTAAGTCCAGGGTGCTCCATCATGCTTGAAAATGCACAGATCATTACCATATTTCTCCTGGATTGTTGGGAGAAGTTGCACTTGCAGGACGTTTTGATGCCATTCTTTATACATGCCAGTGTTTTTGGGCAGAATTGTGAGAGGGCCCACTCCCTTGGATGAAAAGAAACCCCACACATGGATGGGCTCAGGATGCTTCACTGTTGGCACGACACAGGACTCATGGTAGCGTTCACCTTTTCTTCTCCGGGCTATCGATTTTCCAGATGTCCCAAACAGTCGGAATGGGGCTTCATCAGAGAAAATAACTTTCCAAATTGGAATGAGGTAACCATTGCTAACAAGAACACAATGATTGGAAGCACTTCTTCCCTCCTTTTATAGCAATCAGTCTGCTCTTATAATCCAATCCGAATGATAGTGATTTCACCTATAGTACTCGTTCACACTTTCCCAGGTGCTGCTGATATGATTAGTGAAATTATTTTAGTGAATTGGGATTTTGTGATTAAGTACATTTTTTTTTGGCCAATGAAGCTTTTTGCAATTATATAAATCTGATTCTGATTTAACTATGTGAATCAACACCACAACAACTGAAGCAGAAAACTTTGTGAAACACAATTTATGTCACTGCCAATACATTTGGCAATGGCTGTAGGTCCTCGTGGTGGCGCGGTTACTCATCTCAATCCAGGTGCTGTTGGAAAAGTCTCAGTTGCTTCCGATTCTGAGATGGTCAATCCGCGCATCTTATCACATGGCTCGCTGTGCATGACACCACGGAGACTCCCAGCATGTGGAGACTCATGCTACTCTCCGCGATCCACACACAACTTACCATGTGCCCCATTGAGAGTGAGAACCCCTAATCATGACCACCCCATGTGACTCTACCCTCCCTAGCAACCAGGCCAATTTGTTTGCTTGGGAGACCTGGCTGGAGTCACTCTGCATTCCCTGGATTCCAACTCGCAGCTGGGTTGTAGTCAGCGTCAATTCTCGCTGAGCTACCCAGATTCCGTCTCTGTGAATCTTTTAATAAAACTTGAATTGCATTTTCAGAGTCTAATGGCTGCTGTCATCTTTGCAGATGAGACCATGGTGATTAATGTGTTCTGTGGTGTAGTTTCTGGTGTTTTGTCATCCTCTTTGGCAAATCCTACTGATGTGCTAAAGGTATGTGAAATGAAAATTAAATATTCAGTATAAGTCAGTGATGACAGAAATACTAGAATAAGCAGAAAATATGATCATATGAGTTTGTTACTGTTTATCACATCTATTGGTTACATTAATGTAAATTGTCCACTTACAGTTTTTATTTTTTTTTATTTTTATTGCTTCATAATCTAGAGAGTAAAGTAGCCGGGGGCCTGGGTAGCTCAGCAAGTAAAGACACTGACTACCATATCTGGAGTCACAAGTTTGAATCCAGGACGTGCTGAGTGACTCCATTCAAGCTTCCTAAGCAACCAATTGGCCCTGTTGCTTGGGTGAGTGGAGTCATGTTGGGTTAACCTCCTCGTGGTCGCTATAATGTGGTTCTCACTCTTGGTGGGGTGAGTTGTGCATGGATGCCGGAGAATAGCATGAGCCTCCACAGGGCTAGGTCTCCGCTGTAACACGCTCAACTAGCCACGAGACACGGAGGCAACTGAGATTCTTCCTCCGCCACCTGGATTGAGGCGAGTCACTATGCCACCACGAGGACGTAGAGCACATTGGGCAATCCAAATTGGAATGCCCCCCTCCCCACCCCCCCAAAAAAATAGACAGAACAAATTAGTCTTGGCCATTATAATGCTTATATGTACTAGTGTTCCCAGTTCCCACAGTCATGAAAAACCTGGAAATATTAGGGAATCTTATAATTGTGATGTCCAGGCCTTGAAAATTCATGGACATGTTTTTAATGGGCATATTTTTTCCCAGGTATGCTCTGCTATAAATATTTAATTGACTAGAAATAGCTCTTGTGTGTGCATTCTATAAAATTATTAACAAAACTTTTATGCAGTAATCACAAACTGGGATTAATTGTTTGAAGTGTGTATACATGCTGTATAAAATTGAGTCACACAGATTTGCAAACAGATTTGACAATGTCTTTTTTCAAACTTTTTGTTTTTACAACACAGAGCACACAAAAACAATTTTTTATTTGGTATCCTGTTATTTCCTTCGGTTTTGTTCTCAGATCCGAATGCAAGCTCAAGGCAGTCTGTTACATGGCAGTATGATGTCCAACTTCATCAGCATTTACCAGACAGAGGGCACTCGAGGCCTGTGGAGAGTGAGTGCTTGACACCTGCGATGAGATTTTAGAGCATGTTTAGTCAGAATTTCTCATTTGCATTTAAACTTATCAAAACTAGAAGCTGTCAACATTTCTAAGCTTTAGCATCAATCAATATTTTTATTTCAGGGTGTCATTCCCACAGCACAAAGAGCGGCCATTGTGGTGGGTGTGGAGCTACCGGTCTATGACATCGCCAAAAAGCACCTGATTCATTCAGGGCTGATGGGAGACACAATCTTCACACATTTCATGTGAGCTTTTCTAGACCAGTACTTGGTGTTAACATAAAATTTGGTCCCAGTTTTAATGTAATTAGAAACCCAACTAGGTTCAACCAGTGTGGATTTTTCAATGTACAATACTGATTTCTAGAGAGCAGGGTGGCAGATAGCGATATTCTGCTGAATACAATTAATGGCTGCAAATGAAGTGTACACAAAATTGCTGAAATTAAGTGATCACTTGTAAACCATGTTTAATCGAATTCATATTTTAATCGAAATTGTCGTGGTACATTACAAAGTGTGAGTGTTTCACATAATGATTCTTCTGCTTATTTAAGTGACGGATAGTGAAAGAAAACTTTGCTTTCTTTGTTATTGATTTCCAAAAATAGAGGCATGCGCACAGCAATATTACACATTGGATAAGCCCATAACAATAGCCTAATTTCCATCCAACTTTTGCGCTATTTTGTTATCGACAAAGTGAAAATGCGAAGTTTTGGTAAAATGGGGAGAGTATTAAAACAATTAATTAAAATTAGCCAGTCTATCATTTACATTTCTCAAATAAAAGCAATCCGAAGATGAGGAATTGCAATCAAAAGGGAACAGTTGCCCTTCTGATAGGACTGTAATATTGGTCCTGATGTTGCACCTATCGCAGGTTGGCACTTGTTCAGACCCAAAAGCGGATCGTCATGGCCCTGTTCAAGCTGGCAACCTGCCGGCAGAAGTAGCGGGGGAAACTTTCTGTCTCAGTATAAGGACCATCAATCAACCATTCATATGCTGTGTGTACAGCTAGTAAAGAAAAAAAATTATGCGGTGTAATATCAGGGTTTACATATGATACATTCCTGATATTCAATATTTTGAACAATCATCTAATCAAAATCATCGCCAGCACAACTGCATTATGTCCCGCATATATCTCCAGCAACTTTTAATGACCAACTGAACTTGATTATCATAACTTATTTTAGCTTCATAATGGAAATGTATATTTTCTGAAGCAGTAAATGCGATCCAAGCTAAAGAGGGTTCGATTTTTAAAATATTTAAACGTTTTAAAATGTTCAAAAGCTTGTTTTCTGAAATTGACCTCAGCATTGGAAAAATAGTTCTTAGTTTGCAGAACATTCTGAGAATGTCATCAGACGACTTTATTCATCTACAGAACAGGGTAAGTCTAATTTAAGTTTGAGAAAAGGCATATATATATATTTTATTATTATTATTATTTTTTTTTATATATTGTTTTTTTATTTTCGTTTGGTAATTTATTTAATTTAATACAGGGGATTTTGCCAGCATTTTTCAATAGTAAACTAAACAATAATTTAATAGAATTTTGCTGTAAGTGTTCCAAAAAAAACCCCAAAAAAATAGTAGTGTGTATTATTCTTAATTTAAAGCATCTTTGTGCACAGAAATTATGTGTTTTATGTTTTGTGGGCTAATTCCGTGACTGCTGTCTATTATTCTGAATGGTGTGGAAAGGAAACTTTAATAAATAAACGGATGGATACTGCGATTTAAAATAATCGCAAACCACAGATATTTCTGTTGGCACTCCTGGAAGTGTCATGACAGATGTGTTTGCAGCATCGGATCTATATGCCGTAAAGATCAATCCATAATCACGTACAATACATTGGCTTTCAATACTGGTGTCATGATAACACAGGCTAACGATTGGGGCAAACTCTGTCATGCGACAATACATTTTTGCGCTAATGGCAATTTTATTGACAAAATTGTTTCCAAAAGATTTTTTCGCGACATTTGATGTGTCGACATAGTTTATGTGCTTAAGTTAAACGGAAACATTTTATGTCGACATTTGTGACATTTTAGCGATTTATGTGCGTTTCCATCAGCTTTATTTTGATGCGCTAAAACGTTTTGCGCAAAAAATCCTTGGATGGAAACGTACTTGGAGACTGTAAAGGTGATGACATTCAGCGTGAAATCGGGTGTCGATCAGTTTATGCTCGAACCATTTATGACCTTACCCTGATAAAAAGTTTCAGTCAATTATATGACCTTACACTTTGTCGGATCTTACAAGATTGTGCATGCATTCGGGAGTTTTTTTTTTTTTTTTTTTTTTTAAATACGGTCGCAACATTGACCTCATAATGAGTGTGACCCATATTGTTTGTTCAGTTCCAGTTTCACGTGTGGTCTGGCTGGGGCTCTGGCCTCCAACCCAGTGGACGTTGTGAGGACACGTATGATGAACCAGCGCATGCTTGCTGGTAACCCGATGTACAAAGGTACCCTGGACGGGCTCATGCAGACCTGGAAAAATGAGGGTTTCTTTGCCCTTTATAAAGGCTTCTGGCCCAACTGGCTGCGTCTGGGGCCTTGGAATATAATTGTATCCTTAAGCAATTAAATATCTGTTCGTTAACCTTGCATTTAAAATTGTTTCATTGTTTTTGTTGTTTGCATAGTTCAACCACTAGAGGTCAGCACTGCAACAAGAAGTTTGATTGGTGCGAGTCTCACAGTAGTCATTAAAATATTTTTATGATTTTGCTTATACTGATCAATTTGTGGAAGTTAATTTCATTTGACAGCAAAAGTTACCTAAATACATTTTTGCTGTACTGTCAAGTTTGGGATGAATTTGTTTTTAATGACCTTAAAGCCCTAAAGGCTTATGTTCAAATATTTGAAAGTAAAAGTAAAAGATGAATTGAAATTTTCAAGTTGGAACAGATGGTGAAAGAAAAGCAGCCAACAAGTGCCCAGTAAACTTGTGAAAACTTGTTTAAATGGTATACTGAGTGTGTGTGTGTGTGTGTGTGTGTGTGTGAATTACACTTTACCCAAATACAATATACCTGTTATCCTTGACTTATATTTCAGTTCTTTATCACATTTGAGCAGCTGAAGAAGCTTCCATTGTAGCTGAGTAAGTCGCTAGTCTGGACTATGTGCATGTATGTGAGGCTTCATTCATTAAGCGTTCACCATCCCATCTCCATCACTTACCTGTATGTTTATTTAAGAACTTGTTTTATTTTCATCCTCTTTTGTATTTGTACATATTTCATATTTTAAGACACTCATTTTTGTACCTATATGCCTGATTTTTCAATCCTGGCAGCTATTGTCCATCAGCACCATGCTCTGTAGCCAGGTGGAGTTACAATCATGTACACTTGGCCAGCCTGTAGCCACACAGGTGTACATTTGAGGCAAAGGGCTATAGGTTAAAATGGAAACCACCAGGCATTGTTTCTTGCCATTGGCTTGGGAGTTTGGCATCTTTTTGTGCATAGCATTGTAACAAATGTTTCTGAGGACTCGTCCAACAGATGGAAATGTAGGAGATGTTTAGTGATTAACTGAATGCTGTTAGTGGAAATATGTTCTGTTTCATATCAGAACTCCTAGAAATATTTGAGGTCAGCATGCTCCAAATGTGGCATAACAATTACAATGGTATTCATTAGTTATGGCGTCAATAACAGGAAATGCCTTTTTGTGTTATGCACACAGTGCAGACATGATTGGTTGTCCATGTTTCAAATCATGAATTGTTGAATCCTTTGAACACTTGTGTGCTCAAAGCGTTTCCCCCCTTATATTCAAAAAGTCTGTAATAGTTTGTGCTGAGCTTGAACACCAATTTCCAAGCACCTGTTTAAAGATTAAAATATTAGCACATACAGAGCTTTATATTTTAAATCAGACTATGTGGAAAAACAGGGTGGGTTGCATTTGGGTGCTCGCCTCATTGCCAAAGACTGCATGTATTGAAACAGAACTGTACTGTTGTTGCTGAGTTTTTAAAAGTGACACATTATTATTAATATTGGTAAAGTACAGTTATATATGCATAACTGTTTGTCATCTATATTTCAAGCCTTATCAGTTCCTGCTTTGATATGTATGCCTTCTACTGATCTGTTTCTGCCTTGTATTGTGCTTAACAAATCGAAGAATTATATATTTATTTTGCACCTTTGTTCATAACTTGTAACATGCTCATAAATAAATCAAGCTGTATTGTACACTTCTAATCAAACAATATGTCTTATGTATTAAATGTTTTCGTAAAGAAATAGCTCACACAAAAATGTTCAAATGTGTTGTTTACCTCTTGCTGTTCCAAACTTGTATGACTATCTACCTTGAAACGTGACAGGAGATGTTAAGTAGAATTACAGCATCAGTCACTACTTGCTTTAATTCCATCCTTTTCCATGCAACCAAAGTAATTAGTGAAGTAGGCTGGCATTCTGCCCTATAAGGCTGTCAAATTAATATAATAATATAAAATGCAAATATTCGGTAACATTTAGAAGGAAAAAAATGCACATTGGAATGCTTAAATGGTGCATTTGAATTTTTATTGTGTGCCAAACATTTACGATGACCTTTTGGACTGTTCAGACCGATCGCATTCTTGCGCTAGAAAAAGCTAGGTGCCGCGCAACAAATGTCAAAACGCAGGTGACTCTAAAGGCGTTTTTAAAGGTTTCAGTTCTTTTCAACTTGACACCCCATCTAAAATAAACATTGTTCCTTAACGAGACACTTAAAAAATCTGTGAGAAAGCGGAGTAACGGTCAATAACGTCCGTCTAGCGCATGTTTACTTAAAACATTCGAAAAAACGGCACTGACTGACTCAATTTGTTCGGTGTGAATGACCCTGCGTACACACGAAGTTGAGTCAAGTTTAACTTTATTCAAATGAAGAGAGATTTACGGGAGCGACAGCCAATACGAGAGAAGACGGTAGAGCTCACGTGATCCTTCTCTCTCTCTCAGCTCCTGCAGTAATCAGGGGACCCACCCTGTGCAGCAGCTCATCAAACTGGTCCCTGTCAAGCCTGAAGTAATGCTGGAACCGGACTTCATCCAGCCGCATCTCCTGTACCAGCCGGTGGTACTCACCGTGCTGACTCCGAGATTGAATGGTTTTGACAGACCGGCGTTTGCGTTTTCGCCGCAGATAAACAACCGCTAAGAGCACGCCTTGTTTCTCGTTCGTCTTTGATATAAAGCATTTTATGTACTGATTCCATTTATATTTCGTCTTTTCCCTCCAAAATGTTTGTTTTTAGCGGCAAGAAAAGTGATTCGCTGTCAACATCAACAAAGTCGCTGGCAGTGTACGCAGCAATGTGTTTTAAAACTCATTGCTTGTTGAAAGGAGTTTCATTGGTCCACAAGAGGGTGCAACGAATCTAGGCAACAGTGATTAAACAATCTGGTGATCACTGACGTTGTTGCTTTTATTTCCTAACTGAAATAATTTCTTTAAAATTCAAATTAAATCAAATATAATTTTAATTATGGTAATATTAATGTTAAAAAAAAATCATTTAGTTTCTCAGCCCCGTTGACCGCCCTACTTTGGGTTGAAACAACATGAGTGTGAATAAATGATGAATTTTCATTTTTGAGTAAATTATCCCTTTAGTTATATGGGCAAACGTATTTATATGACTAAGGGGTTGAGGTTAATTATGTGCTCTCCTGTTTGATATACATGCTTCTATGTTTTTCTTAAACTTTGGCTTTTGCTGGATTGGTGAAGAGCATGGTGCATGATGTTCTTCTCTGGTTAACTTGTGAAAATGCTTATTCCCATGTGTAACAAAGACAAAAAAAAAAAAAACAAACACATTAATTCATGCGCCAGTATTTTCGCTTTAATGTACTTTGAGCCTCTCCCAGATCAAGGTCGAGAACCTCACATTTTCTGCTATTATGTTCTCGCACTGTTTTATTCATTTTATCATATGCTTATTATTTTACTTTGAAGATCTCCAATGATTTTTTTTATTCAGAGGATATTTAATTTACATTTGTATTTCTAAATGAATATACAGTTTAGTAGAGGTACTTTGAGTTTGTTAGAAGTTAATTTCTTTTTAAATGTAGGTCATAAAATGTACGTACAGCACGATGAATGTTCAGACTGCACAATGTTGGAATAAGTTGAAAATGTACAAGTTGTATTAAAAATGCCCTTTTAGTGTTTTTTTTTCTTTTGCTTTGTCACATGTAACTGTGCACCCTGACAATAAATAAAATGTTCACTGAATGTTGGTTGATTTTAGTTCTCCTTCAGTTGTATTTAGCTTTAAGTAGGTGCTCATGTCTCATAATAGAGCAACTCATACTTGCTAAAAACGATAACATTACAGGGTTCAACTGGTGTAGTATCCCTAAATATGTAGTAGATACAAAAGTATCAGCTAGTGACATTTGTATGTCTATATCAGGGCCAGAAATAAAAAATAATTTAAATGTTGGGGCAAAAAATGCCCTCATAATGAATTCCCTAGTTTTGTGTGTGTGTAACATCTGATGTAGGCCTCAATTTTTTATTTTAGGCCTAGTTATGCTTTTTGTCTCTTGTTAATGAACTGGTTAAATGTAAGCATTAACCTAAAAGGGTGACTTGCAGTATATATTTTTATGTTAGAAAACAATCGCCCCTATAAAGGTAAAAATGCTCCCAATAATTCAAATGAAGAGGGCAAGTTAATTTCTGACACTGCTTAAGTGTCTAAAGAAGAAAGTAACTACTTTTTACCATGTGAATTGACTTTGGTAACTCCCTTTGAGGCTATATTTACCTGAATCATACAATGAGAAAAAAAGTGTGCAGTGTCATTTTAATTCATGATAATATGAGATCATTCTTGTGCACTCAAGCACATATGATAATGCACCCAAGTACATGTGGGTTTAACATTGTTTTTGCTTTGAATTTTTATTACAACTTAATGCAAGGTTTTAAACCCTTAAACGGTGTCTAACTAGCCTTGTATGTGTTCACACATGCCACATGTAGCCTGATGCCCACAGTGTTGTCTATGTATTTAACTCACTAGGTTTGAGCCACAGCCACAGTGAACAGGTAGAAAACAATAGTTATTCGTCACCTCCACCCTGGCCTGTGGCTTCCTATCAGACCTTTGAGCTACGAGAGAGGAGTAACTGTATAAAGACCGCCTCTCATTTACACAACTTCACTTCAGGAGTCCATCAGCGGCGCGTGTCGAAATAAGCCCATACACAACCAATTCCAACATCGATGTTATTTCTTTTTTAACTTCTGGACTTAACACGACCGAAAACATGACTCTTCCCTACACCCAAAGCGTGACGACTCTCAAAACCGTGAACGTCGCGGAACAGAGTACTCCGACGTTCTTGTCACACACTCCGGTTACGATGAACGAAGGCACGACGACGTACCGGACGGTGAATCTCTCGGGAGCTCAGCTGCAGCCAGTCCAGTACTTTAACAGCGCGGTGGACGGAAATGTGGTGTACGGGGGCGCACATGCGGTGAACGGAAATTTGGTGTACGGGGGTGGGATGAACGGAAATTTGGTGTACGGGGGCTCGCATGGGGTGGACGGAAATGTGGTGTACGGGGGCTCGCATGGGGTGGACGGAAATGTGATGTACGGGGGCGCGCGTTTCCTGATGCCCGTACAGCAGCGGCCGGCGGAGTCGTACGTGTACATGAATCAGGCGCCGCGCGTCGTCTCACCGATGTACATTCAAAACATACGGCCGGTGAGCGTCAGCAACCTCGACGAGACTGACGTCTACAGACAAGTAGTGAGTGTTAATTTGCATATTATGACATTATTGTGGACTTTGTTGCCTTTTCAGTTTTTTGAGTTGCTAAACTATAAATAGTTTGACATTATTACATTATTGATATAGTAATAACAACAGTTACTGTGCCAATACAAGCAGCCCCACAGTAATTACACATTAAGTACATTAGAATGACTGCGTATTATGTAAATACACACTGCGGTATACTTGTTGCCCTACTTTATCATGCCTTGGATAATATGTCGGGTGAATACAGTTAAGGTGGGACTCTTTATGATAAGTTGTCGTTGTGTTGTTTTAAAATACAGTATGATGATGTGTCATGGCTTTGCCCCCTCACAAATAACATTTTAAAATGGCCTAGCTAAAGATCTCTACTATGCTAAACTGAGGAAAAAGGAAGACAAGTTAGATAAAAAACATCAAGTTTCCCACTTTACTAGTTTCCCCACTTTAACTGAATTATGCTTACCCAGATTCACCAGTTATTTAATGTTTAACAGGCCAATAGGTCATGGATATTCAAATATGAATATATGGAAAATATGAATCAGTTTCATGATTTTTAAACTGTATAATACATTAATTGTAATGCATTATGTATACACTACAATTGGCTGGTATAAATTAGCATAAATAACCCATCATAATTTATAGTGAAAGGTAATGATGTTTGATCATGTTACCAATTAATTTAATTATAAAGTATTTACCTTACCTCCTTAGTACTTTTAGAAATAAGATCTTCAACGATCAGCCACAACATTAAAACCACCTGCCTAATATTGTGTAGGTCCCCCTCGTACGGCCAAAACAGCAGCAACCTGCATCTCAGAACAGCATTCTGAGATGATATTCTTCTCACCACAATTGTACAGAGCGGTTTTCCGAGCTACCGTAGACTTTGTCAGTTCAAACAAGTCTGGCCATTCTCTGTTGACCTCTCATCAGCAACATATTTCCATCTGCATATCTGCAGCTCACTGAATGTTTTTTGTCTTTGGGACCATTCTGAGTAAATTCTAGAGACGGTTGTGTGTGAAAATCCCAGGAGATCAGCAGTTACAGAAATACTCAAACCAGCCCATCTGGCACCAACAAATAATGACACTGTCCAAATCACTGAGATAATTTTTTTCCCCTCATTCTGATGGTTGATGGCAGAACATTCACTGAAGCTCCTGTCCCATATCTGCATGGTTTTATGTACTGCACGGCTGCAACATGATTGGCTGATTAGATAATCCCATGGATGATTGTTGGTTCCAGACGGGCTGGTTTGAGTATTTCTGTAACTGCTGATCTCCAGGGATTTTCAGGCACAACAGTCTCCAGAATTTACTCTGAATGGTCCCAAAATCAAAAAACACCCAGCAGTTCTGTGGACGGAAACACCTTGCTGATAAGAGAGGTCAACAGAGAATGGTCATACTGGTTCAAACTGATAAAGTATATGGTAACTCCAATAACCCCTCTATGTACAATTGTGGTGAGAAGAATAGCATCTCAGAATGCTATTGCGATGCAGGTTGGTGCTGTTTTTGTCAGCACACAAGGGGGACCTACACAAAATTATGCAGGTGGATTTAATTTTATGGCTGATCGGTGTATAATAACAGATAACAAAATTAAAGAGAAGAAGAGAATGACGTAATTCTCTCACTGACTGAACTAAGTTTAATTAATGCACTGCAAAAAAATCTCCATTACATCATCTGAGGTTGCAGGTTATGTCAGACAGGTTTTGATATTAAATATGTGCATAATGCAATGGTGTTATTTATTACTTATAATTTCATTGCACAAAAGAAGCTGTATGGTGTCAACCTTTTTAATTATGAGCCTTGTGAAATATCGGTTATTTGTACAATCATTCCTGTTGTACTCTGCTTTTTTGGCTTCCCACAAGAACTCCTGATTTTATTGTATTTCTTTCTTATATTCAGGGCTTCACTGAACAAACTTCATCTGTCTTCAGCCAGTCGTCTAGTCCAGTCAAGAGCCCCGAACACTCAGAAGTAAATAATGCCTCCTGCACACACAGTAACATTAAACATATACACCCAGATTTATACTTGACCTCCTGACTTTGACGCTTTTATCATGGAATACTTTAAAAAAAAAAAAAAACTTTAAGACTTTATCATCTGTGGGTGAAAGAGATGAATTCTGCCTCTCTGCAAAGTATGCTCATGCCTCTAGCTTGCAAGATGTGCTGGAAGAATGCTTTAAGAAAGCTTTAATGTAAGCCAGGCTGTAGCATGTGTGTCTATGTGTTTGTGTGTGGTTGCACACACATGCTTATGTTATGTTACAACAATTTCCGAGTTGGTGTAAAAGTGCAGTATCTGCAGGGTTTAGTGTGTGTCACTGAAAAAGTACAGACTCAGTTATTGCCAGCAGAGATGCCCATTTACATTTGGGCCTGCCAAAATTAACAAGTGAAGTGTTGGAGGAAGTTGCCCTTTTATGGCTACTGTTGCTGTCAACTAGAATGGACACATTGAAGAATAAATTGTCATTGGCTAGTACATTGTAGTTTTTACTAACCACACTTTTGACAACATGTAAGCGTAATGAACCTGAAAACTAACAAAAGATAAACTCTTGTGCGATTTACATTGAGTTTACATTGATATGTATAACAAGCACTAAATTGGTACTGGTTCTTTAAGAGAAGTGTTTATGGTTCAGTGAGCGCACATTAACAAGAGAAGTTGAACGGTGGTTTTACTCATCCGTGCAATGTATGATTAGAAATATTGTTTCTTTTTATCTTTTTGATCACCAATTGACTGTAAATAACAGAATGGATATTAAAAGAGACATTTACATTTATGCATTTGGCAGACGCTTTTATCCAAAGCGAATTACAGTGCACTTATTACAGGGACAATCCCCCTGGAGCAACCTGGAGTTAAGTGTCTTGCTCAAGGACACAATGGTGGTGGCTGTGGGGCTCAAACCAGCATCCTTCTGATTACCAGAAAACCAGTTATGTGCTTAGACCACCACTCCAGACAAAATGAAATGAAGTGAAAATGGGGTGCCTGGGTCTTGTCTTTGGATACAAAATACACAGAATGAAGCAAAAATAATTTTTACTTGTATAATGTGTATGACTTGCTTTTACGGATACTTATTTTACACGTTCTCAAATTCAAAGCTGATGTTGTTAAATGTAATGTCAGTGACATTCCAAGGCTCAATTAAAGTGAAGGAGACAGCAAGATCATGAAAGTTCCAGACCCAATAATGCAGCCAAATAAGGTACATTTCCTTCAGGGTGCACTCACAACTTTAATACGCTGTTAAAGACTAGGCTGAATCCACGACTAATCGCGACTGATTTATTCGCTATGTTGAGGGATGTTATTGCTTATGTGTGTAACACCAAACAGGTAATGTCTGAAGTCTTGAATGTGATGTTTTCGATGTTAAAATACTTTATTCTGTCCTAGTTCAATGATATAATAACTATAAATCAGCCATTTATTTGATTTCCCTGATAACACTGTGGCGCTGTCAAAAGAATGCTCAATTTGTTCGAGGTGGCTTAATCATTAGTTTGGGCATTAGTTTGGGACGGGACATATCTGTTTGCCCTCCCCTTGGTCATTCTCGCCATTGGGCCAGCACTCGTCTTCATCGTCCCCTTTCGATCGGCTGTCATGGGACACCCATTCACCCACGGACTCCAGTTTGGCTACTTTTAGTTATGCAACTGATGTGGTTCTTACACATATCACAGTTCTGAGTGAAATATCCACTGTGTGGCACTGAAAGAGGGTTTAATTTTCTTCCAAACAGATGAGGTTTTTAATGTGAATGCTTTAATGAGTTTTAATCAGCAAAACCTACCTCCCTACCCTGTACCTTAAACCTAACCGTTAGTGTTATAAAAAGCAATCATAAAAAATGCAATTGTTGAAGCAACCATCGTCATTTTATGGAGCTTCTATGATACTTTTTGCTGACGTGTCGATTGTGTAGAAAGTGTAACAGTCTATCAATTGAGCTACCACGCAATACGATTGCTCTCAAACAAGCTTGTAAATATAATGCGAATGCTAAAATGTTTTGCGATAAAAATCATACAATATAGAAGAAGTGTTTTAATGTCATAAGATAGCATTGTGTTAGGAACAGATTGAAAAGTAAGTGTTTATGAACTGATCTGCCCTTTTACTCATGATTTGTATAAAAGACAATAAAAGTAATTATTGCTGTAGCGTCTCAATAATTGTACACCAGGAAATTGCAGAGATATCTACAATGAGCCAGGTAAAAAACTATTTTGCAAAAATGTAGGTAAAGCAATGTGATTCTATGAGACCCATGGTTTGCCAGGTTTAGGTTTCTAGAGATTGCCTGGGTGCTCCTTGTTCTCTCTGATGTTCTAATACATGGACATATAGGTGTTGTGTGTTCCATTTGAAAATTAGTCATCAGGCTTTTATACAGCCTATCCCTAATTTTCTAAAGTATTACAGCAATTTAAAGGCAGTTGTCACTGTAGGGCTGTGTTTCTAGGCATGCTGGGACAGGTGTTGGGACATAATTTGCAAGTTTCGTACACAAAGGTGGATTTAGTTGGTTATACACTTGGGTTGTCTTAAATGTAAGGGTTATTATCTGTGGTAGCATTGAATTTGGTTTTTCACATTATATCATTGATATCATATACAGTATCTGTAGTGCAAAATATTGAATACAAAAAGTGCATTAGTAGTGGCTGCAGCAAATGATGAACTGAGATTTGGAAAATCAATAAATGTAAAAAGCAGGTGCTTTTTTTAAGGCCTGTTATGGGGGTTTGGTCATATGATGAGGAGACAGTGTGATGTATAATAATAATTTTATGATAATATGCATGGAAGCAACAAATATGAAGTATACCGTACACAAGTCACCAGCATTCATGCTGTTATACACATGCTTGTCATTATGTCATGCATAGTTGCTGTGCTGTTGCTCAAGAAACTTGTTTGAAAACAGTAATTCTTTTTGCTATTCCATGAAATGGTTTGTAATCATGCTTCATTTATACTTTATTATAATGTAAAAAGCGGTCATGTGCAGTTGGTACCGTAAGTGGGTATTTCTACCTAACCCTATTCCCTAAAAATACGTTTTGTTGGTGTAACCTAATGACCACATTTACATGCCCTTAAGAAAACAGTTTATTCCAGGGTTTTTGCAGAAAGCATTGTCTGAAATGTCATGTAAATAAGAACACCGTTTTCCTCACACCATTTAAGGGATTTAGAGAAAGTGGTTAACACACCTGGGTTTCTCCCGGAGGACGTGTCTTATGTGGCCATGTACTGTAAACTCATAAGTGGTGTTCTTGCAGGTTTTTGAAGAGTGTACATGTGTGTGAGCTGACCGGATAACTAAAACTTGATCACATAATTAAAGTTTGATAACATGACCTGATTCCACCAATAGATGAATTGCTTCATAATGTTTTATTTGAGAGAACTAGCCTTTTTATTATGATAAAAGACAAAATATCCTGGCATTTCAGCCCTTCAAATATTAAACCTCTTAATTTCTCTCTTCAGTAGATTCCTGTGGCTTTAGTTTGATAACAACTATCCACCTTCCATTCACTGTAGACCAGAGCAATAACCTGCTGTTCTTACACTGGAACAGAGAAGATTTGGCTCACACATTCACCTAATTTTGCTCAATGTGAGGTATTGTGGACCAAAGCATTAATGGTAGAAACCACATATTTATTTTGTCATTTAAAGTCTTACTGTTGATTTAAAGGCTAAGCACAAAGTAATTTCAGATCTACTTAAATGCTTGGAACATACAGAAGTGTTTAGGCATGCCATAATGTTTATTTTAGGTATCAGACGGCAACTTCAAAGAAACATTGTAGTGTTGCATGTGCAGCATGTGGTATTGCTCAACACTGCAGTGGGAATCAGGCTCTGCCCAATGAGAATGAGGCTTCTGCAATACTCTAAACTAGTAGAATTTGTATATGAGAGAGAGTTCAAGAGGCTAGGAGTTATTCTCTAACCGTTTAAAGTTTAATGCTTGACATTAATTACAGTATATAATCTATCCAAGATGTAATTTATGCATGAGTGGGAATTTTTGTAGTAGTTGGATGTTTAGTTCTAGTGATATTACCGCTAGTGCTGTCAGTAAAACTAGAATCACTAAACTCTATTATGTGCCCTTGCTTGCCAAGTGCAGTACCTGTTACGTCTTGTCAGACAGTAAAAGTAACTGTAATGTCCAAAGTATGTCTCATGAACCTGTTGAATCTGTTATCATCCTAATCTCGGAAGAACACACCCAGACACAATCTTTAATTCATGCAACACTACATTCACACCCTATCTGCTGATTCTACTAAAACATGATATGTTAATCATAGCAGAAAAGATTGGCAGTTTAGTAATAGGAGCAACTGTTAATAACTCAGCTTTGTCTTTGTTGTTGCAACTTCAAACCGGTTTCCACATGGCAGGATCGCCCCCCCCCCCCACCCCCACCCCCATTCCACAGAGTGTGTGGAATGTCCTCAAGGCATGTCACACCCTCTATCAAAAATATTTGTTTTTGTTTAAGCACTCTCTCAACATACAAAAACATCTGCTGCCTAATGCAAACTTCAAGACAGTTTTCTTTTTACTGTAATATCATCACCTTCCTTCCTAAACATGCATTTTTGCTGTGTGCGTGGAAAAGGGTAATGCATTGATAATTTACTTCACTGTATATTTTTGGGGGTTGTTGGTGTTTCGTTTGAAGCCCCTGTAATGCAGCTGGTAGAGCATGAGGCTAGCAATGCCAAAGTCATGGGTTTGATTCCCAGGGAATACACAAACTGAATCAATGTGGTAACTTGCAGTTGTTACCTCAAGGATCTATTTCTATTTTATCTAATGGCTAGATCAAACACTGACAAATTACGTTACACCAACAAAAGTAATTTTATGGGTTAACACATATAAATTACTTTCTTTGGTGTCTTATGCCCTGGGGGGAAGTCAGGATTCATCATAAGAGTCCCAAAGAGTACCAAAAATGCACCTCAAATACAATCTTAGCACCAAACTTTTTATTTTTTTACTTAAATTGAGGGTAAATGAGGAGTGTAGCCAATAAATGATTAAGGATCAGAATCCTGATTATAGACGTTTGAGTAAATGATTAACTATGATGTGGATGTGATTAATATTTCAACCAACGATCTGATCTGGTGTCAGTCCCTATATAAATCTGGATGAAACCAGACCCTGCATGAAACCACCTTGTCTGATTAGAAAAACAATTATTACGGGATACACTGATTTGTTTGTTGTTGCAGAAACGGATAGCTGATAATCAGCTATTTTTATGTAATGGCCAATAACTGATGTGATTGCCAACATTGTGAAAATGCTTTGGCACCAAAACAAACTGAAAAAGCAGATATCAAAACATAATGTACAGCTGGAAAGACTGAGAATTGTTTAGAACCAAGGATATAACCACATGTTCAAGATGGGTCAGATGTATGAAGCCGATAAAAGTATAAGGTGTAGAAAAAGGTTGTGCTGTTTGAACTGGAAAAAAACAAGACCTGATATTATCTGCCTCCCATATTCTCTTAATCAGGCTGATATCAGTTATAATAAAATGCTTTCTGATAAGAATATTATCATACAAATATACTGTATATTGTGCATCGCACAAAACTCCCTCCCATTCTTGTTTAGATGAAGTAGAAATGACACAGATGTTCAAATTTGGACATCAGAATTGGTCATTGTGAATGACAAATATTGATACAACTTAATATCTCTTTTCATATATCCAAAATAAATTCATTCTCTGTATGACTGTGAACAAAGTGCACGATTTGCATCTGCAGTCTCCCTAAGCACATGCAATAAACATTTTCTCCAGTATGTATGGTCCACTCCGTGTAAGGCATGTAGTTGTATTTGCTGCCTTCAATAGCATTGTCATTAAGTACACATAGGGTCAGTCAGGAGTGTCTGCTCTGGCTTGACGTTTAACTTAATTCATCAAGATGTGGACTCTTGTAGGATGCATCACACATTCTAGTTTATAGAATTTAAATGACATGCTTTAACCCTCAAAGAATAACAGTGGCAGAGGCTTTGCATTTTTACATGGCAACAAGCACTAGACCCATGTGCTGTTATGTAAGAAATGACATGTTTTGCATGTTGCAACTTAGAGCAGTTATAATCACGCAATTGATTTGTTTACTGTTTTAGTTAATACTTAACTGACAGCATAGGATCCCATAAAACTGCTTTTCAAATTACATTCGATAAACTCTCTTCTAAACCGTTTTAATTACACAAGTCATACTCTCTCTGTTCAAATTGTGCATTTGTTATGATTAGGAGTTATGTAGTGAATTTATAGCTTAATCTGGAGAATTGATACATCAATATTTGATCATTTTTAGATGATCTACTTTAGCCAATAACTCTCCCTTGTGTCAATTCCAAAATCTACCAACAGATAATGTTAAATTGTAACGCACAGTTCATGGTTTTTTTTTATTTATTTTTTAATTTCAAGTCAAAGTGAATTTCAAGTAAAGATTGTGTAAAAAAAAAAAAAAGAAAACAGAAATTACCAAGTTGATCACACAGGAAATCGACATGTTGTTTCCGAATGTTCATGTACCTTGAAATAAATGCATTCTCATGGATTACTGACACGTGGCATCCCCCAGCACACGTTTTTACATAAATTCAAATGTGAACAACGTTTCCTGTGGCACTGCTGATAGGGTGTTGTGCAAGCAACCGAGATGTAATCACGTTCACATAACAAAGTTGCATTTTCACTCAAAAAATACATTTACAAATACGTAAGGTTAGGCTTGGTGTAGTGTGAGGGCACATGGTTTATAAAATATACATTCTTGTTGCCTGCATTACATCGTTTCCAACTAAAATAGAACTCTTTTTGACGCCACTCTGTGGACATTTAACCCGTAAACTCGAGCACACACGTACCTATACGTTACCAGCTTTGGCCACTGGGGGGGCAGTGATTCGAATTTTGGAAAGCATCAGCATCAGAACATTTGACCTGCTGTCACCGAATTCACAATGCAATCTGTCTGTAATTACAGTGAATATGAATACATCTCAATTGCTATAATGAAACTGTGTATTATGCCACATAGGCCATACACCTATCAGCCACAACATTAAAACCACCTGCCTAATATTGTGTAGGTCTCCCTTGTGCTGCCAAAACAGTGCAAACCAAAAAACATCCAGTCAGCTGCAGTTCTGCAAATGGAAATGCCTTGTTGATGAGAGAGATCAACAGAGAATGGCCAGACTGATTCGAGCTGACAGAGTCTATGGTAACTCGGATAACAACTCTGTACAATTGTGGTGAGAAGAATAGAATCTAAGAATGTTATTCTGAGCTGCGGGTTGGCGCTGCTCTGGTGGCACGAGGGGGCCTACACAATATTATGCAGGTGGTTTTAATGTTACGGCTGATCGTGTATTTTGCCATTATATAGGCCGTATATCAGAACCTTGGTCGACTAATCTGACAAGTCTGTTATGCATGTACATCCTGTCTTCCTCTTTCCAGCCAGAGTTAGTGGAGGACACAAGCTTCAGGGAGGAGGTTGTGGAGGTGAAGAATGGATTTTCCACTCAGATGACCACAGAGGTGATTGAGGTGGAGCCAGTCCCCAAGATGGACAATCGCTTCTTTGGCGAACTTCTTGCCGAGGTTTACCGCAAGAACTGTGACATTCACACATGCATCTCTGAGCATGTTTCCAAGATCAGGGGAAGGTAAAGAAAGTAGTTTTCGAACTACTGTAGTAGTAAAGAAAGAGGTCTTGCAATTCTGTCAATAAAGTCATGGCTAAAGGCTGTTGTTCGACGCAACGGTTATTATTATGTTTTTAAAACTGGTCATAATAGAAATATTGAGGACAAAAATATTGATGGTTCTAGATGCTGGCAACATAATGTTGCAAGTACATGGGCTGCAGATGCCAAGGCTGTAGGTTAAGCCCAAATCTAAAAAATTAGCTTTTTGCCATGTTTGTCAATCTAGCAAAATGTCCGATCCTGGCGATCCTGGCGTCCTCCGTCATGTATTGTTGATTTTAGTTTTTGCTATTGAAACACACGTGCAAATAACGCCAGAATAAAAATGGTCGATACTTGATGACGTCACTACGATGAATGCGAATACAACGGGGGAAAAGTCTCCTCGGATGTTCCCTTTCTCAGAAAAGTTCTCATCTAGAAAGTTACTAAGGGAAAAGTACCGGAACTGTTGGTGGGGAAAGGGCCTTATCTATTAGAAAATCTTATCTTTTACTTAAAGGAAAATTGAAAACAGGTTGATTTAGTCTGAGAACACTACAGTCACATTCTCAAATGAATCATTAGAGTGAAACCCCTAGGCCTTGTCCAAAACTGTCTAAGTGCAATGCTCAATACAGATTCATAATGACCTCATAGATTCTCAACTTTAACTTTACAACTGTAACACCTCAGAGACACCTCTGCTTTAAGGTTTTTTGTTGTTGTTGTTGTTGTTGTTGTTGTATTTTATACTCATTTAAATTGTTCTCTGTCTCTGCAGGAAACATCATCTTGACCCCACCAATGACTACAAGGTAGGGATTGGCAGGTTAATCAGTTGATTCTGTGACATTGGCTGAAATTATTCTACAGTATGTTATATTCCTGCCAGTTTTGTGAGCTCTTTGATTAAAGTTTGATGCTATGCTTTATAGTTTTATGTTAATCTGTCTAATTAATATATTCTGTCATCATTTACTCTCCCTCATGTTGTTTTAAACCTGTTTTATGTAGTCCACAAAGTAAATGTTGAGGTTGGATGTTTATGCTGCTCTTTTCTGTACAAGGAAAATGAAAGGTGATCAAATATGACAAAAACATGCCAAAACTACCAACACAGTAAGTCTTCAAAGGCCATACCATTCCAATTAAAATTATAGCTGTTAATCACTGACAATCTTTACCATTACACTTCAATCTCATTTGGGCACAATACATTTTTTTTTACGTTATTATTTATTTAATAAAATTTGTGGGGGTGCAGGGGGGTTTTGGTCTATTTAGGCAACTTAAATGTGAAGTCTGCTCCCCTATTTGTATTTTATTTATTTATTTATTGCAGGAAATGTTCCATTTTGATTTTATTTATTTCTCCAATATTTAGTCAACAACATTAGAAGTGTCTGCCATTTTGACCCCGTAAGCAGCTGTTGCCAACTTACAAAAAACACATTATTACACATAAACACATTATTTACAACATATACATTTGCCTATGGCAAAAGTTAAGATTACCATTGCTGCCTGTGTGCAAGGAACACAAAGACCAATGAAAAATTGGTATCATTGACATCAAACTTTGCTTGAAATGTCTTGATGCACCATATCTTAATATAACCAAAGGTTAATGAGATTTTAGAGCTTAGGTTGAGTTGAAGCTTGTTAGTCAATAACTATTTAACTTTGAACTGTTCCTCTTACAAAGCTATTAAAGGTATTCAGAAGACTTGAAATATAGTGCATGAGTCATATGAACCACCTTTATTTCAAAACATTTTTACAATACTTTTGGTGCTTTTTTGTCATTTTTGGAGCTTTAAATTTTTTTTACCATTCACTTTTGTTGCATGGAAAAGTACAGCTTCACAAAAGAAGATAAGTCATACAGGTTTGGAACAACACAAGGAAACGTTTTTGCAGATTTGCACTGATTTTTCATATTTGGGTCAGCTATTCCTTTAACTATTCAAGAAGAATATGTCAGTTGATAAATATTTTTTCTATCTGTACATGTGTGTTGCGAAACAGGTGGAGAAAGAAGAAATAGAGGCTCTTATTCCTAAAGGAGGGTCTGAACTGACAAAGCAACAGATCCGCTACCTGCTGCAGGTGAGAGCACATGAACACATGATGAATGGCTGCCCTGACTAATCACCACTCTGCCCCACCCATCGACAACTCTCCTGACTGCTTATTTAGAGTATTAACCTATCCATGGTACACATGAGCCTGCAGGCACAATGGAGGCACACACTCATTCATTATTAATGTATACAAGTCACCTCAACATAATATGTTGATGTTGTTTAACATCTAGCAAATTAAGACATAAAATGAAGCTCCAAATGTGAATTTCAAGTCAAGTTTTGTATGTTAAATTTGTATGTTTTGTGTGACTTCTAAAGGGTGCTCAGAATTGCAAGCACCAGCACAATTGTCCAAGTTCATACTAATACCATCCTATTGCCATGCTCTAAATTATGAGTATATTACAGATAAACCATAAATGAAAACCTAAATCTATATGGGACTTTTAACAAAAGTATTTTAAAGACTGTGCATTGTTTAATTTAATTGTAAATGAATCGTAACAAGTATGAACTATCACATATATGAGAAAAACACACTATTAATGATATAACATTATTATAATGATATAAGGCCAAACGTTAACTGCTGCAGCCTAAATAAAGCATATTATTTAGCTTATTTTCCTTAAAAGTGGATCTGAATGCATTAATGTATAACTGAATGCTCTTCAATTTGAAAGGAATATTTGTACGTGTGTGTGTGTGTGTGTTTAGAGGAAAACATCTGCAAATTTGAGATTTAGAGCATTAACAATCAATCATGAAATTAATCATAATCATGATTATTTTATTCTATCCACTGTCCAAATAATCTTATATCATATCAAATCATATAAACATAATTAAATAATATTTTAGATTATAACAGTATTGTACATTTATCATATAATATTATGTAACAATAAACTCAGCAAAAAAGAAAAGTAAATTTTTCAGGACACTGTATTTTAAAGATAATTTTGTAAAAATCCAAATAACTTTACAGATCTTTATTGTAAAGGGTTTAAACAATGTTTTCCATGCTTGCTCAATGAACCATAAACAGTTAATGAACATGCACCTGTGGAACGGTCGTTAAGACACTAACAGCTTATAAACAGACGGTAGGAAATTAAGGTCACAGTTATAAAAACTTAGGACACTAAAGAGACATTTCTACTGACTGTGAAAAACACAAAAAGAAAGATACCAGGGTCCCTGCTCACATGCGTGAACGTGCCAAAGTCATGCAGCATGGAGTCATGAGGACTGCAGATGTGGCCAGGGCAATAAATTGCAATGTCCGTATTGTGAGACGCCTAAGACAGCACTACAAGGAGACAGGAAGGACAGCTGATCGTCCTCGCAGTGGCAGACCACATGTAACAACACCTGCACAGGATTGGTACATCCGAATATGACACCTGCTGGACAGGTACAGGATGGCAACAACAATTGCCCGAGTTACAGTCAGGTCCATAAATATTGGGACATCGACACAATTCTAATCTTTTTGGCTCTATACACCACCACAATGGATTTGAAATGAAACGAACAAGATGTGCTTTAACTGCAGACTTTCAGCTTTAATTTGAGGGTATTTACATCCAAATCAGGTGAACGGTGTAAGAATTACAACAGTTTTATATGTGCCTCCCACTTTTTAAGGGACCAAAAGTAGTGGGACAATTGGCTGCTCAGCTGTTCCATGGCCAGGTGTGTGTTATTCCCTCATTATCCCATTTACAAGGAGCAGATAAAAGGTCCAGAGTTCATTTCAAGTGTGCTATTTGCATTTGGAATCAGTTGCTGTCAACTCTCAATATGAGATCCAAAGAGCTGTCGCTATCAGTGAAACAAGCCATCATTATGCCAAATCAATTGTTTGGAACATTCTTAAAAAGAAAGAACTCACCGGTGAGCTCAGCAACACCAAAAGACCCGGAAGACCACGGAAAACAACTGTGGTGGATCACTGTGGTGATACTTGCAAGTGCAAGAGTAGGGTAACATCTCACAGCAAGAACTGGCAAATCTGGTGCAGTCCATGAGGAGGAGATGCACTGCAGTTCTTAATGCAGCTGGTGGTCACACCAGATACTGACTGTTAATTTTGACCTCCCTTTGTTCACGGACACATTATTCCATTTCTGTTAGTCACATGTCTTTGAAACTCAAATCAAATCAATCAAATCACTTTATTGTCACACTACCATGTACACAAGTGCAACAGTAGGTGAAACTCTTGTGTGCAGTTCCGAGCAACATAGCAGTCATGACAGTGACGAGACATATACCAATTACAGTAAACAACATACTTACACAAAACAATTTACAAATCAAATGTACACATACTTACACAACACGATTTACATATCAAATGTACACATACTTACACAACACAATATAATATAATATACAATGTACAGTAAACAATACAAACAATATAGAATACACATACAATAAAAAAATAAAAATAAGAGTATATAAAATATATATATGCAGTAGTTGTATTGAGGGGACTATATTTGACAGTCCAGTGTGAGATAATAAGATGAAGAGTAAGAATATTAATAAAGTGCAGTGCTGATTGTTGATCCTGATAGATCAAGTGTTAAACAGTCTGATTGCTTGGGGAAAGAAGCTGTCATGTAGTCGGCTGGTGCGGGTCCTGATGCTGCGATACCGCCTGCCTGATGGTAGCAGTGAGAACAGACCATGACTCGGGTGGCTGGAGTCTCTGATGATCCTCCAAGCTTTTTTCACACACCGCCTAGTGTATATGTCCTGGAGGGAGGGAAGCTCACCTCCGATGATTTTTCTGGCAGTTCGCACCACCCACACTTGTTCAGTTGTTGAATCTTTTTATGTTCATACAAATATTTACACATGTTAATTTAAAAGCAGAAAGAAAATAAAAGCAGTTGAAAGTGAGAGGACGTTTCGTTTTGTGCTGAGTTTATATAAATAAAATAAAATAAGCAAGTTGAATTGAGCAATTTTACTATAGTATTATACACAAAGATCAATCATAAGTCTATTTTTTTCTGTCTTTCTTATCTAGACTCGTATGACTGCTGATAAGACCATGCGTCTGATGTTGACCACATTTAGCAGTCTACGAGAGGAGCTTATGCATCTGCAGGAGGATCTGAAGGTAAGAGAAAGATCTTTCTACCTCTAAACAAGCCATCAGTCTCTTGTCCTGCTGAAGCAGTCGTTAGTTTCCACCGAAGATGCAAAAATGAACCATATTAGGTTCAACCATGTGTGTGTTCGTTTGTTGTGTAACATAGTTTTGAGCTTACCTCGAATTTTTAAAGGTGTGATGTCTGTGTACACAGATTCAAGAGTATGTGGTGACATCTCTCGTACAGATCCAAGCCATTTGACATTACACTAGCTGTTATTTTATTTGTTTTATTATTGCTTTATATTATTACACATTATGCAAGTTTTTGACTTTATATTAATTGAGACTATATGGATTATTTCATTTATATAGTGCAGGAATAAAGATGACTAAAAGTACAGTAGTGATAGACTGGTATCAGTTTGACCAATCATTTTTCTGTCAATATATTTCTTTATAATAATTGTATTTAATTATATCTTTAAGGTTGAGTCTGATATTTTGTGCCATTTGATATGTCTGTTAAAAGTAGCACCCAGCAATGCCATTACATCACTGTGTAGCAAAGGTTTTCACAGGTAAAATAATTTGCATATTTAATATATTGTTTGCATAAATTACTCATCTTTTATGTAAGATTCATTCTCAAGTGAGAACACATAACATTTTAAGTTTAACACTTTGACAGCCTAAAACAAGATCTTTGTTTTAAAAAAAATCTTTGCATACATATAATTGCATAAATATATTTTTGTAATAATTGTTTATATCAATTAATATAGATATATTTATTAAAGTATTTAAAATTAATTTGGACTTTTACGAAAATATTTAAAGTGCATATTGGTTTTTTTTATTGTGTCAAAAATGGGGTGAGAAGAGACCGACACAGTGGGTATGGCATCACACCTCGGAGAGGCATTTATTAAAAATAAAAATAAATATAAACATTTTCATAAATGGGGAAAATAGTGTCAAACTGACAACAGGGGGAATGGTGATAAAAATCTGGGATCCTCGCATTGAAACAGGTCTCCGTGAAGGTTGGGGAAGTGTCCATGGAATGGTCCAGGTATGAGCGGGGTCAACATCCCCTCCTTGTGCAACAAACGTGTGTCATTTGGTAGAAAGTGAACTATTCAAAAGTACATTAAAAGTACAAACTTGTAAGGTATGCATATTTATACATAATAATAAATAAATGTAGACTACAACATTTTTATATAATCTAAAGCTGTATACAAATATTAAGCTTTACATTATATAAAATAATATAAGACGCAAGTATAAAATGCAAAAGATTTTACACATTTATAGTTAAATTGTGCAAAGATCTGGGCTGCAGAAATTTTTTTCTTTTAGTAGTCTGTCTTGATATGACATATTAGATATGTCATACAAACAACCTTTTGATTCCAAAGAGCATTTCAAAAGCTTTTCATCAAATGCAGGTTCGGCTTTAACAAGGTTATATTTTAAATTGGACCAAAACTGGACAATTTATGCTGTAGTTATTTTTGTCTGTCATTAGTTGCTTTTGCATTTTTTTTACATTGAAAAGTACCTGTTCTTACAGTCACTGAGCTCACTCTCTCTCTCTTGCTGTGTCTTCTGCCGCAATACATTGTGAATATTTGTGATTATTTATCCATTCGAGGCTTGTCATAGAATGCATCAAATAAAAACAGACTGTTGTGGCTCATTTTAGTGCAAGAAAAAAGCTTGGTGACAGAATCTGGTGAAAACATTCACATCTGCTTGTCCATTCTTCAGTAAAATAAGCTCATTGGTTACTTGACAAGAACATAAGATCCCACTTCAGTGACAGAATGATTTTTTTCAAACAAAATGAATGTGTTTTTTCAGTCTTTGAAGCCATTAACTCAGCAGGGAGTCCTGACAGTCAAGTGATTAACACTTTCCGCTGAAAGACGCTAATGGGTGCTCTGTCTCCCTCTGCCTGGCCGGTGATTATGTTAATGAAGCTAATACCTGAAAATTATTGGAAAAATGGTCCAGTGAGACCCCACCTATATATATGTCAACTACTCTGCTAAATGAGTAAATGTAAACTTCCCAACAAAAATGTATATTATACCACAATACAATGGATTGAACTGGTTTCTATACCTCTGCTAAATAATAAAACACCTATGTATATTGCTCGCGACACACAAGGCTTACAAGCACAAATTTAGGTTACAGTGGATGTAAAAAGAGCCAGCCTGCTTTGTTGGTACACATGATAAGCAAGGGTGTAATTTTCCAGAAAGTTAATTTCCTGTTTGACTAAACAAAGCCTCTGTTCAGTTTGTTAAACATAAACCATTGTAGGGTTTCCACAAATACCAGAGGTAGAAGCCAACAAATGCTGCCAAAAGCTACTAAAGATTAATTAACTACTTCAGTGTCTTTGATGTTTGAAGTTGAGATGGCATCCAACAATGTCATTCCACATTCCAATAGATAATCATTCACTAAAATTAAGGTGTGTGAGGTTTCTTTGGAAGATGGAAATATTATAACACAAAATAATGCTGAATTCACTGTCCATGTGTGCGTGCAACAACTAATCAGTAGCTAAAGAAGGGAATCTTTTTGGGGGAATATTCAATTTATTGGCTATTTTTTCCTGAGGGTCAAATCAAATTTAGAGGGAAGTTATCTGGATTTAGGACATCATCAAAATCATTTAATTTTAGCTAGTGTAGTCATTTTAATCTTTAATCACATTGTTGATTTATCAAAAGAATAGTTCACCCAAAAATGAGAATTCTGTCATTACAAACTGTCTTGTTATTTACTGACCAAACTTGTTTGCCGTTATTTATTCTGTGGAATATACAGTTAAATATTTTTTTTCTCTCTCTTTTCCATACAACAGCAGTTCATACTTAGCAGTGACCCTGTCCTTGAATGTCCAAAAGAACAAAACAATCACCATAAAAGTACCATAAAAATATTATAAATGTATTCTGTTGGCTATATATACCAACTCTTCTGAAACCATAAGACAGAATTGTGTCATGAAACAAATGTGTTACAAAAAGAACTGTGTGAAGATTCTTAAAAGATTCTCAGTAAACGGGTTTGAAACAACATCAGGTTGAGCAAATAAAAAAGGTTTTCATTTTTGGCTGAACTGTACCTTAAAGTGAACCTGCGTGCCTTTAAAATTGAAATGATTGACATGATTGTTGGATATTTATGTCCACTACATAACGCGTTATCAGTTGTGTGTCCAGTTGTACTGTAAGCTGGATTTGTTGTGTGTTTGCAGCGTCTGGAGAGTGAGAAGGAAGAGTTGGAGAACGATCTGAACTTTAAGGCAGATCAGGTTTCGGAGTATAACAGACTACTGGAAGGCGTCCGTGAGCACAACAGGCAACTGCAGGTAGGGGACGCCACTATAAAACCACAACATTAAAGAGAACCTATTCAAACCTATAACAACACTATAATCAAAGTGCACGACTAATGGAGTTAATGACTCAAAAAAGAAAGAACCGATTCTGAACACCTGAAATGAGTAGTTAGTAATTCCAGACTTAATTCCTGTACTAATCTCTGTAATTTGGTAATAAAAAAACACTTCTGTTCTTCATTGGCTGCTCGCGACCAGCTTTGACCCACCCTCAAACACTACGCTAAGCGGTAGACCAATCTAACAGACTGGGACATCTGACCAATCAGAGTAGAGTAGGCTCTCTGAAAGGAGGAGTTTAGAACGGATCATTGAACGAGTCGATTTTTGAAAATGGTAATGCTGCAATTTAAATTAAGAGCAAATTCAAGTGTTTTTTGACCTTGGATGCATGTAAATCTATTGTATGAGAGCTTTAAAACAAAATTCGGCACGTTTAAAAAACATAATAGGTGCTCTTTATCTTCACTTCCAAACATCACTCCTGCCAACAATACAACACCAGTAACACACAATTCATGGCATTATATAATTAACAATGTCTAAGTTTTCCCTAATGGTTTAGGGGGTCAATTCAGTACTGATAACTAGAATTTTTGTACATTGTAAGATACCCATCTCGATTTTCAGGACCTTTACTATCTTACTTTCTCAGACAGCTGTTAAAGACAGTAACAATGCTCGGCGTACTCTAGAGAGCCAGCTTTTGATGTTTCAGAGCAAAGACCCCAGCAAAGACTTCCACATCAAGGAGCTGGAGGGCAGCAAGAGGGCTCTTGAGGAGGAGAATGATATCTTGAGGAAGAAGGTGGGTACTTCTGAAGGACCTCGTTGGGATTGCTCCAAAACAAATCTTAAAGCAATAGTTCAATCATTTAAACTCAGTCTGTTTGGTTTGCAACGATATGAGGGTGAGAAAATGATTTCATAGCCAGAACTATACGTTTTATAATTTTATGTTTGAATATTTGTTTATGTGTTGTTAAATAGTGTACAACTGTAATTAGCATTCCTGAATCTTGTGGCCACTGGTACCATTGTAAAACTTCAGAAACAGTAAACTAGAGATTATGCAGTGGAAATCCACATAATTATAGTGTCTGATTCTACATTTCCCCCTCTCTCTTTGTGTGTGAATATGCGTGAATGTGAAATTATGGGTGTCTCTTAGATGGCAGGTCAGTGCAGCAGTTCCACTGTCCAAATCAGAACACAAGAACTGTCCAAACAGTACGAACAGATGATGAATGATCTACGGGAGGAGAAGGACAGAGAACTCAAGGGCCTGCGGGTAAATAAATAAAGACAGAATAGATAGGGGTTGATACATTTTTATTGAATGTATTTATGATGACTCCTCAGTATATCCTTAAATGCATGGTCATTTTCCCATACACGCTTACATATTCGGGTCTTTAGGGACCCGGCACTTATATCTATCAAAAATGGATGCTCAAAATGCGTAGATAGTGTCAAATTTTTTCAAGACACTTAGAAAAAAATACAATAAATATATTTTGATGTTTCATTTGTCATTAATCAAAGAGAAAATGCAACAAATCTGGACAAATCTAGATCAGCATTCGTGATTTTCACACTGAAATTTCATGAGATGCAACTGGCTGTCAAACACATACTGAGCTACACATAAACTACGTGTAAAGTATTTTCTCAGGCACTTATTGAGTCTAAATAAGTGCACAACTTACATAATTTCAGTAGTACACCGAAATGACAATAGTCATATCATACTCTTCATGTGTAACACTTGCTATAGTTTACTTCAGTGTTGTTTACACATCAGCTAGCAATGTCAAATGTAAATCAAAGCAATCACTGAAACATCAGCACCACCTTGAATAAGAAATGGCATGTTTTTAGCTACACTCTTTATAAGAGATAGATTGAGGAATACTAAAGAGATGTGGGCTCATACCTAACAAATGGATGTGGTACAGGGGGTGTAATGAGTTCCGGTCTCTAAAGACCCATGGTATGCTTTTAAGGATTAAGGCAATAACCTATAAGAGGGAGTGCTTAAGCAATGTGCCTAAAACCCTCTTCCTGTCCAAGTTCCTGACATGCACTGTTTCTCATGTCTCAGTGGTTTTATAAAATGCAATATGATAAAATACAAACTTTCAATAAATAGTTAAAATAGAATTTTCAGTCATCCGGTTTTACCCATTTTATAATGAATCCAGAAGTCACAAATGACCATCTGATACAGTGAATTTATGATAACTCATCATTCATGGTTATTGTCTATCATTTGGTTAAAGAACTGTAACACACAACCTCTCATGGCATATTATTTCTTTAAGAAAACAGAAATATGATAAAAGAATAATGAATCAGTGAATAATTACATTTATTATTATTATTATTATAGTAATTAGACATCACAGGTCTTCATATACAGTACAGTATACTGTATGTTGTTTTGCAATGCCTTTGAATGTGCCTCATCTAGTTAGTTTTTACTCTAAAATCTTATCTATTTTGTATGTTGTATTATTTGTGTGTGTATTTTAGTCTCAGCTGATAAAGATCCAGACAGAGCACACCACCATCACAAAGACCTCTGACAGCAGCCTGGAACTGCGTATCACTGAGCTCCTCACCAAACTTGAGCAACATGAAAGAGTCATCAGACTCAAGGATGAGGTACATAAACATACACCTACATACAGACATCTGCTGCAGGACAAACAAATGGGCTTGTCACAATTTTAACAATGTCATTCTAGAATATAAAATATAACATGATACCAGGCCATTATTATTATCATAATGATAATTTTGCAACATTAAATTTGAGGCTAAAAAGTAGACAAGCACAGAAGAGAGACTTCTTATTCAAGAATCATTTCTTAATCTGCACTGAATTATGACACATATGCTAATTCAGTCACACTTTACAATAAGGTTCCATTTTTGAACATTAGTTTTTTACATTATGCAAGCCCAGGTATACTTAGTTTTTGCATGTTCCGGATGGGCACGCGCCTGGTCGACCACGTTGCCTTTGTGAGTTTACGCTTCTGACAACGAGCGTATATGAATGTGTTTGACGCATACCCACTACAACATCTTTGTGATGCTCTTTTATGTAGAGTCAATGACCGGTGCATTCGGCAATGATGCGCACAGACAATGAATGCGTCCGTGAGTCAAGAAAATCTGGCGGTGCGCGGTCAGGCCACGCAGACTGGATTATGACAAAATTGACATCACACATACTGTGCTTGGAGCGATCAGCAACGCAGACATGCCAAGTATACTTTGGCCTTTACAGGCTACCCACCACAGTGATGGGAAGATTTGCAAAATTACCTGCCAGTGCTCGTGAAATACCCACATTTGGTGCGTAGCGGATGCTAATTTCATACCTTATATGTAGGAAATCGGTTGCATGGGATAGCGGTCAATTAAACCGTTTGATGGTCATTACACAAAAATATTTGATTGACCAAAGTATTCCAGAGAACAGTGGAACAGTCCAGGTTAAAGCTGAAATCAGTCTGTAAGAAAATAGATAATGGCAAGTATTTAGCAGGCCATTTTGACAGACTCCAGGAAAACAACATTCTTCTGTTTCTGATTGAATCAGTGAACATGGATGTTGTCCTCCTCATAAAGAATGCCAATTGCTCAGAAGTTGACATCATAGATGAAACATATTCTTTCGTATTTTCCCTCTCTGCATTAACTCAGCTTCATTGCCCTTGAGGAATGCGAATGCAGAGAAGACTGTGAATTTGACTGACAGATAATTCTCCAGATTTCTACTGCAGTAATTCATTCTGAATACATCTGACCTCTGACCTTTGGTGTACTCCCTTAGGAGATCAAGCGACTCAAGCAGCAGCAGCAGCAGCAGCAGCAGAGCGACAGCTCCAGCAGTACATCGAGAACTGTTGTTACCAAGAGGTGTGTGTGTGTGTCTTTTGGTGGAGGTGCGGGGATAAGTGCATAAACGATATACGGCAACACTTTACAATAAGGTTCCATTTGTTAACATTCGTAAATGCATTTGGTATCATGAACATTCGATTAACAATATATTTGTTACATCATTTATTAATCTTTGTTAATGTTAGTTAATAAAAATGCAATTGTTCATTGTAAGTTTATGTTAGATCAGAGTGCATTAACTTATGTTAACTAATACAACTTTTGATTTTAAAAATGAATTAGTAAATTACCTAAGATTAATAAATGCTTAATAAGTATTGTTCATAGTAAGTTCATGTTAACTTATGCTGTTAACAAATGGAACCTAATTGTAAAATGTAACCCGATATACTGTATAAACATGGTTCAGTCTCAGAAAACAATGTGTTTAAATTTATGTGTGTTTTCTTCATGACTTATAGCCATAATTTACAGGATATTGAACTTTGTGACATTATTTAATAGATTTAACTCTATTAAAGAAATAGTAAAACTCTTGTAGTCATATGTAGCAATATACTGTATAAAGAAAAAGCATCTGCAGAGAAAATTCGTTTTTATTACTTATAAATAGTCAAAATGTCACATGCAAGATAAATTGTTCCATGCCATTCAATCCAAATGATAAAGACTCATTTTGAAGTCTGCTCTTTCTTATCATTGAACAGATACATGAACCAGTACCCTATTCTGGGTCTGCTGGATGACAATTACAAGTACACATCACCCATTAAAGAGGACAGGACTGTCGTCATCGAGAGAACAGGAGAGATTACCAAGCGAGTTATTTAGGCTGTAACGTTGGGATTTGTTTGGTAAGGGACACATTTTTCTCCAAGTTTAGTGTAGAAATGGCCCATGTGGTCTTACCAAGGTCATTTAGCATAAAATGTATTTGCCCATTGATTTTCTGTTTTCATTGATTCAGTGTATTTGTCAGTGTAAATTAAAAATTATAAAGTATTGGTATGAAAACAAATTTCACTTTGGTTGCACCAGAATTTCACATAATTTTCTGAATTTCCAGAATGTCAACATTTGTGTTCAGTGGTTACTGCATTCCCCCAGATGTTACTGCCCTTGCTAACGGTACCTAGGACTGTCTCATTAGCCTGAAATAATTGTTCAAACAAAGTTTGAAACATTGGAAATGTAGGATTTAAAATTGTATTCAAACTTGGAAAATTAAAAACAAAGAAATATTATGATGCGAATGAAGAACAAATATTAAAGATGCTGCTTTATTTCAAGGTCACTAATCAGATAAGCAAATATAAAAAAAAAATTGCAATCCTTTCTCTAGGCTGTAATGAATGCTATGTCTTCTGTTCTGTTCTGTTTTGGGCAGAAAGTAATTGCCAACGTTTAAAGAAACTGCTTCTTTTTCCGACAAGAATCAACTGGAAGAAGACCCAGAGGCCTCTCTATTTCCTCCTCCGATTCCCTGGCTCTCACCCTGCATGCTGCCCTCTCCCTCATCTTAGGGGCTGCTAATGGTGACGGTGGTTCTAACATTACATTTTTGGCCTGTGGAACCAGGTAATGCCATTTAAAATTTGCATTCTTTCCTCATATGTACCACCAAAACCTTCAGCAGCCTCTGGTCAGCACTACTGTAAGCATGTATATATTTGGAGAGAAATGTGTCTTTACTGGAATAAAACTGAGACAAGTATTTTCCATAATGTAAATGGTGGTTGCTGGTCTTGTTTGTTTTCTTCTCATCTGTTTGACTGTGCTAATGTAGCACATTTTATGATGTTTTTTGCTTTTTATGTTTATGTTCTGAAAACATTAGAGGTGATGCTTTATATACAAACTGATATGGGCTTTTCGATGGCTGATGCTGATATCTACATTATTAATTTAGAAAGCTGTCAGTAGAGGCACAGTCATCAGCTATGTTGATAATCTCTAAATACCAGGTATCTGGCAATGAACCGGCCTTGCCGATAGATCAGTATAACAGTTATACACAATTTAAGATGGTGTAGGTTTTTACTGCTTTTTTAAGTCGTTTACACCAATGGAATAACAGTGATAGGTTTAAACTATCTAAAACACTGACAAATTGGATAGAGGAAATCACTGCTGTATTTAACGTAATAGATATCATATAAAAATAGATTTTTGTCTTGATATGTCAGTAAAAGCAAAACTGCTCAGAAAATGCTGGTAGCTCCACAATCATTCATTAATCTCATTTTTTTATTGCCTGCAACTGCTGGTAGTATTTTTGTTATGGCACATAGAGTCTATTTCTACAGTATCTGCTGTAGTTGTCAGTCGTCCTGACCTATTCAAGTGTTTTTATGTTTTTCTCCGCTCTTAATGTTCAATGTAATAAGTTTTGCTGGGTTTACCTTCATTACAGTGCAAAATGTCAAGATTTAGTTTTGCTCAGGTTAGTGGTAAGGGAAAATGGCAAGAAAAGAGCCATTTCTGATGTCAGTAAGAGGTAAATGGTTGCATAATGGGTAGTTTAGACATCTAAAAACTTTGTATTAAAGCTTCAAAAAGCTTTTGAAATATCTATATATATTTTTTAAATACTTCAGAGTGACGTTAGAAAGCCAGAGCTTCATTTGGTCTCTTATATTCTTCAATCAATGCTGTTTTTTTAGAAAATGAAATGCATCTTTTATTTAAACATGTTAACTTCACAATTACAGTGTTGCATCTGCAGCATTTACTGTTTTTTTTTTTTTTTTTTTTTTATGAATGGAATTTAACATGCTGTAATGGTGTGTGCTTGAAATAAAATATATTTTGACCTTCGATGGACTTATGAGAGTGTTAATTTCTGTTTTATTATATTAACCTGTAGTTTTGGCAAAGTGACTTGCTTTTTTGCCAAAATGTTTTATTCCAAATTGGAATAAGTAAATATACAGTTGGCTATAGGTATACATCTTTGTTGTGTTTGCTGTGACTTTCCACAACTTTTCGCAGTTCAACACAATGTAAAGTTGATGTATTTGAATAAATGTTAAAATCCTTAGCTAAACATAACTCATAAATATGCCAACAAAAATGTTGAAAGTGGGAAAAAAGTCTGTTAGTGGGCAAAACGTTAAAAATCATAGCAAGGAAAATATTCTTTGTAAATATTACTTGACAATCAGTCAGTGAACTTTATGAAATCAAGTGAGATTTTCCTGTCGGCAGTTCAGAATCAGAACTAGAAAATGTCCGATTCATGAATCGATTTTAATGTTTTTCTTTGAAATGAGTGTGTTTAATGAGTTAGCAAAACGGTATGAATCATTTGGACAGCTCACTCACGCACTGAATCATTTGGAGTGTTTTCGTTTCTCTCACCTGACTTGGAACAAAACTAGCGCGGGATTAAGTAGACCGAAATCGTCCTGCATTATCGTTTGCTAGTGATGAAGAAAGTCTAAATTGAACTCCATGTGCAGATTGTGAACTCACTGCCTCAGGTGAATACATTTCCACCCAAAAGTGAATCGAAACAGTAGGCTCTACACGAAAAAGTAGGCTACCATGATATTTTCATGTATCGTGGTTGTAGGCCAAATTGTAGGCTAAAATGCTGTTCTCTGAAATACCCTCTCGAGGAACATACATAATACCTCATATGAATATGATAATATTCCAGCATATAGAAGTTCATGATACTAGTATCATGATAATGGCACAGTATTTGTATTTTTTTAATAACTATTACAGTTAATTGCACTTGACTATTTTAATAAGTAATATAACGTAGATTAAATGGAGGACGCTAGCTGTGCTTTTGTCATGTACTGCTTGCATTTACTTTCTCTAAAGTATAGATTTCAGCTTTCTTAGTTATAGTTTAGCTTTTATTGAGTCGTTTGCACCTTCGTGAATAGCTTGCTTCAACACCGGTTAGATCATACGGGACACGTTTTCATTTTCACACAACAGTGAACAACAAGCTGACTACGTCAACGCACATTCGATAAATACTTGGTCCAGTCACCAGAGGGCGCTAAACATCAACATATTCACTTAAGAAGGGGGGTTTACGAGGACTTCTTTTAGGTTACAAACTGGTTATTACAAGGGTATTATGCTATAAATGTGGTTTATGAGGATATTTGTAGTGTCCCCATAATTCAAATCGCTTAGAAAACATACTAAACAATGTTTTATTGAAAATGTAAAAATTCAGAAAGTTTTTTGTGAGGTTTAGGGGTAGGGTTAGGTTTAGGTTTAGGGGATAGAATATATAGTTTGTACAGTATAAAAACCATTATGTCTATGGAGAGTCCTCATAATGGTAGCTGCACCAATGTGTGTGTGTGAGTGTGTGCCAGCACTGTATCCTCTGTGTACTGTATGGCTGTGTGTGTGTCAGGATGTCTCTCTTGTGTAAATCATGTGTTCCATGATCTTTTTTCTGTATTGCACCAGTATGTCTTCACATTATTTATTAAGTTGCATCAGTTTGTGTCTGGAATCCTCTGCACACTTACTTTTTTCATGGACTGTTTCATGTGAATAGATGCAAATTAATTTAACAAAGTTTAAAGGAACCAACTTATTTTTTAAAAAGCTGTATTTGAATTAGACCATCTGATATATGCTTAGTTTTTTTAGCTCAAATTTCATGCAAAACATGCTCAGCTGCTCTATCTTGAATTTTATAATATCTAGCATTGTGCATCTTCACGTGTCACTGCTGGAGCCAGTGGTTTTGCCCATTTGGAGCCTTTACAGACACAGAGTTTTGACAAAACAATGTTCTGTCTTGCATTTCGGTATGAATAGCCTCTAAAATTTAATAAATGTTCCCTTTTAAGAGCAAATGCACAAAATAATTATAATTTGTATATCCAAAATGGACTAATAACGTTTTTAAAAGATATTTAAAAAAAAAAAAAATAGCTTACAATAGCTTTAAACGCATCTCTAACTATCTGTCACATGCCAAATGTTAAACAGGATAACATTTATAATAACTTTCATTAATGAGTCATTTGCTAGCATTATACATGTATAATGCTTAAAAGGTCAGTAGTTAGGTGTTTCTTCAACTTCTGGGAACTCCTAGGGTATGATTTTTATCAAAACTAACAGATTTGTTGGCTGCCACTAGATGCCAGTGTAATGTAATGTGTATGGTGGAAGGATGTCTTCCGGTAGAAGGTGAAGAAGTGTTATATGTTTAACACTGTTGCGTATGAGAGCAAATTAATATATTGAAGTGATTGCGTTGTTTTTAATTGCTTGGGGACGGAAGGCCAAGGGATATTCTACACCAGCTATAGAGGCCTGCACTGGTATGTTACGACCAAAGTCAACGTGGTGGTGGAGCACCATAAGTTAAGAAAACAAGTACAGCATGCAGACAGTTCCATTTTCCAGTACATAACTTTTCTCAGAGGACTGTCTGCTACATGTGAGTTTGAGAAGTGTGACGACATGATACGTGACCAATTCATAGGAAATGTTGATAATCCTCACATTCGAGAAAGACTTATTTAAAGAAAAGCTGACACTGTACAAAGGTATCACAATAGCTGCTCAAATGGAGTCGGCTGGAGAGCAAGCCATGTCAATGTCAAACACCGGCTTATTTGTGCAAGCAAAGAGGTGCTTTTACAACTGCCTGCTGTGCGCTTTGTGTCATACTTGCGCTCTCCGATTAAAGTGCTCGGTTGCATGCATCTGTCATTCAGAGAGACAAAATCATTTGCTGAGTGAACCTTTAGATTGTTGAAATGGGCACCCCATTGCTGGGCATAGATTTAATATATGCTCTTAAACTGCATTTTGAAGGAAATGTAGTGTTACCTGCACCGAATGCCTGCGTGCATCTGCTTCTTCTCCGGTTCTGTAGCTCACCGCAGCAGTAGGGGAACCTCCTCTAGAGTAAGCACTTAAACCCCTTGAAGTAAACATATGAACAAGGTTCAACAGCAGAACTTGAGCATGCTCATCTCAAATGTTACTCTGCCAGTTTAAGTCTGGTAATTCTTCAACCAGTTTGGTGGTTTGTGGTTTCTAGCAGAACACATTTGATTGTCCTGTACTTCCCCCAGTTCAGCTGATACTACAATTGTCCCCTTATTTGAAGATTCTAACTTTTGCAGTGTCATAGGCACTCGAGTGAGTTGAGACAAAAGCCAGAGCTTTACATCAACTAAAGCGTACGTGTAAGGGCTTACTTGTTCACGGATTACAGTGGGATTGGAGAATTTTTTATGTCCCTTAGGAATGTGCGTCTGCTTGCACACTCTCACCTTGTCCCCAATCTTGAAGGTGGGCAACCGCACGCTCCCTTTTTACGTCGTAACAGTCCTTTATTTTCGACTGACGATTAGAAACTAGATGATTAGATTCAAAATTAGAAGCTGTCGCTTGTCAGCATCACGCGTTCATGATGAGTTTTGTTCTAATTTTTCGCCATGCATCAGTTTATACAGCAAAACCCCCGTCAAGTGGCATCGCACGATATGTTTGAAAAAACTCTGTTTCCTTCCATGGTGTAGATTGCACACACCTTTTGAGCACCTTATTGATTCGTTCCAGAGCCCCATTTGAAGCAGGGTAATACACAGAGACTTTGATGTGAGTGATGTCCCGTTCTTTCAAGAATGCAGCGAGCTGATTACGCTACTTTGACATCCATTCATGATATCCATTGTGATCGGGTACATGAATACTACTTCAGGCCACTTTGAATAGTAGTCAGTAAGGGTGATTGCATACCTACAGTCCCATTTTGCTGCTTTGAATGGACACACTATACATAGGGCTACCTTAGTCCAAGGGGCAGGTTGCACTGCAACTTTTCCAGCAATTCTTCCATGTGCGGGAGAGGATAACTGTCAACAACTATGGCCTTATTAGGCTCTCTAATGTCCATATACATCCGTATACCACCAGTTTTCTTTTGCATCACTATTTATGGCGAGACCCAGGGAGACATATCAAGTCAAGTCAAGTCAAGTGGTTTTTATTGTCGTTTCAACCATATACAGTTAGTACAGTACACAGCAAAACGAGACAACGTTCCTCCAGGACCATGGTGCTACATAAAAACAACAAAGGACCAACATAGGACCACATGAGACTACACAACGAAATAAAATACCTATATAAACTACCTATATATACCTATATAAAGTGCACGTGCAAACATGTGCAAAAAGTACAGGACAGTACAACAAATTACTGACAATGAACAGGACAATAGACAGTGCAGCGCCGACCAGTACTCAGTAGTGCAAAAAGATGACAGTTTCTAAAAATGTAAACATAACATACTATGAGATAATGTTCTATGCACATAGCAGTTATTGAGGTAGCAGACAGTTATAAAGTGACAGTTATTAAAGTGCAACTCAGGACACGTGTGTGTCAAACCAGTCTCTGAGTATTGAGGAGTCTGATGGCTTGGGGAAGAAGCTGTTACACAGTCTGGCCGTGAGGGCCCGAATGCTTCAGTACCTCTTGCCAGACGGGAGGAGGGTAAAGAGTTTGTGTGAGGGGTGTGTGGGGTCGTCCACAATGCTGGTTGCTTTGTGGATACAGTGTTTTTTGTAAATGTCTTTGATGGAGGGAAGAGAGACCCCAATGATCTTCTCAGCTGTCCTCACTATCCTCTGCAGGGCTTTGCGGTCCGAAACGGTGCAAGTCCCAAACCAGGCAGTGATGCAGCTGCTCAGGATGCTCTCAATAGTCCCTCTATAGAATGTAGTGAGGATGGGGGTTGGGAGATGTGCTTTCCTCAGCCTTCGAAGAAAGTAGAGACGCTGCTGGGCTTTCTTGGTGATAGAGCTGGTGTTGAGGGACCAGGTGAGGTTCTCCGCCAGGTGAACACCAAGAAATTTGGTGCTCTTGACGATCTCCACAGAGGAGCCGTCGATGTTCAGCGGAGTGTGTTCACCTTGTGCTCTCCTAAAGTCAACAACCATCTCTTTTGTTTTGTCGACATTCAGGGACAGGTTGTTGGCTCTACACCAGTTCGTCAGCCGCTGCACCTCCTCTCTGTATGCTGACTCGTCGTTCTTGCTGATGAGACCCACCACGGTCGTGTCATCGGCGAACTTGATGATGTGATTCGAGCTGTGCATTGCTGCACAGTCGTGAGTCAGCAGAGTGAACAGCAGTGGACTGAGCACACAGCCCTGGGGGCCCCAGTGCTCAGTGTGGTGGTGGTGGAGATGCTGTTCCCGATCCGGACTGACTGAGGTCTCCCAGTCAGGAAGTCCAGGATCCAGTTGCAGAGGGAGGTGTCCAGGCCCAGCAGGTTCAGCTTTCCAATCAGGTGCTGGGGAATGATTGTGTTGAATGCTGAGCTGAAATCTATGAACAGCATTCGAACGTATGAGTCCTTATTGTCTAGGTGGGTGAGGGCCAGATGGAGGGTTGTGATGATGGCATCGTCCATTGAACGGTTTGAACGATCACGCAAACTGCAGTGGGTCTAGTGAGGGGGCAGCTGGGTCTTAATCTGCCTCATGACGAGCCTCTCGAAGCACTTCATGATGATGGGTGTAAGTGCGACGGGACGGTAGTCGTTGAGGCAGGACACTGAAGACTTCTTTGGCATGGGGATGATGGTGGTGGCCTTGAAGCACGTTGGAACAACGGCGCTGCTCAGAGAGATGTTGAAGATGTCGGTAAGAACATCTGCTAGCTGGTCTGCACATCCTCTGAGCACTCTGCCAGGAATGTTGTCTGGTCCAGCAGCCTTCCGTGGGTTGACTCTACGTAGAGTTTTCCTCCCATCTGCCGTGGTAAGACAGAGCACCTGGTCGTTGGGAGGAGGGGTGGACTTCCTCGCCATCACGTCGTTCTGCACTTCAAACCGAGCGTAGAAGTCGTTCAGCGCATCTGGAAGGGAGGCATCTTTGTCACAGGCAACTGATGTTGTCCTGTAGTTGGTGATGGCCTGGATGCCCTGCCACATGCGCCGCGTGTCACCGCTGTCCTGGAAGTGACTGTGGATTCTCTGGGCGTGTGCGCGCTTTGCCTCTCTGATTGCCCGTGACAGTTTGGCCCTAGCTGTTCTTAGGGCTGCCTTATCGCCTGCTCTGAAGGCGGAGTCTCGGGACCTCAGCAGCGTGCGCACCTCCGCAGTCATCAACGTGTTCAATAAAGCCAACAAACAGCAACCGGTTCAGTTCCACTAACTTCTCATCGAGAAGGGTAAACGTCGCAATTTTTGACGTACAGTTGTCGCTATCTCGGTCACCTCTACCATGTGCTTATTTCAGATGTATATTCTAACTTATATTTTATACATAATAGTGTTATGGTAAGCCATTCAACAATGGAGTACTTTCATCACCAGATGTAGTTTTATATTAATGCTCTGTGTAAATGAACGGTCTTCCTGTACTTTCAGTTACTTTATAGAGGGTCCTGTATAGCTTATTGCTTTGTCACATTAGTGCTTTATAGAGGGTCCTGAAATACAAATGACATGTTTAAAATTTTGATGATCTAAAAAAAGTGTGAAATAAACATGACCCATTTCAATATTTATTGTGCGTAAATGAAAAAAATGACAGCTGTCCCACAGTTGTGCCGTAATTTCCACCACACAAAACAATTTTGCCCCCAATAAAGTTTTTTCAAAAGTTAGTGTCAAATTGACAAAAGTGTCGAAGAAGACAGAAGAGTATGCTTTAGGTCAAATATGAGACAAGTAATGTTTGAAGACAACAAAGAAAAGTCAATATGAAGATCACCTGTAAGCATGATCATTTTTATTGGCCATCATTTCCACGTGTCCTATCACAGGACAGTGATTAATCTGCCCCTCCATCTGTAAAATGAGCTAATCATATCTGGAATAGCTTGTATGGCTACCATTTTGATTCATTCACAGCTTTGGTCAAATACCATTGCAATTTCTTCTAAATGCCTAAAAGATATTTGTGTACAAACAGTGGTAGTGGCATCAAATACAATTTTCTTTTTAATTTAGGCTATTGTATATACAAATGTAATTTGTCAAGTGTAATATTAGGGTGCAGCCTATTTAATATCAGAAATGACATTGCTTTTGAAGGCTGATACAGTTTAAATGCAACGTATTGCACATATGAAAAGTGAAGTGCAGGAACTGATAATGACAATCAAAAATAAAATCTGATCTAATCTTTTGCTATTCACAAATTAAATAGATCCTTTCCAAAATGTCATCCAATTCAAAAGACCACACCCAACAACATATCGAGTGTACAATAGTCTCTAAACTCTACTGTTAATTGTCCTTCGAACTAGTGTTGTACAAGACTTTTAGAACAGACATCAATCCAGACTATGACATTTACCCCTTCATTTCCCCTTCACATTTTACTCGTTTGCTAGCGCGCACTCTTTCTGGATGATCCCACGGCCCTGCTGTGCTGTACAGTGTGGTAGGAAAGCAGGGTCAGTAATGCAAAGGCATTGATTATGGCTGATAATTCAGAGCTTTGATGTGGATAATGCAGCCCATCTCTTCCTGCACTGGTCATGCACTCCCAGCCCCAGGGGCCACAGAGGATATTGGGTTTACAGACACTGCTCACTCACTCCTGCTCTCTCTCTCTCTCTCTCTCTCTCTCTCTCTCTCGCTCCCTCTCTCTCTCTCTCTGCATCATTCAATCTCTCTTTCTTATGCACAGTTTTTCTTTTTGCAGCATAGAGTATTTTATTATAACCCCAAAAGTATTTGGACACTTAAGCCCCTCTTAAAAATGTATGAATACCTTTGCATAACAAAATAGAGTAGCATTTATTTGTAAATATTTTTTAAAACAAATCTTTTTACAAAAATAATTTTGAAAGGCTTCAAATTATAAAACAACATTATTTAAAATGAAGGCAAAGAAGTATTTGGAAAATTTCTGGTTGTCAAATGTTTGTGGACCTATGCCTGTGGTTACTGTAATGATTAAAGTCTTGAGAGTCAAGATGTGGATCTAATTTCGGCTTTTAATGGAAATTTAAATAAAACACAAGAAACCAAAAACCATAAAACACTACAGCCTTAAAAGGACAAGAACAGAAAAAGAGACACATTACAGATGGACTGGGAAGGTTAACAAGACTAATTAACAAGACATATCTAGGACTAATTACAAGAGAAACAGGAAATGAGACAGGAAAGGCAAGAAATTACTAGAAATTGTTCGAATGAAAAGTTCCACTTCAACTAGCACCCCTTACTGGCCGCTTGCGAAGTCCTATGTGTTACAGAGACACCCCTCCCTGTAATGGTGGCTCCTGACTCCCAAACATGAAAAACTAATTCAAAGAGGGCGAGGGCTGGCAAAGAACATGCTCTAGGACCAATAGTGGAGCAGAAGACTACAGGGAATCTGGAGGTGCTGCCATGCAATCAGGAGAAAACGGGGGCACCAACAGGTGACTAGGGGCCACGGGCCACCGATGGATGACCAGGGTGGATCTGACGGACTACCAGGAGACCACTGGGGATCTAGCAGAGGGGTTGGAGACCTTGGGCAATCTGGACACCCAGGTTGTGGCCATGGATTAGGAGACCAAGGTGGTGTCGACAGACCATGGCACTCTTGCAAGGTCGAGGCTGCTGGAGGCCTCCGTCGAACATCACAACAAGAACAAATGCCTTTCTTCTCCTTCTCAACTCACTGCCTCTGACAGTTGCTGGGTGAAGAGCCAAAAATATGCAATGTGATGTATAAGAATAAAATAAGAAACCAGAACATAGAACACAGCAAACACTACAGCCTTACAAGAACAAGAACCACCAAAGACACAGAGAACATGAGGGCATTATATATTAAAGGGCTAACAAGGTTAACAAGACTCAACAAGACACACCTGGGACTAATTACCAGGGAAACAGGACAAGACAAGAACAGTTTTTCAAATAGCGATGCCCCGATGCCATTTTTTTGAGAATGAGTATAAGTACGAGTACCGATACTTCATTTTTGGTACTCACCGATACTTGTTTTTGTTGTTTTCTAAACTTCATATCAACTGTTTATTACAATTTTATCATCAAAATGGTGTTTAAATAAATGAATTAATTAAAACTTTAATCAAATGAAAATATAACAATTAATTTTCAACATTTATCATATGAAGTCCATATTTAGAGAACCTCGCAGCACAATCCAAAATAAAACACTGGAGTTATATTTTGTCAAATAAAGTGCTGCGTAACAGAGCAGCACAGATGTTAGGTACTGCTTGAGTATATTACAATTACTACTGATTTATTATTATTATTATTAGTAGTAACAGTATTACAGGAAATATTACATAACTTTACTGTAGTGATGTATTTCTGTCATACTTTTTTCCTATAAATTTACCTTTAATTGTGATGGAGCTTTTATTTTGAGTTGTTTTTGTGTTTTGACCAAGGAGCTCTGATGTTATGATGGCAGATTCCCACTCTGGAATAGTCAGTCGCTTTACCCAAGTGATTATTAAACCGCAAAAGGCTGCTATTTAAATAAATAATTATGTACTCTGTATGTGCCTTGCACTACAACGTCAATTTGAACTCTGTTTACAGTCATCTGCTACAAACAGAGATGCTCATGAAAGTGTTTTCCCTGTATGAGCCTTGGAGGAGCCTTAAAAGGTTTGAGCAGCCAGAGTCAGCACAACACTGTCTCCACACATTCATAAGCACTCACATTTGAATTACATGCAAATTGTATATTTATTTAATTCAATCACAGCTTTTGCTGTTAAATAATCTCACTAGGACATAACGTGATTTTAATTTGTAGGCTGAATGTTTCCGTAATGACAATTGTACATCAGTTAGTATTGTTTTTGTCGTGGAAAATCGCGACGAATCTCTCTAAGTTGTAAGAAAACTCTCAGAGTCTTGAGTTTCAGGTGCCAAAGTTGTAGTTTATTGAACACCAACAAACTTGAGTCCGGTCAGCTGTCCGTTCTGACTCTCTTAGTCCAAAACCTCCTCTTCTATACAGTTTGTTATCTGGCATTACCTCATTTCTGCGCCCCTTCTTTATTTTTGTAACCAATGGATACTATTTGCCACCATTATCTCATAGAGCCTTTTGATATCTATTTATTGGTAGAAACTTGGCTTTAGTCTATCTTTTTAATTAATTTGACCACTAGTTGTTTTACTCCTTATCTTCAACTGTGTTTCAAGGTCCTTAGCCTCATTATTTTGTTACAGCTGGGTGCTCTTTGTGGCCTCTGCAGCATCAACACTTTTAGTAACCTCATATGCTCTCTCCTGGGTCACACAGAGTACATCAACTTTAGAAACACCTGTGTAAGAGACAAACAGCCATGTCCTCATCACATACCTTTTACCTTTGCCCTACATTTTAGTGTACCCTCATAATGAGGCGGCCTCGTTTGTCATACACAGTATCATCCAATTAATGAAAGAAAATACAAGCTGCAAAGATATTTATCATACATCCAGCTCATTAGAACAAGACACCATGTCAGAAATATATCATATAAGAGATATCTAACTTATTAAAAGTATTTTTGTAAAAAATGCATCCTGTATTTTAATGAGACACACCATATATTTTAGAGATACATGTCAGTATAAAGGAAATGCATCAAGGATATATGTCAGAATACTACTAATTAACAGAAACACATTTTGTTTTTAAAGAAATACAGCTGTTTTTCAAGGATATACACCATATATCTTGGTATCGGACCATTTTTACGAGTACCATTATATGAGCACGGTCTGTATCGGGACATCTGGAATTTCAAAATAAAAGTCTAACTTCAACTAGTGGCCCTTACTGGCCGCTAGGTAAGTTCTGTGTGTATTAATGCTACTCTGCTACACCTGTGTGAACTTGAGGAGAGTTGACTTCATACAGCCACTAAAAGCACCTCGCCACCAGTTGGTTAAAAGTGGCTTAGAAAATGTCTTTGAAAAGTGAAATCAGTTCTGAAAAAGATCCTTTGTATTCAGATGACACTTGGTTTGATATCTTGTTATCTCTTGTAATAACATTTATACACAAGTGCAACTTATGTATCCAAGTACATTTTGGTGTCACTATACAGCATTAAAATATTGTATTAATCATTAAACTGATTATACAAGAGGGAGGTGTGTTTTCTCTTTTTCTTCCTTGTTTGCAAACTCATGTTTAGTTGTTCAATCACTTTTCCTCCTCTTTATCCTTGGTTGCTGTATGATTGTGTGTGTGTGTGTGTGTGTGTGTGTGTGTGTGTGTGTGTGTGTGTGTGTGTGTGTGTGTGTGCGTGCGCGCGCATTCCTGCACTGTATCCTCCTCCGTGCACTGTATGTTTGTGTGTGTGTCAGGATGTCTCTCTCTCTTGTGTAAATAATGTGTTCCATGATCTTTTTTCCTGTGTTGCACAAGTATGTCTCTGCTGTATTTATTTAGTTGTGTCTGTTTGTGCCTGGAATCTTTGGCACACTTGCTTTTCATACAAGACTGTTTTTCCCATTTCCAGCTAATCGCAAATTTATTTTACCAAAGGTTGTAGTAACCAACTTATTGTTTTAAAAGCTGTATTTGAATTAGACCATTAGATATATGCTCAGCTAGATTTTTTGGTTGTTCAAAAAGGGTAAAGTTTATGCAAAACATGCTCATCTTGTCTTTTATAATATCCAGCATTGGGCATCTTCATGTATGACTCGCCGCTTGGAGCTTTAACAAACACAAAGTTCTGACAAAAAAAAAAGCAGATTCATAAAACATAAATGTTATAATTCAGATAATATATTCTGGCATCAGACATGTTTTAGACAATACAAAAAGTGGCTTTAAAAGTGAAAATATGATTTAATTTATTTCCATATTTTTGAACAACGGTGTTATTAGCCTACTTCCCTCTGCTCCATTTGTAATTGTTGGCCTGTGTATTTTTGCATCAGATGGATGGTTTTGGTGCGTCTTACTTTGGTTGAGTCGCATCTTACTGGTTTTCAGTGCCATAAGTGCTGTTTTTTATAAGACAATGTGTCAAGTTAAATGTAGTTTGACACTTTTGAAAAGTACGTCTTGAGAACCCCCCACATTCTGTTGTGCTGGGTCCAGCTGTCTTTGAGTGCAAAAGTGCACCTGTTGAAGGCCTAGCTGCCTGCTTGTTGGTTTGATGAGGCTTGTTGCCAGTACAGCTGGAATGATAACTGCCCCCTACTGCATCAAGGTGATACATCAAGCTTGAACTGGTCCGATTTTAGAAACATGGAATTTACACAGTTTGGGGGCATTATGAACTGCGTTCCATGTAATTAAACGCACTACATTATCCAGTACATTGATTGGCCTAATATTAACTAAGGATCTGTTAAGCTTTGTATAATGACATTGTTTATTAATAAAATGATATTATTAATAATAGTATTTCCCAATTAAATATACATCTTCAATTTGCTCAACACCAATGGCACTAGACTGATAGAAAAGTGAAGACTTTCAGTAAGTTGTTGTTAGGCCTTTGTCTACTCTGTACTCAGCAGTGTGAGAGAGACAGAGACAGTGATCGGACAGAAGTGCTTCCGCTACAGGTTCATATTTCCTCACTCATAGCTGCACTTCAATAATTAATATTCATAATTGCATATCATGTCAGCAGAACACCCTCAGCTTCCTCTGCGGTATGACTGATCCCATCACCAACATAATTTTTCATTGTCACATCAGCATAAATTAATAGCTTAATTCTGCATCACATACAGCCAGAGTTGGCGCCTGTTAGTTAGCAAACAGTCCCATCTTGTCATTGGGTGGTCGCTTAGTGCAGTTAAGTTAATCAACACAGATGTGTGCACACCATGTCTTTTAACGGATTGCGACTTGTTTGAACAAGTCAAAGCTTTAATGGCTTCAGAGGGAAGGTGAAGATTTTTATATGGTATATTTTATATCCTCATAGTACAGTGAAGAGAGAGAAAGGAAATGATGGGGACCAGGTTCAGGAAAGGACCTCAAGTCGGGACTCGAACTTGAACATGCTTCTGCACCATGTGTCAGAGCACTTGCCTACAAGGCTACAACTCTTAAAGGTGAAAATTTTTAAAGGGTCACAACTGAAAGTCTCTTTCTCACACAAAGCTATCATATGACTTTAGAGGACTTGGAATTTAGCATGTGAGTTGTATGGATTACTTCACAGCCTCTATGCATTCAGTGTATGGAACTTGGATATTGGCCTAAACATTAATGTTTAAGTTCCATGGAACAAAGAAATTAATATTGGTTTGGAACAATATGAAGGTGAGTAAATAATAACAGGATGATTATTTTTGGTGAACTATCCCTTTAAAGTCTCAGTAGAAGAATTCTTAGTGGTGGCATGTCAGTGTTTCTACTTCATTTGACCTGTCGACCCCTCTGCTGCTATAACTTGGGTCCCTGACAAGGGTCACTGGAGACCCCCTTAATATTTGACCTCACTGGAGACCCCCTCCAGGGGAAAGGTGACAGACATTCTCTTTCACTTGTTATCTACCCACTTGCGCCTCTCCTTCTCCGCCTCTCTGCAGTCTATATACCTGTTATAAAGTCATATTAGGAGTGAATCATTCACTCAGTATTTTAATTTATGTTTTGTATATTTAAAGGGATACTCAGTAATGTATTTCTAATTTAAAAAAATAACTTTTAATCTCTATAGAAATGAATAATAATAAAAATAAAGAAATAAAAAAGATTATACACACACACACACACACACACAGTATATATATATATATATATATATATATATATATATATATATATATATATATATATATATATATATATATCCTTTTCAAATATGGATTTCAGTGAGTCACTTACAATGGAAGTGAACGGGGCCAATTTGTGGAGGGTTTAAATACAGGTATGTGAAGCTAATAATTTTATAAAAGCACTTTAATTCATATTTTAAAACTTGTGTATTATTTGCGCTGTAAAGTTGGTAAAATCATCGTTTTAATTGTAATTAAACATTCTAATGAAGGGCTTATGCAATTACGTCTTCATGGCAACAAAGTTGTAAAATTGGCTATAATTTTACACTGAAAAGATTAGCATGGGGTCAAATTTATGGTTAGTAAAGGTTTGATGATACAACATTTTTTTGTATTATTTATGACATGTGGCTATACTTTTGAAACAGTATTTTAACGTTTAGGGATTGGCCCCCATTCACTTCCTTTTTAAGTACCTCAATGTAACCCAGATTGTTTTCATTTTTGTGGTAATAAATATTTTGCCACAAATGCTGTCGATTGAGTTTAAGTTGTACCGAATCTGGAATATTCTATAAGGCAAGAATCCAGTCATATCAGTGGCCTAGAAAAGGCTGGGGGTGGGTGCACCCTCATGGTAGTGGTCATCACATGACCATGCATTTTTATTTATTTTTATATATATATATATATATATATATATATATATATATATATATATATATATATATGTGTGTGTGTGTGTGTGTGTGTGTGTGTGTGTTTGTATGTTTTTATTATTCAACAAACATCAGAATTATACAAAATGCATAAATATAAACATTAACAATTATACAGTAAGGTATGCATAAATCTATAAAAAGAAAATAACCAAAAAGTATTTTTGAAGTTGTTTGTTTTTCTAGTAAATTGTCATACATGAAATTTGGCAAGCATTTTTAGATGAATACTGCTTACTGTAGTCATATAAATTCATTATGCACCCATAAATATGCCTGCAAATACAATTTCTACAATGGCATTGAAAAAATGCATCCACACCTACAGGTGTCAGTATAAAGTCAAAGACCATTATCGCACAGTATTGGTAATTGAAACGTGCAGTAAACAAAAATGACTGAATACACTTTAAAAGAAGTTATTGATTTCTCAAAGTGCTTTCTCTAGTTTGCATCCATTATATCTTGTCTTTTTATTTTATCTAACCATTTCTTTCTCTGTTTTCCCTGCTTTATCTGTTTCTAAGATAACAAACAGACACAAGTGAACAGGCAGGTCTGCACTGTTTTAAAGATGCTCTTAAAAGGACATGCTGGAAACTCTGTCTCTCTCCCTCTGTCTTCTTCTCTCACTATATCAGAGCTCAATCATACTTAATGCTGTCTTTCGCCTCACTCCATCCATCTCTGTCATCTTCTCTCTCTCTCTCTCTCTCTCTCTCTCTCTCTCTCTTTCTCCTTCACGGAGCCTTTGCTGATGCACTCCTGGCCATTAATAAAAATTTTATACATAGTCAGGAAGTGCATTTGCAGTGGGAGCGGCTGGAGGCTCTCAGGACAGCAGGAAATGTGCCTCTGGCTGGCAGCCAGCTCGACTATTCAGAGGGGCCGTCAACTCAGCCAATCAGAGAGCTTGCTTCACTTAATGGAATATGGATATTTCACCCCCAAACTATTAGCAACAATTATTGTGTGGCACGAAAGGGAGACAGGGAATGTGTGTTTGTGTGTTGTGAGAGGAGTTTTGGGGTGTGATTTGGTGGATGTGAATGATTTTGCTGTGTCAGGAACAAAGGGCATGAGTTGTGTGTACTGTGTGTTTGGTTAACTTAGCTATACTTTGGTCTAGCTTTTCCAATAACAAGGTACATTTCCCAACGAGAAGCACTGTAGCATCACAAAATGCATCATGTATCACACTGACCATGTTTACGTGCACTTAAGAAGACATTTTATTTTAGGGCTAACGTCATGTAAATGAGAATGCCTTTTCCCTAAAGCCGCAACTATCCCTTTAAGTTATGAGAAACTTCTTGGAATCTACAGCATAGTTTCAAAATAGATTCCCCAACACTGGGTTTGTCTATTCTCAGACAAACCCAGTCTGACAAAGCATCCCTTTGGTGACATCCTCAAGTGGAAAAATTATTCATAAATAAAGGTTTTCATTTAGGGGTAGTATTAGGGACTTGGTTAAAGTTAGTCTGTGGTAATTATAATCCGTTTATTATACAAAACAAGGATGGCCAAACCCAGTGGCATGAGATGCATAAACTGGGTACTCCAACAATGGTCCCTACAAAGACAAATAGCCTCATAAACATACTAAATATTGTCTCCATGAAAATGCAAAATGGTTTGGGTTTGGGTTAGGTTTAGGGGTAGTAGGAGAAAGCTCAGTTACACAACAATTAATGTCAACGACATGTCTACAACATGCTAGAAAAACAAACGTATGTATCTTCACCAATGTCTTTGTAAGGGGGTGATGATGTGTAAGTATCTCCATGTGTGCATGGGACCAGGCTGTGAGAGGGGCAGCGGGGAACGAGAAAAAGATAGAAAGGGAGAAGGGCGGGCTTTAATTCTGATCAGATACAGATGGTGCTGTTTATGTAGCTCAGTTATACAGAGCAGAAGGATGAGGGAGCTTGACCGGTTGTTTGGAGGAATAAGCTTAGCTTGAGTGCGTGGGGTTAAGACCGCTTTAAAAGTGATACTTCAAGGAATCGAGCTGACTGGCTTGCTTCTCTATCTGGGGTTTAGTTTAAGCGCTACGGAAGAGAAAGGGCTAAGGAAGTAAGTGGTGTTCTGTAACTCAATCCAACAGCTCCATCCACACTGGTGGCTTGACATGGGAGTTGATTTTTACACTAAAACTTTCATAACAGAACACACACACACATTCACACAAATGCTTTCTGTCACAAAACATAGTTTCCCTATTTATCAAACACCACTATCAGACTTCTATGAGCGGGAGGATCAATTTGAGCCATCGTTTGTTTTCCTGACTAGCAGGTTGGTCTGCTTTTCTGCCTACTTTTCTGCTTTTTATTGCTTTTCATATTTGTGTTTCCAACAGGCAAACTGGCAAATCTTTCCCCCTTGCTCACACACACAGGATACAGTGCGTCCCAATAATGAATGATGTTGTCAGCTGTGTGGCGGTCATTAACCAGGCCATTTAACATTGATCCTACTATGGCCCTGTACTGACTCTCTCCCTCTCTATTTCTGGCAGTATGATTGTGAGCCATGGGCTGGTTTGAGTACGATGATTGGGGAAGCATCCACTGGCGAGTCGCGACTGAATGCAATGTAAATAGAACATAAAGATGAAAATCTCCCAGTGTCTACATCTGTATTATATTTACAATAGTGAGAACAATGAAATGAAAACACTTAAACACTGTCTTTTCTGGCTTGAGCATAATAATCCTCTGGGAGTAAGCAGAACAGCATGTGCAGCTCATGAACTAGGAAAACTTTGTGCTGATAATCGCCTCACTCAAATACTATTATACATTAAAGGTGCAGTATGTATGATTCAGAAACCCTGTGACACCTGTGGCCATTAGATGAACTGCAGCCAGCTACCTGTTGCGCATGATCGTGAACACACTCCATAGGGACACGAACATCGACCAAAACAATGATGTAATGTACAAAGAGACTGAACGTGATTCACCGGCATCATGCTGACAAATGATCATAAAATTACACCGTTAAGATTGTTTTACTACAAACTTTGAGACTGTATATTATATTTGACTCTCCAGTGCTGGAACAGGGCTAAAACAAAGTGTGGATTTAGGCCTGACTATGCGAGACTGTAGTTTGAAGTAACCACTTTTCTTTGCATGATACATTGACATTTATACGATTGCCGATGTTGGTGTTAGGTAGCTTGCCAGCTTTATCAGTAGCTGTTAGCTAAATTTGGTGGATGATGACAGTAGCTGTTTATAAAATAGACTGTACACATTATAAATATGTTTACACAATTCAGTATTGATGTGATTCCATCACAACTGTCATTTTGATATATTGTTGCACTATTGTTTTATAATAATAGAATGTATACATTTTCTGTATAACCAAGTTATGTTACACTAATGAATGAGTTTTTTGCATTATCTTGAACATTGTCTAGCATTCATTTCATGTGTTATTGTAGTTTTAGCTAAAATTACACACATCAATCCTTATGGCACAATATTTCACATGCTTTGCATTTATGTAATCTTACCTGTCCAAGATGAAGAATGCCAATTCAGGGTCAGTTTTGATCCCCAAAACTAAACAAAGGTCCCTCCAGGAATCAAATGCTCTGCCGATGTTCACTCTAGTTTTAGCCAGACTGGATTCAGTAGATACATTTTTTTTTTTGCTTCCTTTGGGTTTGTATAGGAGTCGGTGTTGTGCTAGGAGTCAGCTGTTTGCTGGATTCTGTCTCTAAGATAACATTACCTAGTGTTGCAGTTTGTTGTCGCTGTTGAATAGCGGAAGAGAAGCACACTCGGGAGCATGCATAAATGTGACATCCTTTGCAATAGCAACCCGAACCCTTCGCATGAAAAGCAGTCTACAGGCTTTAATAGTTACCTAGGATTTTTTAAGTTGCATTACAAGCCATTCACACATTGGCAAAAAGTCTGAATATTAAATGAAAATTTTTACATATTGTACCTTTAAAGTGGTAGAAAACACATATGGTGAAGTGCTGTGCTAATCCAAAGAAATAATTAAACATCTGATGTTTACTGCCAAGTGCATCCAAGTTGGCTAAATTTATTTAGAAAAACTGTGAACATCCATAGACAGATCGATGGGCGGATGTTTCGTTACTGTACTATTCGGAGCAGGATGTGACAACATGTGGACTGTGATAAAGGCCTAGTTTGGAGGTCATCGTGACTTAAGTCTTCTGTTTTATAAAATATTTGTTTCTTTCTTTCTGAGTTAACTAGCTAATCAATCACTGCATTTTACGTTTTCTTAAAAAGCCATTGAAATACATTTCAATGAAAAATGTAAATTCACAACTACGGAGATGTCTCATCAGTCACTAAAACACTTTAGGTCTTTGACCTAAAGCTGTAAGGGAACTTCAATGGGAGCCATGGGTGTTGTGCACTGTATGGCCAGCTAAGTGTTTGGAATGTATAGTGATATTATTTGGAAAATAAATGAGCTTTATCTAAATAATTACATTTGTCATTAAAAATTAAAGTTCCTTTAAAAAATCCTATATCCTTTTTGATATAGGCTTTACCACATTTCTGGAGCTTGCACCTAACCCAGTTTTTCTTATTTGCACCCACATATACCGAAAAAGCATGTTGACCTGAAACATTTTAATTACAACCATCGCTGAAGATGGATGAACTTGATTCAAGTGTGGACATGGTCGACAATCAGACTATAAAATACTATTCTCGGATGTTGTAGAACTATTAAATAAGCTGATGATGAATTTAAAGTTTAACAATTTCAGGTAACAGGTTTCAGGACATAAATTTCAGTGCAATATCTGGTATGTCCAGACCTAGAGCCTTACAGTACGTACAGGGTCCAAAATTATATTTTGTCACACCTGTCTATGGCAGGCAAATTTTCACCAACCATAAATATTCCTTCCAGCCAGAAACTGTATTATGTATGATTATTTGCCATTATTATTATTTGGTGCATTTTGACAATTTTATTTACACAACAGTGGAGAAGTGCCAAGAAATGGGTGGGCCCAAGCCAGATTCGAACTTGGGTTGCCCGCTCACACACTAGCACTATACCACACAACATGTTGTAGCGTGCTCACTTTCCGTTTGGCCGCATCTCTGGCATTTCACATTATTTCTATAAAAAAAAAAAATCAGGTTGGATGAGCCAACTCTGTGTTTCGGAAATACTGCACCTGTTACAAAAATAAAAGGGATTTAGTTCCCCACATTTTCATTTTGGTGGCTTAATGAGAGGAATATTCCACATATGTGGTACTTGAGTGTTCATTTTGGACCCCACTTACATGCCAGGAATTTACATGTACAGTGTAAATTACATTTGTCAATACAATGTCTTATTTAATACTTGAACATTTTTCTTGAACTTTTAATGTAAATGTTGTAAGAATTGTGATGCATAGATTAATAAAGCAGAGATTCTGTTTTAGAGATTGAGCTGTTCTGTCATGCATTTTGAACCTCAGGTTGTGTGTTCAGTATAGAGAAACCTGATTCATTCTCTACTCTCTGTACTGTTTGGCCATCTTAGCTATTTCCCTCGACAGGAAGCAAGGAAGCACCCCTCTTTCTGCCCCATTATGCGCACACACACATACACAAATAATGTGTCCTGTTACCTTGGCGATACCATCCACGTGCTATCAATAGGCTGACATGAACACATATGACAATCCTTTATATTATGTGCTCTACATTTTCAGCCAGTACATTCAGAATCCATCACAGTCTATGCAGGAAAATTACAAATAAAGTTTTCAAAAATGTGAACCGTAAGTAATCCTTTATTTACTCTTCTAAATTTCCAATAGTTCACACTGATGGTGCTTCACACACATTTGTTCATATTTGATAATTTCACAGCGAGCTTGTTGCCATTATGATAAGGCATCATGTTGTCTGTTGGCAATGACTGAAGTGAACTGGAAAGGAACATGGGCTGCGTTCCAATCCGTCATGCACTCGATTTAGACACTGAATTATTTACTGTTCTAGGATGTAACCTGCTCTAGGACAGCTGCTAGCTGGCACAAACACAACAGAATGGGACAGTGAGTTCCCAAATGTTGAGACTACATCCATGTGTAGCTCTGAAAAACAGCATGCCATGATGTTCATGTACCTCCACACTCTGTTGATGTCAATGGCGAAGTTTTACGGTTTATCAGATTTAGTCTTGTTTTTTATAGTTTCCATCTACTTAGTATTGCTAAACAGTGCCCCGGAAAAGTTTTTGGACACTTCAGCCAAAATCAGTTCATCACATTTACTATAAATATGTACCAATAAGTTCTGACAACTTCTTAACTTTGAACAAAATGTATCTATTTTTTATTTTAAAACCTAACAATCTTCGCGTGAAAAGTTTTGCGTGAAAAGTGTGCTTGTATCCTAAGTGCACTTGGTTGATATTTTGTTATATAATGCAATGACATGCATATTTATTTTTTTAAATGTGGCTAAAGTGTCCAAATACTTGAATGTCTATGAAACAGAAGCAAGAATCAATGGAATAGTTGATATGCAATGCCGACAGAGCGCTTCTTCTCTTTATGGTTCCATGTTTCTTCTCTTCCTCTTTACTGTTTTCATCACCTATCATATTGTTGACTCATACCTTCTTTCTCTCTCTCTCTCTTTCTCTATCTCTCACTGTCTCCTCTCTCTATCTCCTGTTCTCTCCCTCCCTCTCTCCATCTTGTTAGGCTTGGCTAAGGGAATCATATAGAACAGTTCCTTAGGGGGAGAAAATGAGAGATTAGGTTTCAGCCTGATGATGCCACTTAGCCATTAACTATCTCCAGCAAAACCAAGTGCCCCCATCCAGCCCAACCCTCCCTTCTTCTGCCATTCATATACAACCACCCTTCCTCCCCCCTTTCCCATCTCTCTCCCTCCCTCTCCCCCTTACTGTTTCCCACCCTCCATCTCTATCGCTCTGTCTGTTTCACACTCACACTTTGAGAGTGAGTGGATGATCGCACGAGCAGGAAGAGCTGACCATACACAGATAGAGAGAGAGAAAAAGAGAGAGACGATCCAGCACTCTCACCTCGTACTGATAGAAGACAAACTGCAGAGCTTCTGCTGCGCTCTTTCCACAGTGTTGTGGAAGTACTTCTGAAAACTCAACATTAATTTGCCCCCCAGAGGACATTTTTGTTTCTTTTTCAAATAAATTTGGATATTCTGTGTGACATGTTGCCCTCATTTCCACGAGCATTGTGGCTTTCCTCTGAGAGCTCGTTGAACATGCAGTGCTCTGGCTGTTCCCTGATAAAGGCTGTTGGGGTTCTTCACAAGGAATGACTGAGCACTGAGGAACCAGGATTGCCTGCACGTGTGGGACACTTGTAAAGACACATCAGGAGGCAGAAGAGAGAAAAGTGCTTAAGAAAACATAAAGGAAAGAGAGAAAAACAAGAAACGAACAAAGATAACACACTTTTTTTGGTGCAAAATGGATCGCCCTACTTTTAGGGGTAAGTGCTTCTTTAATTCAATGTCTTTTAATCTTTATTTATTCTTTCTTTTTGGCTCTCTCGTTTTTTTTTACATTTCTGAATCTAGATATTCTCTGAATGAGAAATAATGTCATAGACAACATAATACAAGTGATAGTTGACCGTTGCATGCCGCGTAGTTCCCGAAACTCAAGTCCTACCCTGACCCAGCCGATGCACGGGGCTGCAGGCGTATAGGCATGGAATTGATTGTCCTCAAGGTCGGATATGTCAATACTACCCAGTTTGTGCTGGCAGGGGCTGATGGAGAGTATGGAAGTGGGAGAGAACATGGGGCAGCAATTTACATGTGCGCACGACACACACTGTTCGTGAAGTTTCTATTTGTTTGTAGAGAAAAGTACCAAAGAGAAGAGTACTAACTGTTCAGACCTGGGTGATAAATGTTTTGTAGTGGAGGGCGGCAGAGTGATGTTTTTGTGAGTGAAGTATGTTTACAATACCAAAAAGGTCTGGAGTCACTGAAATCTCTGTCAGTTATAGCAAATAGGCCTAAATGTTTATGTTGTTACATTAGTAGGCAATATCGCATATGATTTTATTTGAAGATACTTACTGATATTTTGTGTTACCTTTTTTTGTTCCCTTGCATATTTGTCAATTTTTCTGTTAAGTTTTTGTCTTTCTCTTTCTCATTCCGTCTTTATTCCTCTTATCTTTAAGTTACCCTCCCCCTTTCTCTTCTCTGTCTCTCTCTCTGTCTCTTTTTCTCTCACCCAAACTTGCTGGTCTGCAGTGTCTATTTCAGTCCTTCCTGGGGGTCAGATTCAGCACATCCGGAATCTCATACAGTTTATTGTCATTCAATCCCACTGTGTTCCCAGAGGGGCAGATCCCAGGGTCCTGGTGCCTGCCAACATCAAGTCCAGCCTTTAGTTAAGCCTGACCCCTAGGAGCCTATATTAGCCCTCTGCAGGGCCCCCAGCCCCCCCATGACTACCAGATAATCAAGCTTCAGTCAGCAATTGCCAATCTGCCAATCTATCTGAGTCAGAGAGAGAGAGAGAGCAGAAATGGAAAATGGATATCTCTTATGACAGTTAGCCAGCAGGAAGTCAAAGTGGCCTGATGGCTGGATGGAGAACTGCTGGATGCTTATCAGCTGCAGTATGGGTCAATGAAAGCAGACTGGAGGCTATAAAATAGCACCACATCATGATGCCATTGGCCCACATCCCATCGGTGTCCCCAAACATCAAGACCTAATTCAGCACCTAATTCAACTGATGGCTACACCAACTGGTATATCAACATGATCACACAAGAACTGAACATTTTGCTACAGGATGTTCTGATACCCTGACAGTTACTGACAAGCGCAATATTCCATCAGACATTTTTGCATACATTTAAAAATGTTTACCTTATCCGTTTGCACTGTTGATAGCACATTATGTGAGCAACCACTGAGACACTGGTTCTATATCCCATGAAAACCAGGAAATAATTGCATTCACATAATCAATGATGAGGGCTATTCTGAGGTTGGATTTTTACTTTTAAGTTTAAAACTTTACTCAACTGACAGTTAGGTTTAGGGTTTATGCTAGGGCGTAAGGTTAACTAAAATTACAACTCACTTTCATTCTACTGTCTGGATATATCCCATTATAAACAGATCTTAAGCTGTGTCCATTCTAAAGTTGTCCAACAATCCTTCACAGGATGACTGTTTTCTCCTCCCTGTTTGGAGGTTTAAAGTTTCTCCCAGTCAGTGGTGTGTGGTGACTTTTATGAATAATATGCACTTCTCATCATCTTCCTGCCCTGTATTCGATTACTTTGGCCAAGAATGTGTGCAAGGTAACGGGTGCAAGTAGCCCCGGAGCAGAGCCGCGAGGCACAGCTCACTCAGCACTGATACTCCCAGAGCGCAGGGGCCTGTCTTCAGGTTACCCTTCATGGCAAGCAGGGCTGAGTAAACATGTCCCTCTCTCCACTCTTTTTTGCTCTCCACTGCTCCAGATGCAGCTGTCTCTTATTTGCTCGGACCTGAGTGCTAGGCTCTGCGCTTCCTTGTGAGTCTCAACCTTGGACAGGTGTTGTCTTTGAATCGACTATAGTCTTAAAAGGATAGTTCAAAATTTGGTTCCAAACCAGTACTGTTCAATGTTCTAAAAAACTTTATTTTTTCTTTCTTCTGTGGAATACAAAAGGAGACAAAGTTTCAGGAGCTTCAGTCAGCATTTACTTTCAATGTATGAATGAATGGTGACTGAGGCTGGCTTTCTGCTAAAAATCTTCTTTTGAGTTTCATGCTAGAAAGATAGTCATATGTGTTTGGAACAACATGAGGGTGAGAAAATGACAGAATTTTCATTTTTGGGTGATATATACTCTTTATGATCTTATAAGATTTTATCCTTTAGATCAAATGTCTGTTGTTTGTCTATTCCTTTTACTATACTGGTTTATGTTTGGTTTGGAAGTGACACAAAGCAGGTCTTGTATCCTGAAAATCAAATGAAATTCATTATTGAAAGGTTATTGTTTTTGCTTCACTTCATCCAATGTAAGTTATTCTATCAAGTTTGCAGAGTCCAATACAGGGTATCCACGTAAATGATAAAACCATTCGCTAAAAAATGGAAGATGGAGTCTTCAGATGTTGGACCGGAAAAAAAGCGTAGACCTTACAGGAAGCAATGCTTTTGATGAATGCTGGATTGCAGAAACAGATCCCGAAAGCGGCTTCTGGAAAATCAGGTCTAAGCCAATCTGTTACAGAGTAAATACTGAAGTGGTGCAGTTTAACCTTCCTATTTTCTTTGACAATCAGTCATCACTCAATTAAAATTAATGTGTATTCTAAACCTTAAAAGGATAGTATACCCAAAAATCATCAACAGAACTTTCATTCTGAGGTCAACTATCCCTTTAAGCATTTTCAGCAAGTTTCAGCCTTATTTAGAGGAACACTTTGGAGTTCATGGTCAAAGCTTAAGACTGAGAAGACTTACAAACACAATCAATATTCCAGTGCACAATGTCACAATGCAAGTGGACTTGAATCAACACATCCTCAGTCAATTGAACATCCTCTAAACAAACAGCCAGCAGCACTTTATGACACTTCTGATGCAACAGTTACCCACAGCAATTGTGCTATCTCCATTTTAGAAACATGATAGTCCAGTTTATTGCCCTGGTTTGCATTCTGGGGCACGTGGGCTGACGAATACTCTGGGACTTGGTAGGGAGTGGTAGAGTGCTCTTTGTTTGGGGGTTGAATAGGTTGGAGGATCTGCTGGGCTCCTTGCCTGCTCTGCCACTGGAGTGTGGCTTATCGATCCTCTTGACACCCTGGCTGTTGGTGTTTGTTAGGGTGGAAATATGTATGAAGGGGTGGGTGGCTTTTATATAGCTGCTTCTGCTTTGGTCTACTTTGCAAATGTGCCATGCTCATTGAAAGAGTTAGCATTGGAAATGTTTTTGGGAGGCAGGTTTCAGTTAATGGTTGGTGGCTTTCCACCATCACCACCACCTACAGTAGAAAAGGCTATTTTGTTGATAATTGGTAGAAGAACGAATGTGAATGAAGTCAGTGAGGGAAGGGCAGCTAACTAGTAAGTGGGAGTTGCAAAATGTTGAAATGTTCTCTGTGTCATTTGTAATGATAAAGTATACCTTGGTTTTCCACACGTTGACGTCTCACAAACAATGCGCAGCAGCACAGTCCATGAGTACTTTCAGTGTGTACACCAGTTTTCATAACCTCACACACCTGTATGCGTCTTTGCACTTTGTTTGCGCATGTGTCTGAAGATGAATGTACTGAAGAGTATCACAAAGCACTTATAGTGCACTGTTACGATTAAAGGAGTATACTCTTGCCATGCACAAGATGTAACAGCATGCAGAAAAACTAAGTATACTCTACATTTAAGAGCCCAGAAAACAACATTTTGAGGTGTTGTTTGGGTCTGTTTCTTCACGAAAGCACTGTAAGTCAGTGGAAAGTTCCAAATAAACTCCAAATAAGTGTAGCCGCGAGTGATAAATGCTCCCAAGTGCTGACACACTTGAGGAAAACCACATGGAGAGGACATGTGCAAATGCTCAAACAAATATGCAACCAAAAGTGCCTGACATGACACAGATGAGCTAACCCAAAACTTCCTCTCTGGCTTGCCTGCAAATGCGATACTAAAAGTCTAATGCTGCACTTACAGAAAGTTGATATTTAGACATATGAACATGTACAGTATGTATGCATGTTTGTACCGTATGTATGCATGCATGTATGTATGAATGTATGTATCTGTCTGTCTGTCCATCCATCCATCTGGATAGAAAATATATTTGAAAATGTACATACTATATATGAAAATAGCTGTTTTTGAAGTATTTTGGAATACACAGTATGTTGCACATATGAGCAAGTATGTGATTTTTTTTCTTTATCAGTGAAAACAATTAATGAGCATATATATTATATATGCGTTTTACATGTGTTGCCTTATACCAGATTTATGTATGGGATGTTTTCGAACTTCAAATAATGAGCTCATGAAAATTAACAGTAGACCCCTTTTAATAATTAGATGGACTGATAGGACCTGACTACAGCTCACTGCTGGGTTTGATGTAATTACTCTACAGGACTTCTCTTTCCTCCTCTGTGTAATTTGCAAATGCATTTTGTGCTTCCGACCTGTGCTTCTTTATCTTGAGTCTGTGGCTGGGCAGTGGGGGTGGGGTGGATGCTATCTTACCTTCTTTTTTTTTTTCTCAAGGGAGTATTCAGGGCTTTTGCCAGGAATTCAGCTGACAGTTTGGGGAGCAGACATTGCTTCTTCTAATCACTGCTCTTGTGAATGGATTTCTGTTCATAGTTATATCAAACATATTTTTCCTTTCCTATCCAATCTCTTTATCCAATTGACTTAAAGGCATAATTCACCCCAAAAATGAAAATTCTGATGTAATTTACTTACCCTCATGTCATTCCAAACCTATGTACCTTTCTTTCTACCATGAAAACAAAAGAGATGTTAGGGTAAGTAAAGTATGACAGAATTTTTATTTTTGGGTGAACTATCCTTTCAAAACGTGTATCTTAAACATCTAAAAATGTGTTTGTCCCTATCATTTTCAGAACAATCTGAGATTGTTTATTCTAATGGAGTCTAAATAAATAAAAAAAGGCTATGACAGATGTGTCTCTACATTTCTCTATAGAATTAAACAAAACCCTTCACAACCTAATTCAATGCAAGCCGAAGTCTTGTTTGGCTATGACATTCAATAATGCAAGCAGCATGTTTCCCAATTCCAGGATGCTGATTTTTTCCATGCACATTCCAATAACCATGTTGTTCCTGTTTATGGAGGATAAGGCTTAACAAAAGAGGGACTGTAGGCAGGGGCTGCAGCAAATTCCTCCAAGCTGCTGAGGAAGAGATACCTCAGGACACTGACACTAAGTCTTCTGGATTCCCCAGTTTCTCACAATTCATTGCTGTCAAATTCTTTGCTCTGGTTCCCTTCCCTTGTGTCAACAGCTGTGTTCTCCAGATGCTAAATTACAGTGTGATGTCAATGGCATTATCTCTCCATCCTCTGTGCCTAATAATAACCTATAATAAGCTTTATAGCATCCAAGTAAAAGGGACTTAAACGAACGTGGGTTTCAGCAAATAGTTTATACATACGACAGATTGGACCCATATTGGCACCCTAATATTGTTCCAAACTTTATGACTTTCTTCTGTGGAAAACAAGAGGAGAAAAGTTTTTCCTGTACAATGAATGAGGACTGAGGTCACCAACATTTTGGTGCCATCTCCTTTTGTGCTCCATGGAAGATCATACAGGTCTAGAAAAGATTATGACAGAATTGTAATTTTTGTGTGAACTATCTCTTTAAACTTCCAACATTTCATTGAAAAACTTCAACATTTAATTCTGAATCTGAAAATGATGGCTTTATTTCTTTCTTATCTTACTACAGGTTTATCAGATGTACCCTGATATTGGTCAGCCTTGCAACTCAGCCCCTACCTTGGCGGCCCTGACAGAAGAATGGATCCAGTACCTCCATTTCGGATGGACCCTGAAGGTCTGGACCTCCAGCAGGTTCCTGTATTATCCATTGACCAGATCCATGCTATAAGGGCTAGTAATGATTACGTGGAGCGCCCCATTGTACTGGAGCCTGCCTCTCAGGTTGGCATGTTCTGTGCACACAATGAGCGACATTCTCAGATGCCTCGCAGTCAAAGTCAGCATCAACATTCCCACTTGGCCCACTTGAGCCGCTCCAGTACCATCAGCTCGATGTCCCGTGGCAGTGCCACCTCAGATCAGAGACTTCTCACGGGACTATCGGCATCTCATTCTGGTCTGGCAACTGTGGTGAGGTCCCAGCCCAAAGGTGACTTGAAACCTGACTCGCTAGGCAAAGGACTGGCTGACGGCGAGGACTTAGGCCTGCACCTCTTCATCTGTGAATGCTGTGGTCGCTGCAAGTGCCAGGAGTGCTGTGCCCCTCGCAGTTTGCCCTCCTGTTGGACCTGTGGCCAGCGCTGCTTGTGCTCGGCTGAAAATGTCTTGGAATATGGCACTTGCCTGTGCTGTGTCAAAGGTCTATTCTACCACTGCTCAGCGGATAAAGAGGACAACTGCGCTGATCGTCCCTGCTCCTGCGCCCCAGCTCACGCCTGCTCACGCTGGAGTGTCATGGCCTTCTTTGCTCTCTGTCTGCCCTGCCTGTGCTGCTACCCCCCTGCCAAGCTGTGCCTCACCCTGTGCCAGCATGGCTATGACCGCACCACCCGTCCTGGCTGCCGATGCAGCAACACCAACACTGTGTGCCGCAAGATCTCTGCCACCAATCCTGCGCCATTTCGCAAATCCCTAGAGAAGCCTGTATGACAGCCTAGATGAGCCTATTGTATTCCTCCTTGAAGCAGCCAGGGTATTCTGCTCAATTAACTGACCTTCTCTAAACCAATCAGGCCTCACTGCATCATGTCCTTCATGCACCCTCCTTCCCCTTTTAGTAACCCTTTGTCTATTTATTTATTAATTAGACTGTCCTGGAAAGGGTATGGTAATGCAGACCATATGTAACACATACAGGGAGTAAGCTATCAGAAAATGCAGAGGCTGTATTTTGTAAGGATTGGCTTGCATAGCATCATGAAAGTTAGTCTTGAGTGTGTCTTCTTCAACATTATTGAATGGACAAACTGTAAGAAAGCTGGCTGACTTTAGATTCTACACAGAGTGGTGCTGGTTACGGAGAAACGAGAGCCTAACCAAAAAATCTGACTGTGTAAGTGAATTCTGTTTGACACCAAAAATGGGACCATTTGAAATCAGAATATTAAGCTCACCTAAGAGGGGTAGAGACACTGTGTGTTCATGAGAGTGTGTAAGGAAAGACGGAGTAAAATGTGTGTGTGTGTGTGTGTGTGTGTGTGTGTGTGTGTGTGTGTGTGTGTGTGTGTGTGTGTGTGTGTGCAGTCTCAGGCCGGCATCTGCTGTCAGCAGAAGCCTCTCCTTTTATATTTAGAGGAGCAACTCTGAACGATAAAGTGTCTGGTCAGGTTTCCAGCTCATGGCAGCCTGACGCCAACCTCTCCCAACTGCTCTTGCATCCTCAACTCTCCTTTCTTCTACTTGCCATTGTGCTTTCCAACTGCTGATGGGATTCTTGACCTTTTCTGCATCCAACCATGCTGTGGGACCAAACTTCACAAGTGACTGTCTGACCACCTTGGCAGTGCTCTCAGGATGAGAAACAAGCCATTACTTGGAGAGCCCTTGGGCAAATTGGCCAGAAAAACCTCTAGGATCATGTCAACGCAGAATATGAAGGATTTCAAATACGCTAAGTTTTAGATTAACCCTAAACCCTGAGCAGTATCAGTAAAAGGAGGCCATTGGGGTTCCCCTTATTCTGCCATACATGGACCATGAACATCTCAAAGCACTTTGGCCTTTCCTGATTGGCTCTAATAGTTTTTTTTATCTGACCTGAATAATCCACAGGAAGTGAGGTAAATGGAGACTATTGTGCCAGCTGGCAAGAAGAAGGGATAAGGACAAGGGCATAGTCACTTGACCAGAACGCAGTAAAGTACCACATTTGGGAACAGAGTGAATCAGATGCACAGGCATCCAAAACTGTGATGTGAGATGAATGAAAACAGTTTCAAGTGTGTGTTTCTCCACAATAATGCACATCCTTGTAAGTTCCTTTGCTATATTTTTGTATGTACATAGAATTGTTATTGTATTTGTATTTTTATTACATTTGGTTTAATCGGTTTATTATTATTACCGTTATTTTCTATTACTGTTGGACATTAACCTTGTCAGAGGCTTGGATAATTCTTAAGACTAACAAAAGGCTGATTTTGTATTGTGGAGGAGAGGTCCCTTGTGAGTAACACTTGTTTTGCATTGCACTGCTGTAATTACTAAAACAATCTTAATAATTGGGCTCTTCATTTTGGTTGCACATTTTTAAGCCCTTATCACAAATTATTTTGCTAAAACCAAAAGCAATTAATTAAACATATTTCCACATACAAGTACACCAGAGCATTTCAATACACAAAAGACTTAAGACATTGTGGAAAATTTCAATGTACAAAACAGCTTAGAATTTAATGTTCACAAGGCCGTTTCTGAGACAAGGTCTTAAGTAGCAAATTTTTGTGTAGTTTAGGTATAGCTGCAGAACCTAGACATATTGGCTTTACTTTTGCTGGCATGAGAGCAAAGAAAACGTGCATAAGTATCAAAATTAGTGTCAAGCTTTAACCGTTAACACTGACAGCCCTGTACAGTGTTAAATAGTGAGAAGGGACCTCTCTTCCACAGTTGTATCCCAAAAGAATGGCTTCTCAAAGGAGAGGTTATTATATGGGTATGGGTTTCAATGTGTAGGTACATGCAATTAACAGGAATACCAAACTGGTGCTGTCCGCATTCTCTTAAGTTAACCACTAAAATTTCACCATGTTGTATTAATAAGTATTGCTTTGGTACAATTGGCATCTTATAAGTTATAAGAATTTAAGAAGAATATATATATATATATATATATATATATATATATATATATATATATATATATATATATATATATATATATATATATATATAAATCTATACAAATGAATATATAATATATATATATATATATATATATATATATATATATATATATATATATATATATATATAGTACACATTTTTGTTGCTTATATTATCACAAAGCCACAGATATTTATTTAAATAGTTGCAAGAGCTATGTATTTATTTTGGGTGAATGCTGAAAAAAAAATGTAATGAAAGACCCATGTGATGATTTCAGCTTTTTTCAGAGTGGAGTTTTGGGTGTGGCCATGGGGCCAAGGATATGGAATAAAATGTTTTCAAATAGCAAGCTTGTACTATAGTTTTTAATCTGTGATCATGAGTACAGTAAATCAAATTTCAGTCATGACAACTCTCTGAATAAAATTAAGGTGTTATAATTGTTGTGACAAGTTAGTAGGTTTGGTCTTGGCAGTATAGGTCTGCTTACACTGCTGCTACAGAGCAAGTGTGAAGACTTGTTACTGCTAGAACATACACAGACATGCTGCATCAAGCATATAAGGCCTACTGCTTCACAATTAGACGTACAATCCCCTTAAAGCAGATCTAGACAAGTGGTGATGGAGAGGAGGAGGATGTCAGAGAAACTCTCCTCCCTCAACTCTTATTTTCAGAGCCTCCCATATCACGGTGCAGTGAAACTGGCTACCTGCAAACATTTGAGGCATATTTAATGTTAGAGAAAAAGAGAGAACGCAAGTTGATTGGCTAACAGATTACATGTTCAGAGGAGCTTGTCCAGCTCAGCTTGGCCCATGTATAGTTTTATGACTGAACGTAAGATCAATTTAGATTTCTGATGATGAGTCGAAATGTTTAGGGAAAGTTAAGCTTTACGCAGCTATGCAAGACTTTATAAGGAACTTGAATATCCACAGTTACAAATGAATTCAGATACTGAATCTATGTGGTCAAGGTACTATGTGGCTGAAAATGGAGTTTTGTGGTGTATGACATTAGTGCAAGAATCACTTCTAGTGATTATGTGTGTTATTATGTGTGTAAGTGGTCTGTTTAGAACAAAATGCCATAAAATAGTGAGCTTGTGTTTATGGGTGCATCTTAATTTCAGTTCCAGGGGGGTTCCGGTCTTTGTCTGTCTCTTTACACCACTCCCCGCACTTTTGCCTGTTTGACTCATAAATAAGTAATCAAGGCCAGCTTGTACTAATGGCCTTGGAAAATAGTGACTAGAGATATGTGTGTGTGTGTGTGTGTGTTTGGGGGGGGGGGGGTTATGAAGAGTGCAAAGTATACACTGGCCACCACACAACCTTGCCTGATTTAAGAAGCTCTAGGCCTGTACCCCAACATCTCAATACCCACCCTCTCTTTTGACTTTGTCTATACATGAGGACACTGCATGAATAATACAGATTCAGTCCTTGTGCAAACACTTTTTCATCTATTTGTGTGTGTATACATTCAGACATACATACATCGGTCTGGTGCTTTTAGATGATTTTCTTTCTTCAACTGAACAAACATAGATATTAGATTTTGAAGAACATTTCAGCTCTGTAGGCCCATACAATGCATGTGAATGTTGACCAACATTTTGAAGCTCCAAAAATCACATAAAGGCAGCAAATAAGTAATCAATATGACTCCAGTGGTTTAATCCATGTCTTCAGAAGTGATATGATAGGTGTGGGTTTAAAACAATCAAGTAATGTTTGTACTATAAAGTCTCTTTCCTGACCAGTTTGTGACAATGTGCATGAAGTGAATCACCAAAAAAATTAAAAAATACGAAGAAAGTGAAAGTAGAGATTGATAGAAACAGGAATTAAACATGGATCTTTTTCTCACCCACACCTATCACATCACTTCTGAAGATACAGATTTAATTACTGGAGATTTATGGATTACATTTATGTCTGTGTACTCAAACAGAGGTTGTGTACAATGATCAAGAGTTCATTAAGAAGCCTGATGGGATAAGAGCAGTATACATCAACCCAGTCAAAAGTCAGAAAATACTTCTGTACCCAAGCAGAAGCTGACTCTGGAGTGATGCTCCTTGCTTTCTTAACCTTTAACCCAGCTAATAAAGTGCCAGTAGGGATGGGGTCGGTTGATCTTCTACCATCCTGACCCTGTGCCCTCTGTAACCAGCTAATCCCCCTATGTGGCCCTTGTCAGGCAGGGACAGGCTGTTTGTAGGACACTCCAGGGGTCAGGCTCAAAGCTGCAGTGTGAGGGATGAAGCTATAGAGGCTGTCAGTCAGAGATCCATGCAGATGTCAATCACAGTGCAGCGGGGTGTGAAAATGCACCTTTTCTAAACCACCCTAATCCAAATGTAAAAATGTTCCACTTAAAAGCTACAGCATTAGAGCTTACAAATCACTTACATAATTGAGCAATATCAATGCTCAATGCTGAGAGTTTTTCAGGTAACACTTTACCATAATGTTGTAAACATTAACATTATTTAAAATGAACACAATAGTTAGTAAACATTGCAAAGAAATTAGATAGATAGCATGTTAAAAACACTTAAAATAATTTAAGCTTTGCAATGAACGAGAGCAAACAATTAGAGACAGTATGGCTTTTGCATGCAAAGTTAGAGCATACAATTATTGAAAAAGTGTGCTTTGTATGCAAAGTTAATATTTTAAAGTTTAATATATATGTTTTTTTTTTACTTTAAAAGTTGTATGTTAATGTGTTATTGCATGTCAACGTCTTAATCTTAGTAGTAAAAGTAGGGTACAACGGGGCTAAAGGCACCCCTTAAGGAATTTAGCTTTTTTTCTGGTCACAAAACGTCTCAAGCTCAATTTTCTTTTTTTTTTATTGAATAATGATATAATTATGAGCAACGTAATTTTTGTGAAAAGAAATAAAATAGAAGGTTGTTTAAAAAAAAAAAATGTGGCGAGTGAGCATTTTCCCCACACTTGGGGTAAAAGGCCCCTAGGGGGTTTAAAGTGATATTGTGTAGATATTTGGGCAATAGTTAAAGGGCACACTTTGTAAACTAATGCAAATAATTCTGAGACAACAAGATGCTTTTTAGAGTAACAAATTAAGATGATGCTTACTCAAAATAACTACTTCAGAAAAAGTCAACCATTTCATGTTAATTTCAAACACATTTGACATTTTATTACATCTAATATTCTATAAATGCTCATTTTTATTACATTTAGATGAGTCGATGTGAACCCACTTTGAAAATTTTTCATAACAAATGTATTCAACGCGACCCTGTACACAGGATAAGCGGTTGACGATGGATGGATGGATGGATGGATGGATGTATTCACCCCACTTTAAAAAAACAACAACAATGTGTTTAATAGGGGCCTTTAGCCCCTGCAACAGGGCCCTTTTTACCCCAAATACTATCTGTTCACTTATTGGACAGTTATTGTAAAATGATCATTTAATTACCTTAAACAAAACTGAAAATTATAAATAAGTATTTTGTCTCAAATTAAATGTGTTCATTTCAGGGATTTTCATTAGCTCATAAATTTGCAACATTTTAAAATATATAACAAATTTGATCAAATTGCCTCAGAATCAACCTTTAGACATCACACACAAAGATCTCATGGAAAAGGAACATTTCCCAGTGTATAGTGACAAATGTGTTTAGGGAAGTGCTGTGATAGTTTTTGTTGTAATTTAGTGTTTTGTGAGAAAATAAAATCATCGGAGCCTTTTACCCTATGTGGCCTTTAGCCCTGTTGTACCCTGCACATTAAACAAGATTAATTAATGCTGTAAAAAATATTTTCCATTTTGTTAATTGTTCCCAACTAACAAATTTATTTTCAAAAAGTTTTCCAAATGTTACATTTTGATTGTTGGAAAATGAAAATGTACAGTTTTCTAAATGTCAGTAGAACGTTATTTAAGGGTTAGCATAGCATTCCGGAAAATGTGAAAGCATCCTGAAAACATTTCATTTTCTAATACCATTAACTGTGTTATAAGAATGTTCCTTTCATATGCTAATATCATCATCAGGGTGTTTCATTAACGTTATTTTAACAGAATTTGTTCCTAAAATTTTAATGATGTTAACCAAAGTTGTTGGAATGTTCCCTGTTAAGTAGGCATTATTTCATGATACCTTATGCTTCGTTAAGTAATGATCCACATCAAGCTAATCATCAGCCTTTCAAAAAACAGCTCAAACATTAAATTCCTTCTCACGTATGCACTGATCTAATTGAAACATATCTATAACTTTAGACAATTTTACTATGGCTGTTTTGAATACATAGTGGTTGGTTTCCAACATGGTGGCTCCCAAAAGGTGAGACTTGTGGCCGAGGCCTGAGCCACCCTGGGGGGCGCTGGAGTCTCCGAGGCGGGGGGGAGAGCTGGAGCTGTTGACAGGTGGAGGTGTGATGGAGAAGCAGGCGCCAGAGAGAGCTGAAAGGGCCCGAGGAGGGCCAGAGCGCCGGGGCAGAGCGGAGCCAGCCTACAATGCCTCATAACAATGATTTGGTAGAGTCATCACTGGCTGTATATCCACTTTGCCCCTATAACAACGAGTCAGACATGTTTGTTGACATGAACACAGCTTTTGCATATTCTTTCTACAAGACAGATTTTTACATTTTAGTTTTCACATTTTCTATTTACTAGACCTGAGCAGTATTCATTACTGTTAAAAGCATGGGTTGATCCAAAATGATGTACAAAATATTTTATATATTGTACAAAAAATGATGTACAAAATAAATAATATTTTTTCCTCATTTCAGTCTGTTAATGAATGGGTATACTCCAAGTAATTTTATCCCAATTATGGACTTTCTAGACATGGCTGATGGTCACGGTCACAATAGAGTTTAAATGACATTCTGTTGAATTGCCGAGGGGCCATCTGGATTGAGTGATTGGTCAGAGGCTAGTGATGTTTATGTGTTAAAGTCGGTGAAGTGTGTTTTAAGGAGAGACAGAGGCGGGTCTGTGGACTTATTTGGGCAATGGGATGGTGGGAAAAAGGAAATTTGGGAGAGATGAGAGATTTCCTCTCGGTTAACATGTTCCCAGTGAACCATTTTCAACCCAGTGGGATTCAAATTTCTGGCAGTTTCTTTCCATCATCCCTCGAGAAATAAGAAATAGTCAACATTCCCAAATACATAAAAAAAAAAACTGGGATATTTGTAATACATTATTACAACCACAATTCCAAAAACGTTGGAACAGTATGAAAAATGCTAATAAAAACAAAAAGTAGTTATTTGTAAATTATACTGTATTTACCCTTTGCTATATTGAAAGCACTACAACTGCACATTATATGATGTTTTTACCTTGTGAATTTTTCATTTGTTTGTTTATTTTTATTTACAATGAATTCAAATCAGATGATTGCAAAACATTCCAAAAAAGTTGAAACAGGGGCAATTTAAGACTAATAACAATTTGACGAGTTAAAATAACAAGGTGGTGGGAAACAGGAAATGTTAAACAGGTGAGGCAATCGTGTCATAGTATATAAGGAGCCTCCCAACACAGCCTAGTCCTTCAAGAGGAAGGATCATTCAAGACTTGTCATTTGTGAACAGAGGCTTCAGCAAATAATCCAGCACTTTGAAAACAATTCTCCCTAAAGACAAATCGGAAGGATTTTGGACATGTCACCCTCTAATACAGGGCACAATATAGTTCAAGGAATCTGGTCAAATCTTGGTGCGTGAAGGGTAAGACTGAAACCACTCCTGAATGAGATGATCTCTGATCCCTCAGACATCACAGTCCCAAAAAACATCATTCATGTGTAATAGATATCATGAACATGTGCTTGGATTACTTTAGTAAACCTTTGTTAGTCAACACCACTCGCTGCATCCACAGATGCAAGTTAAGACTTTACTATGCAAAGCAGAAGCCATACATCAACACTGTCCAGAAGTCCTGCCGACTTCTCTGGGCTCAGTCTCATCTTATATAGAACGTAGAACAGTGGAACTGTGTTTGTGGTCTGATGATTCCACATTTCAAATAGTTTTTGAAAAACACAGCCATTGTGTTTTTTGGGCCAAAGAGGAAAAGGACCATCCAAGCGGTTATCCGCATCAGGTTCAAAAGCCAGTGTCTGAATGAGCCAGGGGTGTGTCAGTGCCCACGGCATGGGTAACTTGCACATCAGTGAGGGCACCATTATTGTAGACAGATATGTACAAATTTTGGAGCATCATATACTGCCATCCAGCACCATCTTTTCCAGGGACTGTTTTTCACATACTTTGGGACCATTTTTGAGAGCTAAAAGTCATTGCCAAAATGGCTCAGAAAAGTGAAGTTCATTCTGAAAAAAGCTCTATCATTATTTGTTTGCAGATGCAACTTGGTATCTCATTTTTACAATATTAAGTGTTGCTTAATTGTCTAAATACTTTTGGGGACCACTGTATTTTCTTTACTCTGTATTTTTTTCTATTCTTACAAAGTTACATTTAAGGAAACAGAATTAGATACAACAGAAAACATGATTAAAATATTAGTCATCCAGAGATTCACCTTGTTAAGTACAGAGCAGTTTGGTCAGTGAGTTGTAATGAAAGAGCCGTGCTTTGCGCTGAGGTGGGACTGTACACGATGAAAGGTTAGCATGGTGGTTAAGTGATGTGTGGCGGGGGAGACTGAAGAGCACGAGGAAAGAAAGAGTGAGGGAGTGGGGGAGGGGAAGGGAGGAGGGTGGTTTGTGGGCCTGCTGGGTGGCTGAGTGCAGACAGCTGGAGGAGGAGTTGATGGGAATGGTATCTGCAGGGTCAGGGGTCACTGCAGAGAGCTTTAGCACACTTCCGCTGCCGGCCCCACGGCTCTCCAGTCTCTGGAATTCTGCTCCTCCAACTCCTACTCAAGCATGTGTGTGTGTGTGTGTGTGTGTTCACACACACACATGCTTGAGTAAGAAATCAAATTCATCTGATTTCTCTTCCTCGCCTCCTATTGTTGGCCATATGTGTGTATTTATGTATGCTCTTAAAGTACCATGTAATAAAAAATTTTTTTTAATCATATATCTTGGTAACAACTTTTTTTATTATTACTATAAATCTCCACTTTCACTTCCACATTCTTCTTATTTTGTTTTTAACATTCTTCCTGCTTATCGCCACCTTCTGGATCAAAATAAATATTGATCCGTTTCTCACCCAGACCTATCATATTGCTTCAGAAGACATGGATGACATTTTCTGGATTACTTTTATGCTGGCTTTATGTGTTTTTTGCGCTTCAAAGTTCTGATCACTATATACTTGCATTGTATGGACCTACAAAGCTGAGATATTCCTCTAAAAATCTTAATTTGTGTTCTGCAGAAAAAAGAAAGTCATACACATCTTGGATGGCATAAGGGTTAGAAATTATGAGAGAATTTTCCTTTTTGGGTGAACTATCCCTTTAAGCTTAATCTTTACAGATTTTGCTTATCAAGTGAACTGATATTGTTTTAGAGATGTTATGTATATTTTACTAGAAAACAAGACAAAAATACTGATCAAGAAAATGATTTTTTCAGAGGAAGGGTTCAATGTTTCCAAAGTCCTCCTTGGTGTCAGACTGCATATAATCTTTTCCATCTTTCCAACCCATATCTGTAACTTTTGCTTGACATGTGTTTCTCTCCATGCAATGGCCTACATGCATATGTGTGTGTGTGTGTACCAGTCAATCAATGGGATTATGGATCTACTGCTGCAACTGTAATATAGATCTGCCCTTGCTTGATCCATGAAGCGATGTCATTTTAATAGCGGAAATGCTGAGATCTTCTGGCTGTGTGCATATCGAGTGGCTGTGTTTCTCTCTGTGCTCTGATGACCCTTGCTACAGCTGCGCAAAGAGGCCAAACTATGATGAGGATAATATCTGTTATTTGTCCCCAGCCAGGGAAGCAGCACACACTGCACTACCATTAAAGGGCATTAGTGTGAGTGTGTGTGTGTGTGTGTGTGTGTGTGTGTGTGTGTGTGTGTGTGAGAGAGAGAGAAAGAGAGAGCATGTCTCTGAAGAAAAGTTAGTGTGGCCTCTTACGGACAAGATAGCATGGGTTGAACGTGAAATAGGCATGTTTTTGTAACATGATTCTCTCATCATCTGTGTGTGTGTTTCTCATTTACTTAAAGAGATAGTTCACTCAGAAATGAAAATTACATTGTGATATACACACTATCATGTTTTTCCAAACCCATATGATTTTCTTCCTTATGCGGAACACAAAATAAGTTTTAATGAAGATTTCCCTCCATCTTTTCAATAAAATAGCAGTGGATAGTGTCTAAAATCTTGACGTCCATTGCTCTTTTATGATCGCTATGAGAGGATCTCATTAACAGTGACACCAGGCTGATCACATTTTAATTCAGCTATCGTAGGTCAAAAGTTCTGCTGCTGAAATCGGTCTGTGCTTATTTAATTTCAAACTACTGTCCCCTGTAGCAGAAGCTGGAAGTGTCATTGAGGTGAAATGTCCACATGGTGGAGCCAAAAGCAAGTTATACTTTTCGTGGTAAATAATGTAATACAGTCAATTATATTAACTCTACCTCCTTACCCAAACTGCAACCCTAAACCTAACCATCAGTGGAGTGAAGATATTATTTAAGTGTGAAAGTGCAGCCTTTAAATCATATTCACCTTTGTTCATGTGAACGCAATTACTTTCTGGCTTCCATGGGAGCAGAACCCATGTCTTTAGATAGCTTGCACAATGCAATCATTACCGCCACAAGGAAAGGTGAATGGGTTTGAATTGATGCAAAAATGTCTGATGGAGCATATAGAGTCAGTAATTCAGCAGAATGGGGTTAATTTCAGGAAGAACTTACAGTGTATGAACTTTCCTTTTGTATTCAGCATAATAAAGGTAGTCTTACAGGTTTGGAATGACATGAGAGTGAGTAAATTATGACAGAATGCACACACACACACACACACACACACACACACACACACACACACACACACACACACACATGCACTAGAGGGAATGAGCAGTGCAAAATCTCCATGAAGATGTTCTCGATTGTGGTGATCCAATATCCTCTTGTGTTCCCCTGTCTAAAAAAAGAGAGCTGTTATACATTTCCCTTGGGGGCAAGGAAGGGAGAGATTCTCACAACGATAGTGCTGACCCAGGCCCTTTGAGGGTTTCCCCACATTATTTTAGACTGAGTCTGTTTTCCTCTGAAAATTTGGGAGCAAGTCATTGAATATCAGATTTGTCACTGGTGTGGTAAGAGGACGAAAGCGATGTTTGTTTTCTAATGGTCCGTTTATTTGTGGTTATTATAATCCATATAATACATTTATGTGATTTGTAATAGTTCATAATGAGAGACACAAAAACATGCACCCACAGGAAAGACCCTCAGCTCTCTTTAATATCTCAATAGCACATCAAAAAATGTATCACATTACTAATGACTTAACTTTTAAGTTACTTTCTAAGACACCACAGATATTTTTGTCTTTTTCGCTCAAGAAATTCAAAACAGATTCAATATATCCTCTTAGTTGTTTGTCGAACATAAGTCATTCACTCATTAACACACATTTCTCTGTTACGATGACTCATTCCCCTTCTGTCACTCACTCGAAGTTGTGTCGATGCAGTGACACCAGGGGTCGCTCTTGGGAGCCCGATCCACCTTCAGATCTTTGAGAAAAGGCCAATAAGGCAAGTTGATTTTGTATGCCACTCCCCCAGACATAGGGGTATAAAAGGGAGATCGGAATGCAGATTCATTCAGAATTTTTCTTCAGAGCCGAGCGGTCGTAATACAGCCAGCTGAATACCACTGCTATTCCCATTCACCTAGACTCTTCAAGAGCTATATGATATGGATATATGGCGCATTCCAGCGGTTCTCTCTCCACTCTGCACTCCGCTGCAGATTACACCCCTGGGCACTTTGACAGCGCTTCTAAATGAGCTTTTCCCTAAAAGAGTGTGTTCCCTTTACAAAAAGCTTCACTATGATGCTGCGCTTTGCTAAGCGCTTTTGGGAACAATCCTGCATTGTGACCAGCTGTGAATGTGTGTAACACGTCAATGAATATTGACCGGAATTTATAGCCTCGGCTGGTGAGATCATTAGATGCACCTGTGGCCAGGCTATAAATAGAGGCGTCACCAGCGTTTCATCAGATCCGTTTTCTTCAGAGCAAACTGTGCTATGTGTCTCCCAAGCCTGTCAGAAACTTTCTTTCCTCTGCTAGGATTTAGAATTTGTTAGGCAGTGCGCAGTGAACCTTTTCTCCTTTCCCTCTTTCTATATATATATATAAAATAGAAAAGAAAAAAGGTGGAAAAATGTCGGAGAAGCAAAGCAAACGATGCGTGTTTCCCTGTCAACGTTCTATGACTGTCAGGGACATGCATCAATTTTGTTTTGTTTGTTTGGGGGAAGAGCATGCTGCTCTCGAGTTGGGGCAGGGCGAGTGCGCGCATTGCGACCTACTTTCGGGCGAAATGCTTCGCGATTGCCTCGCTTACTTCCGGGAGTCAGTGCCCACTCTTTCATCGTGGGGCTCTCGCATATATTTGGCTGAGGAGCGAGAGACGGGTCCGTCCCTATCGCTCGCTCTCTCCCCAGATCCAGCTGATCCTTCTTGTAATCTGAAGCGCGCCTCGGCGCCTCTTCGTTTCACGAAGGGGGCGCTGAACCTCTGTACATTTCACGCATAATAATAAAGCGGCTGAGAAATTACTCGAGGTGGTTACTCGGGCTGTGGCCAGACTACAGCTAGACTGGCCACGTGAACAAGAGACCCCCCCCCCCCAAACACTCCAAACTATAAGACAGATTTCTGTCTGGTGGCCAAAAAATAAATAAATATATATATAATAATAAAAAAAGAAAAAAAAAGAAAAAAAAAAGAAAAAGGGAACGCTATATTAGTCCCTTCCTTTCTTTGATGACCTCCATGACGAGCTTTCTCACTCATGGAGGAACCCATATACTTCCCGTGTTCACGTACCCTCGATGTCTTTATACTCGACTATCGTGGGTGCTGAGACACGGAGGTATTCAATGATGATGCCGGTCGAAGAGACGCTTACGGGCTATCTCTCACCGGGTTCGGCATCATCACTCAAGAAACCCACTCTTCCCACTAAGCCATGCAGGACTACCTCCATGCTAGTGGGGAGCAGACGCGGCTTCAGCCCCGAATGTTTTGAGTGTAGCCCCGAATGTATTTTGAAATGTTGACTGACAAATATGAAACCGGACAATAGCCTATGTAAACCCCCGAAATCATAAGTTGCCTTATTTCATTGTGCTTTGGCTTTGCACATACTGCATACAGCCTGTAAAAATAGACATAGGCATAATCTAGCCTATAGAATAAGTTCCTTTGCTGTCGGCAGCCTATGGGCGACTCCGTTTCTTCCTCTCTGTTGAATATGCAGCAGGTAGGGGAGGAGTTGACATCACTTTTACTAACGTTAACATTACTTTTTGGCGAGTTAACAGCAGTTAGCAGGAAAGACAGCAAAAATGAAGCATATGAGGCTATGGGGATTTTTCCGAAAGAAGTCAGTGGGTAGCCAGGAACACTAGTTTTATCACACTGCACTTGTAACGAGAGCCAGCAGGTAGATAGCTGTGCAGTGTGTAAACCTCACTCTCCTGACCTCAAAATGTGTACAAATGACTTACGCTCCTTGTTAGCGCATCCGCCTCTCACGCCGGAGACGTCAGTTCGAGTACTGTTCGGAGTGTACTTTTCTTGTTTGTCATGTGTTGTTTTCTCTAAGGATAACCAATGAGCATTAACATAAAATGTATGTGTGACTTGTTTTGTGATATTAGTTTGTAGTAAATATACACGTTGATTTGATTAAATGGTTCTCTTACGAGAGGTTCTCTCGTATTGCGTAAGCTAGCTTACGCTACGGGAAAGATTCATCTTTTCTGAGATATTGAAGCCATAAAATTATCCTTAATTTTGTATCCATTGTAAACGCAGTGCAGCAGCTGCATACCTTGAGCGGGCTAGCTAGCGAGCTCATTGGTTGCTCTGCGGCAACTGCTGCAGCCTATAGACGAACTTGAGTGAACTCGCGTCCAATGACGAAGCCAGCGCCGTCACTGTATCAAAGCCCGCCAGAATGGGCGTGGCTAGAGTGCATATAAGCGTAAGTTCATAGGCTGGAACCCTGATTTTCATCTATTCAGCGAAGCTCTTCGCATCTCTGAACTGCAGAAGCCGCGTCGCCGTTCGAGGGGCATCTAGCAAGCTTGGACAGCGCTCGAAGAAGCCGGCCGTCTTCGCCACCTTCAGCCATCCTGCGAGCTACGCCATCCGGCGACGTATGCTTTTTAGAGCAAGCTAGTTCCTCAGCGAACTTCACAAAAAGAGCAACGAGCGTCTTTTTAAAGATGCCTCGCACCACCTGCGCCTCATGCCGCGCCCCTCTCAGCGCCGGAGACCGCCACCTCATCTGCGCTCTCTGCCTGGGACTGGAACATGCAGAGCTCGCCCTCGCTGACGGCGGATGCGACCTCTGCGAGGAGCTTCCGATGTCGACCCTGCGGGCTCGACTCGAAGCACTCAAAACCGAAGCCGCCGCGCCGCCTTTCATTTTGCCGCACAGAAAGAAGCGCCGCTCCCAAAGGCTGCTGGAACCGGTGTTAGAAGCGACTACCTCGCCGGAGCCTCTCCCTCGAGCCTCGCTTTCACCCTCCCCGCCCCCCGAAAAATTTCAGAGAATGCTAGGTTACATGGCCTCAGCCGCAGCAGTACTTCAGCTGGGTTTACTGTGCATGCACCCTGAAGGGTGAGGGTCAAAATCCCTTGGCTCTTCAGATATATCAATACATATATATATCCTTTTATATCAATACCTATCTATATTCTGTTGCTTAACTTCTTTAATAAAATGATGAATTAACTATATGCATGATCACATAATCAATTCTATTTTCTTATGCATAACTGAAGTATACTTTGAATCTTATGTGTGTTGGAATGTTAACTAGTGTCTTTTAAGGAACATTCCAGAGTCTTTCTCTCTGTCCTGCCCGTAGTCTGAAGGTCCTTTGGGGATAAGCTTAGCTGTGATGAGAGGGGGCAGGGAGAATGTTAAACATATGTTCTGTGTTTGATCGTTACTTTTCTATGATTAAGTATATGGTTTAAAGTCCTATGCAATACTACCTGAATAGTAGAAGTGTGATTTTCTATTATTATGTCTTTAGTGAAGAAATGTATGTTATTTCAACCCTCTCCTCTGCCCGAGGAGTGAATATTTTATCTCTCTGTTTTGGTTTAAATGGCCTGATAATGTGTGCTCTAGCTGTCTTGTGCCCAGAGAAGGACTGTCGTTCGTCAGTGTTTTGTGTGTGCGTTTGACCTTCTACCTAGGTTTTGAACCAGGGATGCACACCAGGCCGACTCGAAGACGACTTTTTGGCATAATCTGCGAGGTCACTTCAGACGTAAATCTCGGGCGTGGACGACAAGTGCGCTGATTAATGTTGATAGGCCATTTAACTATCTATATGTTGGGACTTTATGTTCTTTTAGCCAATCAGGAGAAAAATAATGGAATGTACGTCCTTGCAAATGGTATAATTGATGTAAGATTTTGTGTAAGGTACGAGTTGGCTTTTCGATCTCCTCGTGAGACTTTGCCTCTGGCTCTACCAATTTCACTGCAAACTATTCTTCAGTAAATTTTGATTCTTTAATTGAATTTCTCGACTCCTGGTTTTCTTTCTCCATATCTGGTCCGGGTCATAACTGTTATACCCCTAACACGCGGGCAATCACTCCGTGGTGACATCTCTGGCAAATCAGCAAACAAGGTTGGAAGCTTTTATTAATTGTTAGGGCTGTCTGACTGGAAGAGATTTTGAAGAGGAGCGGGAGAGCTTCACTCCGACGAGGCGAGTGAAGAGTAATTTAATTATACTATTGAAGGTATAAGAAGTCGCTGAGAGAGCTGTTAAGGGTTAAAACAGCAAACAGCGCAAGTGAAGCGTGCTCTGTGGGGGGCCCAGGTGGGCATTGGTGTAGCACCACCCCGGCAGAGTGCGTCCCTGGACGGGAGGTCCAGTGGCACCGTAAACCTGCTCAATCTCTTCCACCTCAGATAGGGGTACCCCGAGCTTAGTGAATCAGGCAGTTATGGATTCAGATATTAGGTATAAAATAAAATAAAATACAATAGGGATTGTTTTGCCAGGGATGCATCAGGAGCAGTCCCAAGTAAATAAATAAATTATGACCCGAATTGGTATGGATCAGTATATGTGACCAGGATGTTTGTGAAGAATACTTTGTGGTGTATTGTGTAGAAATCCAGTATTGTTGCTGCTATAGTTAATTTATCCGCGTAAAATATTTGCTGCTAAAATCTTTTCGGTAGTGAGTTTCAACTGTGACCAAGAAAAATGACTGATAAAGGGAATATTCTGAGTAGTTCTGACCAAAACGAGGAGGGCACACGCTGTAAACAGCTCTGCTCTGACGAGCTCAAATCAAAGAAATGTGCACAGCTCATTAAGAAAATGGTCAGTCAGGGGTTTGAGTCTGATTGGAACGTCATGCAGCAGATTGACTGGCTGCAGAACAAAAAAGACGCTGATAGGGCCAAAAATCTATCCGTGTTTGCCTATTCATGGATTTGTAAACTGGGTGGTATACCTTTAAGCCATGAAAAGGCAATTCCAGATATGATGGACGGATGGTCTAGTTTGATTGCCCAGCGTGATAGAGTGGCAAAAATTATTGGGCAGGAAGTCGGCTGTGATCTGTGTAGTTTGAGTAAGGGTTTTGAGGCGGTTTGTGAGAAGGCAGAAAATGCTGAGATGGGGGCTGGCTGTGAGGATGGTCAATGGGTCAGGCTCACGGCTGCTGAGAAAAACAGTTTGCTTGCAGGGTTGGAACCTTTGAAGTTGTATAACCCAAACAAAATTCTATGGGACAGGCTAGAGGCCGTTGCTAGGCAACAGAATCTGGGGATGGCAGATATACAGTCTTTGGTTGAGGGTTTGGTTCCCACCAGCAAATTAAGGGCGGTTCAGATTGCTCCTTTCCACCCCAGAGTCCCCACAGATTGGCCTGAGTTTTGTGAAGCTTACTCAGATTACAAGATACGCGTGAAAGATATTTTGGGTCGGGGGTCTTTTCCCTGGACCAGTGTAACACAGATTAAACAGAGGGCTGGCGAAAACCCCTTAGAATACATTGAGCGCTTTCGCATTGCAAATGAAACGTACTGTGCTGCAAACAACAATATAGAAGATCTTGATTCTGCCATAGTGATAGAATCCGCTACAGGCGGATTGAATAAACAATACCGAGACATGTTGTTGAACAGTGCCATTGACATTAGATATTGGGAGGATTTGCTTCGTTGGTGCTCTGTAAGCTGGAGCCGTTTGCAAACACGTGATGATGATGTTAATGTGGGTAGAGTATCTGCTGTGTCAGTTGAAGTGGAAATGAGTCCCCGCAATAACATAATCTGTTATAATTGTGATGAGAGACGTCATACCTCTAGAGATTGTACCAAGCCTGTCGCTAGATGCAGAAATTGTAACAGAGAGGGCCACATTGCTAGACATTGTCGAAGTGGTAAACAAAAAAATCACAGAAATGAGAAAAAGGAAGGTCCTAAAAATGATGTTTCTGTCAACAGTGATGCTCCGAAGCTTAACTCTCTGACTACAGCTGAACTCAAAAAGCTGAGGCAGCTGATAGGTGACGAATAGGGGTCAGCGGCCTCCGGTTCATGTAATTATGTAGACACCTGCCCATTCATACATGCGTTGTTAGGAGGCCGGCGATGCCTTATTTTGATTGACACGGGCGCGACTGTATCAATTACAGATCTCGATCTTGAGATCACTTCTGAAACTTTGTACATAGAAGGTCTAAATGGCACAAATGTATATCATAAATCTGTTCCTGTCCCTCTAACCATTTCTAACTCTGAAAAAGTATATTGGACTGAATTTTGGGAAGGGGAAAATACTGTAGGGACTCTAATCGGTGTTGACATTCTGAAAGAACTCGAAGCTGATGTTTTGCTTTCTCAAGATAAGCTAGTGCTTGGCTGCAATGAAACAATTTGCTTATCTCAGAGTGGCCCCCACCATGAGCAGAGATGTGCAGTGGCTGAACCTGCTAGGTTAACTGAAACTCGCTCTGAGTGGAAGTTTATGATTTCCAAATTGCCTGATGTATGGGCAAAAGATAAATATGATTGTGGTTTAGCACAGATTCAGCCACTGAGCATCCCAGGTCCTTTGCATGAAGCCAAAAGACAATATCCTTTGAAAAATGATGCTCGAGAGGGGGCTGACACTGTTGTAGATGAATTATGCAAACGGGGGATTGTGATTCCCTGTGCCTCTCCCACTAACTCTCCCATGTGGCCTGTCAAAAAGCCAGATGGGAGCTGGCATTTGACCATTGATTACACTTCTCTGAATTCAGTGTCTGAGAAAATGCACCCTTTGGTGGCCAACCCCGCAACTATCCTACATGAGATAGGATCTGAACATTGTCTTTTTACTGCTTTAGACATTTCTAACGGTTTTTGGACTTGTCCCCTAGCCAAGGAGGACCAAGGCAGATTTGCTTTCACCAGCAGGGGTCGCCAATGGACATGGAGTCGTTTGCCACAAGGTTTCTGCAACTCACCCACACTGTTTCATCAGGTACTATCATCCTTCATCAATCCGGTAAGAAAACAACTTGAATATGACGGATCTGTTGTCCTACAATATGTGGATGACATTTTAATTGCTAGTCCAACCAAGTTCAAACATTTGACTGCTGTACAGACTGTTTTGAATGCCCTCCAAAACGGGGGATTCAAAGTGAACTTGAAGAAAGCACAGCTAGCACTGCCTGAAGTGACTTATTTGGGGCAAATTGTGGGTGTGCACAGCAGACGCATCACTCCTGAACGAGTTAAAGCTATCATTGAACTTCCAAAACCAAACACGGTCACTGGTCTAAGGCAAGTAATGGGTCTTTTGAATTACTGCCACCAGTATGTTTCTGAATACACTGAACTTTCTAAACCACTCACAGAGGCGCTGAAAGGAGGAAAACCTGGATCGGAGCTGATCGACTGGACTGAGGAGATGGAGGAGGCGTTTGTGAGTATCAAAGAAACTCTTGCTTCCTCCCCAGCATTACATCATGCCGATGCCAGCAGGCCGTTCCATCTATGGACATGGGTGGGAACTCGATCCAATTCAGCGGCCCTGGGTCAAAGGGTTCCAGGAAGAAACTCCTATGGGATGGTAGGATATTATTCTGCTCCTATTCCTGTTTCAATGGCAGGACAGCATCCGTGCCTGTTGATATGCGACTGTGCAGAGTGGGCTGTAAAGATTACCGAGGACATTGTGACTCATCAGAAGGTGATACTGCACACTAGACACCAGATTCTGAAATTGTTAACAAACACTCGTTTAGGCTCTATCTCTAATCAAAGACGAGCTAAATTGGAGGCCACTCTCTTGAGTAAAAATGTGGATATAAATATTGACATTGAAACTGCTATCAACCCTGCCTCCTTACTTCCAGAAGAAGGAACTGCACACAACTGTGCCCGGCTGATCGAGACGGACAGCCAGAGCCCTCTTCAATCTGAACCACTTTCTGATGCCATGAAGTTGTTCGTGGATTGTTCCAGCTTTCTTGAACAGGGAAAACGCTTCACTGGCTGGGCTGTTGTAAATGAACATGGTGAAACTGTTGACTGTGGTTCTCTTTCAGGAGGAGGGGCTCAAGTGGCCGAGCTGGTCGCATTGACACGAGCATTGCAGTATGGCCAGGGGAAACGAGTCAATGTTTACACTGACAGCCGTTATGCATATGGTGCTGTTCATGACTTCGGCCCTGTGTGGAGACGCAGAGGATTTCTAACCACTGCCGGTCTGCCGATCTCTCATCAACAGCAGGTAAAAGAACTTATGAATGCCTGTGATCTTCCTGCAACAGGAGCAGTTATCAAAGTCACTGGACATGCAACGGACAATTCTCCTGAGGCCACAGGAAACCGAGCTGCTGACACAGCTGCCAGAGAGGCTGCAACACGGACTGAGTCTTGCGTGAGTGTTATGGCTCTTGCTCCTCAGGAGAGTGAGACCCCAGAGACCTTTTTAAACTCTATGATGAGGATGACCCTGAAGAGATAGAACAATGGACAAAATTAGGAGCTCAGAAAAATGCAGAAGGACTGTGTAAATTTAATGAGCGTTTTGTTTGTCCTGTTTCTGCTAGAACTGAACTAATGTCTTTGTATCATGGTTTGGCACATGCAGGTCCTGAAAAACTACATGCAATGATTTCCAAAACCTGGTGGTGGCCCCGACTGAGGGCTTCTTGCAATGATTTTTGTAAGAGATGTCTAGTATGCCTTAAGGTTAATTCTTCTTCTAAGCTGAAAATTCCCTTAGGACATGCCCCTCGACCTCAAGGGCCGTGGACACACCTCCAAATTGATTTCATAGGTCCACTGCCCCCTAGTGGAGGTTTTACATACATTCTAATGATTGTTGATCTGTTTTCCAGATGGGTTGAGGCATTTCCACTGAGAAACTGCACCGCAGATGCAACCGCCAAGATTATGTTGAATGAAGTTTTCCCAAGATGGGGTTTGCCCTTACAAATTGATTCAGATCAGGGTACACATTTTACTGGGAAGGTGATGAAAAATGTCATGTAATTGATGGGGGTGAGGCAACACTTTCACATTCCATTTAGGCCCCAATCTAGCGGATCTACTGAACACACTAATCGTACGCTTAAAACTTCATTGAGAAAGAGATTGTTGGAGTGGGGGAAAGGGTGGCATGCGGCTGTCCCAGCGATTTTGTTAAGCATGAGAGCCAGCCCTAACAAGACTACACAGCTCAGCCCTTTTGAGGTAATGACAGGTCGCTACATGCGGCTGCCCTGGGATGCCCTCTTGCAACATGAGGGACCATCCGGGCCTTTGAAAGACGCTTTACAAAATTATCTGAAAGCTTTGGATGACAGTCTGCGAGACACACGCATTAGTGTTAGCACACGACAAGCAGATCGAGATAATGTTGAGCAAAAAGACATGCCTGCTTTGCCTGAAATAGGTGACAATGTAATGTTACAGCAGGAGATAGTTTCCCCCTTAGGTCCGAAATTTGATGGGCCTTATCAGGTGGTATTGACCACTAACACCTCTGTTCTACTGGACAGGGGGGTTTTGGGTACCGTGATGGAGACATTGGTCACAGGTGAAACCACTTGAAAAGTGTAACAACTTACTACCTCGGGATCATTAAATGTCTGTCGTGTATGTTAGAATTCTAGAATTCTAGAACAAATGTTTTATCATTACAGATGGCTGAATCCGACGACATACTGAAGCTGCTAATTCTTCAAGAAGAAGTGCGTAGTGAGAGACGACTGAAAGTGAAACGAGCTTTCATCCGATTGGTACTTCCGCTCTCGTTGGTATTTTTAATTCTGATCGCTTTATCATTTTTGATGTGGATTCAAATTTCAATTTGGACAGGGAGATTCCATGCATTTTCAACTCACTGGGATTGCGAGGAGATCGATAACCGTCCATCATGGGTACAATACCCATGTCTAAATTCAACTGAGGGTCTAAATTTAATTCCGACCATGTACCAAAAGGTAAATGATCGTTGTTATCGTCTGGACGGAAATGAGACAGTGACCTATTGGCTTGGTCACTCCTCAAATTATCCCGATACTACCCTCATTATGCAAAAAGGTCGGTGGATGAGGAGTGGAGGCGTTGACCTGTTTGAAGGAGATTTCAGTTCAATGAGCTGGATCCCTGACCACATAGCTCGTGAAAACATGAGTGCATGCTCTATACGAATGGATATGGTTAATCGATATTTGTTAAAATCTAGAAAAGGTGAGAGTAGAGCAGAACGAAGGAGGCGTCAGGTAGCAGATGTGAATGACTCCCACATGATTTTAGGTGGAAAAGCAGTGAAACTTCCGTTATACCCAAGTGATCCTGATCCTCGCCTCATCATGTCATACTATTTTCCCAAAGCTAAGAATGAACTTGGTTACAACAAAGTCGTTAAAGATGTAGCCCAAAGCTATATATACAGCAATATTGTGATTAGAGAAGAACCGGGGTCTGATGAGTATCAAACAGCAATAAATGATAAGGATTTGATGAGATGGGAAGTGTTAGTCCCAACTAAATGCCACATGATCCGATGGGACACCAATAGGGCTTACTATTAGTAACCTATCTGTGATAGGTTAGGACGGATAGATAAAACTGACAAGGACAAGTTCGATCTGAATGGCAGCAAAAATGGTTTGCCTGCTATTAATGCTTTGTCCCTCTCTTGGCCCAGGTACACTAGATTCGATGACCCTTGGAAGGAGACTGCACATGTTGAGCGTTGTTTAGGTAAAGAAATTCAACAGTGGTTTGTTAAGATGTTTCCTCCTGGAGATGTTGATAAATGTAGAGAAATTTCTGAGAAGCTCACCGGGGTGAAGATGATGGAGATACCCTGGGAGGTGTGTAATGCTTCTTTTGTTAAGTCAGGTTACACTTGGGCTAGTTTTTCTGATGTGTTACACCAGTATGAGTTTGCTAGGAACCTTGCCAACAAAACTGTTTTCAACATGGATCACTTGCATGATTACCTTGAAGATAAATGTTATAGTCCTACATCGATGGCTTATAATGTGACAGCCTGGATGCATTTGCAAGTGTTTAAACTGAATATTGAAACGATGTACACTCGAGGAAAGACTAGTCTGGTACCTTTAAAGTATGAGGAGCTGTTGTGGGACAATTATAAATCATTTCAGGTGAGGATGTGGCCTCAGTTGTCCGATGTAGCTATTGGAGATGAGTGGTTTGACAGGGCAAAACAATTTAGACAATTTCTGAGTCCAATTCCTTCAGTACAGGAAATCAGAGATCTAGAGTCTAAGACTCCATCAGAGGACTGTGCTAAACACAGGTTGACACACCCCATGGGTCCTGCATGGTGTCCAGTTGATAAGAGTAAGAAAGCTAACGAAGCAGAGCTGTCTCTTTGTGTTGCAGAGTTGAAGCAGGAGACTGAATACTTTCCTCGGTTGAAGGCGCAAACAGCTCGGCAGAAATTTATCACTGCATTTCTGGAACAGATAAAAACTAATGATCCATTTGCAGGTTATGAGTATTTGAATTCTGTATGGCTGAAATCTAAGGGCACTCCATGGTATACTGATTCGGAACCACCGTCTGCTATAGCAGTAGCATTGGTTTTGGCTTTTTCGGTAGGAGCAATATTTACTGACATGACGGAAACAGTGGAGGAATATGTGGAGGAGGCTTGGGAGGAGTTTGTGGCTACGTCAGAGGATTTGGTCATGGGAGCTGTTAAATATGTGTTATATGCTTTTGGAGCTCTTTTGGGAGTGGGTGTCCTCTGTCTGTGTGTGTGGATGTGTGTCCGTTTCTGTTTTTCTTATGTATGCAGGTCTGCTTGCAGTAACTTGAACCCTTCCGAGGAGGAGAACCGACTGAGAAAACTGACGACACGCTTGGAAGAGAAACTTAAGAAGGATAACATCCAGGCCCTGTTGTGAGTGGAAGGTGGGAGAGCCTTTGCGTGGGGACTGGGAATTTTTAGTATCCAGCATGTCCGCAATGAGGCGAAGAGACAAGTCTGACCCATCAGGGAAGCATGCGTTACCACTCCACCTTCCGTAGTGACCTCACTTGGTAGACCAGACATGGCGGTATTGGACACCACATTGGTCTAAAACGGGGGACTGAAGGGTGAGGGTCAAAATCCCTTGGCTCTTCAGATATATCAATACATATATATATCCTTTTATATCAATATCTATCTATATTCTGTTGCTTAACTTCTTTAATAAAATGATGAATTAACTATATGCATGATCACATAATCAATTCTATTTTCTTATGCATAACTGAAATATACTTTGTATCTTATGTGTGTTGGAATGTTAACTAGTGTCTTTTAAGGAACATTCCAGAGTCTTTCTCTCTGTCCTGCCCGTAGTCTGAAGGTCCTTTGGGGATAAGCTTAGCTGTGATGAGAGGGGGCAGGGAGAATGTTAAACATATGTTCTGTGTTTGATCGTTACTTTTCTATGATTAAGTATATGGTTTAAAGTCCTATGCAATACTACCTGAATAGTAGAAGTGTGATTTTCTATTATTATGTCTTTAGGGAAGAAATGTATGTTATTTCAACCCTCTCCTCTGCCCGAGGAGTGAATATTTTATCTCTCTGTTTTGGTTTAAATGGCCTGATAATGTGTGCTCTAGCTGTCTTGTGCCCAGAGAAGGACTGTCGTTCGTCAGTGTTTTGTGTGTGCGTTTGACCTTCTACCTAGGTTTTGAACCAGGGATGCACACCAGGCTGACTCGAAGACGCCCCGCGACCATCTGCGAGGTCACGTAAATCTCGGGCGTGGACGACAAGTGCGCTGATTAATGTTGATAGGCCGCATAGCTGTCTATATGTTGTGACTTTATGTTCTTTTAGCCAATCAGGAGTAAAATAATGGAATGTACGTCCTTGCAAATGGTATAATTGATGTAAGATTTTGTGTAAGGTACGAGTTGGCTTTTCAGTCTCCTCGTGAGACTTTGCCTCTGGCTCTACCAATTTCACTGCAAACTATTCTTCAGTAAATTTTGATTCTTTAATTGAATTTCTCGACTCCTGGTTTTCTTTCTCCATATCTGGTCCAGGTCAAACTGTTATACCCCTAACAGCCCGCTTCAGTATTGGCTAAACACCTGCGCGTCTCGCCGGGCTTGGGCCACGGGCCGCCAGCCGATCAGAGTGACTCAGACCTGTATCTCAGCTCTGCAGCCCTGGGCAGTGGCCGAATGGTATCAGCGGGGAGTGACGATGGGAGCTGTATCTCGCCGAAAAGTCATCTCGACAGACGCGTCCAACACGGGTTGGGGCGCGGTCTGCGAGGGCTCTCCGGTTTTTGGCCTATGGTCAGTTCAGGGCCGTGGACTACAGAGAAGTGGTTGCTAGTATGAAAATAAAATTGTCTGGGCTAAGCCCCGGATGTCCTTCAATGCTGGAAACGCCTCTGGTGGGGAGGGCTTATCAAGTCAGGTCAGGCTGGTGCTGCGCTGCACACCATGGCCGTGTTACAGGCGTACCAGGCTGACCTACTGAAAGACCTGAGTGTGGGTGCAACGCTCGAAGAAGAAGCCTTTTCTGAACTTCGTCGGGCCACAGATTTATCTCTCCGTGCGACCAAGCAGACAGCCCATGCCATTGGTCGGTCTATGTCCGCTTTAGTCAGCACGGAGAGGCATTTATGGCTTAACCTTTCGGGCATCAAGGATAAGGACAGAGTTTTCCCACTCGATGCCCCGGTTTCGCCTTCCGGTCTTTTCGGTGTCTCAGTTACTGTTGTAATCTCCGTTCCCTGATGGAGGGAACGAGACGTTGTGTCCCTCTTGACACAGGCTGAACTGCACAGCTGTAATGTCCTGGACCCTGTGTCGGCTCCTCAATGAATCTGCATTCCCATCTCCCTTTTATACCCCTATATCGGGGGGAGTGGCATGCAAATTCAACTCGCCAATGTCTCATTTGCCTTTTCTCAAATATCTGTAGGTGGATCGAGCTCCCAAGAGCGACCCCTAGTGTCACTACATCGACACAACTTCTCGTTCCCTCCATCAGGGAACGGAGGTTACGACATTAACCGAGACGTTAGGTACCCTTCAGCATTCACAGAAATGCAAAAAAAAAAAAAAAAAAAACTGCAAATATTAAAATATAATTATGATTTTAAATGCATTCTACATAAATGGTATTATTTTAGAATTATGTGTATGTGGTAACACTTTACAATAAGGTTCCATTTGTAAACATTAGTTAACAACATTAGTTAACATGAACTAACAATAAAATATTATATATCTTTTGTAAAATAACATAAACAAAGATTAATAAATTCTTTAAAATAGGTATTGTTCATTTTTAGTTTATGTTACCTAATGCATTAACCAATGATAATGAATAGAACTTCATCATAGTGTTACAGTGTAAGTTATGAACTTAAAAGTTATTCACTTTCCTGAAAATCAATAACTGTAATTTGATTACAAGCATTTCAAATGTAATGTATTACACTACATTTTTGTCTAAAAATGAATAATTACACTCAACTCTGTGCTCAGATTTGTAAATATCAAAGTCTGCAATTAAAAGTCACAGATCATGAACTCAAACATATACATAGGATGTTTCAAACTTCTTGGAGAACTTGCAATGGTTCTTCTATCTATTTAGAGTGTCTCAATTGCTTGTGTCTCTGTATTCTCAGACTGACTAAATTATGTTGAGATCCGGGCTCAACATCATTTAGGTTGGACCATACCATCGGTTGTAGAGGTCCTTGTTCTTCTTCTATTCAATTCAATATGCAAAGTGAATGTTGAAATCTAAAATTTATATTTCCTTCTGATAAACTAAAAGCAGAATATTTAAAATAATCATCCTAAGACAAATACTTTTGTGAACTTCAGATAAACATAAATGAGACCTTTGAGCAATAAAATTGTCCTTAGAACAGCCCAACATATTGGGGTTGATAATGGAAATATCACTTGTACATTACAATATGGTTGAAAAGATATGTAATCGATATACATACATTAAAGACTCTCTGGATATGGTTTTGAATGTGTGATACTGGTTGAGATGTTGGCGCATATGATCACTGCTGTATCTGCTGTGAGTGTGTGTGTGAGTAATCCTGGGTGGCTGAAAGCTGGAAACAGGAAACACTGTTGCATTCCTTGCATTTTTCAAAATGCTGCAAATTGCTGATCACATCATTTTGACTGTACCTAACCACTGACCTGGGAGGTAAAGAGAGAGAAAAATCAAAAGGAGTAGAGTGAGAGGAGAGAGAGAGAGAGAGAGAGAGAGAGAGAGAGAGAGAGAGAGAGAGAGAGAGTGAGTGATGCACATGTGGGAGAGAGCATTAAAACACTTTCTGTTCTGTTTCACTCACACAATCTATATTTCAAGATTTGTGGCCCATTTATAACCTGCCACTTTGTGCACACCGAAATACTAATCAATTCTATGACAGTGTGCAACTATATCCCAACTTGAAAAGATAAATACAGTAATGCACAAAATAGTGCTTTTTACATTAAAATGTAATGTCATTGTATCTTATGAAAGGATGTATCAGAGGAGTCAAAAAAAGCTTTTGTCTCCAGAGCCTGGGTGATTACTTTAACATCATCAATAACCAGTCGCTCTGCTTTAACAAGCCTGATGCAAGAGGAAAGCAAAGAATAGAATTGCCCAGTCCTTCCTAAATGAAAGTGGAAAAATAGGTGGACAATTCAGGCAGGAAGTCTCTGCTACTGATGGTCAAAGCAGCCTTGGTGATGTTTTCTTTCTCTTTGCATGTACAGAAGGTAGAGGCAAGATAAGGGAATAAGGTTAAGCGAGGCTGAAATTTTAGAAAAATTAATTGTTAAATTCCATCAATCCAATGAAGAAAGACAGATAAATTACTGAGAGCTTTCAATCAATTCTGAGTTCTCACTCAAATTCACTGCCTTCCAATGCAAGTAAAGAGCAGGGACCATTCAGTATTTAAAGGGAGACTCTAAACATGAATGTTTTCAGTTGTAAATTATGTAAGTTTTGAAAGCTGGCCCATTCTACCTCTGTTTTCACAAGCTGACAGGAAAAGCACAAACCAAATATTAAAAGAAGATTTAGGCTCAATACAATTTGAGCTCAGTCCATAGTATTTGTGGCATAGTGATAATTAACACAACAAATATATATTTTGACTCATCCATTGTTTATTTAAAAAAAGCAAAAATTGCTGTAGTGTGATAAAATCACTTAAAATCGCTTCACATCATCTGTGTGAAGTGATATACAGCTTTGTTGTCAGGACAACAGAACGCTTGCAAAACCTGTAACCCTAGCAAGCAATTTCATCACACTAAAATCGTGTTTTGGCTACACTTTTGAATTAGTGTGTGTTTGAATATTTATGGAGTGGCCCCTTTCACTTAACCACAATTTTTGTTGCTTAAATTATTTTCAAATAAATAGCTAAATTATTTTCTGTAGTGATCAACATTATTCCACAAATGCCTTTAAAACTATACAGTACATTTATGAAAATAAATTCATCTAATTATTTTGTCCCCATATGCAGTTATCAATGTTGGCACATTAACAGATACATAAAAGATATTCACAGCTGTATATTTCTAACTCCCTTGACATTACATAAAGATTGAGGTTAACGGTTCAGAATTCTGTTGCCTAAAAAGTTGAAAGTTGGACAGTAATAAACTTTACAGACCATGTTTCATATATCTGGGTTTTGAAGTTGGACCAACATCTTCTGTGCTTGCACCCCTAACCTGTGCCTATAACATTCAGCAAAAAGAATAGTGCTCTATGATGTCATGAAATACACCAAAAAGTGTTCCCAAATGAAATGTTGACAAATTATGCTTTGACTGAAACTGGTGAAATTGCATGAACATGTAATATTGGTTGGTTTGGGGAAATTATACTGATAACAATCCAGAATAGCCTTACAGCACCCCAGCTGCCATGGTAAATGTGCACTTGCTGCTCTAAACCACTAAATCCACCACAATAGATTTCAGGTGTGAGCTTCATTGTCATAATTGCCAGCCAGATGAAGCGCACATTTTCGTATGCCAGCCGGAGGTTGTTAATACATTGAATGTCAGGACTCCCTGCTCCCTGAGTTAATGGCTTCAAAAACTGAAAAAGCACATCAGACTTGCTTGAAAAAATCTTTCTCTTGCTGGGGTGAGCTCTTGCACTCTTTTCAAGTGACCAATTAACTTCTTTTACTAAAGAACTGACAAGACATTATGCTGATTTGAACACTTTTATCATACTACTACAGCTACATATTATCATAAATGCTGATAATAATAATCCATGTTGATTCTTTCACCAAGCGGTTTTCCTGCCTTTTTTCCTACACTCAAATGACATCTGAAAGCGGAGCCACAACAGTCTGTTTTTATTGAATGTAATTTCTTTACTCACTAAAAGCTGCATATTGATGTACACATTCTTCGACAAGCCTCAATGGGATAAATACACAATCATGCTCATTCACAAGGTTAATTTACTCCATGAATCACATCCTATTGATGTTTTCACAACTGGATTGTTTGCAGAATTTGATTTGGAAGCTGTTGCGTTTTCGCCCTTGGTTCGGTTCTTATAGGCACATATGAACACGGCAATCGCACTTGGATCCGCACCAAAATAATTGGTCTGAGAACACCTGGACAGAGAAGAAATATGTAGGTCAGCTTATCACTGTAATTCACCATCAAAACATGGATATAACCTTTTGGCGGCTATATTAGACATAGGTCGATCTTAACGATCTCTTCTCTCTTTTGGATAGCAGCAGAACAGACACAGGTAGGCTGGCATCTGAAACTTTTTGACAAATAAAAATGTGGCTTCACTCTGTGAACAGAATGTTTGTGTGTGTGCGAGTGCGTGGGTGACTAAGGGAGGGAGAGAGCGAGCTTTGTGACCGTGAGAACAGGTACTTTTGAATGCAGAAATAATAGAAAAGGATCTAATGATGGATTAAAAAAAAACACAACAGAAATTTTTAGTTTTAAAATATAACCCTGTGAAAGCAAACCGAACCATGAAGAAAGTGCAACATTGTTACTATTTTATCCCCTGTTTCGGAACAAATTAAGCATGCTACAGCCATGAAAACGCCCTAAATCACTCTACTGCAATTGTTTATCCTCACGCGGTACTCATGTTGTTATTTCGGTGAGCTCTATGTGACAAGGAATTGCATGTTGTTTGCTTTTTAGGAAGGTGACAAAATAAAAAGGTTGAGAATTAAGCCCTTTTTGTTGTTGTTTTGTTTAGCCACTGGAGGCTAAACTACAGGCCTAATTAGCTGATTAGCCAAAGAGTAGCATATGATTGGCATATGTAGCATGTAGCATATGATGATATGTAAGAGTAGTGATGATCGATGCAGTCCTGTCATTGTTTCAAATAATTTTACCCTTTCAAGCAGTAGCTACAATATAGAATCAAATCCAATATCAACACATGTGAAACATTTACATTCTCAAAACAAGGAGAGATTAAATGCAAGAAAGAAAATAAAATACGTTAAAACATAATTTTTATTTCAGTCTGTTTCATATAACCAGCAGGATAAAAGCTTAAAAGAAGAAAATTATTGTCATTGTCAGTGGTGCAAACAGCACTGTACTTAAAAATTTTTATTTAGCATTTGTTACAGGGCTGTCATTCACTGCGTAATAAACCTCTGATAATACAGTGACTCAGATGGCTATATTCATTTCCTTTTCCCACTTCTCTTCTCTATTCTTGCTACTTCACAGCATTCAGGAAAATCCCACTGCCAAGCGGGAAGAACGTCAGTGGCTGAAAAAGCCACCGGGAGGAACTTGGAAAGAACATCTTTGATGTCAGCGCCAGCGTATTTTTGGGCCTGTGCGGAACAAAAGGCCTGGTATATTTAGCGGCGGTCAGGAAGCAGGCAGAGAGATGGGTTGGGGGGTTCAGCAGAGGCCTCATCCACTTTCCCACACTTGCGGACCGGAAACAGGCGATGACAACTACTCCACCAAGAGGCCCCAGGTCGCCCATTAGGGGAGCCATTGAGCTCAGAGGAAGGAAGAAGTTATACATCACACTAGCCATCAACATCCTTACTTTCTAAGAGTGACCTGCTCAAGATCTTCCCCCTGATGCACCACTCCATGTTGACACACTTTTTTTGTTTTGCAGTAAGGTCTGACCTAGTTGCATATAGGCGCATGTTGATAAATATTGTGGAAAAAGATCACTTAACATTCTTTTTATGAAATTAAGCTATAAGAATGGCATGAAATCACTAATTTAGTTGTACATTTTCAGTATTCAGCAATTCATAGACTTTTACAAAAACAAATATTTATTTCTGTGCTCAGCTCCATCTACACATGACTTGTGTTGTTTGACCCTGGCTTATCCTCAAGCTTGGCATACTTTAGTGGCATGCTTATCCTAAATGTATTTCTTCCTCAGGAAACAATATTATGTTGCTGTTATATTTATTAAGTTAATTTGCACCGCTTGACTTTAGCATGCTCAGGAAATGATTACGCTTGCTTCAGCATTTCCCTTGTACTTTGTGATTGTTCTCAGTTGATAAGCCCTTTTTTTGACTTTCTAATTAGAGCCCAAGCACTAAAAGTGTGGAGGTCCTATTGTTCATGTAAGGATTATTATTATTAGGGCCCTAGCACTGATAGCTGGCAGACTTGTGTTGACAGTGTTTGTGTAATTGCATAGTCCTATATGTTAGCTAATATTAAAAATATTTGTTTGAAATTTCAGCGCAATGTTTGAAAATATGTTAGGTGCTGTTCACCTATTATTGTTGCAATAAAAATACACGCAGTGCCACAAAAGAGCAAAATGTATTCATCTCGACTCGAGACGTTTAACAGTTTAGGTCAAATTTTTAACTTGACTTGGCATCTAAAAACACGAACAAGCCATCAAAGATGTCTATCATTGACACGTTTACATTTAAATCAATTATAAAATAGCACAGACGAACACAAAAATGTGCTCAATGTTAACGGCCCCTCTGTGTAAGAATAGAACTCTTTAGAAAAGTTTAATCACACTTGCCTATTCTTTATTATTTGTTAATGCACATTTTAGATTTAAAAGTATAACATCACCAAAACTAAGAAGTAACATAAGTATGGAAATTGTGCAGTGACCAAAACAAATCAGAAACATCTTCTATTTGAACTTCTTCATGCCTTTCGTCTATTCCAGCTCTGCACACTCAACTTTCTCAATCAACTTCAGGTGCATCCTGGGATGCTTTTTAAACAATATTGAATGTTGGCTAATTTTCTGAATGAATAAATAAATAAATATAAAAAAAAAAAATAAAAAAAAGGTTTGTATAGACATCGTCATGGTTACTGTTGTAACCTCCATTCGCTGATGGAGGGAACAAGACATTGTGTCGATTGTAGTGACACAAGGGGTCTTCCTTGGGAGCCTCGCATACCTCTGAACTTGAGAAAAGGCCAATGTGAAATTGGCAGACAGAATTTGCATGTCCCGCCCCCAGACATACGAGTATAAAGGGAGTGGACGTGCGTCTATTTATTCAGCTTTTTACACTGAGGAGCCGAGAATAAGGTACGGCGCGTTACAGTGGTAGGAATAGTGTCATGGCAAGGGGGCAAAACAGGGAACGGAGGTTACAACAGTACCATGACGTTCCCCTTCTGTCTCACTCGACATTGTGTTGATTGTAGAGACACAAGGGGTCCTGTTTAAAAACGCCATGCACTAAACCATGTTACGTGAACTGCTGAGACAGGTGCCAGCAGGCTGTTGCGTGCTAGAAGCAGCTGTGTCAGCCGCACGTAAACCTCCCCAACGCCCCCAATTTAAGGTGTCATAAACCGCTCTTAGTTTCCCAGTACCCGCACAGGAACAGGCGACATGACAAGCATGGAGCAATCCCGGCAGCTGCAGCCGTTTCTCTCTCTATGTCTCTCGCATAGGATGTGAAGCGGTTGGGGCAATCTTAACGCTATAGATGCATCAGGGAAGGCGTCCTTTCCCGTTTCTATTCTTTCTGGAGGCAAAGACTCTGCGGAGACCACAACCTTCACACAACCTGCAGGGATGAAAGCACTGACTGAACTGCGCATCTCTGTGGGTCTTCAGATCTGGAAGAGCACCAATTTGTGAACAGACGCCATTTGAGGGTGTAAAGCTGCCTGATAGAGGGAGCTCTGGTTTGGTTGATCGTATCTACAACTGCAGGTGGCAGACTGCTTAAGTCTTCCATGTCCCATCCAGGGGCCAGAGGTGGAGGTTCCAGAGGTCTGGGCGCGGGTGCCAGAAGGTGCCCCGTCCCTGAGAAAGAAGGTCTTTCCTCAGGGGAATTTGCCAGTGAGGCGCTGTCGCGAGAAGCGTGAGATCCGAGAACCAGGTCCGAGTGGGCCAGTAAGGAGCCACTAAGGTGACCTGTTCCTCATCCTCCCTGATCTTGCCCAGCACCAGCGCAAGAAGTCTCACTGGGAGAAATGTGTACTTACACAGACCCGGGGCCAGCTGTGTGCCATGAGCGGCCTCCGTTAGGGAGTACCAGAGCAGGCAATAGGAGTTGTCCTGGGAGGCAAAGAGATCTTTCTGTGCCATGCCGAACCGGTACCAGATCAGCTTGACCACCTGGGGGGTGTCTCAACAGAGCATCTGCTGTCGTGTTGTAGTTGCCTGGGATGTGAGTGCCGTGAGTGATGATTCCAAAGGAGCAGATGGTGGGCGCGTTGTGACATATGATGAGAGCGCACGCTACCATGGTGATTTATGTGCATGGAGTTAGACTCAGTCTCAATGACAGCAAACTCGTTCGAGAGGCGAGCTGTCATTGAGACTGAGTCTAACTCCATGACGAGAAAAGAGATGCTCTGAACCGGGGTGAGCTTGCTCTTTTCCCAGTTGACTTGAAGCCCTAGACGGCTGAGGTGCCTTAGCACCTGGTCCCTGTGAGCGCATAGTAAGTCTCAAGTGTGAGCCAGGAGTGTGAGGCAGCTTTTATGACTGTCAGAAGTGGAGAGAAATCGACCGCATCCAGGAACTACACAGAGGGCGAAAGACATCTTTAAAAAGACACGTCCTGAAAAGGACGTTCAATGCCTGTATTGCTCTTTCCCAGATAGCAAAAAATGTCCGCACGGCTTCGTTTTGCCGCCGTCCCCAAGCTGTCGGCTATAGGTGCGTCTCACTGGCGGGGATGAAGCGTTTGCCGCCGAATTCGTCACGCCCATTTCCCAGATAGCAAAAAATGTCCGCACGGCTTCGTTTTGCCGCCGTCCCCAAGCTGTCGGCTATAGGTGCGTTCAGACGGCGGGCCGCCCGCTTCATTTTCTCTGGCAGTTGCCTCGCGGCAATCGACCGCGGCCGGCCGGCGGCAAGCCGCTTTGAAATACTGAGGACAGCTTAGACTCTCAAAATCGACCAGCCATGTTGGCTATTATTATTTTTGCTCCAAAGCCATTAGGGTTTATAACAGATTCTTGACTCTTGATTCCATGATAAGGTAAGGTTTAGGAAATGACATTTAAATTACTTTGAAACTCTGAAGCGATTATACAGTAATATATGTAAAATATATTGAATTATTTATACACAGGTGAAAATTGTTTACATTTATTTGATTGATGCACATTGAGACCAAAAAACCAAAAATAATTCCTTTTTGTAAAACTTACTTGGCAATAAATATCTTTCTGATTCTGATTAGGTTTTAAAATAGATATTTAATACAGGGTATGAACAATTTAGCAGAATAAATTGATGAAGTTAGACTTTTCACCAATGCCTGTATCAGTGAACAGTGAAAGACATCTGCAACATGGCCAAAATATCGGATAGCCTATACTTTAATTATTTTTTATTAATTTGCAACCATGGTGATATCTATCATAAACATGAAAATCCCTGTTTTGACGTGAAGGATAAACTCAATGAAAAGCGAAATTATCCTCTGGTTTCACAGTTGCGCAGAAATTTCGTTTATGTCTACATTTTTCCAATCTCGAATTTTTTTGTTATTTTACCTTTTACAGGTTTTGCAATTTGACCTGTACAAATGTTTAAGAAAGTGTTAAAGTCCCTGTAAAGGTAATACAAAAGATCTAAACACATTATAAATGTTAAAAATGTATTGCTAAAACACATGACAAAGACTGAACAGTGAAGTTCCGCTGTCGCCAAATCTGTTTCCGGTTTACTTGCGCGTCGCCCAAAATGTCTGTTTTTACTCGACGTCTCCAGAATCTTCCGAAAATACTGGCGTCAGCGATGTTCATCGCATTGTTGATGCCTGGTCCCCTGCTCCGACAAGCAAGAGGGACAAGGGCTTTAAACTCTACATATCGAGTTATCTGCACAACTACAAGGGTAAGTATTTTAATCTAATGTGGTGTGCCGGCAGATAGCGGCTAAGCTAGTTCACCACGTGTTCATTTTTAATGTAACGTTAGTATAGAAGCTTGTTTTTTCTTAGTTTTAAAGCAGACTGTTTGTTAATTTTTGTGATAATTGTGATATCAATTATATTAACTTGGTCTCCTCTCAGTTTCTAATAAAGATCAGGACATCGGTGAAGTCACTGTCAGGGCATTGTGTTACAGGTCCATGAGAAAATCAGATAAACCTCACATTTGAGTGTATGGTGAAGCTAGAATTAATAAGACCGCAGTTATAGGCTTGTTACTTTAATAGCCCGATGTTCCTGGGGACTCGGCTAAGGTTATTCATGATTAATGTAACTCAAATGAAAACAGTTACTGGTCCCCTCTGTGTAAAATGCGTTCTTATTCAAGTTTTCAACTCAGTCATTCGTTTAAGATGCAATTTTGTGTTATAAGTATTAGGCTATCATGATTATACAGTGAGCAAGCTATATAAATAAGTATTTAATATAATAAGTGTAGAGCAACAACCGAGGGTGTAAGGTAAAGGCTGAATATTGTAGATTTATTACAATATGTTGCATGTTTGAATTAAAATACCTGTGGATATGCAGGAGCACACACTCTACAAAGGCCTGACTGGAGATTTGCCTGATCTATCCGTCCTTCAGGTGAGTAGGGATATAACAATAGCACATTTCACTGTACAGTATGATATATCAACCAAAATCTGTATACCAGTATTTCATTTTCTTTTTCCTCCCTTTTACAAACAAATATTCTGCTTCAAAGAAAAAAAATGAAATTGATGTTATCATAAGGGTTCTTCATTATGAACTTGTATGCCATGCATAACATACTGTGGATAGAAATTACAGGGTATGATAATTGTGGTTATATTATATTACTATTATATTTAGTGTATTGCTAATCAATATATTGTTACTTCCCAGATGACAGCGGCTCGCTTCAAGAGCAGGTGAAGCAAGTTGGGACAATGTTGAAGACATTTGCTCGCACTGGGCAATCGGGTACAACTTGCAAACAACACCTGTGGTTGTTGGTTTAATTCCCACTGGGGCCACCTGTACATGTAGTAGACCTAGATATAAATGTCATAGTTTAGTATTTGAAGGTCCAGGACTGACTACTTTATTCTTTTATTCTGGGAACCCCTGTAGGTGCAGATCAAACCCTAATGCTGCGGCGTCTTGGGAGTTTGGCGATGTTGTGCGTAGCATGGACGACAAAATGCTATGCTGCAACGTTTCAGTGCCAATGTGTCTGTTGGAGAGTTATCCCTGACAGGGGATCTGTTACTCCCCTAGACACCCAGGAACATTTGGCGTTGCTTGACAACAGTTTGAGGCAGGATAAAGAGCTCCAGCAACGATTTGTAAGTGTGCCGATTTCGTTTATAACGGTATAGGGTAATCTAAAAAGTACAATTAAGATCGTACACTGCATATTCTACAGTCTGAATCCACAGCCTGTCACATTTTAAATTTATGAGAAGCTTCAGAGAAATGTAATTTGTAACATGTTTTTTTTGTATTTTCAGCTTCGGTTTTTGGCAATCAAATGTGGGAGGGACCTAAAGACAACTGTGTGGCGAATGCTTCAGAGTATCTTCTCTAATCATCTTTCCATCTATACAACCTGGACTGGTGTAGGGGATAAAGCATGTTTTAGAGACATGTTCCTGAAGACCACTGTTCAAAGTAAGTTGGATATTTTTTTTATATTTAAGTAGATGTGTATGACCTTATTCCATTCAAATGGAATGACAGATCTTTATTTTCTACAGGAGCCATCCGGAAGAACCCGGCAACACAGGATGCCACTGATGAGGCGATCCAGGTTAACGTTACGCGTTACCTGAAAGGAGCATCTGAACATGAAGGTGGAAAAGGCGCCGCACAGCTGAGAGGGACCCACAGCCGACCCCTTAAACCTAGGCTGACTACTGACACCCCAGCATCACTGACAACTGGAACCCTTTCTTTATCCTGCAGTCAGTAACATCAAGACCCCTAAAGAAGCCTGCTAAAAGTGTCAGACTACACTCACCCAATCCACACTGTTCACTGTGGACATTGCTCTTTTTTTTTTTTTTTTCTCGTGACCCTGCTTTGAGGGCAGCTCCTTGGATGAATATGGGATGGTTTGTCCTTTTATACAGGCGCACGAGGAATCACTGAAGATATGCCAATTTGCACTGCCTCATTCTGGGGGTCGGGAAAACCGGTGATTCTTAGCCCAGAAGTCCCCAACCTCTCCAGACATTCTGATTGGCTGTGTTCTCTACAGCCAGATTTTCTGCTGTTAATTATATTTATTCCCACTTGTTGTCATGTGTAAGTTGAATGTCAAAATGTATATTATACCTGCACATTCCTTGATACCAAAGATCTCAATTATTTCATATACAATTTGCTGCTTATTTCATTGTTACAGTGCTTAACTATTCTATTTTTAAATATAGCTTGTAAATCCTAGATTATACATCTAATACTTGATATTTGCACATTATCTGGTATCAAATATTCTACTTACCGTGACTTTAGTATTGGCTTATTTAATTCCGTCAGTGCTTAACAATTCTATTATAGTGTGTAAATCCTATTTCATACCTCTGATACTTGATATTGCACATTAACTAGTACCAAAAATTCTACTTTCATTCCATCACAGTGTTTAACTGTTATTCTATTGTTACATATAGCTTGTAAATCCTTGTGCCACAAGTCAGCATTGCAGTTATAATGGTATATTCTACTCCAGAGCTTTACTCTAAATTATTACCACTTAACCTATTGTTAGAAATGACTTGTAAATATGATGTTATACCTCAATTTATTTGGTATCCTGCACTTTCTTTGGTACCAAATATCCTCATTGCTTGTGTTTACTGGTAATTCTTTTCATCCCAGAGCTGACCTCTTTATATTATTAACAATTACTGTAAGTGTTACAATAGTGTTTTTAAAAAAAAAAGAAATTGGAAACCTGCATGTTCTTTTGTGTGTGTATATATAATGTTTGTATTTTTCTGTTATTTATATTTCAGTGATATGACATCTTGTTTCAATGACAGTTACTGTACTTTGAAATGTGGAATTGAAACGCCAAATGGAAATTTGTCTGGTTTGATCAATCATTATTCTTGATAAACTGCATGCTATATATATATATATATATATATATATATATATATACATACATATATATATATATGCATAGGCGGCAGATCGCTCGAAAAAAACGTTTGCCTCCGACGGTCCGCCTTCGATATAACGGCGGCGGAGCGGCGGCTGGCCAGCGGGCCGTCCGCGTATCGAAGGCGGTAGGAAGGCGGCTGCCAAAAGCGGCTGCCGCCGGCGGACCGCCGTCGAACGTGTTTGCGATATCGCCATTCTGCCGCTTCTACTGCCGCCGGCGCACCGCCGGCGGACCGCCGACTTCTTGCTATCTGGGTTTATGAGTGGAAACTCAAACTCTTTTAGTGAAACAAACTCTTTTAGGGGGGCAAAACACTCTTTTAGTCAGTGAAAGCGCTGTCGAAGCGCCCAGGGCCGTGGACTGCACAGCGTGCAGAGAGAGAGAACACCAGCTGGTGAATGTGCCGTAAGATCCAACAGCAGTGCTTCTTGCCAATAGAGGTGAGTGGAACAGTGGTGAACTCAGCGTGCTGTTGCACAAGCGCTCGGCTCCAAAGAAAAAATCGGACTAAACAGACGCACGTCCGCTCCCTTCATACCCGTATGTCCGGGGATGGGACATGCAACTTCTGTATGCCAATTTCACATCGGCCTTTTCTCAAGTTCAGAGGTACATGAGGCTCCCAGGAAGCCCACGTTTGTCACTAAAATCGACACAACGTCGAGTGAGTGACAGAAGGGGAACTATAATTAGGCACAATTTATTTTTGAGTACATAAATAATCCCAAGCATTTGACCATTAGCCTTTAAATCAAAAGGATTTAAGATTATGAGAAACAAATTTAGTAGTGTTAGACTGGTTGTGTAGGCTATATTGATTTTATATTTATAAGTTCTTGACATTAATTTTATTTACCAACTTTTACAATTTTTTATTTGATTTGTATTTTATCTTGCTATGTTTTGCTATTACTGTAGATAAATATAGAATACGTTTTTCGTTTAAGTTTTTATGCTTAAAGTAACCATTAAAAATGGTTTTCATAAGGAAAATTGAGAAATTTTACCAAATAATTTGGTCAAATTAGCTTAAGAAAAGTGAATTTAACTGAAAGGGGAGTAGTTTGCATCCCTGGTTTAAACATCAGAACAAATCTGAGAGTTTGATGTTGTGAAAGATTAAGTCTTTGCAAGTCTAAATAAATGCTTCAGTGATACTAAACATGGCACAAACCAGAAGCAAGCACAAATGATGAAGACAGGTGAGAGTGATTGTCATGGGGTTTAGCCTGCACGATTTCACAGCTCCCAAAAGCTATCTTGTTAAATACAAAGAAAGGAATATGTTATGATGTTTCTTTTAAAGGCACAAACAGGCATAAATCGAGCACAAACAAACGACACCAGTTTGGAGTGATTTGGACCACATGGGTTTGAGAGTGACATCACTGCTCCCGAAAAGTTTCATGTTATTTCTAAGGGAAATAGATACAAGATTCATTTTAACGGCACAAATTGAGCACAAATGAACAACACCAGTTTGGTGTGATTTGGATGACATGGAGTGGAGAATGACGTCACAGCTACCAGGGCTGGACTGTGAAGAGAAATCGGCCCGGGATTTTACATAGCAACTGGACAGCTTATCGTGGCCCATTCGTCCCGTTTCGCGGCTGACCCACTAGACCCCTCAGTTTTCTCGATGGTCAGTCCTCTCCTGAATGGCCCCAAAGTACGTCGGCCCGCCGAGAAAATGCCTGGTATTCCAAATTACCAGTCCAGCCCTGACTGCTACCGAATCCAAATTCTTATTTTTAAAGAATTCAGGGAAATTCAGTGTTTCTTTTAATGGCACAAATCAAGCACAAATTAACGACACAGGTTTGGACCACATGGGGTGGAAAGTGATGTCACACAGCCAAAAAAAATCATGTCTAATATCTCAGACACCGAACCAGCACAAATTTAAATTTTTGCAGCACAAATTTATATCAATGGTATAGATTTGGTAATGATTTAATTAAATGGGGTGCCAACTTTATGGAGGTTACAAACATCCAGTACGTAGTGGATTTAATCCAGTACATCATAGTGCTACAGGCTGCAGCGAGGACAGACTTAATAGGCTCATCTGAGATTAGAAAATTCTGCACAGAACCGATCACCGGTGATCACCGGCAGCGAGGTGGCCACAGTTGTAGCAGGCAGGCGGCACAGTTGCATTTTTCCGATTTACGCGAACTGCAAGCACGATGGGAAATGATTGACTGACGGCACAGCTTAAGGCTTATTAGCTTAAACAACTGTGATGTTTCCTTATCTTCTAAAATATTAGATTTTTTATCTATAATATCATGTATTTGTGTATAAAGTATATGTGAATATTCCCAATAAACTCTGTATGGGATATGTGATAGGTATCATATTTCTCTGCCATATGCCTGCTACAACTGTGGCCGCCTCGCTCTTGCAGGAGTATTTTTGACATACGTGGTCATGATATCACAGACTGTGTCTCGTTTTGTAGGCTGCATGCTAGGTAGTACATGTCCTTTGAAGGCTTCAGTATACCGAATGCCCTCCTCTAAACAAGCCTCATTTAAACGAGATGGCCTTCGTAGGACAAAAGGAAACGGAACATAACATGGTTGCTATGACATCACGCCATTCTTTAACAAGCACGAGCGCTTTGAGGGGTTTCTCTCTGCAAGGGAATGCATGAGGTACATTTTAGGAGTGTTATAATGATGTAAAGAGAAAAAAATATATATTTTCCAGGTGTACTTTTAGTCTAATTCTACATATTATATACTCTGCACCCATCTACTGAGGTACTTCAACTTGGGAATTAACATTCCTTGTGTTTGAACATCATATTTGCGGGTAAATCGTCGTCATTTTTTTTAGACATTTCCGTTGCAGCAAAGAATTGTGGGTTATGAGTGCCCACGAAGGATACACCTTATGCATCCTCCGAATTTCTGCGAAAGATGGCCACATTCAAAGGCTGCATTCAACGTGTCCTACTCACTTTTCTGAAATGAGACAGCCTCGATGACGTATGCGGCCGACAAATGCGACCTCCGGAGGATGCAGCCTTCCAAACGAGACACAGCCACAACAAGTCGGACAGATTTCTAACCGGCATGCACCTGTCGGTAATCACCGGAGAACTTGCCCATCTCAAACAAGCCTAATGAAATGCATGCTGTTTTTCTTCAATCATCGGATTGGATCATAAGCAGAGAATGTGAAACATAAGTAGCCTACTGTCGCTCACATGTTGCATGTTTTAAAAATGCACTCTTTTAACAATTTAAAATATATTTTCACTGTAATGTTCTAATTGCAAAATGGACTGAAGAAGATGAAAGTTGAATTTTTTAATTTAATTTGATACCAAGGATGTGAACACTGATGAGATTTCTGATATAAAACAAAACATTTATTTTTTAGCCACACTCAAACGGCCCACCTGTTGGCCAGTGACAGTTCACAGGTTCTCATGTCTTCTGTGCGCAATGTGTGATTTACATAAAAATTGAGATGTATGTTTAGTCTTGGAGGCTAAACACATGGATGTGACTATTCAGAGATGGCCATAGAGACTTTAAATTTTTTATAATAATTGTATTTACCCAAATTGCTTCAAAATTGTTTTGAATAATGATAAATGTCAAACGCATGGGTACATTTCCACATGGTGTCTTTCGGAAAACAATGCATCTATAGCGCCACCTAGAAGATGGGCATGTTGGGGGGCTCTACATCCCTTTTGAGCTGCCTTCACTAATCTTAGTACACATATAGATCTCATCAAGTCAGACAACTTTTGCTCTGACTGTCATGAGCTCCACCCAACAGGAAGTTGGGCATTTTAAATTGTTTGAAAAATACATGCTCTGGAATTTTAAACACTTGACTCTTCCTTGGGAATAGGAAGTGTCTCATATCTTCTGTGTGCATCAAAATGGAGCCAAATGTTTGGCATTTTGGGCTGATCATATTGATGTGGCTATTGTGGGTCATGGTCGTAGTGCCACAAACTGGCAGAAGGAAGTGTGGCACATTTAACAGACTTGGATAATTTTTGAAAATTGCAGGCTCTGAACTTTTAAATACTCCTCCTAAGGATTCATGTGACTGGAAACAAATTTGTGCAACATCATGCCAAAACATTGTAGATGCTAAATTGCGAACTCATTTTTTATATTTTGAAATGTGTTGCCATGGCACAGCAATACATTTATGACTAAAAATGTGAAACAGGAAGTTCCTTATATCTTCTGTGTGCATTGTATGATTTTAATGAAAATTCGGCTTTATGTTTGGTAATGGGTGCTGATCACATTTATATGGCTATTATGGGTCACAGTCATAGTGCCACCAACTGGAAGTATGGAACTTTTAACAGACTTCGAAATAGCCCTCTTATGTTTACATGAATTGCTTCAAACTTCTTTAGAATAATGTCAGGACACTGCTAATGTAAATTTGGGATATTTGATATCTTAAATACTGTTGCCATGGCAACACATTAATTGTTATTACTTTCTTCCTATATTTGTTTGTTTTTGAGGCATTTTGCATGTTTAAATTTCATGAAATTTTTCCCACACATCAGAGTTGTTGGCCATTAGTTCTGTGCAAAAGTTCATGAATGGGTGTCATAACTGTAACTGTTGCCTGATCCAGGAAAACTCTAAAGAGCTAAAGGGGTTGACTGTCAGACCAACATGTGAAATATCTATATTACCCAGTGACGTGCGGTGATGTCTTAAAGAGGCTAGGCACTGAGTTATGAAAGCCAGATTACCTGATTGTTTAAGATAATACGTAATAACAGTGAACGTTACGCACAAGCGCAGCATATCAAGAAATGTACAAATCAGGATGTATATAGTGTGTCACTCTCTCTCTCTCTCTCTCTCACACACACACACACACACACACACACACACAGTGAACACTACACACCGCATATCAAGACATGTACAAATCAGGATGTATATAGCGTGTACTCTCTCTCTATCTCTCTCACACACACACCGCATATCAAGAACATGTACACATATCAGGATGTATATCAGGATGTATATCGTATCTCTCTCTCTCTCTCTCTCTCTCTCTCTCTCTCTCTCTCTCTCTCACGCACACACACACACACACACACACACACACACAAGCGCACAGCCACATAGCCAATCTTTTCTTACATACCAATCAGTTTGAAATGATCGGATAATTTTTGGGCCCTTTTGCTGTACTAGTCCATCTAAGGCTGGCGTAGACCTCCCTCTTGCAATTAACTCCTATTTGGAATTAAAATCGAGCTTGGAAACATTTCTTAATTCCGTGATTACGGCTGGTGCTGTCATTTTGAATTTTGGCGGGATTAGGCATGTACGCTAGCTGTGGTGTAATGACGTTAGCTACGCAAATGTCCAGGAATATCTTGATTTTAATTGGTCCATGTCTGATACGTAACGGAGATGATTACGGGCATAACATATTTACGTCAAAAGGCACAGCAGATTTGTGCTTTTTGCCGTACGTGTTAAAGAATACAGGATCGAAGTGCGCATGCGCAACATGGGTTTTCCGCTTGTCGTCTGCAATGAATGGACCGTAAAAGCACTGCTTATTCTACCATTTGTTTTTAGTTGATTATGCGTAACTGCTACATTTGTCATCATAACGTCTAAACAATTGCAATAACACACATATTGCATATATAAATCACAAGAATAAAAAGTAAAAATATAAATACAAGTTTATTATTTAATAAACATTTTATTTTTGAATTTTGGCAGAGTAGGCAGTGCCTAGTTTGCCTACCCAGACCGCACGTCAGTGATATTACCCCTGCTGAAAAGACCAGCATTGCAGGCTGAGAACAGAAGGAAGCTTCATCAGAAAGATCGTGCTGATCAACCAGCTTCACCAGTAGGGTTGCCACCCGTCCCGTAAAATATGAGATTGTCCCTCATTTTAAAACTTTTTTTTTTTTAGCAGGGACATTAAATATATAGCAAATTGTACAAGCCTCAATTTATAATTTCTTTGAATCTGGAATATATATATTTTTCTTGCTACTTAATATATTTAAGTGAATTAGGATTTATAATAATTATTATTATTATTATTATTATACTATTTCTCAGCTTATAGCTAATTTACAAATGCTAGTAGCCTATTACTAAGAAGTACCAAACATTTCTTTAAAATATGTACCACAAGCTGGCGTGTACATGTACAGAATACATTTTTGTTGTTTCTGAAATTTTAAGGGTGACGATAATTAGCTAAGACATTATCGTCCCTGCAATGAGCATGTCACACAATTGGCAGGGCTGCGCCACAACCTCTGAATAATTAGGGTTTGTCTACATCTAGTGGTAATGGGTGTCTCTAAACACAGGACACATTTTAGATGATTCCACAGTATGTGCACAATTGTGGCTAAGATGTAATGTCACTGGCCAGTTTTATTAATTAAAAAGACACAGACACATCTTGTTCAATCATCTAGCTAAAGTCAGATAAATTACTTGTGCAGCTCAACAAATCATGGTGTAGGCTACGTTACGAAATGTAACAGAAAGATGGCAGTGTTGCTGTATTATCAAACGTGGGTTCGCGCGTTTGCAGTGTAGTCGACGGTTGAAAAACTTTCTCTGGTAAGACAGTGTGCTGTCACCAATTCAAAAGTTAAAATTTAACGTCTCAATGCTAAGACATTGTGATTACAGAGAGGATTGTAGTATGTTATCTTCAACTCAAACCGTTAAAGACAGTCCTTGGAATGCTAACAAGTACTGAAACCTTGATTCTTAGGAAAATCCTGGTTAACCTCGATTCTGGAACTTTTCACTCTCAAGCAGAATTGCATTTGCGTTGAATGGACCAAGCAAGACTTGTAAGTATTGTAATGTTAAAATCACCTCTTAAAGTAAGACTTCAAAAACTGTTTTGATTCTCTATAAATCTTCAAATCACATAATTCCAACATTCCAAGGCATCACTGCTTTCTGAGAATGAAAGCCAACATGGCCACACCTGCTTTATTTGCAAGTCCTTTATTAAATGTATATTGAATCTTCTTGGAATGTTTTGGGCATATTGATAAGGAAGATGTTTTATACAGTAGTCTAATATAAGGGGAATTACATTGGTTTAGGGAATTATTTTATTTATTTTTTTTATTTTTTTTTACATTTTAATGCTAAAAATGGCTAGTTTAGGACTCAAGATAGCATTCCGAGATGTTGCATATTAGGATTAAAGTCGAAAGAAACATTGAACCCAAAAATGGTAATTCTCTCATTATTTTCTTACCCTTATGCAATCTCAAACTTGTATGATTTCCTTTATGCAGAGAACAAAGATTTTGGATGGAGATATTATGTGTTTATATCCATATAAGTATGCTCAAAGGGGCCCAACACTTATTTTATGAAGCGGTACAGTCCATTTTGAGTGAGAAACTCACCAAATTGTAACAAATATTTATATCTTGATATCTGCAGTCTCCTTGGTGGGATCATGATTTGACAATTGATTACATTTCCTTGTGCTTGACGCATGTACAGAACACTTGTACAGCGGCTTTTTGGAGCTTTAAAGTGTTGGACCACATTGACAAGCATTGCATGTATAAAGACACATCATATCCCCATAAAAATTCCTTTTGTTAGTGCTATGCAGAAGACAGAAAATCATACAAATTTGAGACGGAATAAAGATGAGTAAATGATGACAGAATTATCATTTTGGGGTAAACATTTCTTTTAATATGATGGTATTTTTGAGAGGTTTTTGCAGTTTGAGTTCTTTAAGAACATGGAACACATGAACTGAAATGGCAAGTCATTATTTCATGTCATTATTAAAACCTGTTAGTATCATAATCATCATCATAAAAAAAGAGAACGGATGATGCCATGATTGCACTTTCTCTACTCATTTGATTGTGTTCAAATTGACAATGACCCTGCCAATTTAATCGAAAGATGACTCTCTGAACATTCTAAAAACTTCTGTTTTCAAAACTGTTTTGTCAACTTAAAAATTGTGTTGAGTCTTCAAAACAAATTATTTAAACTTTCAGCTGGCTGTTATTTCTTGCTAAAACTTGCAAAAAACTCAATACATGTCAGCCTAGGATCTCGAGTGCATTTGTTGGCTGTTTGCAGGCAAAATGTGTAAAACCTTGGCGATAGAGTGAATGTAGACAAACGGAGGGAAACGTAATAAAGAGGTGTCTGAAAGGCGATATCTGAGGGATTTATTTATTTTCTGATGGGAGGTGGGGGGGCAGGCATGAAATTGTTTGGGGAGTTTAGCATTGAAGTACTGAGGGAGTTCAAGGCCAATAAATTTAGAGAGCACAAAAGTCTGTGAGTTAAGAGCAGAGTCTCTTTTTATTATTAATCCTCAAAATGAATTAGATTTTTTCCCCTCCATTTTTCAAGAGATGTAGAAATGATTGAATTCCCAGCAGACCTCATTATCCGAATCCTCCTGACGCCCAGGGAGGGCTTAAGGTCTTAAAGAAACGATTCGAACATGATTTGTATTAAAGCCAACAATCTCTCTCAGTGGAACATCAAATTACTGAGAACTTGCACTGAAAAAATGTGTGTGTGTGTGGGGGGAGTGTTCTGTATTTTTTTTATTGGGGGTAATACGTCACAAAAATGTGATTGCTTCTGAATCAATAAATATCAGCTGAGATTAAAACTGAATTGTGACAAAAAGGAAAGTATATTGTTATGATCTATGTTATTGTTTATATGAAAGTTGCCTCGGGTTACACAGTTTGACGAATAAGCCCCCCCCCAAAAAAAGTCCTTGGCTGATATCTGCAGTCTGCCTTCAACCTTTAACACATCTAATAAGTGCAAAGGACTGAGAGAGTTTATTAGTAGATGCAGCCTGACTAATGACTTATAGCAGGCATCGTGGGAGCATCCCTCTCTACTGTATGCGTTAATTAGTGCTTTATTTGCATTTATTAATGGTTCAGCTTTAACCTTACAAATTAATCTCCATTTAAGCATGTATCAATGCCTATTCTGTTCCTTTTTTTTCTTCTGTTCTTCTAGTGCAAGCAGTTGACATAGCACAGATGTTGTATCTTCGCTAAACAGACATGACATGTGGCTTCCTCCATTGTTCTGGTTCCACGAACTCTGTTTGATCCATACACATACGGGTTTAGATTAAGGGCAGAAGAGACCAAAGAATCAGACATGAATGAGATGTTTCTTTGTACCAAATGACAAGGAAAGATGTTAAAAAAAAATTTACTGTGATAGTCAACACTCTAACAGCACTCGAATTGTCAAAGATTGGTGTCCCACTATCTGATTTTCAATCATTAGCTATTGAAGGAAAAGACGATTGTCGGTGCATACGACTATGAGCTCTATTTTTGTGAGCGTGCTGGGCGCAGCTCAACGTGCCTCCACATCTACGTTGTAATTCTAAGGGCAATTTTTATGCCTGAGTAAAATGCAAGTGGCCATGGGTAGGAGTGTTTGTGCTGTCTGAATGTGTGCAAACTTTGAGTGTATTTTATATTAATAAAGTGGCGCAATTGGCTATTTTTCTTAGAAATGGGCTATTGTGCTAAGACATTTGAGAGGCACGTCTATTCTCAGTGCAAAGTCATAAAAAATTTCCTGTTTGGGGATTCTACCAGCATAGAAGAGTTATCAATCACTTATAAAACTATGATTTGTGTGTCAGAAGATCAATTATTATAACAGCAATATTAAGTTTATTTTGTGTGGTGCCTTTCCGAAGCTCAAGGTTGCTGTACAGAAATTAAACATAAAACAATTAACAGAAAAACATAAATATACTTTACAAAACAATGAACACTAGGAGAGCAGCAAAGCATCACCCGTAACATAGTCAAGACTACAGATAAGATAGTCCGATAGAGAACACATCGTGGTCTGGAGGCAGGAGGAAACACAAACATCCTCTATAGTATTTCAACACTAAACACCATAGCACTGGAAAAATGGCTGGCAAAATGGAAATAATTCACAGCCAGGTCTTAGAACTTGCTCAAAAGAACATAAGGCAAAAATGGTCCATACTGTATTTGCAGAATTTACTGCCAGTTTACATGAACAAAATCATATGAATGGACTGTCTTCATTTAAATCAATTTGACAGGTAATCGAATATATTATAGGACACAGACGGTGCAATAACAGGAAAAGAATGTCAGAACTAAAGCGCACTTGACCCAGCCCATTAGCACTTATACGCATGCTTGCAGGAAAATATCAAAACTTCTTGGACATGGCTACTGTCTTGCATGTATGACAAATCACTTAGTGCTTTTATAATAGGGCCCTAATGTCTCTCAGTGTTAACATCCCCAGCAACTCGTTTAATTTTTGGCCCCGATGACTCCAAAAACATTGTCTTTTTATTTTCTTATTTACTGTCTTTTATTTTATACCCTATTTTCCATCTCTGCCACATTTACACCTGGTAGTAATATAAATTTTTGGGCTGTCCATTTGAAACAGGTTGATGATAAAGACAGGTGTAAATGGTGTCCAAAACATTTTGAGGTTTATCCACTTCAACCATATTTGAAGGTGGCCGAAAGCGGTCAAAAATAGATGTGACACATTGTGGCTTGTAGTGTAAGTGCTCATCCTTTCGATTGCTTTGGAAGAGCAGAAACGCACCGCCTACCCAGGAGCACATTAATGCACAGACGTTCACAGGCTGAAGTCAAGGTGCCCACAACTCCTAGTTGGGCCCCATTTGTGGCGTCCGTCACCCTATTCTCCCCCGTGACGTTCACAGAAGAAGCGCGCATCTAAAAACATTCAATGGGAGATGGGAGACACCATTATAAAAATGAAGACGGTGCACGGTAGAACATACAGCATGGCGGCCGCACTTAACTAGGGCCCGAGGTACCTTAATGCAAACTTGTACCTACTAACCGGTCGATGAACCATTGCCCTAAAACAAGAGTATTAAACTGCAGTATACTTGAGGCTTTAAAATGAAGAATCTGTCCAGTAATATTTTCCCCTGCTTTATTATCATGCAATAATACTCTGACATAGTGAGAGACGTATGCAGTCATTAAAGATCCTTTCCTTTGAAATCCGAACACAAATGGTCAAAAGAGATGCAGGTGTCAACAGTGATGTGCCTTGCCTGACCACTTGTGATCAAATTGTCCAATATCCTTCTTAACACCAAGTGTAAACAAGTCCTCTTATGGTAGAAGGGACATCTATGGCCTTGGTAGTGACCAATGAAAATCTTCTTGCATCCTATAAAAAAAAAAAAAGAGTTTTCGGCAAGTAGTCTAACGGGGAAGTCATGCCCCCCAGTGGCACTCATTGAACTGCACTGAGTAGACTGCACCTTGGTAGTGGCAACAACATAATCATTTATTGCTATGACCAGTGGGCAAGTGGAATACATTGATTCCTAATCCAATATTTTTTAGCAATCCAGGGCCCAGGCAGCACGCTTACTGCATCTTTCCTGTTCTACCCTCTCCTCTGCTCCTCATATCTTCCTCTCTCTGTTTCGCTGAATAAAATGGTTTGAGGGGGAAAAAAGAAAGAGAGGGTGATAAAGAGAGGAAAGATCGATGTCCCCTCTGAAAGATGCAGGGCCGAACTGAGCCCGGGCTGCATTGTGAGTGCGGCCCCTCATTAATCGATAGCGCAACTCGAAGCACAGAGCGATGAGGAGGCTGGGCAAAAAAAATCCCTGGTTGAATGAAGTACACCTGAAACACCAGAGGAAAAGTAGGAATGTTGAGAGGAAAGGCAACTGACAGGCTGATTGACTGATAGATTATCTAGAGGAAAACGTGCTGGGTATACACTTGTGACTAGCGAGACTGCACTAGGTTGTTCTTGATACATTTGTGCTTATTTTAAGTAGGTAATTTAAACCAGATATCACACTAAACGATACTGAATAACTTATGTAGTCCCTGTGAAATTCATTGTTGAAGATTTGGCAACCAGCACAGTGTTGCAGCTGTGATGGGGTAGAATAATAATAGCCAGGGCAAGATGCAGCGGGACTAGTGGATTACGACTTCATCTACTGCTAATGAGGAAAAGACTGTTCTTTGTTCTTCATCAAATCAATAGACAGATCATAATAAGGCCTGGCTCTTTTAAAGCTTTTTGACAGGATAATAATAGCATGACTTTAATGAGGACTGACCCAAGCTGTTCCAAATTATCTCATATAAGAAAACCTGAGCAGACCCAAAGGAATTGGGGTTCTTTTGTGCCTACAATTGTTTGCTGTCCTATCATGACACTAGTCTGTGGACAAATGATAGTACAAAGATTATATTACCCAGGAACCTTTAAAGACATTTTAGCACATTGGAATCTTATTTAGAATTTTTAATTTACAATCAGAACGTGCATAGCCTTACTCCCTGCCTGTGGGTGTTTATTCTTTTATTTTCATATGTGAGATTCACTCCAGTTCTAATGGAAACAGTTTGTATGCATGTGTGAAAGGCCCCGCCCACACCATTTATTCTACATTAGTCTTTAAATTAGCATCTCTGCACCTCCCTGTGCCTGAACAAACACTTCCCAATGTAACCCTGCCTGACTGCCCAATAGACCCATCAATCTCTGGGGCACTGTTCCTTGATAACCCATTAGTCTGGCCAGGCATTCCAGAGACTGGGCAAACACCATCTCTATACGGTAAACACCCTCCCTTCTCCTCCTCCATTTCCCAAGTGGCTGGGCACAGGAGCCCAGCACCATGGGGTTAAATTCTTTAAGATCATGTACACATAATAGGCCTGGTTAATATTCATGACAGGGGCCAGGTACAGGGAAGGTTAAATTTGACTTACTTTTCAAAAGTACATTACTAATGCATGATGCCAATAAGAATATTCAAAGAGTCTAGGTGACCAAGGGTTGATGAGATCCTTACTTCTCCACTGACATTTTAAACACATTACCATGTGGGTGCTCTGCTTCTCAGTTGTGGGGAGAGAATAAATTGCTCTATAATCATGGCTAACCCTAGCCTGTCCGAGCACAGACCTGCATGATGATGTTATTGGTGAGAGGGGCACTTAAGGGTTATGTGGTTATTATTGTGGAATCCAGTCAGAAGGAGAGGAAGAAGAAATCTTTATAGTCTTCCATCTCATATAATGAGCAAACTGATCTGTATTGTTTCTTCAGATAAGTGTCAAAGGCAAAACAGAAATGTTGCAATTTATTTACAGGCTGTTGCAGCCTTTGGCATCATTTATTAATTTAGTCTATTCATTGGCTTTTTATGGCTTCAGTTTGATAAGATTGTAGAGCGAACACAAGAAATTACAGGGAGCAAACTTTGTATAGGATACAGAGCTGAATACTGAATAGGATACAGAGCTGAATACTGAATAGGTTACAGAGTGACACAGGGTTGACTGACCAGAGCTGCATTTCGCAAAAGCGTCACAAGCGAAAGTTTATTGTGGAGACTATCGGCGCCAATGGTTTCTATGATCTGCTAGGCTTATGATGTTTTTAAAATGAAATACAGCCTAGGGCTTGCTAGGTTTTGTGTGCATTGCACATACTAGGCAAATACACATTTTCCACTCAACACTGTTTTTGAAGCTCATGATCCTCAGACTGGTCTGTTGCCCATGGACTGTTTGGGTACCATTTGAGGATCTATAGGATCACCTGTGCCTAAGCTCCAACAGCGGAAAAATATAGAAATATTTATTAAGGCTGTCACTATCTTTTTTTTTTTTTTTTTGTAATTGAGTAATTTAAGGATTAGACTGATGATTGAGTAATCAGAATCTTTTTTTTTTTTTTATAATTTTTTAATTGTCAAGGTGAAGTCACTTTTGGCTAGAATGTGTTCTTTAGTCTACAGTATATTATGCTAAAATGTTTTGCAAGATTTAATGCTGTTTTACATTAACTAGTTCAACATGATTTAGCCATTTAAGTTTAAAACTCAAATATGGGAAAACAGGCCATGGTAATAAAATATTTTATTGTTCTGGAAACAGATTCTGCCCACCAATCTTGTTTATTGAGGATGAGTTATATTCATGTTTAATAATTTGAGATATAAAAGACACTTGGTTGTTTTTTTTTTATACACTATTACTTACATGCAACATGGTATAAAATAGGCTGTTTACAGTGATTTGTGTCATTGAGAGATGTTTTCATATTGCGTCTGAAGGGCAAGAAATGCGCATCTGTGTGGCTTTAATATCGGGGTTGAGCTTTAACTGACAGCATACAGACCTGTGACTGTATTCTGTAAATAAAGTTCTCTGGATTCCCACATTGAGTTTAACCTGAGAATGGCCACAAACTATAAAATATTTATCAGAAGTGGGGCATTGCAAACAATTACAAAATCATCATGAAATCTACAATATATGAGGAGGAAGATCACATTTACATTCAAACTGTAATTCATTTACACAGAATGGAACTCAAACCACAATTTGCTGAAAATAACCTGGATTCAGTCAGATTTATAGAATAGAACGTGTTTGTGCATCTGCCACTGCATGTGTAACTTCAAGTCCAACGGATGTTTATTTTATTACATTATTTTACGGTGCTTCATAAAAGCCTATATTGCAAATGATTGTTTAGATAAATAGGTTTAGAGTGCATTCCAATTTGTGCAAACACAGGGCCCAACTTCTCTCCCAGATATGTATGCAGCACTGCAAATCACATGCAGTTAACCTAGTGAACTTACCGTTCTGTGTCCGGCGGGTCTGTGATAACTGAATGTCATCTTTTAAAATGCTGTTGCATTGCTGAAATTATGTTATGGTTTTTCAGGTCAACAGACATCTGCATTGTATTTCAAATCTAAAGTAAATGCTCTTACACAGCTGACACCTCTTGTTGTTGTGTTTGGACCATCGTCCGTGGACTGCGTGCATCACTTCTGCCTTATTTTCGATTTCCCGATTCAGCAATTTTGTTATCAAGGAACTTTTTAAATTGAGGAATCAAATGAAATTCAGTAATCATGACATTCTTAACATTTTACGGCTTTATCTGGATGTGAATGAGGCCACATGAGGCATTTATATAATGAAAAAAATCACCTTACCCACCTTTATAGATGCTGCTCCAGAATTTGTCTTATAGTTATGTATAGACTATAGCAATACCGCTGTTATAGAAGTAGTCTCTCATGGCTTGTCACATGCTGGTCACCCGCAGGCATTTGACGGACAAAGCGATGTGTTAGATAACATACAGAGAGCAAACTTTCATCTTTCAGTTACAATCAGTGTCTGTGGCAGCTGAAATGGAGCAGTCTGTCACCCTGAGGCACAACAGAGCTGCACACAGAAGGTGTAGAACCAGAAATGGGGGCTTCAGGTGACACACATCATGTAGCAGTCACATGGATTTGGCCTGGTTTGCTCTAACCAAACCAACCAAAGCACAGAGACATTCAGTACAAATTTACAAACTTCAACTCAATCACCTTCTGTAAGAAGAAGTGGTCACACTTGCTTTGCAAGTTTTGTGTACGATGTGCTATTTGGCCGAAAGTTTGTGAAAACCCCCTTTAAATGAACATGTTTGGCTAGTCCGTTAATTCCAGTGAAGACAAATCTTAATGCTACAGCATACAGTGGCATTCTAAAGAACCATGGTCCATTACCCAACATCACAGTTTGACTTAACTGATGCTCTTTTGTCTGAATGGGAGCAAATCCATGCAGCTATATTCCAGCATCAAGTGGAAAGCCTTGTCAGAATAGTGGAAGATGTTAAATGGTTTTGAATTTTAAATGTTCAACAAGCAAATATGAATGTTGGTGTTCAGGTGGCCATATAGTGTAAGCTTGCACTTTCTAATGTCTTGTTTCCCTTTCCTCTGATTATCTGTCAAATTTAAGGTTAACTAGGCACAAAGTTGAGACTGGCAAGGGGCATGTTGACCTCCCTTAAAACATGTTAATGTTAATTTTGTTTTAGTTTTGGCAGTTTGTCACTAAACAGGCTGATAGGCTGGGTTTTTTAAGCCTTTAAAAATGACTAGAAGATTCATATTTTATTTTTCTGTTAATGATCCTGTCCAATCCTTACTCCCAATGGGTGTCTCCTCAGACCTGGGCTCTGGTTCCCTCCTAAATGGTGGTAAATGGTTCTCGACACAAATAATGCATAAACAGCTGTTTTGCCCAAGTAAGTTATCCTCTTAAAAGATTTAGAAGCCTCTCCCATACTCTCTTCCACTCTCTACCCCTCTCTCTCTCTCTCTCTCTCTCTCTCTATTCATCAATTTCTTATGATAGCAACAGTTCGGAGTAGTGCAAGTGTTTAAGTATCAATTAGGGGCCTGGTTCCCTTGGTCCTCTCTGCCACACCTCTTCTTCCCTATCGCTCTTCCTCCCCATGTTCCCTCTTCCTCCACCTTCCTGACTGTCCATGTGTCCTCACACATCTCTCTGCCCCCACTGACCACCCATCCATTCTGTCATCTCCCAATTGAACCTTCAATCCCCTTCTGGTCTTCTAAGATTCCTTCTGATTAACTGATGAGGTTCATCATATTTTCTTTATTAACTTTTTAGTGCCCTAAATTATTTATCCTAGATAATGACTGATCATAAGATTGAAATAAGAGCACATCAATCAAAAGACGTTTTTTAAAAGCTCCCTTTCCCACGGCCAGGGACAGTGCCTCCGCTCTGAGCAAACAACATGCCAAATGATGGTGTCTTGAGCGTGCGCACCCCAATCTTAGATGAACCCACTGGACTTCAAATTAACCCAGTCTGAAATCATAAACGGGGCATTCACTTCAACCTCAAACACTTGCACATACATATATTGCAATAATCAGGCCAGAGACAGATGGTGTTCGTTTCTCTCATGTCGGAGGATCTTTGGTTGGCTCCCTTGATGGATAGTTTGACAGCCATATCTGGGTTTATAATTAGCCTGTAACAAGCTGGTCATCACTTTTAATTTTGATGTCTTGCCACTTCTTGGAAAGCATTTCAAACTTGACTTGCTGGGAATCTTCATGATTTGCAGGAGGGACATTTTCTTGGTTCATGCTGAGGGCTGGACAGATATTCTGTAGTACTACACTATTTTACATTGAGGTCTCTTTTCACGAAAGGCCAAGCCTTTCTGTCTGAATTCATAACTGTTGCACATAGGGAAAATTACAGTCTTAGAAGGAACACAATCTTGTGTGTGTAATGCATAAAATATGCACACATTTAATTTTCTATGTGCTTCAACAAATTAGCCTGTTCGTAGTACCTGGCATTATCACTATAACGGAATGACTTTTGGAGGATCCTGGGCAAACCACCTTTTTATGTTATTACCCAGGTCTATTTCAATATTTCTATGAGTTTAAAGCCTAAACTGTAGACATATTGAAATAGAACTGGGTCGTAACACACAAGTAGCAAGGCACAGGCAGCAGTTAGGCTAAACTTACTCTGTCCACCAGACGTTTCTCAGTTATAGCTAAATAGGCCTGTATCTTCCACCACAAGTTATGTACCCCCTTCTTAAAAACTTTGTCTTCTTATATTTCTTTATGATTATTTCATTTTCCCTTGCTTTGATCTGAGTTGCATGCCAAGGGACACACCATTTTTTCCACGTTCAAAGATGTTTTGGAGCCAACTAACTTTTTCTGGTTCTCTACCCCTCCCACCTCCTTTTTTCCTGAAGGACAGGAAAGAGGGGCTTTATTCAGATTTGATACCCCAAGTTGGGCATGTTTTTTTGCTGACGTTCCATATCAGAATTGCACTCTGAAGAGAAGGAATAAAAGATCATCTTTGAGTCTCCCAAGATTCCCAGGCCCTTTCATGATGCTCTTCTCAATTCATTTTCTTGCCTTTCATGTGAAAAACTCATTTTCATTATGGCAATTATGAATGATCTCCACACCAATTATTGCATTAAAATAATCACCCTTCTCGTCTGAAGAACCGTCTTTCTTGGCTTTTCCTAATCAATTTTTCTGGATCGCACTGTTTCTTTATTGCTGCGCATGGTGATTTGTTGGTCTACCTCATTTGAGCGTCGCTTTCTTGTTAAATTTCAGTCTTGTGGGTGCATCATGAATTTCTGCTACCGCCAAATCAGCAACACAGCCATGTTAAGTAATTTGTCAAACATACCAGATAATGGGCTGTACTGTGGAGCCATGACACTAATAGATGCCATCCTTTGTTGCTTGCTTCATGCTTGTTTGAAAGGCAGTCTGTCTTAAAAAGAAAGAATGAAAGACAGAAAAAAAAGAGCAAAAATATGATGTGTGTGTGTTGCATGCATAATTTATGAGGTCCACTGAGAAAGGGAGCGTGGAGAAAGAGAAACAGAGGAGACAGCTTCAAAGGGGAGTGCTGTTGATTTTTTCTGCTCCGTCCAGAAATACGGGAGGTCAGGCAGAAGGGGAGCCCAGGGGAGAGGCTCCTTGGTGGTTCACTCTTTTTTCACGCACCCCCAGCCCCCACACCCCACAATATCCAGAGATTCCTGCAGCCCCCTGATCTGTGCCCTGCGGCGGGCAGGGTCAGCCTCTGGCTCCCTCTAATGAAGCCCCTGGCCCCCTTGCCTGCAGACTGAGTGGCATGTGTTTGTTTCGCCGCCACCTCAACTTGTCCCTGTGTGCCTGCTGAAGCCCAGGACATCACCCCCCACACACACACACACATACATATATATATACTGTATGCCACCCATGCCTTTGATTTGTGCATCCCCATAAAGACACCCAGAAAACCTCCCTTCTCCAAACCACCATTAGTAAAAATTCCCAATCATACGCCAGCTTATTCAACTTGGCTAATAATTATGCAAATGCCTGTTGATACCTTTCTCTTATTAGCCTTTAGTCACTTATTGATTTGTGTATATTAGCACTGGTTTAACTATTGCCTTGCAGGCTAATAAAACATTTTCATTGGCAAGTGACTATACACTTGGAATTGCCTTATTGTGTCATTGCACAGGAAAGGAAGTAGGATTTTTGGCTTTTTTTCATAAGAAACTTGGGATTTTAAGCCATGACCAAAGAGGAATCATTGTCTCAACTTTACAGCATGTACAAACTGAAAGTTTTGGAATCTTTATGAATCTTTTTTGCTGTAAAATGGCCACCCTTCTCCCTCCCTTGCTCGCTCGCTCTCTGATAAAAACACTTCTGGGAGGCTTAGGGGCGGCTTAGCAGATAATTAAATTAGCAGCCAAATTAAAACTTGATTGTTCCCCTGATAAATGGCTGAAATTTATTTGCACAGTAGCATTTCTTTTTTTTTTAAACAAGTCAGTCTTTTTCCTGGAATCATTTTCTGCCGTGCTAAGGCTGTTCTTCAAGGCCAAGTCTTGAGGGGATCATCTGGAAGACAGAAAGCTTCAACTCACTGTTAATTACATTAATCTAAACACTTTCAAAGTCGGTCTGATGAGGCTAATTGCATCTCCAGCTCCTCTCCCTCTCTTTTTTTCACAGTTATTGGGATGGGGACAGCACTTGCGGAGGCTAGCACCACAGGCAGAATAATCTTTCATAGGGAATTTCAACTAACCTCCTGCCACAGTCTATCAGAAATTTCTCTTGGGGCTGGAGTGTGGCTGTGGATTTTGATAATGCTGTTTTTCTGGATGTGTCCTTTAGTGTAAGTGAGTTGATGTGGTCATCAACTGTTGCCAGAAAGTTCAATGCATGATGTTGTTGTGGCCTATGGGATTAACTGCAGTGATTGACATGGAACTCACATTCTTGAGACACAGATCTATTATCGGACTGTTTTGATGTGGAAAATGGTTTAAAAAGAGCACTGAAGTTGGCATAATGTCATTCTGGATGAGCTTTTCTCATGTTTCATTATTTTAAAGGTTAGGCATGGGATTGGTAAGGAATTTAAGGATTCTGGTTCTGATTCCTCTTAACAATTTCAGTTCTTATTGATTCCATTTAACATTTCTTTTTGTTATTTTGAGTAAGAAATATTTGGAAATAAGAACTGCAATTCTTATTGCATTTACTGCCCTCCACAGCCTGTTGCCAAATGATGAGATAATTTTAGATTCCGACAGAGCAGATATAAAAAAACAGAAATAAATGTAATACAATTCAAAATAAAAATTGTAAACCAACCAAATATGTACTTTAACAACTGTACATATTGTACACTTGTGACATATTAAGATTAGTTTAGAAACTACTCCGACTGATGTATACGTGTTTATGATGCATTCAAGAACTGCATACTGGTCATGCCATATGTTTTTGATTCACTAGTAAAAACCGGCTAATGAGAGTAATTTGTTCGGGAGTCAGACTACACTGGTTGTGCTGTACACTGGTCACGCTGTGTTTCACATGGTATATTCAGTATTGGGCAGTGCTGCTGCTGAAATGCACTGCAGAGAACACTGTCAGTGTGTTTAAGTATAATGTCCGCCTGCTTTGGTGGAAGATTGCACATTCAGGAAAATCAAATGGTTATGGTATTTTTACTAACAGGTAAATTCTTTTGCAGTGTAAAGGAACATTCCAGGTTAAAGACGAATTAAGCTCTAATGAATCTATGGTGTGTTGTTGATTACCACAGAAAATTATTTATTTATAAATGCGTTGACAGTTGCACAGACATGCAGACTTACAATGGATGTGTCACGATCCCCTGTTGTCTGCCCCGTGTTTCACTAGTCAATTGTCACAAACTACAATTCCCATAATTCCCTGCCCTCATCACTGCCCATGCACTTCATCGTTCTCAACTGCATGTAATTTAGTCATTATTGTGTTTGTGTATTTAAACCCTGTTTGTTCCCCAGTCATGGTCGATTGTTGAATGTGGATGTTTGAATGTAGATGTTTGGATTTGTTTGTTCATATGTAATGTTACCTTTGCCCTCCGTGGATGTTTCTCCAGCCTGTGTACTCTTTGGATGGTTTTCGTGTTTTCGTTTTGTTTTCCCATCGTGGACGTTTATGTCACGATCCCCTGTTGTCTGCCCCATGTTTCACTAGTCAATTGTCACAAACTACAATTCCCATAATTCCCTGCCCTCATCACTGCCCATGCACTTCATCATTCTCACCTGCATGTCATTTAGTCATTATTATGTTTGTGACAATTGGCTAGTGAAACACGGGGCAGACAACAGGGGATCGTGACAGGATGCCTGTAGGCAAGAATGTACATATACGGTTGCCAGAATACATTCATTTTAAATCTAAATTAATTGGTGAGAAATTAATTACTTTCCAGACCTAAATCACCAGTTAATAAAAATGTAATTGACGCAAAACAGAAGAAAATCTTCTGATATACAGTCACCTAAAGGATTATTAGGAACACCTGTTCAATTTCTCATTAATGCAATTAACTAATCAACCAATCACATGGCAGTTGCTTCAATGCATTTAGGGGTGTGGTCCTGGTCAAGACAATCTCCTGAACTCCAAACTGAATGTCAGAATGGGAAAGAAAGGTGATTTAAGCAATTTTGAGCATGGCATGGTTGTTGGTGCCAGACGGGCCGGTCTGTGTATTTCACAATCTGCTCAGTTACTGGGATTTTCATGCACAACCATTTCTAGGGTTTACAAAGAATGGTGTGAAAAGGGAAAAACATCCAGTATGCGGCAGTCCTGTGGGCAAAATGCTTTATTGATGCTAGAGGTCAGAGGAGAATGGCCCGACTGATTCAAGCTGATAGAAGAGCAACTTTGCCTGAAATAACCACTCGTTACAACCGAGGTATGCAGCAAAGCATTTGTGAAGCCACAACACGCACAACCTTGAGGCGGATGGGCTACAACAGCAGAAGACCCCACCGGGTACCACTCATCTCCACTACAAATAGGAAAAAGAGGCTACAATTTGCAAGAGCTCACCAAAATTGGACAGTTGAAGACTGGAAAAATGTTGCCTGGTCTGATGAGTCTCGATTTCTGTTGAGACATTCAGATGGTAGAGTCAGAATTTGGCGTAAACAGAATGAGAACATGGATCCATCATGCCTTGTTACCACTGTGCAGGCTGGTGGTGGTGTAATGGTGTGGGGGATGTTTTCTTGGCACACTTTAGGCCCCTTAGTGCCAATTAGGCATCGTTTAAATGCCACGGCCTACCTGAGCATTGTTTCAGACCATGTCCATCCCTTTATGGCCACCATGTACCATCCTCTGATGGCTACTTCCAGCAGGATAATGCACCATGTCACAAAGCTCGAATCATTTCAAATTGGTTTCTTGAACATGACAATGAGTTCACTGTACTAAAGTGGCCCCCACAGTCACCAGATCTCAACCCAATAGAGCATCTTTGGGATGTGGTGGAACGGGAGCTTCGTGCCCTGGATGTGCATCCCACAAATCTCCATCAACTATAAGATGCTATCCTATCAATATGGGCCAACATTTCTAAAGAATGCTTTCAGCACCTTGTTGAATCAACGCCACGTAGAATTAAGGCAGTGTTCTGAAGGTGAAAGGGGGTCAAACACAGTATTAGTATGGTGTTCCTAATAATCCTTTAGGTGAGTGTATACATCACAAATAAGAATGGCTTATTATTGAAATGGCTTGAAGGAACATTCCGGGTTCAATACAAGTTTATCTCAATTGACTGCATTTGGGGCAAAGTTGATTTCCACTAAAAATTCCTTTTATTAGAGTCCTTCATTTATTAAAAAGATGTTACAGTGAAGCACTTACAATGGAAGTGAATGTGGCCAATTTTTGGAGAATTCAAAGGCAGAAACTGCAATCTTATAATTTTAGACAAAGGATTACATAAATACTTCGGTTAAAACTTGTTTAATATTTTAGCTGTTAAGTTGTTTAAATGGGTTTTTTACGGTCATTTTTGGGTTTACAGTATCATGTCGTAATGGCAGCAAATTTGTCAAATTGATTATAACACTAAAATCATGTTCACTTTTGTGGTAATCAACATTATGCCACAAATGCTGAACATGTATTGATCCCGGAACATTCCTTTTTAATGCATGAATGTTCATTAGGACACATTGAGAAAGTAATGCTTTGTCAAAGGTTCAAATATTCTTCATGACCTTAGCCCCATTTATGCCACAAGCATTTTTCATTATGATTCTATCTGTGCACTTTTGTGTGGACAGCTGCCAGTGACTTGGAAAACATAACCCTCCATTCATAATTTACTAGTATAGCATAGGACTGGTTCCATTAATGGTGTATGCTGGTACTGAGGTTCTGGACATAGAAGCATTTATAGAGCATGGACTTCTGGGAGCCCTGGGCTCTTTGTCTTTCTGCTCGGCCCAATGCCAGTAGTCAAATGAGAGCTTTCAATGATACTTTGTTTCATTTGGTATGTTCATGGTATAGCTTAAGGATGGACTATCGTTTATGTACTGTCCTGTGCTGTAACTATGTTTTCTAAGTTCTTGATATTTTAAGCCTGTTTGTCTGTCTGAACTTTGAAGTTTCATGTAGGTCCTGTTTGAAAATCTATGTATGTTTATGATTGCATACACATGTAGAAGGACTTAAATTCTTTGTCTTTGGAAGAGTGTGTTTGTGGCCTAGAGTTTAGATTGGGGTACATCATGGGCACAGAGGGATGAAGCAGTAGAATGGCTGGTGTCTTTACGCTTTACTGAGTCTTCCTTCTGCCCCTTTAGTGGAGATCCTAACCTCCCTGACAGAGACACAGCTTTCTCATCGATTCTCATTCACTGACTCTCCCTGTGGCCTTGTCCTTTAAAGCATGGATGTTATGAATGCTCTGCCCTGCGTGTATGTGTGTTCACAGAGCTATGATTTTGAATGCCTGAGTGGATCTGTTTATGTGTGTTTACCAGGTTACATCAGGTGTATGTAGAGAAGAGTAAATCGTAGACGTTGGGGACCATGAGGGATTTTGTTTCTGTTTGTTTGGAACTTGCATCTCGTCTTGTGAAGGTACACAGAAAAACACCCCTCCTTTCTCTTTCTTTTTATTTCTCTCTTCTCTCGTCTTGACAAAACTTTGCTGTGGTTGAGCTAAAGCTCCCTTGGCCCCAGCCTTGGCCCTGCTGAGTAGGCGGAAGGTTATCCTGTCCACTTGTTTTTACGTGCCATTGGCCTTCCCATGTAAGAGCACTGTTTGGTAGCTTCTGCATCATTTAACAGGCTGTTGCAGCGGGATGCCAGGTACTGTCCTGACATGGCAGGGCCCCCAGATGAAATGTCTGTCTGTTGGCACCTCTCTACAGTGCCACACATGGCTTGCTGAGTTAAGGTTTACCGGATTTAAAGTTCTCCCAAAAATGAAAATTGTATCATCATGTACTCATGCATGTCATTTCAACTTGAATAATGTTCTTTTGTTTTTCGTTGTCTGTTCCACGCAATTGCAATGAATGGGGACTGGAGCTTTCAAGCTTCAAAAAGCACCATAAAAGCATAATAGAATTAGTACATGTGACTTAAGAACTATAATCCTAGTCGTTTTAAGCCATACAATAACTTTGTTTGAGAAACAGAATAAATGTAATGTTATTATTCACTGATAATCTTTCCATCCATTCATCTTTAACCTGAGACCCAAGCAGGACTGCTGTGGCATTTTTTCATTCCCCTTTTGTATTTGTAACCAGTATCCCCTAATAAAAAGGGCAATTTAAAAAAAAAAAATGTTACAGCAAACTGTTATCCTAAAAATGTATGTTCTCATATGGGACAGTGGGACTAAGTTGAGAAATTTTAAATTATACAAAGCTATAGAAAGTCAGATGTTTTAAATCAAATTGTTTATTATAGTTTCCAGGAGTGTTGGTTATAATTTTTTTTAATACATTACAAAAATTACAGCTAATTTTCTGTATAGCTGCTTTGGAACAATGTGTATTTAGAAAAAGCACAAAAAAAAAAAAATTATTTTACTTGTATGTTTTTTCCTACTTTGGCAATAAAATCTCAATGTTCTTTCTTTGCACTGTCAAACATACTTTAGCACAGTGATAGCCAGTGCTAAATAATTTTACCAATCAGAAATTAGCACAAATAATTCTTATTCCAAGTAATGGCTAGCATCATCCATTCACTGCCAACCAAGTTAAAATATAATTGTAAATTCTGAATTGAAGTACTGATTATCATTGTCCCATGTCTGCCAACCATGTTGAGTGAACAAAACACAGCCTGAAATTAACTTTTGGTTGTAGTAATTAGTAATTAAAAGGGAGAAATGTGTGGTGCTGAATGTATTGTTTGTGTGACAATATACAGCTCTCTGAAGAAATAGAGACATTATTTGGTATTCAGTGAGCAGAAAACAAACTTTTCTAATAAGTGTTTTAGAAAGTAACTTAAGTAAAATAATTTGGAAAGTAAATTACCGATTACTTTAAGCAGCAATGAGTAATCTGATTCTTTTAATTATTTGATTTAATTTGTAGTGGATTTCTTTTTTTTTTTTTTTTGTTTAACTTACCCAACACTGGTTGGAGTTATAAAAACACATTTTCTGTTCTAGCTCCTATGCATAGACTAAACCTTTTGTCTAGTAATATGCCATTTTGACATTAGTTCTACAGTGCAAACTTAGATAAGGGAAGATCTCAGATAGAAATCACTGATAGACTGACACAGTTCAGTCTAGTATTGGCAAATTGTGCTATATATTAAAAAAGGAATGAGGAAATAATGATTCCACACAAATTGTCTAGTTCAGTTTTCTAGTGTCAAAATAAAAGTTTGCTTAGATTACCGTACAACCTCAACCTGCCCATTATTCTCACTCAAGATTCATTCATTCGTTCTAAATTTAGCATAATAGTAAGTGATTATAAACCTACAATGTTCTGTACATGTTTTGAATAAGGGAAAAGTTTGGTTCAGATGCTTTAAAGTGTGCCAATCAAATGTTGTTTTATGCTCTATTTAACTACTCATTTTTCCATTGCAGGGCTTTTGCTGCTTTCAAATACTTAAAAGGTCCTAAGACAAGTAAATACTACAATTGCATTATCCCAAACACAAATAATTATTATAAAGGTTCTGTATTGAATTACAATTACATCAGAACTATCATAAACATAGAGAACAGGAAGCACTAACCAAGCTCATTGTCAAAGAGGCCCTTTGCTGTATTGGGTGAACGGCTTATGTTTATGTTTGTGGATGTGAAAAAAGTGTATTGAAACTAAAGTGTAGTGAAACTAAAAAGGGCACAAAATGGTGTAACTAGGAAGGTTATATTTTCTGCTTTGTTTCCTTGGAAGCCTCTTCTCACTGCCTGCTTTAATCTGACTAAATACGATAACCTGCTCTTCATAAAAAATGGATGCTACTTCATTCAATGGGACCACCAGGGCCCCTTGGGGCCCCATAAGCGAGGAGGTCGTGGGGTCTGCTAGCCAAAACCAACGGGCGTAATTAATTTCCCCATAAATGAAATTTGGTTAAAAAGAAAAAAGAAGCAGAAGTGGGTGGTGGTGGGGCAGAGTGGCAAAGCGAGGGGGAGTGCAGATGCTTTTGCCCAATCATGTGGGAGAGTTTGTCAAGCAGGAGATTGCAGTCTAAAATATTAATCAGCCTCCCTCCACCAAGAATGAGTGAGCCAGCTCCTAGAAGGGACATGACCTCTCAATATTTCATGAGCCAGTCCTGGCCCAGACATGGGGCTTGCAACTGGGCTCCTTTCCCCTTTAACACTAGATGCATCAACCATCCTTTTAATGGACCCAGAGGTTGGGGCTGGCATGGGGCAGGATAAGGTACACATGTTGGTGGGGGTGGGTCAGGTAAAAAAGAGGAGTGGGTATCTAGGCAAAACATGACCTCCCATAGAAGAATGATTACAATGACTTTGAATGGTAGTTGGTGCAAACTAAAGCAGTAATGCATATCACATCGAAAGGCAACATTAGGTAAGTAAGAATCCTGAAATTATGATGCATGTTCAATTAGCAGCTCCTCAAAGAAAAATCATCGAAATGATTCCTACTTGAAATGTCAGGCCTGCTATCATGATAAACCCTGTTAAAAAAATAAAAACTTGACACTGGCGACATTTTTGAAAATGGCATTGCTCTTTACGGAACAGGGCAAAACCTATGTGTTTATGAATTTATAATCTACCATTTCACTCATGATTTGTGTGAATAGAAATAAGTAACTGCTGTTTTAACGGCTTTTGTGTTTTTGCACCTGGAAACTACCATGATGCAAACAACAAGCCATGTAAAAATCATTTTGCAAAAATCCAAATTAATGTTTTTCTTTGAGACCAGGTTGGAAAATGTCCCTTTTGTACATTTAATATTTGTTGTCTTAAGTCAGCAGAAGCCCCAGACTGTATGCAACATTAATGCAGACTAGACTAGGAATTCACCATGAACCTGAGCTCTGGCCTGCTGTAAAGAAGCAAGTCATCCTTGGCTGTGGTCAAAGGAAACCCTGTTCTTACAACAGATCACATGAAGGATAAACTACACCGTCTTCTAAATTTAACCTCTATTATTGCAACAGTATAACAATAATATTGTTGTAACAGTATAGGTTTGGTCAAGAAGGAGGTGGGAACCAGCTGAACAGTCAGCATAAAGGTTTAATGATAGAAATGAACTTAAAACAACATAAAACGTCTTGGGTTATGTATGTAACCCTTGTTCCCTGAAAAAAGCGGAACGAGTTGCTGCGCTGAAGAGTGCTTTGGGAACACGTCTCAGTGACCAGCTGTGAATATGTATGCAACACGTCAATGAACATTGACTGGAATTTATAGCCTCTGCCGATGTAATCATTGGACGCACCTGGCGCAGTGGCTATAAATAGATGCGTCACCGGTGCATCATCAGATATTTCGTCTGAAGAGCAGTCCTGGGGCATCGCAGTATGGCAGAAAAGCGTAGCGTCTCCTTCCGCTTTTTTCAGGGAACAAGGGTTACATACGTAACCCGAGACGAAAGCTACACTAGGATGCTGCGCTGAAGAGTGCTTTGGGAACGAGAATACCCATGCCGCCACACTGTGGTTGTCCGGACCCCCTACGGTTGTGTAGTGTGCTCACAAGAGCGTGAGAGGCCTCAGACATGAGCTTGAGATGTTGACTCAAGGACATCCAAACTTATAAGAATCTAATGAATGTGTGCTGAGAGGACCAATCAGCCGCATCACAAACTGGCTGCAGAGGGAGACCTCTAGCCAAGGCTTTCGAGGAGGAGAGCCCTCTGGTAGAGTGCACCCTAAAACCTACTGGCGAAGCTTGACCGCGCACCTCGTAGGCCCGGGCAGTAACGTCCCTCACCCAAAGTGACATAGTCTGCCAGGAGGTGACCGCCACCCGGTCACGGCTTCCAAGGGGAGAATTGCTGCCCTGACTTTACGCCACTGGCAAATGCGGTGGACATAAGTTTGAAGGGTACAGACTGGACAAAGCCTGAGAAGTCTTAGCTGCTCCGGTGTTACAAACGGCAGGGAGCAGAAGGCTTAGAGAGTAACCGGCCAAGGGTCACGAAAGGCACCTTGGGCAGGTAGTCAGGGTGAGGGTGCAAAGAATGCTTTTGATCATACCTGGGGCAAACTCTAGACAGGCCGGCAAAAAGAGACAGAGCCTGTAGGTACCAAAGTCTCCTTAGAGACGTAATTGCCATGAGAAAAACCATCTTGAGAGTCAGAAGTCTACCAAACGCTAACTCTAGAGGTTTAAAAGGGGGTCTTAATCAGACCCTCAAGGACTACTTGCTCAGTCCAATGAAGAGGTCCTAGTCTTAGCAGGAGGCCGCAGTCGCATGGCTCACGAATGAAGCACGTGAGTAGAGGATGCCTCTTAGAGGGCACCCCACCCACCAAGGCGTGGCAAACCGAAGTGGAGGCCACATAGAACCTGGCAGTGGCAAGGCAAGTGCCCGCTGACAGTTCTTCCTACAGAAAATCCAGAACTTAAGCAAACTGGCAGTTAGCTGGTTCTGTAATATGAACTTAGTAGAGGGAAACGCATACAGGCGCATTTGTGCCATGTATGTGCCACTCCGAGAACTAAACCCTGTTCGGTAAGAGGCAAGACCCTTGCTGGAAAACTCTGGTCAACTACTACCTTAGGGTGGAGCTTCCACTCCCCCGTTGGTATTTTCTATCTGGACAGAGAAACTGCTCCCACATACGGGCATTCAGGGATATAAGCTGCCCTGAGTAACAGGAGCTGCCCTGGACCCCAAGGAGAATCCGACGCATCAGAAATACAGCTGACAAGAACATGGATCTCCCTGATGTTTTATGAAAGAGGCTACCGCTGTATTGTCTACCCGCAACAAGACATGGCAGCCTCAGGTGGAAGTATTTCCTGGCCAGAAATACAGCCACCAACTCGAGACAGTTACATAGAAAGGGAACGAAGCCTGAGGCGCGTAACCCTTATTGGCCTAGGGGGTTTGGCCCTTGGAAGAAATCCCCCACAACAAAAATGATCTCATGTGCAGACGGTCCAGAGGGTTTTCCGAGGACACACTCTGTTTTTGAGCCTTTCTTCTAACAGGATCGGGGTGGGACTGGGTGGCCGATGGCCCCGCCCCCTGAGTGCGGCGAAGGAAGAATTGTCCAAACATTCCTCATGAGCTTCCTCATGGCTTTTTGCCTCCTGGAACCTGGAGATAACTGTAGTCATAGCGTCTCCAAAAAGCCCAGAAGGCGAAATTGGGGCATCAAGGTGAAAAGTCTTATCTTTGTCCTTGATGCCCGATAGGTTGAGCCACAAGTGTCTCTCCTTGCTGACCAAAGCAGACATAGACCGGCCAATAGCACGGGCTGTCTGTTTGGTTGCACGAAGAGACAGGTCCGTAGCTCGACGAAGCTCAGAAAATGGTTCCTCATCAAGCGCGGAACCTGCACTCATGCCCTTAAGCAGATCAGCCTGGTATGCCTGCAAGACCGCCATGGTGTGCAGGGCAGCACCAGCCTGACCCGCCGCTTGATACGCCTTCCCCACTAGTGTGGAGGTGGTCCTGCACGGCTTCGTGGGGAGGGAGGGTCTTTTCAGCGAAGAGAGAACCCGCCCGGTGAGAGATAACTCGCAAGTGTCTCTTCAGCCGGCGGCATCATCAAATACCCCCATGCCTCAGCTCCCACGATAGTCGAATATATCGACGTCGAGGGCACGTGAACGCGGGAAGTATAGGGTTTCCTCCATGAACGAGAAAGCTCGTCATGGAGGTCATTAAAGAAGGGAAGGGACTGATGAGGCGTTCCCTTCCCCCGGCCACCAGACAAAAATGTATCCTCCAATTTGGAGCGTTTGGGGGTCTCTTGTTGGCGTGGCCAATCTACCTTAAGCCTGGCCACAGCACGAGTAACCACGTCGAGCAATTCCTCTGTTGATTTGTTATCAAACCTGGAATGCTCGGCGGTGGATAACTCAATATCAACTGAACCAAATGAGTCACGGTCCTCCTCATGAACCGAAGAGGCGCCATAGCGCGCTTCAAGATCACGGGAAATTCACAACTGAGACGTGTTCCCAAAGCGCTCTTCAGCGCAGCATCCTAGTGTAGCTTTTTGTAAAGGGAACATAAACTATCACAGACACGCATGAAGCGCCTCCGGCTTCCCTTCATCTCGCTCTCCTGCTGATCAGCTGAATCAGTGCCGGCCGTGTTCCATGGCCCGGCCACACCCTCCTTCTCGTCACAGTTATGTATTAGTCTCTGCACCAGAAATTCAGAATTCTGATATCCCCACGGCTATTTTGAGAAAAGATTTGCAAAGAAATTGTAGGAATAAAATGGAGCAGAGAACAGAAGGTTTGGTATCTGTTGGACAATAAACAAATGAGAATGTACACTGATTAGCCACAACATTTAAACCACCTGCCTAATATCGTGTAGGTCCCCCTCGTGCCGCCAAAACAGCGCTAAATTGCATCTGCTAATCTTCTCACCACAATTGTACAGAGTGGTTATCTGAGTTACCGTAGACTTTGTTAGTTTAAACCAGTCACTGACAAATCTCTGTTGACCTCTCTTATCAACAAGGCCACAGAACTGCCGCTCAGTGTTTTTTGTTTTTGGCACCATTCTGTGTAAATTCTAGGGACTTTTGTGCGTGAAAATCCCAGGAGATCAGCAGTTACAGAAATAATATAACCAGCCCATTTAGCACCAACAATCATGCCATGCTCCAAGTCACTGAGATAAATTTTTTTCACCATTCTGATGGTTGATGTGAATATTGAACTGAAGCTGCTGGCCCGTATCTGCATGATTTTATGCACTGCACTGCTGCCACATGATTGGCTGATTAGATAATCCAATGGATGATTGTTGGTGCCAGAGAGGCTGGTTTGATTATTTCTGTAACCGCTGATCTCTTGGGATTTTCACGCACAACAGTCTCTAGAATTTACTCCGAATGGTGCGAAAAACAAAAACATCCAGTGAGCGGCAGTTCTGTCAACAGAAATGCCATGTTGATGAGAAATATCAACAGAGGATGGCCAGACTGGTTAGAAATGACATAGTCTATGGTTAACCGCACTGTACAATTTTGGTGAGAAGAATAGCATTTCTGAATGCTATTCTGACATACAGGTTTGCCATTATGTACCATGTCAGGGCATTGAATAGTTCTAAATTATGTAATACTGTAGGTTTACATTCACAAAGACCATTGACCAGAACAATCTGTCTTTGAGAATATTGTTGACTAATATAGTGGAGTTGAGGTACTCATGTTCGGATTTTGAGTCCAATTTGACTTGACATGGACTCAAGCCTTTCCAAGTCCATGGCATTTGTGATGCAATGAAAAACAAACAAACAAACAAACAAGCAAACAAAAATAACATAACATAGGGTGACCATATGTCCTTTTTTCCCCAGACATGTCCTCTTTTTCAGACCTGAAAAAGCATCCTGGCAGGATTTCAAAATTGCTTTTAAGTGTCCGGAATTTGGCTTTGTCTTTATATTGATGTGCTCTCTACAGTACTATCATACATTCTGTGTTTTTGATACTGCACATCAGTTTTCACATGTATATGTCCTTATGTGTGACTATTCTGACTGAGAGTGGCAGCGTGCGCTCTTTCAAAGTACTTTTTTTTAACTCTCTCACCAGTGCGTATGTGTTTGCGGGAAAGAGATTGCCATTCCCCGGACGTGCTCTGCCGCTCTCATCCAGAAACATCAATACCGTAATTACACTTTTGAAAGTATGTTCCCCAACTCTGAGAATTATTAAATAGAACACATGTTTTATCAGACTTGCGCTTACTACGCAAAGTAATTTCTAACTGAAAATGCTGACTATATCGAGACAAAATCAAATGTATTATGTATCAGGGACATTTAAACTAATATGATGTATTAAATTGACCATGATGTAAATTGTATAACTCAGCCCATCACATATTTGTAGTGCAACCTGTCACCTGTAAAGCTGGCACTTATGTTTCAATGGCAAAAAAGTCCGAAAATGGAACACAATTGAAGAGAGAAGTCTCTATTCACCTATTATCCATACTAAATATAAATGTCAGCCCAAGGTGTGTTTTATCCTGACTTCACCTGGACACAGCAGGAGGACTGAAAAGTGTGATGTGTAGTATTGTAGTATATAAATGTTTTTTTTAATGGTATTTTCTGTTTTTATTTTGTTGTATTACATTTTATGGTTATTATTAAATGTTTTAATATTAACATTTATTAAATGCATTAAACCTGTTAAATGTATTTATTTAATGACATTAAATGTATTTCACACATCATTTTAGATAAAACTAGACTAATTTGAGTGGACAAATTTAAAATTATTGAAATATTAATAACTTTGGTTGTAATGACTAATGCAGCTTTCGCTTTTTTTGGTGTATGTATGAGTGGAGGGGAAAAGAAACAAATAATTGAACTGTCAACAGAATGCAATAAGTGTGTTGAAGGACAGTTCTGTCTTCTTAAACCTAAAGCATATGCTTTCATTCTGAAACCACTTTGAAATTTGTTCAGCAGAATATTAATAATTAGTTTTTTTAATTGATATTGACTTATTGTTTTTCTTAGTTGTGAAGGTGAAAATAAGCTTAAAATATTGATGTTGAGCTTGTTTAAAGACTCTGACTTGACTAAGGTGGACTCGAACCCAACACTATAATATAGATTAAAATTTGATTGTAAAATGTTTTGCATTTGTTCTCAATACAGTATGATTATTGCCTGGCAGAGCCGCTATAAACTGTATAAGTGGCCATTAGAGCTCCAAGGATCCAAGGAAGGCCAGGATTAAAGCTTCCCCCAGGGGAAAGTCCTCTATGTTAAATGTCAAGTAATTCACAATCAAAATACTGAAAAAATTTAATCTAAAGGAAATGTGTATACTCTGAGCATTTATTACTTATATTTAAAAAAATATTTTAATTATAATATTTTTTAAATGAATGCTCTATACTTGGAAGCACATGCAACGGTCCTCAGCAAGAGGTCACAATGTTAAACTGCTAAACGTGTTAAAATGCAACATATTCATAAATATAAATATCAAATGAAAGGTAGGGATCTGTCAGATATCAAACAACACATAAAATAAACTTTAAAATATATTTTCCATAAAAAACTGCCTATCAAAGTTGTGTTCTCGCTTTGCACGGTTGTAGCGAGAAATTCTGTGCCACTTTTCTTTTGTGGGCCATTTTTTCCAGGGGGGGACATTTGGGTCCCTAGAATCATTATCACCTTTCACCCCACTAGCTATGGCCCTGTCACTTTGCATCAACTCCGTCTGATTTTTTAATAATCCTAAATAAATCAGACAATGTCATGATCAGCTGTAACTGAGTACCCTTTTCCCACTTCCTGCTCATGGTGGATGCAACAGTAGTACACATGGTCTGGTAAGTTTAATATTTTTTTAAATTTTAAACATACAATGTTGAAGTCTCTGTGGTCACAGCTTCAGCTTGTCAACTCCTTCATTCCATTGTGATAAGAATTGTGGAATAATATTGTCAGTTTAGTTTACAGAGGCAGCTTTAACTGAGGAAAAAAAACTAAATGTCTCCAGTGTACAACACAAGGTTAAGAATGAAAAATATTCAATTTTGTCAACTCCGTCAGCATTTTCAGAATCGTGTGAAAAAAATAAAATAAAAAAAATTATAGAACACATTTGATCACTATACTGTTATTTAAAGACCAAATTAAAATGGCAAGCTTTTGGTGCATCTAGTTGATACAAATTACAGTAAGATGTCATGAAGTGAATAAATGTCAATTCTCAGAAAAAAGCTTTTCTTATAAAAACCTGTTCCCTTTTGTTCCATGGAGAATATAAATTAGTTAGAATGTGTAAATAATGACAACATTTTCATTTTTGGACTAACAATCCCTTTAATAATGTCATGTTGAAGTTTGCAAGAAGTTGAGGAGGATGTCAGAGCCATGGTGCTCCCATAGACCCAGGTTCGAGTCTGTCCTTTGTCAAATCCTAGACCATTTTCCCTTTCTCTCAGCCAACTTACCCGACTCCTCTATTGGTCTATAAATACAAAGATAAATAAAAAGGCCATAAATCTAAAAATAGAAGGAAAAAATCCAAAATATTATTACAGGGAAGTATGGGTGATCATTAAGGCAGGTATCCAGTTCATGCCAGTCAATTCCTGCTTGCTTTGGAGTGTTGAACACCACTGTGTGCTAGTGTCTGACCTTTGACCTTTCAGAGAATTTTGTGTATCTGGACCGCTTAATAATTGATGTGTGTGCATCATCCTCCCTTGGTTGTTGTGCCACACCCCCTGTAGGCCCAGTTTCACACGCACACCCGTATTGATTTTGTTAACTGAGACAATTTGGCCAAGTGAGAAGCATAAACACAGCACCTTGGTCAGCATTCTCTCTTTTCCTTGACATCTACTGCGTGTAAAAGTCTTCAACAATATTTGCTTTTATTTGAGCATCATATTGGGGGGATCACCCACATGTACACCACCTGCTCAAATCAGGAACATGTGTGCTAACTGCTGTGCCATGTTTCTGACCTTTCTGGCTGCAGTGTGCTAGTTTTATTTAGCAGTGTGCTAGTATTGACGACGTTCTAGCATATCTATCATTCTTAATAATTTGGTCAAAGCATTTACATTAATTCAAATGTGTGTTATTTACACTGTAAATTCATCTAAATCATCCTTAACAGTGGGACTTCATTATTATCTTTTATGGCAATTGACAGCAAGCCACAGATAAGTTGATGGTGCTAAACTTGTATTACAGTTCCCCTTCTGTTGCTCTCTCCACGTTGTGTCAGAGAAGCGACACTAGGGGTCTCTCCTGAGCACCAATATATATACCTCTGTTCTATGAAAAAGGCCAATGAGAAGATGGCAGACTGTATTTGCATATCCCGCCCCCGGACATACGGCATTTAAGCGGGGCGAATACGGGAGTTCACTCAGAATTTCTTCGGAGCTGATGGTACACGACATGTTTTTCTCGAATTAACGTGAGAAACTTCCTCAGGGCAAAGAAAACAGGCAGGTTACATATGTAACCTCCGTTCCCCGATGGAGGGAACGAGACGTTGTGTCTTCCCATTTCCGGCTCCTCAGAAAAAACCTGAATGAACTCCCGCATTTGCCCCGCTTAAATGCCCGTATGTCCGGGGGCGGGATATGCAAATACCGTCTGCCCGACTTCTCATTGGCCTTATTTCATAGAACGTCTAGGTTACGTATGTAACCTCCGTTTCCTGATGGAGGGAACGAGACGTTGTGTCAGAGAAGCGACACTAGGGGTCTCTCTTGAGCGCCGATATTCACCTCTGGACTATGAAAAAAGGCCAATGAGAGTTGGCAACCAGTATTTGCATGTCCCGCCCCCGGACATACGGGTATTTAAGCGGCGCAAATACGGGAGTTCATTCAGGATTTTTCTGAGGAGCCGGAAATGGTCCGGCCACAACAGTGGCTCGGCTCAGCGACGTGGCAGGGGAGACACAACGTCTCATTCCCTCCATCAGGGAACGGAGGTTACATACGTAACCTAGACGTTCCCCTTCTGTCGCTCTCTCCACGTTGTGTCAGAGAAGCGACACTAGGGGTCCACTTATAAAAGCACCACGCGCTGAGCCGTGTACATGCACTACTGATACAGGAGCGAGCAGGTATTCTTACGTGCAGGACGACCAACTGTATCAGGCTGCACGTACCCTTCCCCAATGCCCCATTTAAGCCATCAGGATTCCTTATCGTTACCCTGGAGGGGGGAACAAGGTGCTGGCCGCCAACCTGGGAATGGGCCAAGCCTGGCTGGGCCTCTTTTCTCTCTATGTTTCTCGCATAGAGCAACTTAGGCTGGGGCCCTTACACGCATTGAGGGAAGGGGGTCTTAGCCCTTATTCAGGGCGGAGATGACCCTGTGGAGGCCACGCCTACCCGAGAGGGGAGGCAAGTTTAAGTGGCAAAACCATCAAAGGCCTGACTTAGGGCCTATGTGGAAAAGTCAGTGCGGTGGTGGATCCAGCCTATAGAGGGGGGAACATACAGCACGGCAACCGAGGCAGCCGTGACTGCCTAAGGGAAGTACGGGAGTCCACTCGCCAGAGGGGACGGAACCGTGATGTTACACACAGGGGGAGTCCGAAGGAGGCCTTACCTGTGGAGCACCTATACCAGTGCAGGGTAGCTTGCGGTACCCGCAGTGGCTTGGGTCGGCGAGTTCCTCCGCTGAACTGCGACCCACGAGGGCTAGGGAGGAATCAACCAGTGTCCCAAACCTGAGATCTCCTGGGAATGAAGGCACTGTTTCCCCTGGTTAGGGGAAGGGCTAGATGCAAGCGATTCACCCGGTCAGATCGTAGGCGTGCCACCGAAGTTCTCACGGGCTCGGTACCTGAGAGAACACGGGACAATACTGACCCAACTCGGAGATTGTAGAATCTCGCGAAAGTGTTAGGTGTTGCCCAGCCCGCTGCTCTACAAATGTCTGCTAGGGCAGTGCCCCTAGCCAGTGTCCATGAGGACGCAACACTCCTGGTGGAGTGGGCTCGGACCCGCAAAAGGGGGGGCACGGCCTGGGTGTGATAAGCCAGGGAAATGGTGTCGACAACCCAGTGTGCGAGTCTCTGCTTGGAGACAGCATTCCCTTTCTGCTGTCCCCCAAAGCAGACGAAGAGCTGCTCAGAGCGTCTAGTGCTCTGTGTGCGGTCCAGGTAGATACATAAGGCACGTACTGGACACAGCAGTGAAAGGGCTGGATCTGCCTCCTCCCGGGGCAGCGCTTGCAGGTTCACTACCTGATCCCTGAAGGGTGTGGTAGGAACCTTGGGCACATAGCCCGGTCGCGGTCTTAGGATCACGAAAGTGTCTGCCGGACCGAACTCCAGGCAAGCGTCGCTAACAGAGAACGCATGCAGGTCCCCGACCCTCTTGATGGAAGCGAACGCGATCAGCAGGGCGGTCTTGAGAGAGAGGGCCCTGAGTCCAACTGAGTCAAGCGGCTTGAAGGGGGGTCTCTGGAGTCCCGTAAGGACGACCGAGAGATCCCAGGAGGGGAACAGATTAGGCCGGGAGGGAGCTATCCTCCGGGCACCTTTTAGGAACCTGACGATTAAGTCGTGCTTACCAAGCGACTTTCCGTCTACCGTGTCATGGTGGGCCACGATAGTGGCGACATACACCTTGAGGGTGGAGGGGGACAGCCTCCTCTCCAGCCTCTCCTGAAGAAACACGAGCACTGACCTAACTGCGCACTTCTGCGGGTCTTCGGCTCGGGAAGAACACCAGTCAGCGAACAGATGCCACTTTAGGGCGTAAAGATGCCTGGTAGAGGGGGCTCTGGCTTGGCTGATTGTATCTACGACGGTAGATGGTAGACCGGCTAGATCTTCCGCATCCCATCCAGGGGCCAGACGTGGAGGTTCCAGAGGTCTGGGTGCGGGTGCCAGAGCGTGCCCCGTCCCTGAGAAAGAAGGTCCTTCCTCAGGGGAATTCGCCAGGGAAGGGCTGTCGTGAGGAGCGTGAGGTCCGAAAACCAAGTCCGGGTAGGCAATAGGGGGCTACCAGAATGACTTGCTCCTCGTCCTCCCTGACCTTGCATAGCACCTGTGCAAGAAGGCTCACTGGGGGAAATGCGTACTTGCGCAGCCCCGCGGGCCAGCTGTGTGCCAGCGCATCTGCCCCGAGGGGAGCCTCTGTCCGGGCATACCAGAGTGGGCAGTGGGAGGTTTCTTGGGAGGCAAACAGGTCTACCTGAGCCTTGCCGAACCGGTCCCAAATCAGCTGGACCGACTGGGGGTGGAGACTCCACTCCACACCAGGCAAGCTTTGTCTTGACAGCGCGTCCGCTATCACATTGAGGTTGCCGGGGATGTGAGTGGCGCGCAGTGACTCCAGTCGCTGCTGATTCCAAAGGAGGAGACGACGGGCGAGCTGTGACATGTGGGGGGAGCGTACTCCGCCATGGCAGTTTATGTAGGTTACGACCGTGGTGCTGTCTGTCCTGACTAGGACGTGTTTGTTCCGAGTTAACGGGAGAAACTTCTGCAGGGCCAGAAAAACAGCCAGCAGCTCTAGGCAGTTGATGTGCCAGCGCAGCGGGCCTCGGTTCCACCGGCCTGCGGCTGCGCGCCCGTTGCACACGGCGCCCCAACCCAATTTGGAAGCGTCGGTTGTGACCAGAACGCATCGGGACACCTGCTGCAAGGGTACACCTGCCCTTAGAAAGCAGAGGTCTGTCCAGGGTTTGAAGGTTTAGCAGCAGGCAGAAGTAACTTTTACGTTGTGCATGCCGCGGCGCCATGCTCGTCTCGGGACTGGAGTCTGGAGCCAGTGCTGAAGTGGTCTCATATGCATCAACCCCAGCGGCGCGGCCGCCGCGGAGGATGCCATATGCCCCAGGAGCTGTTGGAAATGTTTTAGCGGGACCACGGCGCCTGGCTTGAAGGAAGCGAGGCATTTCAGCACTGACTGAGCACGCTCGTTGGAGAGACGTGCTGTCATTGAGACTGAGTCTAACTCCAGACCGAGACAAGAGATGCTTTGGACCGGGAGAGCTTGCTCTTTTCCCGGTTGACCTGAAGCCCCAAACGGCTTAGGTGCCTGAGCACCTGGTCTCTGTGTGCGCATAGTAACTCTCGAGAGTGAGCCAGTATGAGCCAGTCGTCGAGTTAATTGAGTATGCGTATGCCGGCTACTCGGAGCGGGGCAAGAGCTGCCTCTGTGACTTTCGTGAAGACACGAGGGGACAGAGACAGGCCGAAGGGGAGGACTTTGTACTGATACGCCTGGCCGTCGAACGCGAACCGTAGGAAGGGTCGATGTCGAGGGCAAATTGAGACGTGGAAGTACGCGTCCTTCAGGTCTACCGCTGCGAACCAATCTAGATGCCGGATGCCAGATAGAATTTGTTTCTGGGTGAGCATTTTGAACGGGAGTTTGGACAAGGTCTGATTGAAAACTCGCAGGTCCAAGATCAGTCGTAAGCCGCTGCCTTTCTTGGGTACAACAAAGTAAGGGCTGTAGACACCCTTCTTCGTGTCGGTTGGAGGGACAGGCTCTATCGCGTCCTTTAATAGAAGGGAGGCGATTTCTTCGCGCAGGGAATGGGCATGTTGGCCGTGTACTGCGGAAAAATGTACGCCCACGAAGGGGGCGGAGACCTGGCAAACTGAATTGCGTAACCGAGTCGAATGGTCCGGTGCAGCCAGCGTGACGGGTTGGGCAGTGAAAGCCACGCCTCTAAGCTCCGTGCTAGGGGCACCAAGGGGACGAGGTTTTTGGACGCACTCGGCGGGCTTCGCAGCGGTGCGGAACAGGTAACGCGGCGTCGGGAGGCAACGTGGCGTCCCGAGGCTCTGGTGCTGAGAATAAACTCAAAGCACTTACCTTGCTCCGCGCACCCTGCAGGGGGCGGGTTCGTGACTGAGGAGGAGGTCTGATCTGGCGTCCTCTGGACTCATCTGAACCGGCCGGCCGGGGAACAGTCGTGAGGCTGAAGGCGGGGCCACCGCGTCCATGGAGCCGGGACTGTTGAGGCCTGAAAGCAGAGTGCCGTGAGAACGGCATTTGCGGGCCAGGTGACCCCAGAGACAACAAGGAAATAGCTCTATAGAGTGTAATGAATTTAACTAAAAATTCTCCTCCCGGCCCTCCACCGGGGAACGGAGTGGTCTTACCAGCTCTGGAGCTAACGTCTCGGTCTCTGGGTCTGTCATCTCAGGAGCGCCTGGGAGCCTTCTGGGTCCTCAAGGGGGTCCGTGAGACGATGGGCGTCCAACTTCTGCGGGGGGCTCAACGCTGGGGCTGAGAGCTGGGCCCACTCACTTGTTAGTTGAGGCGGAGCACCACTTTCTTTCTTTTTTGAAAGCCACAGGAGGACGCCCTCGGCGAGCAGAGGGGGTCCACCCGGGGAAACGGAGGCCGTCATTGTCCCCAGATCGTTTTCATCGCCCACGGCGCCTGCCTCAATCCCGTGGGAAGGAGGCGGGGGGCGGCTGAAGCGGCTTTCTCTCACTACAAGAGAAAGCCTACGACCGCAATGCTGTCATGGCTATGTTCTCGCACTGAAAACATACACCATTCATAAAAACGCTGCCTGCGTGTGATTGCAACCCAGGAATGCAAGGCAGTTTTTATGACCGTCAGAGGTGGGGAGACATCAACCACATCCAGAAACTACACAGGGGCGGAAATATCGTCTTTAAAAAGACGCGTCCTGAGAAGGACGTTCAACGCCGCTGTGTTTTGCTCTTTAGAGCGAAATTACTCTTTTAGAATAACTCTTTCGAGTTGTCTGTGCTGTCGAAGCACCCAGGGGCAAGAATGCACAGCCGTGCATGAAGGAGAAAGCCGCTGTTATGCGCCGTCAGATCCAACAGCATGCAGAGCGTCAGAGGATTAACCAGGAACTTGGTGTGTAACTCGCAGCAGAGTTCATGCAGGACCATCGGCTCCTAAGAAATTTTTTGAATGAACTCCCGTATTTGCGCCGCTTAAATACCCGTATGTCCGGGGGCGGGACATGCAAATACTGGTTGCCAACTCTCATTGGCCTTTTTTCATAGTCCAGAGGTGAATATTGGCGCTCAAGAGAGACCCCTAGTGTCGCTTCTCTGACACAACGTGGAGAGAGCGACAGAAGGGGAACAGAGGTATATATATTGGTGCTCAAGAGAGACCCCTAGTGACACTTCTCTGACACAACGTCTCGCTCCCTCCATCGGGGAACAGAGGTTACATACGTAACCTAGACGTTTTTCTCAATCGCTTTGGGTAATTTTTTGAAAGTCTTAACATTCTTTAAAACTGTAAGTGCAATTGTCACAACAGTTTTATAGGACATCACAACTCTTGCATATGTGCAATAGCTGTAGTAACTCACCCAAAACATTTAATTCATGCTTCAAAACCTTGATATTGTGTCAAGGCCAATGCCACCAAAATGAAATGTTTTTTTTTTTGTCATTGTGTGAGCTGTACTGGTCAAAATGTTTAGATGTTTTTTCACCATGGCAGTCTACCTTGGAAATGTAAATTCATTTTTATTCTACTTTTTTGTTGACACTGACTGCCTACTGTACTATACAAGAATGTCTAGCTGAATGCTATTGTGTATCACACAATTTAAACATTTGGTAAAGTTTATTGGGAAAAGTCAATACTGTACAATACTGTAATACACAGAAAAAGGATATGCACATTTATATGTATACAGAATGTATTGTTGTAGCAATGTGTTGCATGTCCATTTGTAAAAAAAAATTTTATATGAAGTCATAAAGTGAACAGTAAATTGCCACATTATGACATCCATGCAAAAGCATTAAAATAATATAAAACCCTGCAACAATGGAAAAAAATGACGTCATATTTTTTTATGGAATATACATGTATGTCTGACCGATTTTGATAATTGAATGGATAATTTTGCATGTGATGGTTCACATGATGAAATAATGAATTCTGAAGAGTATGACAATTTCACTGAGAATCAGCTCATCAGTTTTTATCAGCAAGCCATGTGCATTTAGTTATTGCGCAAATTGTAGACAATTGTACTTTTTGCACACATGTGCCAAAACACCTGCAATTTGCTTAAATTGATAAGAAATTAAAATCTTGTGTGAACAAGAAACTAATTGTTCAGAGAAAAAAAATCATTCTCATTTGAGAATTGAGCCAAAACAATTGAGAAACTGTAAATCTGGAATTAGTGTTTTTTTTTATTTTTATTTATAAGCTTATTGTCCTGCCATAGCTGTAAAGTTGTGTTTGGTTTCACCATACAACAAAACAATTGCACCTTACTTCACACCGAAACAATAAATGATACAGCATAAAATATAGAACATAAAAGAAAACAAAGTATTTTAAACAAGCATAAAGAGAACATGTCAGTATGGTGCCTTCTGTAAATAATGTGCTATTGACATTTTGTCTGGGACTACCTTTTAAAACTCATATTCATGGAAATTCTAATCATTACTCTATAAAGAATGCTGATTATTACTCTAAAAAGAGTCATTTAACTTTTAAGAGTTAAAAGCATCTAGTTCATAGTTATTTCATTTTCCCAGCAAGTTAGTATTCCCGACCAGTTTCTGTTAGAGTATGTGCATTTAGAATTTTGTTGTCTTGATCCAAGGAAGATAAAACTTACAAGCTGTGGTTCAAATGTTTTTCTGGGGCAGTTCTGTTCCCATCTGTAAAACTGGCCCCCGCTTTTCTCCGGAGAGCCCCTGCCTGTACATCCCAGGTGCCCCTAAGATAGACTTTACTCTATTTTGTCTGTTAAGTACCACCTCAAATATTGATGAGTCTGTGTAGGGTAGGTGGTGGTGCATGCATGGAGTTACTGTTGACCAGCGAGCTTTAGCTACCTCCCTGAACTGCTCAACATCTGTTCAAAATGTTAGACTTGAGAAGCCTCAGAGGAAAACGTACTGGAGGCCTCTAATGCTGACATTTTAACAGTGGCTGTGCACTGGACTGGTCTAATATGGACTGGTTTTGTTGAAACGGCACAGGTCTGAAAACATATAGGCTATTCTGTGTGTGTGTGTGTGTGTGTGTGTGTGTGTGTGTGCGTGCACATGCATTTTCACATTTTACCCATGAGCTGTAGCAAAAATATAATGATATTGACATTTTAGTTGGGAGGATAGAATTCTCAAACAGTTTTAGCATTTAAGAGGGTTTTGAACTACAGTAGGTGTTTGGTACACCTTCCCTGTGTGACAACTTTTACCGGCCTGTCAAGTCAAGTGGTTTTTATTGTTGTTCAACCATATATAGTTAGTACAGTACACAGCGAAACGAGACAACGTTCCTCCAGGACCATGGTAAGTAAGTAAGTAAAATGTATTTCTAAAGCACACTCAAACACAACAAAGCTGACCGAAGTGCTGTACAGATGAATCTACAATACATTAATAAAACAAACATGTCTCATTTAATACTACAAAATGCTAGAGAATACAAATGCGTGCTACATGAAACAACATAGGACAAACCCAGAACCACATGAGATTATACAACTAAATAACATACCTATATAAAGTACACATGCAAACGTGTGCAAAAAGTACGGGACAGTACAATAAATTACCAAAAATTAACAGGACAATAGACACAGTGAGAGACAGTGCAGCGCCTACCAGTACACAGTAGTGCAAAAGATGACAGTTTCTAATAATGCCAAATGTAAACATACTATGAGATGGTGTTCTATGCACATAGCAGTTATTGAGGTAGCAGCCAGTTATAAAGTGACAAAATTAAAGTGCAACTCAGGACACGTGTGTGTGTGTGTGTCAAACCAGTCTCTGAGTATTGAGGAGTCTGATGGCTTGGGGGAAGAAGCTGTTACACAGTCTGGCCGTGAGGGCCTGAATGCTTCGGTACCTCTTGCCAGATGGCAGGAGGGTGAAGAGTTTGTGTGAGGGGTGTGTGGGGTCGTCCACAATGCTGGTTGCTTTGCGGATGCAGTGTTTTTTTGTAAATGTCTTTGATGGAGGGAAGAGAGACCCCGATGATCTCTATTGATGCTCTCAATAGTCCCTCTATAGAATGTAGTGAGGATGGGGGTTGGGAGATGTGCTTTCCTCAGCCTTCGAAGAAAGTAGAGACGCTGCTGGGCTTTCTTGGTAATAGACTTGGTGTTGAGGGACCAGGTGAGGTTCTCCGCCAGGTGAACACCAAGGAATTTGGTGCTCTTGACGATCTCCACAGAGGAGCTATCGATGTTCAGCGGAGAGTGGTCACTCTGTGCTCTCCTAAAGTCAACAACCATCTCTTTTGTTTTGTCGACATTCAGAGACAGGTTGTTGGCTCTGCACCAGTCCGTTAGCCGCTACACCTCCTCTCTGTATGCTGACTCGTCGTTCTTGCTGATGAGACCCACCACGGTCATGTCATCGGCGAACTTGATGATGTGATTCGAGCTGTGCATTGCTGCACAGTCGTGAGTCAGCAGAGTGAGTCACCTTGATATAACAAATGTTATAGTATTGGTTTCTAATGTTTAAGAGCATTAATTATTATATGTAATATTTTTATAATGCACTTGTAATTGCTCATGACAGTAAACAGACTTGGCACTTTGGACGAAAGATGTTATCAGACTATTTTGATGGTGTATAAACACAACTTACCTGTTCTGTCGAGGCAGCATATATACTGACATTTTGCAAATTATGACTTGAAAGAACCAAACGTTGTGTGTATATATGTATGTGTGTGTGTGTATGTATATGTGTGTGTGTGTGTGTGTGTGTGTGTGTATATGTGTATATGTGTGTATATGTATATATATATATATATATATATATATATATATATATATATATATATACATACAATGGCATCCAAAAGTTTGGAATAATGTAAAGATTTTGCTCTTATGGAAGGAAATTGCAACTTATATCCATCAAACTGGCATTCAACTGATCACAATATATAGTCAGGACATTAATAATGTGAAAAATATCTATTACAATTTGAAAAAAAAAAAATGTAAACTACTTCAGAGAGTTCTCGTAAAAAATTCTCCACATGCAGCAATGACAGCTTTGCAGTTCCTTGGCATTCTAGCTTATAGTTTGTCCAGATATTAAAGATATTTGTCCAGGTGAAATTTCACCCCACACTTCCTGTAGCACTTGCCATAGATGTGGCTGTCTTGTCGGGCACGTCTCACACACCTCACAGTCTAGCTAATCCCACAAAAGCTCAATGGGGTTAAGATCCATAACACTCTTTTCCAGTTATATGTTGTCCAATGTCTGTGTTTCTTTGCCCTCTCTAACCTTTTTATTTTTGTCCTAATATTGACCTTAAGACATGCCAGTGTATTGCATACTGTGGCAACTCAAAAACTAACTCAAAGACGATGTTAAGCTTCATTTAACGAACCAAATATCTTTAAACTTTGTTTGATATAATTGCAAGTGATTTTATAGTACCAAATTAGCAATTTAGCATGATTACTATACTGTAGGATAAGGTGTTGAAGTGAAGGCTGCTGGAAATGGGGCCTGTCTAGATTTGATCAAAAAATGACTAGTGAATGATAGTGATGGTGCTGTTTTTTTACGTCAGTCCTGAGCATACTTTGTGATACATTTTTCCAACAATTGTTTACAGACAGATTGCTTTACTTTTAATTGACTATATCAATTCCAGTGGTTCAGAAGTTTACATACACTAAGTTAACTTTGCCTTTAAGCAGCTTGGAAAGTTCCAGAAAATTATGTCTAGCCTTTAGACAATTAGCTTCTGATAGGATTTGTACTGAATTGGAGGTGTACCTGTGGATGTATGTTGTATGTTAAGGCATACCTTCAAATTCAGTGCCTTTTTGCTTGACATCATGGGAAAATCTAAAGTAATATGCCAAGACCTCATAAAAATAATTGTGGCACTCCACAAGTCTGGTTCATACTTGGGAGCAATTTCTAAATGCCTGAATGTGCAACCTTCATCTGTACAAACAATAGAATGCAGGTATAAACACCACGGACCCACGCAGTCATCATACCACTTAGGAAGGAGATGCATTCTCTCTCTAGACATGATCGTAGTTTGGTGCAAAAAGTGCAAATCAATCCCAGAACATCAGCAAAGGACCTTGTGAAGATGCTGGAGGAAACAGGTAGACAAGTATCCATATCCACAGTAAAACAAGACCTATATCGACATAACCTGAAAGGCTGCTCAGCAAGGAAGAAGACACTGCTCCAAAACCACCATAAAAAAGCCTTTTTTTTTTTAACCTCAAAAATGTGAAAAACCGATTGACAATTTGTGGGCAGAACTTTAAAAGCATGTTCAAGCAAGGATGCCTACAAACCTGACTCACACCAGTCCTGTCTGGAGGAATGGGCCAAAATTCCATCAACTTATTTAAGAAGCTTGTGGAAGTTAACCCAAAACATTTGAGCCAAGTTAAACAATTTAAAGGCAATGCTACCAAATACTAACAAAGTGTATGTAAACTTCTGACCCACTGGGAATGTGATGAAATAAATAAAAGCTGAAATAAATCATTCTCTACTATTATTCAGACATTTCACATTATTCAAATAAAGTATTGATCCTAACTGACCAATGACAGGAAATGTTTTCTAGGATTAAATGTCAGGAATTTTGACTTCAACTTCTGACTTCAACTGTATATATATATATATATATATATATATATATATATATATATATATATATATATATATATATATATCCTATACCTACAACATCTAATATACAGTATAAATTACCTGTTGTTGATCTGGGAGATAAAGCTCTATTTCTGACGCTGAGAAAAGGGAGCAGTTACTGTGAGTAGTTTTATCTTGTTTCGAAATTTGGGGTCTGTCTGAGGTTGACACCTCTCATACATTTACCTAAACAGCAGAGCTTGGAAGGTCTGCTAGCCTGCACCAAATCTAGTGTGGTGAATGTGAGAAGTTGTGGGTGAGGAAACCTGGTGTATCTGATCTCACTCACAAGCGTGTTTGTGTTTAAAATTCAGAACTGTGCTGACTGACTGAGCCTTGAGTGTGGCTATTAAGGAGGATTCAGGGTGCCACTCGACGGAGTGTGAAATTACACCTGTTTGCTGTTTACACTCTCATATCTGCATGAGCCTGAAATCACCATAAGAATTACATTCAAATATTTCCATGAGACAGCCAGTGATATATGAAGGTCACAGAGGAAAATTGGGTGAATATTTGTTAGGGAGGTAATATGTCTGCTATTTTGAGTTGCATATTCAAACTCTTCAGTTTATATATGTAACCAATTGGAGAAATATCATGAAATTTAACTCAAGTCATAAATTGTACGTGGCCTCTTTAAGAACCAGAGTTTTACAACACCTGCTTTCCAGCACTCTCTCGTGTTAGAGACATGAGAACATACGTTGTGCAAGAGAGCTCCCGGTTTTGTTCAGTGTTTGAGAGTTCTTGGGTAAATATCTAATTTTAAACGCATTGCTGATAAATTGCATTAAATGTGTGTTCATGAGTCATTTGTAAAAATAAATATCATTTTTGAAGGATGCATGTGTGGAGTTTGACCACATTTTGGTGCACATGTGAGGACTGGGTATGTAAATTTAGTATTAATCATATCTCATTTAATGATTTATAGCCCAACGTGTTTTCCAATTAAGTGAACGTATAATGAGTGTTTTATTGTTTAAACTATGTAAAATAGATACAATTAATACTTTAATCATGTATTTTATTTTAATTTGATATTAGCCTCTACCATATTTTATTCGCATGGATGATTGTTGGTACCAGACGGGCTGGTATGAGTATTTAAGTAACTGCTGATCTCATGGGATTTTCACACACAACAGTCTCTAGAATTTACTTGGAATGGTGACAAAAAAAAAAACATCCTTTGAGAGAGGTCAACAGAAAATGGCCAGACTGGTTCAAAATGACTAAGTCTACGGTAACTCTGATAACTGCTCTGTATAATTGTGGTGAGATGAATAGCATCTCACAATGCTATATAAGACACACATGCATTTCTAATTTAATATCTGTCTTTAAAAATTATACAGTTGTAATGATGAAATGAAAATTTGAATCATATCCAACACTACAACAAGCAGTAATACACTTAAGTAAATATATAAGACAAAAATATGAAAGATACCTATTTTATAGGATATACATAACAGCATAAAGAACAGTTAAACAGAGTGAAGAAAATGGAAACAAACAAAAGAATTACAGGCTAAACAAATGCTTCAAACCCTCTTCAGATCTCCAAACATCCAAAACAATAGATAGACGAATGGACTGATAGTTGGTCAGATGGATGTAAGTATATATATGTGTCACGAACCCCGCTCCTCTGCCCCACCTCCGCTTCCTCGAGCACGCACACATGCACTCCGCGAGCGTGCTCGCTTCCCGCTCCCTCGCTCCGCCCCCTTGAGCTCGTACGCTCTTTTTCCTCCCTCGGGCTTCCAGGCCCGGTTTTGCTATTACGAGCTCTCGCTCGTAAACTATCTCCCCGATCTGGCTCACATGCCCGCTTCAGCCAGAACATTATGACCACCTGCACTCACGCGCTTCCAATCCCCACACATTAGTTTCACCTGCACTCGTCTCATCACCCGTCATTGTTTACACCTGCACTCGCACCTATATATATCACTATCCTTTCGTTTGTATGGGGTTGGTTATTGTATTTAGATTCCCGTGTTTTGACCCCCGCTAGTCTCATCTAGTTTTTCCCCCGCTAGTCTCGTCTAGTTTTGACCCCCCTGTGATTCGTTACCTCTTAGCTTGCCAGCTCCCCATTCCTCTCGTTCCCCTGTCTTTGTTCCCGCTAGTCTCGTCTTGTTCTTCGCCCTAGTTATACATCCTGTTTACCCCGACTTTGACCCTACGCTACCCCGACTATTCTACTCTGGATTTACCCTGTTTTGTACTTTTGCCTGCACTGTTTTTAATAACATTAAAAGCAGTTTCATCCAGCATTGTGACTGTCTCATCTTGTGTGTGTGTGTCCGGGTTACAGAATAACCAACCTCACCGTAGACAGTCACAATGTACTCCACGGATTCGCGCAGCTCTCTAGAGCGGATTTTCGTGGCGTGTTCTGAGCGCGGATTTGCGGCTGGGAGAGATTACCACGCACTCACGTCCCAGGGACAGCAGGTAAGCACTTTGTTTGACTTTTGTCACCCTGTTCTACCTGTTCTAGAGCCTCTCGAGTCTTCCACGACCTTTTTCCCCGAGCCTCTCACGGCTCTACTCCCAGAGACTCCCGAGCTTCCTACGGCTCCGCCTCTCGAGCCTCCTATGGCTCCGCCTCTCGAGCCTCCTACGGCTCCGCCTCTTGAGCCTCCTACGGCTCCGCCTCCCGGGCCTCCTACGGCTCCCCCTCCAGAGCCTCCCACGTCTCCACCTCCCGAGCCTCTCACGGCTCCCCAAAGACTCCAGAGCTTTCTACGGCTCCACCCCTCAAGCCTCCCAGGGCTTCTCCTCACGAGTCTTTCATGGCTCCGCCCCCTCCTTCCAAGCCTCTCAGGGCTTCTCCTCTAGAGTCTTTCATGGCTCCATCCCTCAAGCCTCTCACGGCTTCGCCTCTCGAGTCTTTCAGGGCTCCTCCTCCCCTCGAGCCTCTCAGGGCTCCACCCCTCGAGTCTTTCATGGCTCCACCCCTCAAGCCTCTCACGGCTTTGCCTCTCGAGTCTCTCAGGGCTCCTCCCCCTCTCAAGCCTCCTAGGGCTTCTCCTCACGAGTCTTTCATGGCTCCACCCCTCAAGCCTCTCACGGCTTCGCCTCTCGAGTCTCTCAGGGCTCCTCCCCTCTCAAGCCTCTCAGGGCTTCCCCTCTCGAGTCTTTCAGGGCTCCTCCTCCCCTCAAGCCTCCCAGGGCTTCTCCTCACGAGTCTTTCATGGCTCCACCCCTCAAGCCTCTCACGGCTTCGCCTCTCGAGTCTCTCAGGGCTCCTCCCCCCCTCAAGCCTCTCAGGGCTTCCCCTCTCGAGTCTTTCAGGGCTCCTCCTCCCCTCGAGCCTCTCAGGGCTCCGTCCCTCGAGTCTTTCATGGCTCCACCCCTCTAGCCTCTCACGGCTTCGCCTCTCGAGTCTCTCAGGGCTCCTCCTCCCCTCGAGCACCTCAGGGCTCCGTCCCTCGAGTCTCTCATGGCTCCACCCCTCAAGCCTCTCACGGCTTTGTCTCTCGAGTCTCTCAGGGCTCCTCCTCCTCTCAAGCCTCTCAGGGCTTCGTCTCTCAAGTCTTTCATGGCTCCCCCCCTCAAGCCTCTCGAGCCTTCCAGGGCTCGGCCACTAGAGGCTCCTACGGCTCTGCCTCCCGAGCCTCCTACGGCTCTGCCTCCCGAGCCTCCTACGGCTCCGCCTCCCGAGCCTCCTACGGCTCCCCCTCCAGAGCCTCCTATGGCTCCACCTCCTGAGCCTCCTACTGCTCTGCTCCCTAAGACTCCAGAGCCTTCTAGAGCTTCGCCTCCCGAGCCTCCTGCGGCTCCGCCTCCCAAGCCTCCTACGGCTCTACCCCCCCGAGACTACAGAGCCTGCCAGGCCGTCGCCTCGGAAACCTCCCATGACGTCACCTCCCTTGGCTCCACCTCCAGAGCCTTCCAGGCCTTCGCCCCTAAAGCCTCCCTGGGCTCCACCTCCAGAGCCTTCCAGGCCTTCGCCCCTAAAGCCTCCTTCGGCTCCACCTCCAGAGCCTTCCAGGCCTTCGCCCCTAAAGCCTCCTTCGGCTCCACCTCCAGAACCTTCCAGGCCTTCGCCCCTAAAGCCTCCTTCGGTTCCACCTCCAGAGCCTTCCAGGCCTTTGCCCCTAAAGCCTCCTTCGGCTCCACCTCCAGAGCCTTCCAGAACCCCACCTCCAGAGCCGCCTACGGTGCCGCCTCTGACGGCTCCGCCTTTCACGGCTCAGCCCGGACTTCCTGACCCTCTCCCTGTCCTGTGGCCTCTTCCCTGGCCTCCGGACCCTATTCCTGTCCGGTGGTCACCTTCCAGACCCCCGGACCCAGTCCCTGTCCTCCAGATGCCTTCCAGACCCCCTGACCCAGTCTCTGCCTTACGGCTGCCCCCTAGATCTCCCGACCACCCGCCTGTCCACTATGTTCCCCCTGACCTTACCTTGAACTGCCCATGGACTGTTTCATTTCCCTTTGTACCTTCTATCCCCCTTGGACTGCCCTCATATGGTTTGTGTGTTTTGTGGGTTTTCTGTTCCCTCGAGCTTACACGCTTGTTCTACCCCCACAAGCTCACACGCTCGTTCTGTTCCCTCGAGCTCACACGCTCGTTCTGCCCCCCGTGAGCTCACACGCTCATTCTGCCCCCGCGAGCTCACATGCTCGTTCTGCCCCCCGCGAGCTCACACGCTCGTTCTGCCCCCCGCGAGCTCACACGCTCGTTCTGCCCCCTCGAGCTCACACACTCGTTCTGCTCCCTCGAGCTCACACGCTCGTTCTGCCCCCGTGAGCTCACACGCTCGTTCTGCTCCCTCGAGCTCACACGCTCGTTCTGCCCCCGGCGAGCTCACACGCTCGTTCTGTTCCCTCAAGCTTAACAGCCGAGTGCGGCCGTCAGGAGCCGTCCGTTATAGAGGGGGGAGTACTGTCACGAACCCCGCTCCTCTGCCCCATCTCCGCTTCCTCGAGCACGCACACATGCGCTCCGCGAGCGTGCTCGCTTCCCGCTCCCTCGCTCCGCCCCCTTGAGCTTGTACGCTCTTTTTCCTCCCTCGGGCTTCCACGCCCGGTTTTGCTATTACGAGCTCTCGCTCGTAAACTATCTCCCCCCTCTGGCTCACGTGCCCGCTTCAGCCAGAACATTATGACCACCTGCACTCACGCGCTTCCAATCCCCACACATTAGTTTCACCTGCACTCGTCTCATCACCTGTCATTGTTTACACCTGCACTCGCACCTATATATATCACTATCCTTTCGTTTGTATGGGGTTGGTTATTGTATTTAGATTCCTGTGTTTTGACCCTCGCTAGTCTCATCTAGTTTTGCCCCCGCTAGTCTCGTCTAGTTTTGAGCCCCCTGTGATTCGTTACCTCTTAGCTTGCCAGCTCCCCATTCCTCTCGTTCCCCTGTCTTTGTTCCTGCTAGTCTCGTCTTGTTCTTCGCCCTAGTTATACATCCTGTTTACCCCGACTTTGACCCTCGCTCCCCTCGACTACTCTCCCGGATTTGCCCCCTTTATATCTTTGATTCCCCGGCTTTTGACCCTACGCTACCCCGACTATTCTACTCTGGATTTACCCTGTTTTGTACTTTTGCCTGCACTGTTTTTAATAACATTAAAAGCAGTTTCATCCAACATTGTGACTGTCTCATCTTGTGTGTGTGTGTCCGGGTTACAATATGTTTAGATGGATGGATTGACGGATAATGGATGGATTGACGGATAATAGATGGATTGAACTTTGTTTGTTTCTTTGTTTGTTTCTTTCTTTCTTAAATGTCAAACTGCTTAATATTTGTGTTTTTTATTTATTTATTTGTGTCACTCATTCCCACACGATTGGTCTACGCCTTCTTATGAGATTAAGTTATCCAAATAATCTGCTCGCTTGGTCTTTCTTTGTGCGGCTGAGGAACCGTGGATGAGTCGGGCTGCTTGACTCTTGCATGTTTTTACTATAATTTGTCTGTGCTGTTTGTTGAGTAGTCCAGTGGAGCTCATGGTGACAGATGATGTGAATTATTGATTGCAGTCTTCCTTAGTGTAGCAGGCCTTGTTCTTCTTCTTTCTCCACCCATCAGCCTCTCTCTGCCAGCACCACTCAACTCTTCCTGCCCTTTGCTCCTTCACCACCTGCAGACTGAGCTCTCTGGGGTTCAGGAAGATAAGAAGATTGATGTTCACTTTGGATTCAGTTCTGTTTGCCAAATCCCTGCATTTACATTCAGTTCAGGCTGTTTTCTGCACCCACTACCATACAGCAGTACTGAACTTCCTCAAAAAATGGCTACTGCTGCACTATTATAGATCTTATTAGGTGTAGATGCCATATTTATTTTTTGTAGATGAAAACCAGGCTGTTAGGTGTAGGAGTACACTTTTCAGTGGATTGTACTGCCATGTAGTAGCAGAAATCATGAAAGACCAAGTGAGGTTTTTCCAATATTCTACTCTCCCAAGAGTAGAGAAAATGTAACCTCAGTTTCCTGTTCTTGGCTAATTGGAGTGGTATCTGTGAGGTCTTCTGCTATATCAGCTTTAAGGTTTGATGTGTTGTGCTTTTTTAGGTGATCTTCTACTGTTGTAGAAGATGGATATTTCAGTTACTGTCACCTTCTTGACAACTTGAACTAGTCTGGGGTGCCTTTCCCGAACAATGACGTAACACTGCTTTACCACCATGGTACAATTCATTGTTGGAGAAATTAACTAGCTAGTCACAAATGTTTTTAGTCCTGAAGCCATAGTAACTATGTTGCCTCAACTACATTGGTTCAACAATATAGATCTGTTATTAATGATGTTATACAGGGTGGAGTAATACCTTCTGCAAATATTGAATTATAATAACTTATTACAAAAACACCAGAAATCCATTCAATGCGAGAAAGCTGATGAAGACACGAAAGTGGCATGCACTTTGTAATGATGCATTGCGCTGCAATAGTAGGGTTTCCCTCTACATCAGAGTTCAGGGTTCCCCCGACACACATGCGCACTCTTCAAAAATATAATAAATGGCACTTATTTATTAACATAAACACATAAAAGCCATGTTCTCTGACAACAACAGTGTGTGATAAAGTGCTTTCTCAGAGCCTTTAATGGCTGCATTTGCTTTTACATGACATTTCAGAATGACATTTTGTGCAAAACACCAGAATAAATAGTTTTCTTTAAATGCATGTAAATGCAGTCAAAGTCTTGACAGAATTAACGATAAATGTTCAAATGAAAGATATAGAAGCCTCTTTGAAGTTAAATGATGTCCACATAACAAACTAATGAGGAACGATGCTTCTAACCACAGGTAAAGTGCTGTAGTTTCAGCCACACAACTTTGCGACGCTGTTTGCAAATGTTTGTTGGAACTACGGTTTTGGGAAACACCAAATCACTGAACCATGTTGGTAAAGATAGATATTGCGACCATAGTTGGCTAACATTAATGTTTGGGAAACACACCCCTGCCTAGTCTTTAAGTATTCTGGCTAGTCTGGCATTGCCCTCTGATCTCTCTCTAACTCAAGCTTTTTTTGTCCATGGAACTGCCACTTGTTTTTGTATCATTCTCTATAAACAGTAGAGACTGTAATGCATGAAAATCACTAGATATGAGCAGATTCTGAGATACTCAAACCACCCCATTTAAAACTGACAAACATTTCACTTTCAAAATCACTTAAATCACATGTCTTGCACAATCTGATGTGTGGTTTGAACAACAACTGAACCCTTTGGCCATGCCTGATTGCTTGTATGCATTGAGTTGCCGCCACATAATTGGCTAATTAGATATTTGCCTTAACATAAGGTGTACCTAATCTTACAGACCAGACTTTTGACTATTGTCATTATCCACTTTACAGCTTATTCTTGCCAACATGTAAAACAACCTACCACAGTCCATTTTCTTTTTTTGGTGTGCCATTTAGAGATTTGTAAATCAATCACACTACAATAATTGACTGCCATGGATAAAACTCCCCCAGTTATGCCCTAGTCTTAACGAATGTTTGTACAGATGACACTGATGAAATTAACAGAAAAAGTGTTTTTGATTTTTATCAGAATTTCAGATCACAGAAAAGCAATAAATACTAATTACTAACAAAGGGGAATAGGACATTCTAATTCTGGAAATCCAGTTTACATGTTACAACATGCTTTAAACAAAACTCTGAAGATTTGTTTCCTTAAACCTCAAAACTATCACTATTCCAGCCACTAGTTGTTCCTCAGCAGTGTTCCTACATAGTACCAACTTTGTTCCTTTTTATAAATGATTTTTCATCTCTTGGTGGACATATAAAAACCTGCGCATCCTGAAAGTTTAATAATAGTCATGCAATTTGAATAGGAATTTGTGACTTTTTCAAGCGATTTCTAGTTGTGCAGTAAACATCAGAAAGTTTGTCACAATGTAAGTGAATGGATGCTAGTCAGTAGGTGTGCCATACAAAGCTGAAACTAAGGTGTACCTAATTAAGTGTCCACTTAGAGTATCTTTACAGTCTAGTGTCTCTCTGACCCTTGCAATGCGGCAAAACATTGTGAGAGATAAAATAGCTTTAGATTACAGCTGGAATACAGATGATCCAATTACGACCAAAGACCCCTGAGACATGCTGTATACAAGCCTGTACAGCATTGCTGTGCATCATATTGGACTGATTCTTCATCTTAATCTAGAGTCTCTAGTTACCTGGAAACAACTAAACATAGCATAAAACGTTATAGAGCATTTTAGCATGTCTTGCAGTGTTTTTTTTTTTTCTTTATATGAATGCAAAAGCTTTTGAAATGGAACTTCTGCTGCCCAAAATATAATTTCTGTATTTTATCCTTTGTCTCTAAACTGACTGTACAGGCCATTAGTGAGACTGTTATGTATTCTTATATAGCACATGGTACTGCTGCTGTCACATGTGTCATGGGCCATTTTTGGCCTGATGTATTGGAGCAACAGAGATCCCATGAGTCGAGGTGGTGGCATCCATAGTAGCTGGCGAAAAAAAGAAACAATTACCTTGCTGCAAAAATGTTAAACCTCATAAATATTTCAGCTTGCTTCTCGTCGTACAAGATTGTTGTTCCTCTCCACTGGCTGAAAATACTTTCTTCCCGGGCTGCATCTTACCTGGAGAGCCCCCAGCTCACATACCACAGCCGCTCTAGACAAGAGGGCAGTGAAGTGAAAAGTGGCAATGCTCATTGGGTCTGCAAAGACAATCAAGGCCCCATTTTGGGTTCCTCACATGCCTCATGGGGGTACCCTATGGAGATCCTCTAGGTACCCATTAAAATAACTACAAACATCCTATTTGTGTACTTAAGGAACTTCAAGATACTGTATATTTCAAGAGCCCTGAAGGCTTGTCCTTATGTTGAAGTTGTTGCAGGAATGGTTGACAGTTCTTAGTTCTTTTAGAGTTATTGCAAAAACAAGAAGAGTTTTTTGCAAAAAAAAAAGTTTCTCAGATAACTGAAAGGATCTCCAAAGGGTTCCACCTATGTTGCTTCTAAGACTCAATATTTCTAATTTGAAAGTGAGTTGCTGCAGAAAGCATACCAAATCAGTCACTTATGAGGTTCCATTTCAGAGAAGATACTGCCAGTCGGTTAGAAGGCAGCTGCCTATGTAGACAGGAGGCAATGTGGCAGCTAGATTTCAGAACACACCCATTGATTAGTCTCTCCCCACACCCTGATATCTTGCACATATTCACATACACACTTCCACCGTTTTGGGCTCTGAGGTGCATTGATTTCTCCATTAAGATGCACTCCAAAACCACAACGGCCCCCACAAATATTCTTATTAAAAAATCCAGTTTAGAATTTGTTGTGGTTTGGGTGAAATTATGTCTACGAGTTGTGAGTAGTTCCAAGTAGTTTCATATTTGTAATAGTTAACAAGATGCAGAAATATCCCTTGATGTGTGTTTTTAAAATGTATGGAGAATGCCTGGGAGTAAAATGAATACATTTGGCCCTATAGAACTGAAGTGAGATAAGAATTAAAAGTGTTAAGTAATTAAGGGTTATTTTTACATTTTGATCAAATGCATACAGTTTTGGATACAAAATACATGTTTTGTTTCCCCACAATTAAGCAAAATGGGTCCCTTTACAGTAAAATATAATTTGTGTCTGAAAACACTTTATATGCAGTCAAATCTTCTGTAAACAACATGCCATTAAGAGTTACAGTATGTTCATTGCAGAAATTAAGTGACGATTAAGTTTGCACATACACATTCATTTGCACAGAATGTGTATAAATTGAACATTTATAAATCACACTGTCCTGACAGAGGTTGCATGCGGAAGGCATTAGGACAAGAGAAGCTGAATTTCTCTCCCCCACTCAGCATGTCAAGTCACTCTGTAAAGATTGTCTCAAGATCTACGAATTTGATCACAATGGGGCAGGGATGGAATTGTGTGAATGAAATTGCTGATTTAGCATAAACCTTTACAGGCTCCTGTGTCCTGCCTGTTCTTTTTGGGAAGCAGGTGTGAGATCGAGGGCCCACAGGCCTGATAGATTTTTGCTGAGGCATGTTTTCCACATGCAGAACCTGTGGGCCCAACTTACTGGATCAGAGTATGGCTCTAATGGCTGCAATGAGAATGTGCAATACTGCATTCAGGCGTTCAAAATCAATATGGACCTGCTGTATGGATTTAGCCACGAAGATAAATTTTCAGATGTATCCTTGTGAAATATTATTTCTCCTCCCTCCTCCCTGATCATAAAATTGTGTGCCCTCTTTACTGTATCGATCAGTCAATAACGGGCTTCTCTGACATGGGTATACTATAATCAATACTTCCCATGTGGTACATGCATATTGGACGTTACAGTCTAAGCTTCACTAGCCTGCATGCTTAGCGAGTAATGAAACTTGATTTTGTGGGGATGTGTAGAGTTGTTGCATTTGACAGAGTGATCCTGTTTGTTAGCACAATAATTTATTTAATACATTACATTTTATTTTGGAAAGAATTGTTAAACTGGTTGTATAACTTTTGTATAGTAAAAATACCATGAATGGGCTACTTAAAAATGCTACAACTGTCTCTATGCCGAGGTTTTCGTCTGTTTATGTGCAAGCAGATACAGTATTTTTTGGTGTGTAGTGTGTTTGAGTTGCTTTGCCAATCTCAAAACCTTTTGGATGACAAAAAAATCTAATTATCTTCCAGAAAATATGGTATGGTCTTAGTAGTTTTCATTAAGAATACAGTTGTGACAATTAGTAAGCCCCTTGCTTGCCAGGCTGTAATAAATTCATATGAATATTAATAAATACAAAGCTGACCTACTATACATTCTACTATACCTACTATGTAATTTTTCAAACTAAACATTGGAAAACAAGTCCTATGTAAGTAGAGTTTTTAATAGGGCTGGGAAATTTAGCACATTTATTCTGTGATTTAATATTTTTTGTTTAGTGCATTAAAAAACATTGACGCAATTAACGCAGAGTAATTTTTTACTTTCTGTAACTTCATACGATGGGAGAAAGGTGTCTCGAGTTGTTCCTGGCAGGCTACTCAGCCTTACAGTCTCATAGGAAAAACCCAGGCGTCTTTGTACAATGGTTGAAACTTCACTAATGTTTCCCCCCACTTTCTGTGGATAAATTGGCATATATACATTTTCAGGAGTTACATGCTTGACTCGACTGCACATCCCAACACAGAAAGGAAACTAATTGTGTGGAGCATTGCATATTTAACCTAGTCATAACATGTGACGCATGTCCTGGGCATGATGAATAACAGTGGATTTACTGAGTGGAGAATGGAGACTTCACCCACAAGCTGTGAACCGTCACAGTGTAGTTTTAACAGTAGTGTAAATAAGGCAACAATCCAGTTCTTTTTCCAGCCATTTTCACTCCTTGATTGCACATTGGTTTACATGCATAATTAAATGTTCTCCAGAATACAACACAAGTCTTCAAAGGGATATCATGTAGAATGCAATGAATGTGATTGAGTGACTTACAAGTAGCAGCTAATAAGTAACCTTGAACTTGCATAGAGATGTTCAGGTAAGCTAAAGGACCCTTTACTTTGACTGTGCCCCCAGGAACTCCCTGATTCCAGGGTTGAGTTGGCAATTGATACAGAGAAGATAGTGTTCTACTTTGTGGAAGTGCTTATTTACATGACTGACACACTGGGATCACCTTCAAAGCAGCTGGTAATGAGATGGGACAAGTGAGGGGGGAGACTGGCCGCTGCATGTGCACGGGACTTCCGGGGAATGCACTGAATTATAAATGAGATTTCTGCACAAGAAATGTGACAGTTAGCTTTAATTCCCCATTTAGCTGGAATGGGCTCAGACAAGACTGTGCTAACTAATCAATAGAGCTCTGCTGCATATGTTGTCTGTGCTCCTCAACTCCTCAGAAAGGGCAAGACTCAGATGCATAGGACACTTTTTTTTAACTCCACTCTGCTCTGATTTGCGTTTTTGTAATTGAATGAGTTTTTCTGCATGTGCATGGCTTTATGCATTTATGGATTAGAAGTTTAAGAGGGAAGCACTCCACACCATAAATATGGATTTTCCAGATTGTATCTCCCTGAAGGCATTTCCCCTGGTCGGCACTGGAGCTGAACTTCAGTTGATCTTGATCCGTGTCTGATAAAATATAGAAATGCAAATAGTCAAAGTCATTTTTTATTTGTATAGCGCCTTTCACAACATCCACCGTTTCAAAGCAGCTTTACAGAAGATCATGCATTAACAGAAAATGAAACCGTAATATCTATAATGTCAGAGTCATCATTGTGTAGTTTGATAAAATACGATTGTGAATTGTGTTTACAAATAAGTAATTAAATTGTAATTGTATTTAGAAACCCAGTGAGCAAGCTGAAGACAACTGTAGCAAGGAACACAAAACTCCATGAGAAGTTGGTTAATGGAGAAAAATAACCTTGGGGAGAAACGTCTAGGTTACTGTTGTAACCCCCATTTCTGGAGGAGAGACGAGACGTTGTGTCGAATGAAGCAACACTAGGGGTCTTTCTTGAAGGCCTCCGTTAACTCTGAACTTGAAAAGGCCAATGAGAAACAGAATTTGCATGTCCCTCCCCCGGACATACGGGTATAAAAGGAGGGAATCATGCATTTGCCCATTCCTTTGCACTTAGGAGCCCAGAATGAGGTTCGGCCGTTACAGTGGCTCGTTACAGCAATGTGGCCGGGGGGACACAACGTCTCATTCCCTCCATCAGGGAACAGGGGTTACCATAGTAACCTAGATGTTCCCCTTCACCACTCAACGTGGTGTCGAATGAAGCAACACTAGGGCTCCCTATTCAATCACGCCATGTGCTGAACCATGTACATGAACTGCTGATGCAGGTGTGGGCAGGCAGTTGCATGCCAAAGCAGCAGGCTGCGTCAGACTGCACGTACTCTTCCCCAACACCCCATAAAAGCATCAAAAACTTTTTAGGTTATTTTTAGGCATGAGAGCAGGCTGTGCCAGCCGCGCCTTTTCTCTCTCTATGTTTCTCGCATAGTGTTAAAGTGGCTGGGGCCATTTAACACTATAACACACATTGGGGAAGGCGTTCTTTTCCAACTTCTATTCTTTCAGGGGGAAAAGACCCCACGGGGAGGTTAAATGTTGCGAATATGTCACATGGGTTTTCAGGCCACATGTGGAAGTGTCGCCGTGGTAGATCCTACCTAGTGAGGAAGGAGTTACTACAAACACAGTGACCGGGGGACAGAGGGGACTGCCTAAAGGAGATGTGGGTCCGCCAAGAGGGGGACCATACCGCGGAAAATACACACAGGGGGATTAATCCGTGATGGCCAAACCCTGTGGATTATCTATTCCAGTACAGAGTAGTTAGTACCCATAGTTGGTCTGGTCGGGAATTCCTCCCCTGAATTCACAGACCAGAGGGCTTGGGAGGAAAGACATTCAGGGAGAGCGAGTTTAGTGCACTCTCCTGGGAGAAAGCGCACATTTGATCGTCTCAGTGGAGGGGAATGATGCTATGTGCATGCGGAACACCCAGTCAGCCATTCTGTATTACCAAGTTCTACGTGCTCGGACCTGCAAGAATACGGGATGAAACCGACTCCACCCTGAGATTGTAGAATCTCATAAAGGTATTGGGTGTTGCCCAGCCCACTACTCTGCAGATGTCTGATAGAGAGGTGCCGTTGGCCAGTGCCCACAAGGATGCCACACTTCTCGTCGAGTGTGCTTGAACCCGGTGGGCTAGCCTCTGTTTGGAAACAGCGTCCCCTTTCCGCTGTCCACCAAAGCAGACAAAGAGCTGCTCAGAACATCTCAAGCTTTGCATGCGGTCCACATAGGTAAGCAAAGCACGCACCGGACACAGGAACGGCTGGGTCTGCCTCCTCCCTGGGCAGCGCTTGCAGGTTCACTACCTGGTCCCTGAAGGGGGTCGTAGGAACCTTGGGCACGTAATCCAGTCGAGGTCTTAAGATGACATGGGCATCTGCTGGACCGAACTCCAGGCAGGTGTCGCTGACAGAGCGCTTGCCGGTCCTCAACCGACTTGATGGAAGCGAGCGTGATCAGGAGGGCCGTATTCAAGGAGAATGCTCTGAGCTCGCCTAATTCTAGTGGCTCATAGGGGGGTCTCTGGATGCCTCAAAGGACCATGGAGTGATCCCATGAAGGGAACAGGCATGGCCTGGGAGGGTTCAGCCTACGGGTGCTTCTAAGGAACCAGATGATCAGGTCATGCTTCCCTAAGGACTTACCAACCACTGCATTGTGGTGAGCCAATATAGCGGCTACATAAACCTTCAAGGTGGAGGGGACAGACTCCTGTCCAGCCTCTACTGCAGAAATGAGAGCACTGACCTGACAGCGCATCTCTGCGGGTCTTCAGATTGGGGAGAACAATTCGCAAATAAATGCCACTTCAGGGTGTAAAGCTGCCTGGTAGAGGGGGAACTCTGGCTTGGTTGAGCGTGTCTATGACAGCAGGTGGTAGGCCACTTAGATCTTCCGCATCCCATCCAGGGGCTAGACGTCGAGGTTCCAGAGGTCTGGGCGTGGATGCCAGAGGGTGCCCCCGGGAATTCTTCAGGGAGGTGCTGTCACGAGAAGCATGAGATCCAAGAACCAAGTCTGTGTAGGCCAATAGAGGACTACTAGAGTGACTTGTTCCTCGTCCTCCATGACTTTGCACAGCACCCGTGCAAGTAGGCTCACTGGGGGAAATGCGTACTTGCCCCCAGGGCCAGCTGTGTGCCAGCGTGTCTGTCCCGAGGGGAGCCTCCGCTAGGGAGTACCAGAGCGGGCAGTGGGAGGTCTCTTGGGAAGCGAACAGGTCTACATGTACTTTGCCGAACCACTCCCAAATCAGCTGGGCGACCTGGGGGTGGACCCTCCACTCTTGTTGAGGCTGCCCAGGATATGGGTGGTGCGCAGCAACCTGAGTGCTGCTGACTCCAAAGGAGGAGATGGCGGGCAAGTTGCGACATGTGACGAGAGCACACACCGCCTTTGCGATTTATGTACGTTATCATGGTGGTGCTGTCTGAATGGATTCAAGACGTGCTTGCCCCGAATTAGTGGGAGAAACCTCCACAGGGCAAGAAATACAGCCAGCAACTCTAGGCAGTTGATGTGCCAACCCAGCCAACCCCGTTTGGAGGCATCTGTGGTGACCAGAACACTTGGGGACACCTGCTTGTCGACCTCCTGCATCTTAACCAGGTTCAGCCACAGGTGACGTTCCTGGACAACGAGGGTGGCAATCGACATTTGTGGCCCGGAGGGCGAGGTCGCTCACAGAGCGCAGTTCCTGCAGCCCGTCGGGGTCAGGACTACCCAAGTGCAGCTCTTTAAGTGCCTTGGCCTGGTGGACTTGCAGGAGGGCCATGGCATGCAGGTTAGAGGTGCTTTGGCGGTCAGTGACGACATCATCATTCAGGCCTTGGAAGGGAGTACTGTGCGATCTCGCCATGTGGCGGAGTTTTCAGGACACAGGTGGATCTCTACCACTCTGTCCACCTTGGGGACCTCTGTCCACCTTGGGGACCTCTGCACACCAGTGCAGCAATGGCTGCACTGGTGTGCAGAGAAGGAGAAAGCCACTGATACACTCCATAGATCCAACAGCAAAAGCTCTGCAGAGGTGAGTGGAACAGAAGTGATCTCAGCTCGCTGATCGCACAACTGCTCGGCTCCAAAGAAAAAATCTGATTGGACAGATGTACGATTCCTTCCTTTTATACCCAAATGTCCGGGGGAGGGACATGCAAATTCTGTCTGCCAATTTCTCATTGGCCTTTTCTCAAGTTCAGAGGTAATCGAGGCCTTCAAGAATGACCCCTTGTATCGCTTCATTCGACACAACGTCGAGTGAGAGCCAGAAAGGGAACTGGCCCAACAGTGAGCCTGGTTCCTCTTCTGTCAATCATCATTAATATAATGCCAATATTATGTATGTGTAGTGCAAGTCATGGTTTAAAATTATTAAACTAAGGGTCAGTGTTTAAACAAAGATTTTGTAAGAAAGGTAAGATTAATTACTAATGTCTTTGAAGTTCATCCTGGATTAACTGCAGATGTTCACATAGATGCATTGTCCTTTGTTAGTTGGCCGATGAAGGGTTTTGTTGACAATTAATTGATAGTCTATGTACTTCATTATAAGAGTTGTGTCCATCAGTAGGCCAAGGTGATGCATGCAGAGAGATTAGTGAGATGCATCGCAGTTCAACTGGCTGGTAATTTCGGTGAGGTCTATCCTAAGTCCAAGGTTCAGGCAACTGCATATGATGTTGGCATCAGTTCATCCTTTGAAGACCATCGTAATAGACTGACTTGATGTTTGGCTGGCACCGGCTGCATTTAGTCATCATCACTCAGAGACATGTAGCATTGGAGTGCAACACGAAGCAGGAATGGAGCTGGATCCAGCCGGTTCTGATGACCTCAGGATAGGAGTCCCAAGGTTGAGACATGGATACTAATAGAATAATATTAGCATTGATGCCATTCAATTTATTGCAGAGTTATAGATCATGATCAAAGTTTCTGGTTCTGGCAGACCTAACTAAAGCAGCCTAATTGTTAGTTGAAGGATAAATTAGGTTTATGCCTTGCTAAATAGATGTGTCTTTAGTCTAGACTTTGAGTCAGTGTGACTGCATCTCGAACAGTGTTAGGGAGACTATTCCATAGTTTACGAGCCAAATATGAAAAGGATCTTCCTCCTCTTGTGGATTTTGATATTCTAGGAACTATTAACAGGCCAGAGTTTTGCGATCATAATGAACGTGATGGGATATAGCGTGGTAGAAGGTCACTTAATTACTGCGGAGCTAGACCATTCGAAGCTTTGTACGTAGTTAACATAATTTTTAAATCAATACAAAATAAAATTATCAGTTGAATTAATGCACGGTATAAAACTTTTACAGTTACAAAATTCCTGCAATTTTGTTGTGTGAACTTAACTACTACTTGAACTCGCATTCATTGAAAAATAATGTGATTGACCAACCTGGTCTCATGACAAGTTGTAAAAATAGTAAGAGATGGCAAAAACATACAAATTGTTCAAGTTTACTCTTATAAATAAAAAAATAAATGAACCAACCAATGATGTTATTGTGATTTATTTTCTTCTAAATTTAACCCCTAACCCTGAAGTCTAACTCAAAACCCAAACCCTAAACATAACCATGTTTTTAATTGGAAAAAACTTGTGTACAATTGCCAAGTCACACAATATTGTACAATTTCACCATCTCCTACAAATAATTACAAGTTAATACAAATTAAAAGTGTATGAATGTCATTTAGAATGCTTCTTCTGAGGTTTGTATTGAGCTTTGTTAGTGGGTGTATACATTTTTCACTGTGGACGTTTGTTTTTTTGCAAACATAAATGAGCAGATACTCATAACATCCAGAGACAAGATATACAAATTTTAAGCAGGTCAGTAAACATAATTACTAAGGCAATCATTTAAACGTTATTAATTCTTTATTCATTATAAATCATAAAAGCAAATATGTGTACAATGTGAACATTACATAGAAGTATGTGTGTTAATAAATATACAATACCTTGTTGGTTTGGTTATGTAATTTTGGCAGCACCACTTTTACACAAATGATTGCATCCTTGATTATTTGATAGCTACATAGAACAAAGATAACAAAGAAAAATGAAAGAATTCATATTCATGTCAATAGACAACAGTTTTAATTATCAATAATGTATAGAAAAAGAACAACACTGAACAAACATCATCAAGCTGATGCTAACTGATGCTAACAAACGAAAGTACTAATGAAATGCTAATGAAAGTACTTATAGCGAGAACATATTATTGATGCTTCAGACATACACATTTTGTGTCAAAGCAGCCAGCAGTATCAAATTAAATCTTTATAAAAATTATTCAATTGTATACATATGAGAATATGTAAGGTATGAAAAGATATTAACTAATACGGCTTGTAAAAAAAAATGGCAGAGGTTATTTGCACTAAGTGTAAATCGCTACCAAAAGTATCTTCTTTGCATTAAGTGCATACAGTATATACAATAAACATACAGTATAGGGGTGTCACTGCAGTGTGTTTATTGTTTACTTAGAGTCCCACAGACACCCTACCCTTAAACCTAACCCTAACCACCCCTTACAAAAATTAGCCATGGTTTTACTACAGTAACCGTAGTATCACCATGGTATTTTGTAGTTAAATCAAAGTAACCACAAAATAAAACATTGTTACTGTATTAACATCTTATTACTGTAGTAACACCATGGTTAATTGCATTTAAACTATGGCTTCCACCAAAAAACACGGTTCCCCTTCTGTCACTCACTCAACGTTGTGTCGATGTAGTGACACTAGGGGTCGCTCTTGAGAGCCCCGAACACAATGAGAATTCTCAAATGGAATTTGCATGCCACTCCCCTGGACATAAAGGTATAAAAGGAGAAGGATTGCCCACTCTCATTCAGATTATACTACTGCTGTTACATTCACCTCTTAAGAAGCATATGCTTTTGGGTATATGCCGCATTTCCAGCGGCTTTCTCTCCTTTTGCACTTTGAGTGCAGATTTCGCCCCTCGGTGCTTCGACAGTGCTAAAAGAGTGTATATTCCTGCTAAAGAGTATATGTTCTCTATTAGAGCACACACATTGATGTTGAACGTCTTTTTAAAGATGCCTTTCCGCCTTTGTGTGATTCCTGGATGCGGTCGTTATCTCTCCACCTCCGATGGTCACGAGTGCTGCCTCACGTGTCTGGGCAGCGATCACACTGAGGCAGCGTTTGTGAATGGTTCGTGTTCTCATTGCGAGAATATGACCATGGCAATGTTGTGGTTGAGGCTAAACACTGTTTCGCCGGGTAATTCCCAGCGGACCTCCTGTTCTCCAGCATGCTCGTTTGCTCCCATCTGGTTCCAAAATGAGACCAGCCAGCCTCAAGGCCAGCTTGACATCTCTTTTGGGTCTTTGATTGCTGCATCGGAGAGCACACTGGCGATGTCAGATGCTGAGTATCCGACTGTGCTTCCACCTTTGTGTCTGCCCAGCCAGTCTGAGGCTGACGTAGAGCTGACCACCATGCTTGCCCGGGCAGCCACGAGTATCAGGTTGGACTGGAAACCTCCACCATCCCCTGAGCGCTTGTGGCTTGATGATTGGTTCCTGGTTTCAGGGCGGCTGTCACGGTCATACACAACCTTTCGCTGTCCGAAACAGACTTACGGGTTCATCCGCTCTCACTACCGTCAACAGCGGGGTGGTCCATAGATACACGGAGGTCCCTCAGGTGGATAAGGTGGTTGCGATGCACCTGTACTCGCAAAATACTGACATCTGGCGGGGATCGTCTGGCCCTCCCCTCCAGACTCTGTAGGACTTTGTCATCTCTGGCAACTAAAGCCTACAGTACCGCTGGACAGGCCATCTCTGCCCTGCATGCCATGGTCCTCCTGCAGGTACACCAGGCCAAGGCACTAAAAGAACTGCACATGGGTGGTCCTGATCCCGATGTGCTGCAGAAGCTGCGCTCGGTGACCGCCCTCACCCTCTGAGCGATGATGATCATGGTACGAGCACTCGGGCAGGCAATGTCCACCTTTGTGGTCCAGGAGCACCACCTGTGGCTGAATCTGGTCGAGATGAGGGACGCCGATAAAGTGCACTTTCTCAATGTGGCTATCTCCCAGATGGAACTTTTCGGCGACACCGTTGAGGACTTCCCCCAGCAGTTCTCGACAGTGAAGAGCAGACGGAGGCCATCTAGCACATCTTGCCCTGGTGCGGCTCAAGATCCCACACCCCGTCTGCTCGCCGAGGGCATCACACCAGGCGCAGCTCTGGGCCCCAGCGTAGAGCCCCCCGAAGGAAGCTGATGCCCCCATCTCACGGGCTGGCACGAGGACCCGGAAGGCTCCTAAGTAGGGTGATCACCTGGCTATTGCTCTGTTGCAGGTCAGCAGACCTGATTTTGCAGGACAATGTGGGACACGAGGGAGAGATAACTTACTATTATTGTACTAGGTGAATAAATATTGATTTTATATTAGCTGTATTTTTGCAGTGATGTTAAATGTTAATGACTGTGCTGACTGGCGCTGTGAACGTCACTCAGTTTGGTATAAGATCTATGATACAAACTCATTTTAACAGCATTTACCTACTCAATCTAAATATAATGAAGTGAAAATAATAATCGAATCATTATAAAGCACATTTCCAAATAAGCACATCAATTCCAGTAGGAAAGACTAGAAAGATTAAGATCAGGGCCTTCTAGGATCAGACTCCCATTCAAGATGCTAACGCAGAAACACATTTGATGTGCGTCATGCATCAAGTTAGACCCTTCCTATGGTTTGCTATGGTATCAGTACAAGGTCCTCCCCTTTGGCCTCTCCCTGTCCACTCGCGTTTTTGTAGGCGATGCTCACGAAAGTCGCTGAAGCAGCTCTTGCTCCATTAAGGGAAGTGGGCATCCGCATACTCAACTGTCTCAACAACTGGCCGATTCTAGCACACTATCGAGAGTTGCTGTGCATGCACAGGGACCTGGTGCTCAGGCACCTCAGCTGTCTTTGGGTCAACTGGGAAAATAGCAAGCTCTCCCCGGTTTAGAGCATCTCTTTTCTCTGCATGGAGTTAGACTCACAATGATAGCATGCCTCACAAGCGAACGCACGTAGTCGCTGCTGAACTGCCTGAAGTCATTGAAGTGGAGGACAGTGGTTCCACTGAAACATTTTCAGAGGCTCCTGGGGCATATTGCTTCCTCAGCGGCGGTCAAGCCACTCGGGTTCATGCATATGAGACCACTTCAGCAATGGCTTCAGACTCGAGTCCTGAGATGGGCATGGTGCCACAGAACACATCATGTAGCCATCACACCACTCTGCCGGCACTTATTCAGCCCATGGACAGACCTCATTTTTTGCGGGCAGGAGTTACCCTACAGCAGGTGTCCAGACGCGTTGTGGTCACCGCAGGCGCCTCCAAGTTGGGCTGGGGTGCCGTATGCAATGAGCACGCAGCCGCTGGTTCTAGGACAGGACCGCGACTGGGTTGGCAAATCAACTGCCTAGAATTGCTGGCTGTACTGCTGACCCTGCGGAGGCTATTGTCATTGATCCATGTAAGCATTTGTTGGTCCTGATGGACAACACAGTGACAGTATCGTACATAAATCGTCAAGGCGGCGTACGCTCTCCTTGCATGTCTCAACTCGCTCGCCATCTCCTCCTCCTGGAGTCAGTGACGGCTGAGGTCGCTGCGGACCACTCAAATCCCGGGCAGTCTCAATGCTACAGCGGACGCGCTGTCGTGGCAGGCGATGCTCAGCGGAGAATGGAGACTCCACCCCCAGGTGGTCCAGCTGATTTGGAGTTGATTAAGAAAAGCACAGGTAGACCTGTTCGCTTCACGAGAATCCTCTCACTGTCCGCTCTGGTATTCCCTGATGGGAGCCCCCCTCGGGACAGACGTGCTGGTGAGAAAACATAGAGATTTACTGTCGTAACCTCCGTTCCCTGATGGAGGGAACAAGATGTTGTGTCCGTCTTGCCACAACGTTGTACTAGCCACTGAAATGGCCGGACCTTGTCTCGGCTCCTCAGCACAAAACCTGAATGAGAGTGGGCATTCCTTCTCCTTTTATAACCGTATGTCCAGGGGAGTGGGATGCAAATTCCACTCGCCAATTCTCATTGGCCTTTTCTCAAAAGAATAGAGGTGTTCGTGGCTCTCAAGAGCAACCCCTAGTGTCACTACATCGACACAAGGTCTCGTTCCCTCCATCTGGGAACGGAGGTTACGACAGTAACCAAGATGTTAATACAAAATTACTGTAGTAAAACTATAGTTCATTTTACCCAGGTCAGACCTTTTTCTCAACTGCCCGACCGTCAGCGTGACTAAATAACTGCGAGGATATCAAACTTTATGTTGTATTTTTTATTGTAAGTAGTAAGAAAGGAAATATTAATATTGGAGACAGGAAAAAGGATGGGAAAGAATGGGACAAAAGGCAGAATTGAACCTGCATCTTCTGCATGATAAAGCACATCCACACTGTCATTACATCACACACCATTGCATCTTAACTAGGGGTAAAGTTTGTCTTTAATTTCAGTGTTTCCACCAGACTTTTTGAGTGCAAATTGCAGTGCTGTGGGGTAGATGATGTGTGGTGCAAAAAAAAAATCATGTTTGTTTATTGAATTCAAGTTTTTGGTTCAAATGTAAAAATATGCTGGCAATTGTTCAGAAATTAGGTCCATTTTAGTAAGGTGTAAACCGGCCAAACATCCTTCAAGTTAAACATGCAATGGATTTTTCCTGACTTTGACATCATCAGCTAGGGTCTGTAGGTTGTGTAGTGGTAGTGAAGAGAAACATTTTTATCAAATCTCCAATGACTCGTGTGAAATTCAAATGCAGTCCTACAACCACGAGAGATGAAGCAGACTGCCATTCACAGAGATGAGTGATACAGCACCCAGCGCTCTGTCAGGATGGCAATCGATCGCAGCAAACCTTGTCTTTATAAAAGGCATATGAGAAGAAAAATCTCGAATAAACATCTCTTTAGCTTAGCTTGCTTACAACAAAGCTACCCTTTCTGTCAGCCAGAAATTCCTCAGAAAAAAAAGATGCACGTGTGATCAATTATGGATGCGCTGTCTCCTACCCCTGGAGTTGGGGAACACATTAGGTAATGCAGGAGCTCTATTTAACTAGATGGGCTTGTTAATGTGTCCCGCTTGGAAAGGCCTCCGGATCCTTTTGAATGGGGAGGGAAAATAATTTTTGGAGATAGTAGATAAGAGAGTGCTTGCTTGGAGTTAGCACAGCGTTCTGAAGAGAGGAGTCACCCCTTCTATGTTTGAGTCAAGGACGTACAAGTGGGCATCAGGCATAAATGGCATCAAGGACATCATTGATGCTCTAGGAACGGTCTGCTGATTACAGTTTGTGCTAGAGTCATTGTGTTGAGCTCTTCTATTGCAATGGAGATTTAAATTAATGATGCTTCTTTTGTAGTTTTGAACTCCTGGTGGTATTTAATTGTTGTCAAGTGCGTGGTTCCATTTATTTATTGTTTCACTTGAACTTTGAAACAGCAAAGAGCTACCGCAGGGGATTTTAATAATGCAAAATGTGTACTTACTCTTTGTGATATATTTAATCAAACATGAATGGAAGGTAATTGTTGTGTGTGCCACTGAAGACTGTCCACATTCAAGTAAAACGTGACTTCTTAGTGAACATCTTTTCTAGAGCATCTTGCTCTTTGCCAATTTACATTATACAACTGTGTTGAGTATATAGTATATAATAGTGCTGAGGATTTTGATTCATTTGTTCATTTAGATTTTGTTCATTGATGTGCTTCGTGACAATGTCTGTAGATTGAATATTTTATGCTAGTAGTATTTTATGTGATGAGTGAGTCATTGAACCATTGACTCAATTACTGACGAAGTGATTTGTTAAACAGCACGAAGTCGTTCATGACCGAAACAATGGAGGTGAACGTCTAGGTTACGTATGTAACCTCCGTTCCCTGATGGAGGGAACGAGACGTTGTGTCGAAGAAGCGACACTAGGGGTCTCTCTTGAGTGCCGAATATGCCCCTTATCTATGAAAAAAGGCCAATGAGAATTAGGCAGACAGTATTTGCATACCCCGCCCCTGGACATACGGGGTATAAAAGCGGAAAAATACGTCAAATTCATTCAGGAGTTTTCTGAGGAGCCGGAAATGGTCCGGCGACCACAGTGACGTGGCTCAGCAACGTGGCCAGGAGGACACAACGTCTCGTTCCCTCCATCCGGGAACAGAGGCTACATACGTAACCTAGACGGTCCCCGTCTGTCGCTCACTTTGACGTTGCAACACTAGGGGTCCAATTTAAATCACGCCATGCGCTGAGCCGTGGGGAAAAACATCACGTGGGCGGTGGTAGATCCAACCTCAAGGAGGGGGGAGTTGCTACAGCACGGCGAACGGAGGGCAGCTGGAACTGCCTAAGGGAGACGCGGGTCCACTCGTAAGGGGACCGTACCATGGAAAATACACACAGGAGTCCACGCAGGAGTCCCGACCTGTGGAGCACCTATTCCAGTACAGGGTAGATTAGAGTACCTGCAGTGGATTGGGTCGGCAAATTCCTCCGCTGACCCACAGTGCTAGGGAGGAGTTATCCAGGGATCCGAATGTACGGAATCTCCTGGGAGAGAAAGCACACAGTTTTACCTCTGCCGAGGGAAAGGGCGCTAGGTGCAAGCGATCCACCCGGCCAGACCGTCAGCGCGTTACCGAGTTCTACCGGCTCGGACCGGAGAAAACATGGGACGATACTTACTCAACCCTGAGATTGTAAAATCTCGCAAAGGTATTAGGTGTTGCCCAACCCGCTGCTCTACATATGTCTGCCAGGGAGGTGCCTCTGGCCAGTGCCCACGAGGACACAACACTCCTTGTTGAGTGTGCTCGGACCCGCAAGGGGGGGGCACGGCCTGGGTGTGATAGGCCAATGAAATGGCGTCAACAACCCAGTGGGAAAACCTCTGTTTGGAGACAGCGTTCCCTTTCCGCTGTCCACCAAAGCAGACAAAGAGCTGCTCAGAATGTCTAAAGCTCTGCATGCGGTCCAAGTAGGTATGCAAAGCACGTACCGGACACAGCAATGAAGGGGCTGGGTCTGCCTCCTCCCGGGCAGCGCTTGCAGGTTCACTACCTGGTCTCTGAAGGGCGTGGTAGGAACCTTGGGCATGTAGCCCAGTCGCGGTCTTAGGATCACATGTGTGTCTGCCGGGCCGAACTTCAGGTAAGTTTCACTGACAGAGAACGCTTGCAGGTCCCCGATCCTCTTGATTGAGGTGAGAGAGGGCCCTGAGTCCAACTCATACTCACAGAGGCTCGAAGAGGGGGTCTCTGAAGGCCCGTGAGGACCACTGAGAGATCCCAGGAGGGGAACAGGCTTGGGCGGGAAGGATTTAACCTCCAGGCACCTCTTAGGAACCTGATGATTAAGTCGTGCTTGCACAAAGACTTGCCTTGGAGTGGGCCAGAATGAGCCAGTCGTCGAGGCAATTGAGTATGCGGATGCCAGCTTCTCGGAGCGGGGCAAGGGCTGCCTCTGCAACTTTCATGAAGACGCGAAGGGACAGAGACATGCTGAAGGGGAGGACTTTGTACTGATACGCCTGGCCGTCGAACGCGAACCGTAGGAAGGGTCGGTGTCGAGGCAGAATTGATACGTGAAAGTACGCGCCCTTCAGGTCTACCGCTGCGAACCAATGTAGATGCTGGACGAAAGTTAAGATGTGTTTTTGCGTGAGCATTTTGAACAGGAGTTTAAGGAAGGCCCGGTTGAAAACTCGCAAGTCCAAGATCAGTCATAAGCGGCCGCCTTTCTTGGGTACGATGAAGTAAGGGCTGTAGAAACCCTTCTTCATCTCGGTTGGGGGGACAGGCTCTATCGAGTCTATGAGTAAGAGAGTAGCGATTTACACTCGCAGGGATTTGGCATGTTCGCCATATACTGTGGAAAAGCAGATGCCCACAAAGAGGGGTGGAGGCTTGGCAAACTGAATTGCGTAACCGAGTCGAATGGTCCGGGCCAGCCAGTGTGACTGGTTGGGAAGTGAAAGCCAAGAATCCAAGCTCCGTGCTACGGGTACCAAAGGGACGATTATTTTTGATGTACCCGGTGGGGCTTCGCAGCGGGGCGGAGCAGGTAGTACGGCGTCGGGAGGTCGCGAACGCGTCCCGAGGCTCTGGTGCTGAGAAGGGACTCGAAGCACTTACCTTGCTCCGCACACCCAGCAGGGGGTGGGTTAGTGACTGAGGAGGAGGTCCTGTAGCGGCATCCTCTGGACTCGTCAGAACCGGCCGGCCCAGGTACAGTCGTGGGGCTTAGGTCGGGGGGTCCATGCCGGAACTGTTGAGCATTTGCGGACCAGGCGACCTAGAGACAAAGTAAATAGCACTTTTACTAGTGCCTGAATTCTCAAAAAGTAATATCCACTTTTTTGAGAATTTGTGTACCACAGCCCCATCTAGGGGATAGGCAGCAAATTAAATAAATTCAACAAAAGATTCTCCTCCCAGCCCTCCACCGGTGGACTGAACGGTCTGCATCGGTTGGTCCCTGGGTTGATCATCTCAGGAGCGCCTGATAGCCTTGCAGGTCCTCGAGGGGGTCCGTGAGATGGGGGGTGTCGACTTCCTGCTGGGTGCTCGACGCGTGGGCTGAGAGCTGGGCCCGGGTTGAGGCTGAGCAGGGTGTTTCTTCGCCGCAGGAGGATGCCCTCAGCGAGCAGACAGGGCATGGCCCAAGGCAGCAGGTTTGCGGCGGGCAGGATATTCGAGATGGCCTCCGTCTGTGTCTTCACCGCCGAGAACTGCTGGGGTAAAGTCCTCGACGAGTCGGCGAAGAGGCCGAACTTGGAGACGGGCGTTGAGGATACGCATTTTGTCTGTCTCACGCATCTCGACCAAGTTCAGCCTCAGATGACGTTCCTGGACCACGAGTGTGGCCATTGCATGCCAGAGTGACTGCGCTGTGACCTTCTTGGCTCTGAGGGCGAGGTCAGTAGCTGAGCGCAGTTCCTGCAGCAGGATCAGGGCTACCCCCGTGCAGATCTTTCAGTGCCTTGGCCTGGTGGACATGCAGGAGGGCCATGGCATTCAGGGCGGAAGCGCAGTGTCCAGTGGCCCTGTAGGCTGTTGCAGTCAATGAAGACGTTGTCCTACAGGCCTTGGAGGGGAGTACAGGGTGACCCCGCCAGGTGGTAGGGTTCTTGGGACACAGGTGGAGCGCAACAGCCCTGTCCACCTGGGGAATCGCCGCGTACCCGTGGGCCGCTCCGCCGTCGAGGGTAGCGAGAGTGGATGAGCGAGTGGCTTTGTGATGTGTGGAGAGTGGTGCCCTCCATGCAGATGTCAGCTCATCATGCACTTCTGAGAAAAAAGGGACCGGGGGGGTCGCGGCTGTGAGCGGCGCGGAGCCCCCAGGAACCAGTCATCCATCTGTGATGGCTGTGGGGAGGCCCACGCTGGCGGCGGCCTGGACAAGCACATCGGACATCTGCGCATCAGCGTCAGCCTGGGCGTGCTGGCCCGAAGGCGGCAGCCCAGGGGAGTCATCAGCGTCAGACACCGCGCTCTCCGACGCCGCGGCTAGCTCATCCACCTCGAGCTCCAGAGGATAGGCAGGCTGGCTGTAAGGCGAGCCGCTGTTACCTCGAGCATGGACAGGAGTCAACGAGCGTGCCGGGGGCGGGTGGTCCTAGGGGGGCATACCCGGTGGAGCTGCACCCTCTGCCATCCCCAGATCGCCTCCATCCCAATCCCGTGGGAAGAAGGAGCAATGCGGGGGGTGGCTGGAGTGGCATGCTTTTTATTGAAAGTGAGCCGCGACCGCAACGTTGCCATGGTCATGGTCTCGCAGTAAGAACACGAACCATCCACAAATGCTGCCTCGGTGTGATCGCAACCCAGACACACGAGACAACAAGAGCACTCTACCGCATCCAGGAACTACACAGGGGCGGAAAGGGCATCTTTATGAGGACGCGTCCTGAAAAGGACTTTCTCCAGCTGTGTATTTGCTCTTTTAGAGGAAAATACTCTTTCAGAGAAAATCACTCTTAAATAAACTCTTTTAGTTTTGCACTGTTGAAGTGCCCAGGGGCAAACTGCACTGCCGTGCAGAGAAGGAGAAAGCCACTGAAGTGCACCGTAGATCCAACAGCAGGCAAGTATCAGAGGAACAGGAACGGGTGTGTAACTCGCAGCTGACAGCATACATGACCATCGGCTCCGAAGAAAATTTCTGAATGGACTAAACGTATTTCTCTGCTTTTATACCCATATGTCCGGGGGCGGGGTATGCAAATACTGTTGCCAGCAGAGAAGAAATTCACAACTAACTTTTTTTTTAACTACTATATTTGTTGAACTGTTGTATTAAAGCAATATACCACTCGTAATTGTGCTGTGTCTGAAAATCAGCAAGGCCATGATTAACTGTGGCATGAGCCTTGGCCGAATCACACCTGTGCTGATATTCAGAACACTCTTGGGCACTCTTGATCGTGCAATATTGCTTAAAGAGCATGAGTAGGGATTGGAATCATAATGAATTTAACAATACTGGTTCCTATTTTGATTCCTCTTGATTAATTTGGTTCCTTAATGGTTTTATTAATGATTCTTTTAGTATTTTTAAGGACTATTTGTAAATAGAAATGTAATTTTTATTGGATTTACTGTGCTCAGAAGCCAGTTAAATTCTTGCAAATGGTTTTTATACACTTTAATTACTGATTGCTGTTTCAACATCCATCCAGCAATTACTCTGCTTTAAGTCTTACAAGCTTTAAGTACACATAACATTGTAACAGTTCTTGGTTTATTCAAGTCAAATGTAACTAATTGATTGACTTGCAGTTCAATACGTTTTTCATTCACTTAAAGAACCGGCTGATAAGGGATTCTTCCTGGAGGTTACTCTGTATGTTTTGTGCTGTAGATTCAAAAGAATCTGCACTGAATTATAGTAGCACAGGAAACTCTGTCTGAGTATTATAGCACAGTGTCCCATCCACATCAGCTGAAAAGTACACTTTTGAGAACAGTTAACGGAACTGAAAGTCATGAAAATCATTCAGAACTGGTTCAGAATAAGAACCGGCTCTTAGTTCCCAAACCTTCCATTAGATTGTGGTATAACTAAATAAAGTAGTGACCTAGACGCATGCAGATGCAATCCTTGGTAGGAAGAAATGTATGATCTTTCCTCTGCCCCCTTGACTCCATGACTGGCCTTTGCAGAGAATCTAAAAGGACCTCAATTAGTGGGCAGAAAAAAAATCGCCTGATGGAATAAGAGTGCCGCCCGTAAGTTCACCCTGAACAGTCCACTAATGCAGGCTCCAGTTTGGGTCCTTGCCCTCAGTTCTAATGTGTGGCATGCTGCACTTTGATTGACACATCATATGCAAAGAAGAGAGAGAGAAACCACTTTCTTGGGACCTTGAGTGGTAATTGCCGACTGATGGAAGGGAGGCGGCAGGTGTGACTGTCAGCTCCAATCAAGCCCTCGTGCCCAGAACCCATGCTTCTTCAGGAGCTTAAAAAAGAGAGAAAAAAAGAGCACTCACTCTCCTCCGCCACATCCATTTCCTCTCACCCCTCCTTTGCATCTCTCCCTACACTGTTTTCACCTTTCTCTTCTCTACCTTAGCCTGTGCTCTTTCACCCTTTCCACACCTGTCGACTCGATTATGGAAATAAGCATTTGTGACGGACCCCTAAAAATCAGATTAGTACGAGGAAAGCCCTTTTATTGTGACATGGCTATTCCATTGGGGGACCAGAGGGTGGAATGTGCACATCATTTAGAGTGCGTCCCTTATGTTTGCTGATTCTGGTTGGGAGGAGAAGTGGATGGAAACAGATTTTATTTTATTTTTTCCCCAAGGAGGAGGGGGCATGGGTGAGAATGGGACACTGCACTTCAGGATGTCCCGTGGAAGGAGCGCTGCTGAAAATTACATTTGTAACGTTTTAGAAATAAAAAGACAACTCCTTTGTCTTGCTAAGGCTATTTTCATAGCTACATTTTATGTGTCCTAAATACACACAATTATATAACAGCTTAACAGCAAAAATTACAATTTAATCGGAAATGACGGGTAATAAAAATATCCTGCTTAAAACTGAAGTCTTAGTTTATTTCAAACATAACTTTTGTCACATTTAATCTCAAACATGTTCTTCACTGACATAAATGACGCTACAAATGTGGGACATTCATTATTTTTGAGACATTGATGGAAGTCATTGTCACACATGAATATTGAAATGGTTTGTTTGTCACTCTTTGTTTAGATTATTATAGTTTTAAACATGCAATCATTTGTATGTTTATAATGGATTTTCATAGTCCAGGTCTGGGACAAGGCTAAAATCTTCACATTAAAGACATTTGAAAAGTACCAAAAATAAATAATAAAGGCCTGATAAAAAATTTCATTATTCAGTTTTTTTGAGACACTCATATATCTAAAGTAAAAATGTTGAAATCTGCTCTTTTTGATGAAAATCCACCCGGTACCCGAAGTTAAAGAAGCACACTCACTGACCACCATGAGGTTCAAATCACTTTAACTTTTTTTGCCAAATTTAGGGGAATGTAAAAAGAACTGACACCATGTCTAAGCACCGGTCTCCTGGAGACCGTGATATTTTATAATTCATCATTAATTCAGGAACTAAAGGAGAATATCATCATTTGATGATTTTCTGAGGTTTTAATCTTCTGTAGATGGCATCTCTTGGATTAGTGCACAGGCAGTCAAGCTCAAACTAAACTTGTAAAAGCAAGACAATGAAAAGATGAGAGCTGACATCTCGGGTGATGATCCTATTGTCTAAAGCTTACATTTCTCAGAAAGACTCGATTAATTAAAAATGCACTCCCTTTTCGCCGACAATGTTTAAATATTGTAACTGCCATAAATCAGACTATATTTCACTGTACTGTGATCCAGTACTTAGAGACCGTTTAATCCAGGGTTAAAGAGAGACATCGCTTTGGCCCCTTTCCCCACGGCAGCTTCTGCATCTGAACATCTGAGGCCTGGCTTCTGGTCTTCTCTGGAATTACTGGTGGCTTTTTGAAGGCAGTCACTCAGCAGGGGGGCTCTGATCCACTGGTGACTGCATACTGTGCATCAAGTACACAGTTTAAATCTGACCTTCACTGACGTCAACATTCATGGCTATGAGTAAACCGTGTAACACATGTAGGGATTTAGCATCATGCAAAATGAATAGCACCCAATTATAAACTCTCAGGTGATGTATTAATCTCTAAGAAAAAAGTAATAATATTCTTGAATGTATATAGATGTATACATTTATCTCATCAGTTAAAGCCGGACTTTTGACAGACTATTTGGTGTAATTCTGTGATGTTAACATGTTTTCTCCTATCCCAGCTTAATATGCAGAGACAGCTTTAAGTTACTGTTCATACTGTAGGTTGTCATTTGTAGGTTTTGTCCCCGAGAGGTGTAAACACTAACTTTGTGATGGTCTCAAACATTGTTTGTATCAGCGGCCCGACCAGCCAGACATGAAACATTGGCTGAACCAATGGCATAATATTTGGCAGGACTATTTGTTTGCCCAACCAATGGAAAATGGGGGAGTGTTCAGGAAATTGTTTTAAAATGACAATTATTCACTTCAGCTTTAAGTCAAGTCACTTTTATGACCATTCAACCTTACATATTTGATTTCATTCAAATATTTTATATTTTAAGACAATGGTTGTACATACGTAACACTAACACAATTATTTTGTTAGTTATTCATAGAATATAATGCTTTCAAATAAAGTTTTTATTATTAGACAGACACAGTAGAGTGAGGACAGTGGATTGGGGAACAGGATCGGGAAACGGTCACGTTTGAAATGTATCCAGATGCGAACTTGTGGCACCCGCATGAGCACTATGGCTCAATGTGTTGGAGCACTAAGCCCCATCTAGAAATTTGGGACTCATAAGAGGAAATGCATAAAAAGTTTATAATTATATTAATATTGCCAGAGGGAATGTTCCTATTAATTACAGGTTTACTTGCCCTATATTATTTTTATTGCTTTTTATTCCATTAAATCACTTTCCCACACACTGTCACAGGATCACTCCCTAAGGGTTTGGGTGTCTGATTAGCCAGGCTGCTCATGTCTGGTGCCTTGGTGAACTACATGTGGAGGAAAGAGAGCATTGTGTAGAATATTTAATTTTTCTGCTGAGGAAGCCAGAAGGTCAATATCTCATGTCTTTGAAGATGAGGAAGTAGAGTTGCTGCTTTTTTGGACTTTACAAAGTTGTTGGTTAGTTACATGAAAAATCAAATCGGTTACTTTTTCCAACTTGAATTTGAAAAAGATAATCAAGATGATACAGATCTTTCTGTGATCTAAATGCTATTTGTTTCCAGTTTAAACCTACTCAATGGAAAACACAGTGCTAAGATCTTGTTGTGGCTTTGCATGTAAGATTTTGGCTCTGCATTGAAAATGATAATGGTTTGTAACGGTGTCATTATTGTTAATGAAAATTAAATGAAAAATTTACATAATCTGAAAACTACACCACATCTTAAACTAAATTAAAATAAATGCACATGACTCCAAAACTAACTAAAACAAATTACCTCAAATTCTTTAGTGTTTGTTACACAATATATTAAAATAAAAATTGAAAACCTTAACAACTTAAGCATGAAAATGTCAAAAAAAATAAATAAATACAATTTGGTGAAAACACTAGATGGCCATGAGAAATGTAACATTGCTAACCAAAAATGTTTTTGTCAGTTGACGCATTAACATGCAGCCTGAAAAAAAAAAAAAAAAAATATATATATATATATATATATATATATATATATATATATATATATATATATATATATACTAAAACTAAACTAAAACTAACAAAGTGAAAAGTTGATAGGAAAAATATAATGAAGAAAAATAAAATATGCTTGCTTCAAAGCTATAATTACATTGGTTTATGGGATATTCCATGTTCAATACAAGTAAAGCTCAATCGAAAGCCTTTGTGACAGAATGTTGATTACCACAAAAAAATTTTTTTTACTCATCCCTACTAAAAGGTTAGTCATTGATTTTATCACACTAAAATCATGTTCACACACATATTGTTTATGTCTTGTAGCTATATTTTTTAAACTGAGTATTTTAACATTTACGGTTTGGCCCCATTCCTTTACATTTCAAATGTCTCACTGTAACCCAGATTTTTGCTCTTTTTATTTTTATTTTTTTACCACTGTGCCCCCTCTGTCAAAATGTTGTATTGAAACCAATTTGTATTATTTAGTTACTACCTTTTAAATGTGTGATACGTTTTTTTGACAGCCTAAATATTCAACTCAATTGTACAATAAATTGATCCTTAAAGCAAATTAATTCTTAAAACTATTTGTGGTGAGTAATTGAAAGTGATACGCTGTCTGGCCAATTGACTGCTCTCTTCTTAATTAGAATATGTTTTCTGCCATGTAATTCAGTCAGAGCTTAGAGGCTCGAATGCTAAAAGAAAGGAAATGGGTTGAAGAAAAGGAATTTACCTAGGATAAAGATTTAACTAAATTATGTATCTAAAAAGTGCAAGCATAAGTGGAGAGATGCGATCCTCAAGAGTAGAGTTTTAACACCAGCACTCGGTGTGTTCTGATAGTTAGTGCAGCGGTTTACTACCTTTTGCTGTGTTTTGTTTATGAATTTAAGTGAAGTAGTAATTTAGTTTGATAAATGGATATAATTTAATTCACATTAAACAATCAAAATTCAAAAACAAATTCCATCAAATTTGATTAAGTTTTATAAAAATGTGATTAATAACATTTAAATATATTGATATTTTTTTTATTTAATTTTGTTTAAGATACTCAATTACATTTTATGGAATTTTGTAAACCTTAAAGACAATTTTTTGGAGTCTGCGATCCAGAGGATCATTTGATTAAATATTTATTAAACAAACATTTTTAGATTACGCTTTTTGTTTATTTTGTATACTGTTGACATATTTTAAAGTGCTGACATGCCACCGTTTCAGACACACGTATAGGCAAGGCATAAATAAGCATCTTCTGACTGCAGCCTCTGCTTCACAACAGTGACAAGGAAGTGAACAAATATCATGCCCTTGGTGTTTAGGTTAGAGTTGTTTGCAAGCCTAGATCAATTTTTTTTTGTGGAAATTTTTTATTTCATTTATTAGTAGTTTTAGGTACTGTTAATTGTTTTATTAACATATGCCTCATGCTTATTTTTACACAATTCCTTAGAAAAGTGAGAAAATTAGCATATAATAAATTGTAACTCAAGGCTTTTTTGTAATTTATTTTAATAGATTTTATTTATTTTGAATGTTTGGTGATGTTTCAGTTGAGCTTATGCATGTGCATATCTATGAAAACCATGACTCATGCTGCCTTTCAGACTGCAATGAAGGTATTTGGGTGAAAAAAAAAAAAAAAATTTCAGCATCATTACATCTTAGGTGAAAGTGACAAATCTGTGCCCCCTTCAAAATTTCAAATATCCAGGCAGAGACCAGCATTTAAAAGTTATTTACCGGCAAGTACATCCACAAAGAGGCTAGAAGTTTGCAGAATGATGAATAAATCCTGTGGAAGAGCGAAAGAAGAAAGAGAGTTGGGAGGGGGAGAGGAACATGGCTGCTAATTTGCTGACATGGGGCGATGGGGAGGTTGGCCCCTGATAATATTGTTTCTTGAAAGAGTAGCACTAGCAGTGAGAGGAACTAAAGTAACTGTGCCCCACAAATCCTGTAGCCAATTAGTCTGTATCAATAATTAATAGGCATTGTCTGTATGGGCCACATCAGATTGAGTTTCTCTCTGCCTGCCTAGATTGTTATGACAAGTAGTGACTACATAATGATATTAGCAATTAATAATTCAGCGCAAGCAGCGTTGCTTCAGGTGATGGGGATGGCCGTGCCTCCACTCCAGACTAGGGTTGCTCCGATACCAATATTTTGGCTTTGGTACAATACCAGCCCTGGTACCTCTGTATCGATACTAACTCGATACTTAGACAAAAAATTATAATTATGCCTTTTCTGTTTCTGGATTCCATGTTAAATGTTTTAATTAAATGTTAAAATCAAATTGTGTTTAATCAATACATACTGTACAGCTTTGGTCAAATTAAAATATAATAATTTATTAATAATTATATTTGGTAAAAAACTAAAAAGATGCACAACAGAGCTTTACAGTAGTAATAAAAATCACCTGAGGCTGCCATGGATGAATCACAACATGCTGATATTCAGTACTGGTATTTAGCTTTTGTGATATTGCTTACATATAATATAATACAACAAATATAACCATTTAATATTATATTATTATTTTATAGTATTTGTATTTATTAGAGTATTATTGCTACTACTTTGAATATTATAGTTTTATACAGTAGTAATATGTTTCTGTCATAATGTCTTCAATTTCACCCATTCAGTTAAATAAAGCTCTCATTTTCAGCTGGACTTTTATTTTGAAAGACATTTGAAGTTTTTCCTGTTTTTGAAGGGGTTGTTATATCAAACTTCCCGTGACTATTGAGAGTTCACAGCTGTTTATACCCTCAACACACTGCTCTGCGGCACAGCAGATGGATACTATTGGACATACTGCGTGAAAATCAAGCAGTAGTGTGTTTTGTTTTGATCCAGCAACGGCAGATTTTGATCCATCGTGTAATAAAGTAGTTCCATGCACAAATGCTTTTTGTGACCGTACTCAGTTTTTCCCAATTTTTTTTATTTACTTGTTCATTGAACTGTTGTATATAAGCAAACTCACACTCGCAATCATGCTATATGTCCCTAAATCAGAGCAGTGCTGATATAGGGCCATATCGCACTCTTGCTCGTGTGATCTTGCTTAAATATTTATTTGGCTTAACTTGATTTAATCATGGACAGTGGTTCCACATGTTTGAAATTAGTTTTCTTAAATTAAAAATACCACATAATTTTAACTTAAATACTTGAAGTAGAGGGTAACCCAGTAACCTAACTAAATTAAGTAAAGCCGTCAAAATTACTCAAATTAAACTCTTTTAGTGTTATGCTAGCTAGTGACAGGAAATGTTACCATGCTAAACACATGCTGGTGGGAAGCACTACTGAGTGTGACTTGGTTACTACAGTATGCAGTAGTTAAGCACTGCAATTGCTCATTAAAGCAATTTGTAGAATACTCTAAATGTATTTGTTCTCAATCTAGGCTCAAGTGCCACTCTACACCATGATGGTAACTCCCAAAACTACAGCATAAAAGAAATTCTATTAAATCTCAACATAAAAAACATTACACAATAACAAGTCTTCCCCTTTATATTAATTTTGCACAAAGACACATAAAATAACATTTTAATTGGAAATTGTTTTTTCTCTGTTAATGTCCCATGCAAAGCAAAGGGAACTAGAAATCCTCTGCCCAGTTTCAGTTAACAAAACACAACATTTACATGTTGCCCCAACACACAAGTATTAAGTAAAGCTGACAAGTCACTCTTTTTTAGTTGAATAAACTCAGTTAAATTAAGTTATCTTGGATACATGTATTTTTTTTTGGGTAAAATAAACATAGAAGGCTTGAGTAAAACTGATGATAATGAAAGTAAAATTTTCTGAGTAACTCCTAACCCTAAAATGACTGAGACCAAAACAGCATTATTTCACTTATTTATGTGTACGTGTGGTATCTCGCTTACCTGAGATCAAAAGGGATGTGGCGTCAAAGGCATAGTGTGGACAATTTTCAAGGCATAAACTGTCACTGCATGGTGGCGCATTTCCAGAATTCAGCACATTGGGTCCGAATTTGGCTGGAAAGTAACTCAGAGATTTCTTGTGTGATCGTGTTGGAAGATACGATGCAGTAATAATAATATGTTCACATTTTGAGGCCTGTGGCTGGTATGCTTCTGCCCAGCAAGCCCACACTAATGGATTCAGTTCATCAGAGCTGTCTGCTCAGCCCACAGGGGAAGGATCTGGGACTTGCCTTGTTGAACCCACTTATGTGTTCCACTATCAGTGTGACAGATTGGTCTATGGTTGGTGTCCCAGTGGTGCGGTCCACATCTGGACAGTTTCTGTCCTTTTCAAAATAGAAAAATCCTTTAAGTGCTCAAAAAGGTCCCCCAAGTGAAAACCCTTAGACCAGTTTTTATATGATATGAGATTGGAGATGAAGTTGGTAGGTTTATGAAGATCATATCTTTAGAGGTTTTCTCTCATGCTGATCGAGTGGTGTCGGTCCAGTGTCTGTATTGAGCATGCAGTTTTATAACTCCTGCTAGTTATATTCATATGTGAAAATCTCTGCTGGAGGTTGGCAAAATGAGTGCTTCAACATCACTTTTGGACCGAGATGGATGGGGAACCCTTAAAAGATGTGGGGATTTATTCTGAATTCTTTTTTACTGTTCTCTTACAGCCCAAAGTTTCCGCTTGACAATTGCAGTGTTTTTCACCAAAATTCAGTTCTGCTTTTTCCCCAACAATTATCTTTGTGGAATGCAGTTTTTATGAGGAAATTAGTCACATTTTATATTACATATAAAAAATGGAGATCCTATATATGCTTAGTTCTAACAATATATTTTCCTGTGATCCCCTAGAATGCTCACAATAAATTACATAAATTTGCACAGTTTTATTGGTTTACCATTTATTTTGCATCAATTTGTTGTAATTTTTTTTCATGCTTTGATTGAGCACCTGTTTAAATGCTTTCTAATGTGTGTGCTCTTTTTCTTTCACCTATCGATAGTTTGTCTCTCATTTGTTTCTTCTTCAGGAAAATCTGCATTTATCTAGGCTTTTCCCTTGCAGATTTGGTAGACTTTCCTTTACAGTTTATTTCCTTATGAAATTAATGACTCCCTCTAATGTGCGTTTAAGGGACTCTGATATTGTCTGATTGACGTTTAACCCTCTCCATTATTACACAGGGGGTAATCAATAAATAAATGAGTCATCAATGTGAATTAATTGCTTAGCGATGCATTATTCATCTGCAGAGTTCATTTACGAAAAGAGGATCCCCAGTGTTGTTTATAAAGTTGAGTGAAGAGTGTGGCAAAGGAAATGTTCCATGCTCAAGTAATTTGAAGATATTTACACTTTCAGGTACCCTGTAGCTTATCTTCTCATACAAACAAGTCAGACGGGCTATTTGAGGATTTATTTATTCAGTTTTCTGAGCCATTTGCTAGAATTTAACAACTTAAAATTAAAGGGATATAGTTTACCCAAAAGCAAAACTTCAGTCATAATTTAGGCTACTAACCCTCATGTTGTCTCAAATCTCTGTGTTTTTCACTCTTTCGTGGAGCACAAAAGATGTTAGACAGAATGTTAGCCTCTGTCACCATTCAGTTTTATTGCATCTTTTTTCCATGCTAAGTGAATTATGAAGCTATCATTTTGCCAAACATTTTCTTTTGTGTTCCACGGAGGAAAGCCAGATGGTTTTGAAGTATGGGTGAGTAAATGATCACAGAATTTTCATTTTTGGGTGAACTATCCCTTTAATCACTGACGTGTTAAAATAACTTTGCCAGGTCAGATACAGTTCTTAATCTCGCTTGATATCATACGTGACATACTATCAATTACTGGACAACAGAAAATTATTTTGACTCGTCTCTCAGTTTATAAAAACAAACAAAAGTAATTTATACATTGATGCTCTTAGAATATAGGTCTATGGGTAGGGTTGGGAGGGTTACTTTTGAAATGTATTCCAATACAGATTACAGAATACATGCTGTAAAACGTTTGGTTACGTATGTAACCTCCGTTCCCCGAGGGAGGGAACGACACGTTGTGTCGGTCTTGAGCGCAGATATCCACCTCTGATCTATGAAAAAAGGCCAATGAGAGTTGGCAGCCGGTATTTGCATGTCCCGCCCCCGGACATACGGGTATTTAAGCGGCGCAAAAATGGGATTTTTCTGAGGAGCCGGAAATGGTCCGGCCACAACAGTGGCTCGGTTCAGCGACATGGCTCTGGGAACGGAGGTTACATACGTAACCAAACGTTCCCCTTCTGTCGCTCTCTCCACGTTGTGTTGGAGAAGCGACACTAGGGGACCCATTCCAATCTTGCCATGTGCTGAACCTTGTACGTGAACCGCCAATACAGAGGCGGGCAGGGATTTCATCCAGTGCTGCGCGTCGTCTGTACCTGGCTGCACGTACCCTTCCCCAATGCCCCATAAGAACATCGGGATCCTTCTAGTTACCCTGGGAGGGGAACAAGGCGATGTTTGCCAACATGGGAATGGGCCAGCCTGGCTGGGCCTCTTTTCTCTCTATGTTTCTCGCATAGAGCAATCACGGCCGAGGCCAAGTGTCGCTGACAGTTTGAGTTCCGAGAACCAAGTCCGAGTGGGCCAGTAGGGTGCCACTGACATGACTTGCTCCTCGTCCTCCCTGACCTTGCACAGCACCGGTGCAAGAAGGCTCACTGGGGGAAATGCGTACTTGCGCAGCCCCGAGGGCCAGCTGTGTGCCAGCGCGTCTGTCCCGAGGGGAGCCTCTGTTAGGGCGTACCAGAGCGGGCAGTGTGAGGTTTCCTGGGAGGCAAACAGGTCTACCTGGGCCTTGCCAAACCGTTCCCAAATCAGCTGGACCGACTGGGGGTGAAGCCTCCACTCCCCGCCGGGCAGGCATTGTCGTGGTAGCGCGTCCGCTATGACGTTGAGATGTGAGTGGAGGCTTCACCCCCAGTCGGTCCAGCTGATTTGGGAATGGTTTGGCTCCATAGGAGGAGACGGCGGGCGAGTTGTGACATGTGGCGGGAGCGTACGCCGCCTTGGTGATTTATGTACGCCACCACCGTGGTGCTGTCCGATCTCATGAGGACATGTTTGTCCCGAACTAACGGGAGGAACTTCCTGAGAGCAAGAAGGACGGTCAGCAACTCCAGGCAATTGATGTGCCAACGCAGCGGGGCCCCTTTCCAATGGCCCGCTGCTGCGTGCCCACTGTACACGGCACCCCACCCGGACCGGGAGGCGTCGGTTGTGACCAGAACACGTCGGTACACCTTTTGGGTACCACAGCCCCCGTCAGAAAAAACAAAGGATTCTCCTCCCGGCCCTCCACCGGGGGACGGAGCGGTCTTACCACCTCCGGAGCTAACGTCTTCGGCTCTGGGTCGGCTGTCTCAGGAACGCTTGGGAGCCTTCCGGGTCCTAGAGGGGGTTCGTGAGACGAGGGGGCGTGCGCCACCTGCGGGGTGCTCGACCCTGGGGCTGAGAGCTGGGCCCGGGTTGAGGCGGAGCAGGAGCTGGTTTCTTCGCAGGGGGACGCCCTCGGTGGGCAGACGGGGCGGGGCCCGTAGCAGCAGGTCTGCGACGGGGCATGATGTGACTGATGGCCTCCGTCTGCTTCTTCACCGCGGAGAACTGTTGGGCGAAGTCCTCGATGGTGTCGCCGAAAAGGCCAATCTGGGAGACAGGTGCATCCAGGAAGTGGTTCTTATCAGCCTCACGCATCTCGACCAGATTGAGCCAGAGATGGCGTCTGGACCACTAGGGTGGCCATCGCCTGTCCGAGTGCCTGCGCTGTGGCCTTCGTCGCTCTCAGGGCGAGGTCGGTCGCTGAGCGCAGTTCCTGCAGCACATCAGGATCAGGTCCACCCCGTGCATGCTTCTGAGTGCTTTGGCCTGGTGGACTTGCAGGAGGGCCATCGCATGCAGGGCGGAGGCTGCGCGTCCAGCCGCACTGTAGGCCTTCGCGTTGAGCGAGGATTTTGTCCTACAGGGCTTGGATGGGAGTAGGCCACACCAGGAGGTAGGGCTACCGGGGCATAGATGGTATGCAACTGCCCTATCGACCTGGGGAATCGCCCCGTACCCGTGGCACTCTCTGCCGTCGAGGGTGGTGAGAGTGGAGCGGGTGGTACCTAGACGAGCGGAGAGCGGGCTCTCCACGAGACGCCAGCTCGCCATGCACCTCCGGAAAACGGGACCGGGGATGCGAGGCCGCTGAACGCGCGCTGCCCCCAGGAACCAGTCATCCAACCGTGAAGGCTGTGGGGAGGATGGAGGGTTCCAATCCAACCCCACGCCATGGCGGCCCGGAAAGCATGTCAGACATCTGAGCTGCCGGCCTCAGCCTGGGCCTGCTGGCCCGGGCGACAGTCCAGGGGAGTCCTCGGCATCAGACATCACACTCTCCGATGCAGCGGCGAAGCTCATCTGCTTCGGGCTCGGGAGGATAGACAGCCAGGCCGTGAGGCGAGCCGCTATCGCCGCTGAGCGTAGACGGGGACCAGCGAGCGTGTCGGGAACGGGAGGTTCGCGGGGGCTACCCGGCGAAACTGCACCTGCTGCCGCCCCAAATCGCCTCCAGCGCCAACCGCATCGTCCTCAATCCCGTGGGAAGAAGGAGCAATGCGGGTGCAGCTGGGGTGGCTTGCTCTCTGTTGAAAGCAAGCCGCGATCGCAACGTGGTCATGGTCATGTTCTCGCAGTGAGAACATGAGCCATCCACAAACGCCGCCTCGGTGTGATCACGGCCCAAACACACAAGACAGCGCCTGTGGCCGTCTGAAGCGGAGAGCACTCTACCGCATCCAGGAACAACACAGGGGCGGAAGGGCATCTTGAAAAAGACGCGTCCTGAAAAGGACGTTCAACGCCGCTGTGTTTTGCTCTTTTAGAGAAATTACTCTTTTAATAGGAATTTACTCTTTTAAATACACAATGTGTGTGTGTGTGTGTCTGCGCTGTCGAAGCGCTCAGGGGCAACAATGCACTCCGTGCAATGTGAAGGAGAAAGCCGCTGTTGTGCGCCGTCAAGATCCAACAGCATGCAGATCGTTAGAGGAAACAGGAACGTTAGCGGTGTGTAACTCGCAGCAAACTGCAGACAGACCATCGGCTCCGAAGAAATTTTCTAAATGAACTCCCGTATTTGCGCCGCTTAAATACTCGTATGTCCGAGGGCGGGACATGCAAATACCGGCTGCCAACTCTCATTGGCCTTTTTTCATAGATCAGAGGTGGATATCGGCGCTCAAGAGAGACCCCTAGTGTCGCTTCTCCGACACAACGTGGAGAGAGTGACAGAAGGGGAATGTAATTTGTAATGTATTCCGTTAAATTACTCAAGGTCAGTAATGTATTCTAAATACTTTGGATTACTTCTTCAGCACTGGAAGATTTTTTCCACTTGTTTTGACTATAAAAACTCTGCCAGTACAGTAAGACAAAATACAAATGTTAAAAACACATTCTCTGAAAAAACTAAATATCTTATGCATGTTGTTTCTAACACAAGAATATGATTTTTAGATATTTTTACAGAAAAACAATACAAAAATGATTATGAAGAATACAATTTTTGCGTCTACTAGAAAAAAAGAAATTATGACTCAACGTGAATTTTCTTGATAAACAAATATGATCGTGCCTGGTAACACGTGCATGCAAAATGGCTAGAAATACAATTTTTAGCTTAGTGTAAAGTTGAAAATTTACACAAGGTTTATTTCTATTTCTTATAGAACTTATATCACTTTAGGCTTAATTCTCTGTTTGCTTGTATGAATGTAACACATCGTAAGAAAGTGTTTCACCGCTGTTCAAATGCACTTTGGATCACATCATTTTATATGTATAAATGTTTTCCATCTGAAAGAACTAAATATTAAATTAAACAAATCACAATAAAATGCACTGTAATCTCTTCAGTAATCAAAATACTTTTTTAATGTAATTGTATTCTAAATACCAATGATTTAAATTGTAACTGTAGTGGAATACAGTTACTTATATTTTGTATTTCAAATACGTAATCCCGTTACATGTATTTCATTACTCCCCAACCCTGTCTATGGGACACTGTGTTGCACCAGAATAAAGGTTAAAATACATACTGTTTGAAAGTATAGCCACAACTCAAACATCATGTGTGATAAAATACCCTTCTAACTTTATCTGGAAACAGTTACAAAACGTTGTAAAAAAGTGATTCCTGTCATGACCATATAAACCTGGTAAATCCTGTAACTTTCACATAATGTAAACAATGATACCAGAAGTATTGCAACTGGAATGTGTAGTTTATCTGCATAGAATTGTCTCACCACTTCAAGGATGATTTAGACAACTATACAGCTAAAAAACACATTTTTAAACCCTCTGGAATGCATTACTTCTATTGCAAGTGCGTTATTGTACAATCAGTTTTTGTCAAAAATAATTGTATGTGGTAATTGACAGCATGTCACAAAGGAGATATCAAAGATAATTATTTTGATTGTTCAATATTAACATTTATTTTTGAGTGCTCAGTGAGCACCTATAACCAGTATCCAGGCTTTTTGTGTTACACTTAACACAGAATGTCTATCAGGTATCTTGTGTGATTGATCCCAGATATCAAGGTTGTGTAATTTTTCCTTTGTTATTAAGAACAAGTAGCTGATACTAAAACTTCAGGACTAAACCTCCTGGAGGCTCTTTGTCATTTCCACGTGCTGAGTAGTTGATTCCTGTCAAGCATTACCTGCAAAATATATTTTATCATGAACTGCTTGCACCAGGAGATTGTAAAATACAACCCTAATTCTGAAATGGTTGGGACAGTTTGGAAAATGCAAATAAAAACAGAAAGAAGTGATTTGTAAATTCTGTTCGTCCTGTGCTATATTGAAACACTACAACAAGACATTATTTTGATGTTTTATCTTGTGGATGATTGCAACACCCTCCAAAAATTTGGAATAGTTGTAGTGTTTACCACTGTGTAACATCTATTTCTTTTTAAGCACTCAAAGACACAAGTTTGTGAAGATTAGCAAATGGAATTTTCCCCTGTTCATCAATTATGCAGATGTTCAGTTCTGCAATTGTACGGGGCCTATATAACGCGCCACACATTCTCAACTAGAGATAGGTTAGTACTACAAGCAGGCCAATCTATCACCTGCAATTTCTGCTTACGTAGTCATGCACTTGTAATCCGGGCAGTATGTGGATTGTTGTTATGCTCCTGGAAAACCACTCCTGAATATGTGTGATCTCCAATCCTTCAGACTTTACTCTCTTAAAAACTGTCATGCATCTGTAATGGATTTAATGATATGGGCTTGGGAATACTTATGTAAATCTTTTTCAGTCAACACCATTCACCACTGCATCCACAGATGCAAGTTAAGACTTTACTATGCAAAGCAGAAGCCACACATAAACACTGTCCAGAAGTGCCGCCAACTTCTCTGGACTTCTCTCATCAGAGGTGGTAAGTTGAACAGTGGAATCGTGTTTTGTGGTCTGACAAGTTCACATTTGAAACCAAGGATGTCGCTGCATTTTCCAGCAGGACAATGCCAAACCACAAACTGTCCGGTGTACAAGTACATGGCTGTGTAAGCAGAGAGTGCGGGTGCTAGATTGGCCTCCCTGGAGTCCTGACCTGTCTCCAATTGAGAATCTGTGGTGCACTATGAAGAGCACAATATGGCAATATGCGCATTTCTATCATAACGTCATGAACAATCATGCCTCTAGAATATATTTTAGCAAACAACACTGTAGCCACCCTGCGATGGACTGGCGACCTGTCCAGGGTGTCCCCCGCCTTTCGCCCAATGTTAGCTGGGATAGGCTCCAGCCCCCCGCGACCCTGTACACAGGATAAGCGGTTGACGATGGATGGATGGATGGAACACTGTAGCCAGTGGTGGTGTTAAAAAACAGTACCCACTTAAATGATGCTGTGAGTGTTTTCAAACAGCAAACTCAAAGAAACAAGGTTTGGGCCTTCTTCATTTGAAAAATGCATTATATCCTTTTAGGCACATTAGGCTTACTTAGACCTCACACAACTGTTTTGTGCAGCCGATACCCAGCAGCTGTTGCATAACATGATTCAAGGCACATCACCAACATGTACAATGCGCACACATTTAACATCAGACTACACCACTTCCCCGTGCTGTTGTTGATTTTGTTTGATTCATTCAGTGAGTGTATTTTCTCCCTACAAAGTAAACAGGGGAGAGAACTGATCCAGACGTGTAGTGCTCCAGCCTCCTCTAATTGCCGTGGACCTCTCCCTCCACTGGCTTTCTGTCCTGAAGAGAGAAAAAACGTTTGGTTATGTATGTAACCTCCGTTCCCCAAGGGAGGGAACGACACGTTGTGTCAGAGAAGCGACACTAGGGGTCTCTCTTGAGCGCCGATATTCACCTCTGATCTATTGAAAAGGGCCAATGGGAGTTGGCAGTCAGTATTTGCATACCCCGCCCCCGGACATACGGGTATTTAAGCGGGGCAAATACGGGAGTTCATTCAGGATTTTTCTGAGGAGCCGAAATGGTCCGCCACAACAGTGGCTCGGTTCAGCAACATGGCGGAGGAAAGACACAACATGTCGTTCCCTCCCTCGGGAACGGAGGTTACATACGTAACCAAACGTTCCCCTTCTGTCGCTCTCTCCACGTTGTGTCGGAGAAGCGACACTAGAGGACCCATTCCAATCTTGCCATGCGCTGAACCGTATGCGTGAACCGCCGATACAGAGGCGGGCAGGGATTTCATCCAGTGCCGCGCATCGTCTGTACCTGGCTGCACGTACCCTTCCCCAATGCCCCATAAGAACATCGAATCCTTCTAGTTACCCTGGGAGGGAACAAGGCGATGTTTGCCAACATGGGAACGGGCCAGCCTGGCTGGGCCTCTTTCTCTCTATGTTTCTCGCATAGAGCAATCACGGCCGGGCCCTTACACGCATATAGGGAAGGGGTCTTACCCAGACCCTCGCGGAGACCACACCTGTCCTTTTTCTTGGGGAGGAAAAGTGGTAGACACGTCACACGGCCGTCTTAGGGCTCGTGTGGAAAGTATGGTGCGGTGGTAGATCCAGCCTCGAAAGGGGAGTTGCTACAGCACGGCGACTGGGGCAGCTGTAACTGCCTAATGGAGACACGGGGTCCGCTCAGTAGGGGACAGAACCATGGAATTACACACAGGGGAGTCCGAGCAGGAGGCCTTACCTGCAGAGCACCTATACCAGTACAGGGTAGCCATCAGGGTACCCGCGAGTGGCTTGGGTCAGCGAAGTTTCTCCGCTGAACCGCGGACCCGGAGGGCTAGGGAGGAATCGACCAGGGGCCCGACTCGAGTGGGGTGCCCTGGGAAGAGGGCGCACTACTTTACCTTGACGTCAGGAAAAGGGCGCTGGGCATAGCGATCCACCTGGCCGGTCGGTCTCACGTGTTACCGAGTTCTCACGGGCTCGGACCTGAGAAAACACGAGACGCAACCGACTCAACGCGGAGGTTGTAAAACCTCGCGAAGGTGTTGGGTGTTGCCCAACACGCGGCTCTACAGATGTCTGCTAGGGAGGTGCCTTTGCCAGTGCCCACGAGGACGCAACACCCCTTGTTGAGTGAGCTCGGACCCGCAAGTGTAGGGGCACGGCCTGGGTGTGATAAGCCAGTGTGATGGCGTCGACAACCCAGTGGGCGAGCCTCTGTTTGGAGACGGCATTCCCTTTCTGCCGTCCCCCAAAGCAGACAAAGAGCTGCTCAGAGCGTCTGGTGCTCTGTGTGCGGTCCAGGTAAATGCGCAGGGCGCGCACTGGACACAGCAACGAAAGGGCTGGGTCTGCCTCCTCCCGGGGCAGCGCTTGTAGGTTCACTACCTGATCTCGGAATGGTGTGGTAGGAACCTTGGGCACATAGCCCGGTCGCGGTCTTAGGATCACAGACGTGTCTGCCGGACCGAACTCCAGGCAAGTGTCGCTGACAGAGAATGCTTGCAGGTCCCCGACCCTCTTGATGGAGGCAAGCGCGATCAGCAGGGCCGTCTTAAGAGAGAGGCCCTGAGTCCAATTGATTCAAGCGGCTCGAAGGGAGGTCTCTGGAGTCCTGCCAAGACTACCGAGAGATCCCAGGGAGGGAACTAGGCCTGGCCGGGAGGGATTCAACCTCTGGGCGCCTCTCAGGAACCTGAGGATCAGGTCGTGCTTGCCCAAAGACTTGCCGTCTACAGGATCGTGGTGGGCGGCAATGGCGGCAACATACACCTTGAGGGTGGACGGGGACAGCCTCCTGTCCAGCCTCTCCTGTAGGAACAGGAGCACTGACTTGATAGCGCATCTCTGCGGGTCTTCAGTTCGGAAGAACACCAATCTGCTGAACAAGCACCACTTTAGGGCGTGAAGGTGCCTGGTAGAAGGGGCTCTGGCTTGGTTGATTGTATTCACAACGGTCGCCGGTAAGCCGGCTAGCTCTTCCGCGTCCCGTCCAGGGACCAGACGTGGAGGTTCCAGAGGTCTGGGCGCGGGTGCCAGAGCGTGCCCCGTCCCTGAGAGAGGAGGTCCTTTCTCAGGGGAATTCGTCAGGGAGGAGCTGTCGCGAGAAGCCTGAGTTCCGAGAACCAAGTCCGAGTGGGCCAGTAGGGGGCCACTAACGTGACTTGCTCCTCGTCCTCCCTGACCTTGCACAGCACCGGTGCAAGAAGACTTGAGTTGCTGCTGGCTCCATAGGAGGAGACGGCGGGCGAGTTGTGACATGTGGTGGGAGCGTACACCGCCTTGGCGATTTATGTACGCCCCCACTGTGGTGCTGTCCGATCTCACGAGGACATGTTTGTCCCGCACTAACGGGAGGAACTTCCTGAGAGAAAGAAGGACAGTCAACCACACCAGGCAATTGATGTGCCAACGCAGCGGGGCCCCTTTCCAACGGCCCGCTGCTGCGTGCCCGCTGCACACGGCACCCCACCCGGACCGGGAGGCGTTGGTTGTGACCAGGATGCGTCGGGACACCTGCTGCAGGGGCACTCCTGCCCGTAGAAAGCAGAGGTCTGTCCAGGGTCGGAGTGTTTTGAGGCAGGCGGGGGTGATCCTTACCCGATGCATGCCGTGGTGCCATGCTTGTCTCGGGACTCGAGTCTGGAGCCAGTGCTGGAGTGGTCTCACATGCATCAACCCCAGCGGCACGACCGCCACGGAGGACGCCATATGCCCCAGGAGCCTCTGGAAAAGTTTTAGAGGGACCACTGTGCCTGGCTTGAAGGAAGCGAGGCAGTCCAGCACCGACTGAGCATGCTCGCTTGTGAGACGTGCTGTCATTGAGACTGAGTCTAACTCCAACCCGAGAAAAGAGATGCTCTGAACCGGAGTGAGCTTGCTCTTTTCCCAGTTGACCTGAAGCCCCAAGCGGCTGAGGTGCCGGAGCACCTGGTCTCTGTGTGTGCATAGTAACTCTCGAGAGTGTGCTAGGATGAGCCAGTCGTCGAGGTAGTTGAGAAATGCGGATGCCGGCTAGGGCCACCTCTGCGACTTTCGTAAAGACGCAAGGGGACAGAGACAGGCCAAAGGGGAGGACTTTGTACTGGAACGCCTGACCGTCGAACGCGAACCGTAAGAAGGGTCGGTGTCGTGGCAGAATTGAGACGTGGAAGTACGCGTCCTTCAGGTCTACCGCTGCGAACCAATCTAGATGCTGAACGCCAGCCAGAATATTTCTCTGCGTGAGCATTTTGAACGGGAGTTTTAACAAGGCCCGATTGAAAACTCGCAAGTCCAGGATTGGTCGTAAGCCGCCGCCTTTCTTGGGTACAATGAAGTAAGGGCTGTAGAAACCCTTCCTCATTTCGGTTGGAGGGATGGGCTCTACCGCGCCCTTGGCTAAGAGGGTCGTGATTTCCGTGAGCTCCCTGAAGGGAGCGGAGCCGGGTAAACTGAATTGCGTAATCGAAGTCGAATGGTCCGGTGCAGCCAGCGTGATGCGTTGGGAAGCTGAAAGCCACGCTTCCCAGCTCTACGCTTAGGGGCACCAAAGGGACGAGTATTTTGGACGTACCGGCGGGCCTCACAGCGGGCGGAACAGGTAATGCAGCGTCGGGCGGCTTCGTTGCAGCCTGAGGCTGAGGTGCTGAGAATAGACTCAAAGCACTTACCTTGCTCCACGCACCCGCAGGGGCGGGTTCGTGACTGAGGAGGAGGTCTGATGCTGGCGCCCTCTGGACTCGCCTGAACCGGCCGGCCGGGGACAGTCGTGGGCAGGCGGAAGGCGGATCGCCGCGTCCGTGTACCGGGACTGTCGTAATCTGAAAGCAGATTGCCGTGAGAACGGCATTTGTGGGCCAGGTGACCCAGAGGCAAAGGAAATAGCTCTATTATTGAGAATGTGGAAAATGTAAAAACAAAGGATTCTCCTCCAAGCCCTCCACCGGGGAATGGAGAGGTCTTACCACCTCTGGAGCTAACGTCTCAGTCTCTGTGTCGGTCGTCTCAGGAGCGCCTGGGAGCCTTCCGGGTCCTCGAGGGGGTCCGTGAGACGAGGGGCGCCCTCTTTCTGCGGGGAGCTCAACTTGGGGCTGAGAGCTAGGCCCGCCTCGCTCGCTGAGGCGGAGCACCACTTCCTTTCTTCCTTGAAAGCCGCAGGAGGACGACCTCGGCGAGCAGACAGGGCATGGCCCCTGGCGGCAGGTTTGCGGCGGGGCAGGACGTGTGACCTGGCCTCCATCTGTTTCTTCACCACTGAGGACTGCTGGGTGGAGTCATCAGGTGGTGTCGCCGAATGGAGCTGGGAGACTGGAGAGTTTTGAGAAAGCGTGCTTTGTCTACCTCCTGTACTACGACCAGATCCAGTCCATTTGTTATGTTTCTGGACCACGAGGGTGGACATCGCCTGTCCGAATGCAGTTCCTGCAGCACGTCAAGAACAGGACTACCCAAGTGCAAATCTTGAAGTGCCTTGGCCCGGTGGACTTGCAGGGAGGGGCCATGGCATGCAGGGGGGGAGCGGTCTGGGACCGTTCTACCGCCAAGGGTAGTGAGAGTGGAGGAGCGAGGAAGTTTGGCTCGCTCAGCTCGTCGTGCATGTCCGGGAAGGAACGGGGGGGCGCGGCTGTGGGCGGCGCACCAGCCCATGAATCATCAAGCCCGGGGAAGCATAGCGGATCTCCGTGCGTCAGGCTCAGACTGGGCAAGCAGACCCGTAGGTGGCGGCCCAGGCGAGTTATCCGCATCCGATGCCGCTGTGATGCTCTCCGATGCAGCGGTGATGTCGTCATCCAATGTCCGGGAGCTCCAGGGACCGGGCGGCCGGACGTTAGGCAGACCGCGCTTATCCCGAGCTCGTGAGGGGAGCAAGCAAGCGTGCAGGGGGGGCGGGGTGTTTCGAGCAGTTTTTATCCGGCGAAACGCAGCCCGCCATTATCCCTGGATCATCTTCATTGCTCGCGGTGCCTGCGTCAATCCCGTAGGGAGGAGCGGAGGGCGGCTGAAGTGGCTTTCTTCCTCACAAGAAAGCAGAGATTGCAACGCTGCTGCAGCTATGTTCTCAGACTGAAAACATAACCCATTGGAGAGCATGCTCATCCCGAGCCCGGACGGAAAACAGCAAGCGTGCCGGGGAGGCAGGGGGTTTCAAGGGGGTTCACCCGGTGAAACGCAGCCCGTCATTGACCCCAGATCGTTTTCATCGCCAGCGGCGCCTGCCTCAATCCCGTGGGAAGGAGGCGAGGCGCGGGGCGGCTGAAGCTGCTCTCTCTCACTACAAGAGAAAGCCTACGACCGCAATGCTGTCATGGCTATGTTTTCTTACTGAAAACATAGACCATTCATAAAAAACGCTGCCTGCGTGTTTCGCAACCTAGGTACGCCAAGCGGTTTTTGTGACCGTCAGAGGTGGGGAGAAATCACCGCCTCCAAAAACTACACAGGGGCGGAAAGGCATCTTCAGAAAGACGCGTCCTGAAAAGGACGTTCAACGCCGCTGTGTTTGCTCTTTTAGAGAAATTTACTCTTTTAAGGAAAATAACTCTTTTAATATACAGAGTGTATGTGTGTCTGCGCTGTCGAAGCGCTCAGGGGCAACAATGCATGCCGTGCAAAGTGAAGGAGAAAGCCGCTGTTGTGCGCCGTCAAGATTCAACAGCATGCAGATTGTCAGAGGAAACAGGAACGTTTTATAGTGGTGTGTAAACTCGCAGCAACTGCAGACAGACCATCGGCTCCGAAGAAATTTTCTGAATGAACTCCCTTATTTGCCCCGCTTAAATACCCGTATGTCCGGGGGCGGGGTATGCAAATACTGACTGCCAACTCCCATTGGCCCTTTTCAATAGATCAGAGGTGAATATCGGCGCTCAAGAGAGACCCCTAGTGTCGCTTCTCCGACACAACGTGGAGAGAGCGACAGAAGGGGAACACTACGTTTTTTAGCTCACTGTTCAGCTTTTATCTATATTTTAAGCCACACACAAGGTGTAGAGTTGAGCTGGAGCTTGTTACAGGGGCCTGCAGCTGCATAATTCATGAGCAGGAGCCGGTTGTAGCAGCAGCTAAATAAAAGATCTTTCTTTCAGTGGCAGGACAGCAGCAGCTACCTGTCCATGCTGCTAGCTAGTGTCATAGAACATGCAGGAAGATCAATACGCATTTGTGTGACACAAATTGCTCAGTCGACTGTGTATCTTGAAAGTGATCAGTCCCCCAATGCTTGTCCCTAATATTGAGGTGCATTTGATCCACTTTGATGCCAAAAATACTGAACTTTCACTCGCAGCAGGCACCCATTACCTGTTGATCCACAAACTTGCAAAGGAAAAAAAAATCCCTTTTTATAATTCATCCATGAAAACAATTACTGGTGATGGGCCTTATTCATGAAACATGAGCAGAACAAGATTTTTTGCCAATTATTCGTATAACCTTTCTTCCTAAGTTGTCATTAGAATGATTTTATTAATGATTTACCATGACATTTTCTCTGAAATTGAAATCAGATTACTTTACTGATTAGATACTTCTTCTATAAAATATTCACATTATGAATTACTTTTAAGCTAATTTGTAAAACACTTTTCACAGAAAAAATTGTTTTGTGCTTATCAAAGTAAAACTAATGCCTGTATTTCCTCCTTTTTCATTTTCGCACATCCTTCAGCTGTCACAGAAACACAAACAGATGTACATATGAACAAGAATTCATATTTTAAATATATTATGCATAAAATATTATTTTAGAAATGTTTGACCCAAGTAATGTACTTTAACCTTAAAGAATTTAAAATGTAATTTTAAAGTCAAAAAGTGCATTTTTTACTTTAAAATTACATTTTAAATTCTTTAAAGTTATTAAAAGTAATTATATTACAGTAACTAATTATTTTGTAATCAGATTACAGCCAGCACTGCTCGTGGAATTTAGACATTTTTCTTGGTGAAATGAACACTAGCATTGTTACAATACCAATGACATTTACTTGTACACAAATCATGAGTAAACTGCAGATTTACAGTTCGTGAACATTTCATTTTTATGACAATATTAGTTTGTCACAAAAAAGTTAATAGTAGGGAGGTTGGTTTTGTTCATTTAAAACTCAAAAGAGTCTTAACCTTCAAAACCTTGTTTGTTTTTCTTCTCAGATTTGCTTTCGTGACATTATCGCTAAGGTTTAAGTTTATGGTAGTGAGGTAGGTTGATTTAAAATCTGATAGAAAATTAACCTTAACCACTGGAGTCGTATGGATTACTTCTATCCTGCCTTGATGTGCAAGAGAGTCACTTGCATTGTATGGACCTACACAGCTGAAATTTTCTTCTTAATTTTAATAAAATAAAATCTTAATTTGTGTTCTGCAGAATAAAGAATGTCATAAACATCTGGGATGGGTGAGTAAATGATGAGAGAATTTTCATTTATGAGTGAACTATTCCTTTAAGTCTACATTGAGCCACTGTTCACTCCAGTCTGTAGGACTCAAACTCCTCCTGCCTAGATTGCAGTGGATGATGGATAAGGAAAGATTAAAAAATAATGTCGGGAGAAAAGACTTGATGTACAGGCAGAGGCATAAAACCGCATACGGAAGGCAGCAGCTTCAAATTGGACAGAAAACTCTGCTGTATCTTTACAAAATGCATGAATCCACTGAAGACCCAAGATCAGCCCCCATGTCTGCCTATCTTGGTTTCTCATTTTGGGCAAAGCAGCTGAACCGCAGCAATGGTTCTGATGAAGGGCTTTGGAGGAATGTGTCAGAGTGGAGGGGTGGGTGATCATGTTTCGAATGAGGGTATGATGCCAGAGGTTGGTCAGAACCGGGGGTATGGATTTAGATCTGAAGGTGCGTGCGATTGGATTGAAGTGTGCAGAGCTGTGCTGACTCTGGCTATGACAGAGCACTCTCCTGGGTGGCTAGCCAGAAGCCAGCCTTGTTTTCACATACTGTTTATAATTTCACTGGTGCGAATGAAGGCTTTTAAAAGATAAAAATTGGCTTTTAAAAGATAAAAAGAAAAGCCTTCATTCGCACCAGTGAAATTATAAACAGTATGTGAAAACAAGGCTGGCTTCTGGCTAGCCACCCAGGAGAGTGCTCTGCCTCAGGGTGATTTTAGAAGAAAGTAACTCAGGTGAAATAATGGGGCTGGGAGTACAAGGGAAGGTAAAGGGAATTTTTATTTAGTTCACTCAAAGTCTTGCTCTCCGATCTCTCGAAAGTCTCCATGACTCGTTCACTACCTTTTCTGTGGCTTGCAGTCCTTTTGGATGCCCTTTCTTTCTTCTCTGCCCCTGTGTACTCTTATTGCTTGTCCGTTCACCGAATCTCAGACCTCCAGGGTTTTTTTTGTCCTGAGTTATTCCAGATAATCAGTGTTATCTCAACAGGCAATACAAATGAGAGATGCAAAGTAGACTGTTCACTTTGCTCTTCTTGTCCTTTCCTTAACATTGCAGCACATTCAGACATCATGCATAGATGTAGACATACATTTTAAAATTCAGGATCAGAAACGATTAATGTAGTAAGTTTCTGCTGCTTTTATTGAATCAGAATGAGCATTTTGTCAGAAGGATCGCTCCAGCGAAGAGACCTTAAATATTTACTAAAATGTAGCTGACTCTCAGCAAATATAAATCTTGCATAACATCATGAAGCAGTAAGAAATCTATCCCTTTTTCCTCTTCGTTTTCTGAATGAACACTGTCTGTTATTGACCTAATACAGGCAGAACTTTAAAACTAAATATAAAATTAAAACAGATGTAACCGTATATTTCAGAGTGAATTAAATGTAGCACGTATGCGTGCGTGTGTGTGTGTTTAACTCAATATATGACTCCTATTTTTATAAGATTTTACACTTGCCTGAAAGCCTTGCTGCTCACTTGCCAATTCTTAGAATAGGAGTTTGTGAAGTGTACCCACACACACTGATCCTCACACATTTATTTAGCTGGAGCAGCTCTGACTGATATCAGTTTTGACATGTCAAAGGCAAGACAGGGCGTTAGCCTGTGGCATCTGGAAAGACATGCTAATAGTGAGATGCATTAGTGCACTCAGGGGCCTGTGATAATCTGAAAGGATGTGTGTTTTTCAACAGCCCCATGGACTTGGAAAGGTACAACTTATTCAGACAGTTCCCTGTTCTCCATATTCATCCTGTAAACAAAACCTTTTTTTATCCTTAGGTTAATTTAATACTAGAGAAGAAAAGTGACTCGAGAATAGTGTTTCTTTTGTTCTTTGATCACATAAAACACAAAATACACATTACATTAGTGTTCAAACTACAGTGCATTTGCATAAGTACTGAGTAATAATGAACAGCAAGAACTGATTATGTATTTGTGATGATGGAGCAATTAATTTGAATTGTTGTTAATGCTTTTTATAGCATATAAAATGTGTAACATGCATGAACACTTTAATTTAGTCTTCGTCAGCTGTTATGATTCTTTTTGTGCTTATATTCCCTCAGTGTTCATAGCAGCTTGTAATTAATCGTTTTAAATGAAATGCCCAAACAGCTCTTTTCAGCACATTATCCTCACACTATCACATCATTGACCCAAAATTAGTCAATGAAAGATATGAATCCATCTTTCAATACTGCCACCAAGCATTAGCTCTCATTCTCTTGATTCCATTAGAACACTTTCATGAATATGCTAGTGACAAGCTAATAAAATCCATTAATATTAAATCTGCTATAATAAGCACCCTCTGCTTTCGTAATGGAGGTCCTGCATTCGCCTGTGTTAATGTAAAGGCACTGTGACCAGCAGTATGATGATTCCTAGGTTTAATTGGGGCGATTCATTTCAGTACCAGTGATTCTGCCTTGTCTGATGTTCCAATCGATGAGCATAGGCCAGTGAATCTCTCGTGTATGCCATTATAAAAAATGTACCATTGCTTTTACTTGATTCTGTCCACACACGTCTTTTGATGTGTTGAGTTCAATATAGAATGTATGGTTCAGTGGCCATCCTAAACTCATATTTGGTTTGGAATTTTGTAGTTAGTCTATATATATATATATATATATATATATATATATATATATAGGGCTGTTGTACATGGCTTTGCAAATTAGAGGATTAGTTCTCCCAAAATTACTCACCCTCATGCCTTCCCAGATGTGGTCAGTGATGGGCACAAATACATGAAAATGAATTTAAAATAAAAATACCAAATACTGTGTGGAAAATAGTATCAAAATAAAGTACAGTATTTTGTATCTTGAAAATACACAAAATACATGTAAAATTAGCCATTCAATAAAGTATCACTATTAGGCTGAAATCTGTCTGGACCTATTCTGAATGCAAAGAACATATTGGTGTACAACTGCTTAGAAACGTTTGGTATATTTTCACCTTCCTCTTCAATCAATTAAAGACAATTATATATTAAACAGGTACATGATTACAAACTTACATGCAAATTGCTAAATAACACGCATTTCTATATTTATTTCTGTCCAGGTTACACTGCAGCGTGCTCTTACTTGTGGCGAACCCTATTAAATAAATCACATGTAAAACAGTGGGTACTTTTCTTGTTATCTAGCAAGGAGTAATGCTTTAAACACTTGACTAGTTAGTGAGTACACAAGCAGTTTCTAACACCAACAACCGATTGACTAGCTAGCACTTACATCCAGTGCTAGTGCTAACGCTATTTCCCCCTGCCAGTGCAATTTATTCCTTCATGTTAACTGAAGGCAAATCTGAATGATGTTCAATTTTAGCTTGCTAGTTAGCGATCTAGCTAACAATAGCTAGTGAACTCGCCAATGATAGTTAGACTAGCTTACTAGCTGGCTGCTGACTAGTTTTTATTTCCTCACTGTTGACACGCATTGCACTGGTTGGTGAGAAATATCATAGCTACCTTAATATTTTAATGGAAATTAAATAATAGTTTATTTAAAGCCAGCGTTTATTATGTTTTAGTTTTTTTTGCAACAAGTAGAATCAATCATCATATCCTCACCTTATCCTATACTGCGTTCCATTTCCAACTTCATACTAGGAAAAGTGCAACGGAAAGCCACTTCAAGTAGGAATTCCAACTGGGAAAATTGTGCTGAGAGTTTCAACACGTGCCCTTCAAGTGGAGACAGAAAAATCGTAAATACGGGTTCCAAGCATATGAATGACCCTGCAAAGTTGTATTAACAAGTGGGAAACTCTGAATTCTAGATGATACACAAGTTTCCAGTTTGGATGTTTGAAGTCAAGTCAAGTCAATTTTATTTGTATAGCGCCTTTCACAACACACATCGTTTCAAAGCAGCTTTACAGAAGATCAGGCATTAACAGATGATAAAACTGTAATGTCTATAATGTTGATTAATTATCATTGTGTAATTAGATAAAATACAATTGTTAATCGTGTTTAATAATAAGTAATTAAATAATAATTGTATTTATAACCCCAGTGAGCAAGCTGAATGTGACTGTGGCAAGAACACAAAACTCCATTAGATTAATGGAGAAAAATAACCTTGGGAGAAACCAGACTCACTGTGGGGGCCAGTTCCCCTCTGGCTAACATCATGAATATAATGTAAATATTACTTATGTATAGTTAAAGTCATGGTTTAAAATTATTAAACTAAGTATGTGTTAAGGGTCAGTGTTTAAACATCGATTTTGTTTGAACTGTAAGATTAATGACCAATGTCTTTGAAGTCCATCCTGGATTAACTGCAGAAGATCACATAGATGCAATTGTCCTTGTTAATTAAGTCTTTTGTTGGCAATTGTTAGTCTATGTATTCCATTTCAAGATAGTAGTCCATCAATAGACCGAGGTGATGCAGGCAGAGATCAGGGATGTGAAACGCAGTTCAACCTGGCCGGTAATTTCGGTGAGGTTCGTGTGGTCCATCCTAAACCTAAGGTTCAGACAATAGCATATGAAGTATCCCATGTCTTGTGGTTGGAGTTAGCATCAGTTCATCCTCTGAATTCCATCACAATAGACTGAAGTGATGTTTGGCTGGCACCGGCTGCATTTAGTCATCATCATTCAGCGACACGTAGCAGTGGAGTCCAACATGAAGCAGGAATGGAGCTGGATCCAGCCGGTTCTGGTGACCTCAGGATTGGAGTCCCGAGGTTGAGACAGGGAAACAAATAAAATAATATAAGCATACATGCCATTCAATTTATTGCAGAGTTATAAATCATGATCAATGTCTCTGGTTTCTGGTTCCGGCAGACCCAACTAAAGCAGCCTAATTGTGGGTTGGAGGATAAATTAGGTGTATGCCTGGCTAAATAGATGAGTCTTTAGTCTAGACTTAAACTGAGGGCGTGTCTCTGCATCTCGAACAGTGTTAGGGAGACTATTCCGTAGTTTAGGAGCCAAATATGAAAAGGATCTACCTCCTTTGTGGGATTTGATATTCTAGGAACTATTAACAGGCCAGAATTTTGCGATCGTAATGAATGTGTTGGAATATAGCGTGGTAGAAGGTCACTTAAGTACTGCGAAGCTAGACCATTCAAAGCTTTGTACGTAGTTAACAGAATTTTAAAATTAATACGGAATTTAACAGGTAGCCAATGTAACCATGATAAAATGGGGCTAATATGATCACATTTCTTGTTTCTTGTTAGCTTTCTGGCTTCTGCATTTTGAACCAGTTGAAGTTTATTCTTCTTATTCTTCTTATTTATTCTTGCTGGACATCCTCCCAGTAATGCATTACAATATTCTTGTCTTGAGTCTTGAGGAAGGGGCATGTCAGCATGAAAGATGATGAAAAGCAGTGATTTTATTAAATTATTTCAATAATATTAATTTTGTATATATGACAACTAATGACACCCTTCACGGTTAAAAACATGTTAGATACCATGCATTATTAAACCATATATGTTGTTTATAAGTGATGCAGATTTATTCACTAATATTTATTCACCGGTACAACAGAAAAAGGGCTTTTGCTGTCGTTCATTGCATACTTTTTTAAGCTTGGCTTCTTCCATATTTTGTTTCCCAAATAAATGCGTGACATGCCTGCAGATACTGGTAATAATTTAGTGCAATGGTAAATTATACTTTCTTTTGATAATCGTACACCTGTAGCACAAATGCTAGTGTTGCAGCATTATTTATCAATTCAGTTGCTTGGAAACTTCTCATTCTGTCAACATCATCGACAGTCGATCAGCTGCTAAGCTAACAGGAGTGTTGCAGTTTTGTTTCCTTACATGTCATCTTCTGAGCATCTGGCAATGGAATGCATTTATTGTCAGAGATCAGAGATATCAAAGTAAGAATATTCCACATCAGAGTTGAATGTCATGCAGCACAGCTCCATATTTCCTTGCAGGAATGCAGATGGAGCCATTCTCTTTGACTTCTGCAGCTCATGTGCATGAAAGTTGGTGTTGGGGGGGCATGCTTGAACTAGTTGATACAGGAAATCAGCAGCCTAATAAAGAGGCTGACTGGCACAAAGTATTTTATGTATTTTGAAAATACACTAATACCAAATTAAATGTATTTAAATAAAAATCAAAGACTTTAAAACACAAAGTACAAAATAGTAACACAGGCCTACTAATGGTGATTGCTTACATTTGTTAAATTCATTGTGTATGTTAATTTGGCACAAAATTTAAGTTGCAGTGTTGCCATTTTCATCCCACACCTTACATACATACCTATGCGTGTGCTGATATGTGCATGACTTTGCAAATTAAAATACTTAATTCTTGTACCTCACTGTTGACAAAAAAGCACCATGAAAGACTTTGCAATTCAGGTTCCCATCAAAGTCACATGCAGCTTTTAAGTTAACTTAGCCAACGGTGGTTGCATACATTTGTTAACGTGTGCGTTATGTTGGCATGAATTTTACGTTGCAGAGCTGCTATTTTGATCCACCGGTCTACACATGCGTGTAATGCGTGTAAATTGCTGATTTTATCACATTTCATAGATTAATTTCCTTTTAGTAATTTGGAAGCAAGAGTCCATGCTGTAGTGACAATTAACGCTTCATTTCAATTCCAATAAGTACAATTTAAGATTTGGAGAAAATGAAGCGAGCCCTACTCATCCCTCCCTGTTAACCAGCATGCATGTTAGGGAATTCCGTATGACTTTTTTAAGAGTGAGTTTTATTAGCGCACACCAAATCTGTGAAAGGGGTGCCAAGGGCTGTTTAATTTTTCATAGCAAACTAACAGACTTTTGCACTCTCCGTGGCCTCAACATGTGGTTGAGTAAATCTCTGGTGGCTGTCCAAGCAAATATACTTACTGAAATTAACTGAATCCTATCCAGTCATTGGCTATGGTCACTTTAAAGGATCTACGATTCAGAATTCATACCCAAATTGGGTCCTTACGTATATTTTTTTATTCTAATCATTCAATCTTGAGAACGTTCTGCCAAGTTGTATTGGTGCTTCTGAATCCTTACTACTATAGCCTAAGTTTTGCTTAAATTCTGGTGTCTACTGTATAGCCTACATCTATAGCCGGGTTGATGTCATTATGTATATTAATGACTTTGTATGTAAATCTTACTATAAAGCAGCTGTCAGCATGAAGCCATTGGTCCTCAGTTCCTCTCAAAACATGTCCAGAGCTCGAGTAATTATAGAGGAACGTCAAATCTTTTAGTCATTGCTGATGTTCATTAATAGATAGCGTGCTCATTAATATATCTGACTGTTGGGGCACTTATTAGCGCTCATCAATTCATTATTCATGGCTTGTGTGAATACAAAGAGAGAGAGTCTGCATGCGACAACGTGGCCAACACTGAAGCGTCCGTCCTTAGAGATATTTCTTCCACAGAGAAGTTCCCTGAAGTACTGGCACCTCCATGACTTGGTTCGTTATTGTTGCAAACTGTCCTCACACCGGCAGGATTAAGCACACTCTGGCCTCACAATTCCACGGGTAAAATGTGAATTTATTGCAGAACGCTTGTTGGTAATTCTGTTAACAAAAGGTATCCTTAGTAGGAATTAAATATTTATTTGTTCCATGAATAACAATTGGTTTTAACACAGCACGACTGGCTGTGTTTACTCTGTATGGCACACCTTGACTGCTCACCTGTCTGTTAGCAGAATGAAGAGAGAGATACCTGCTACAGAGAGGAGCAGAGTTTAAATTGATAATCGTTCCAGCAACACTAAGCTACCTGTGATTGCATTGTATAATTACTTAGGGCACCAGTTCATACGTGTTTATTCAAATCTCTACAGTTGTTGTGCCATAAGGGTGACTGCTGCTTATTTTGGAGTCACCCTAACAATGGCATGAAGTGTATTTTGAAGAAAGCGTGACAAAATGGTAGATGTAACTTGATTGTCGACACCAAAGAGAGGTTGCCTACTTTATTTGAGGTGCAACTGCAATTTAGACCTTTTCTTAGTTTAGTGTAGTGTGCCATTTGATGGGTTGAAGAAAGCCATTTTGCAATGTAACTTTTATTTATAAAGATGATTTAAATTTTTGTACAAACTTGCTGAGCTGGAAAAAAATAGCCAATTAAAAGCTAGACTGACTGCAATATCTACACAAATTTAAAACTTTTCCTCGCTATTAATTACCAGTACATGTCTTTTCAAACTTGGCATAACTGGGCTGAGTGGAGCTGGCGGAGGGTGAAAACACTGGTTAAGCAAATTGGTATTTAACTGTAAACTCGCTAGCCTTCGTGCCATGCATTATTCATTGCCGATACAAATTTTTTTTAAAAAGAAATGCACTTCTAGCCGCTGTTCTGCTGCAGCGGACATGAGGTCTGTCTACAGGGAAGTGCAGAAATGTAGGGCAGAAAACTGTGGTCCGAAAAGAGCTCTCAATCGCCAACTATTTCACCCTCACTTCCGGTCTATGAAGAATGATCAAGGTCAAGGATGTTAATATAAAATGTACACAGATTTGCGGGTAGTTTAATATAGGATATATTTGACACATGAACCTTACACCTTTAAATAGTCTGTTGCCGTTAAACTCTCTTACATGATAATTTCTCTCTCCATAATGTGACGTGTCACGTGCAACTTTTCAGAGTTTTATTATTAACTGTTTCTTTGATTACTTTATCACGCAGGATTGCCAATCATGAGGGATATATTCACAAATATCCACCGTCAGTGTATTTCTATTTCATTTCATTAATTTTGTACCTCAGCTAAACCAATATGTTTAACTGGTGTCCGGCTACAAACGAGATTTTATTTTGTAGTACCGGACCATGCTACGGTGTCTTGTCAGTTTAAACTAAATAATGTATGGGACATGATTAGAAGCTAATACGCATTACTTAAAACATATTTCTTTGAATTAAATGTGCAAAACTCATTTTATCTGTTTTGATTTACATATGAAGTGGAATTATTTCTTTGGACCTATGGATCTAATTACTGATTTGTCTTTGATTTATTAACGTCCGGGGAAAATACTAGAGTATTCAAATCGTAAAAATAATAGGCAATGGTTAAGCATTATGCAAAACAGATGTTCTTTTTTGTATAGATTGCATTTGATTTTGTTTTCACTTTCGATTTATTTATTTAGTTACTAGCTGTTTTTCGGTCACTAATACTTTTTTGATAATTCGATAGTATATATATTTTTTTTCTTCTCAAATTAGGAGCACTAAACGTGTCTTTCCAAATATATATATTTTTTTAACAACCCAATTGCGTGATGTATAGAGCAGACAGATGTTGTTCTGAGATTATATTATTTTGATATTATTTAGCAAAATTGATGACAGCGTTACGTTTTGAAATGAACTGTGGCGTCCTTTAGGAGTTGTCCATGGTCCTGAACGATTACATTACAGCACAAGGCCTAATCTAGCTAGCCAGATAACTAACCAAATAACTAAATACATACTTAAAGATAAATTAATAATAAAACTATAATTTAATGTCATATTATTAGTGCGCTACATAGGCAACAGTCATATTCTAAATGTCTTAAAGCACCCAGTTAACCGCTTCATTGAAAACATGTTTTTGTGACGTAGAAAATAAATTAAAATGGCATTTTTGTGTCTCTTGATTTGATTCTTGTCTAAAACGCTTGTGTGTTTTTGCCTTTGCATTTCAGTAATAGACACATAACTATGAGTCACACTCTCAAACCGGTGATTTGAATGAGACTTGAATAATAACTATTACGATGAATAACGAATTATCTAAAACTGCCTGGCATTCTTTGTGTAATACTTTGCCTACACCGTATGGAACTGGAGAAATAGCTAAATTATTTTCTGGCAATTAAGATGTGAAATGTTTTCACGTTTACTCTAAACAATAGCAATTTAGTTTTTTCTTCTCTCCGTCATCAGTGTGATGCTTCCTCCGTTGTCTCGATATTGGCTTTCCTGCATAACCGCTCCGTGTCGGAATATGCAAGCTCTCCTGCACCAGAGGAGCCGCATATATCGCCATTAAAAAATCATACTTCCCACGCCTGAACTCTTGAGCACTCGTAATGCGTAATTTTAGATTGTTCTCATGAAAGTCTCCATCATGGGTCATTGAGGATATAAACGTACATCTTCACCACTAAGGCCTTTTATTAAACGACTATTCAAAGACAGATGAAGGGAAACAAATCTTCACTACATCTCCTTTTGTTAGACTGTGCCTGTTTGTTTATCCGTATATTGTAAACATTTAATCTTGGCTTAATTTTACAATCCTTGTGTAGAAAATAAACATTAAAACATCACATCAGATTAAAAGTAACATTCTATTATATAGGTAACTTGCAATTGATCATAATTGCCCGAATGAATGAATGAACAGTGAAACAAAGTCATCAGTCCATAAAGACATGACATTCTTGACATTGTTTTATCAATCTTATCCTGACCGGTCAAAATCCATCAAACATTTAAAAGCGGCTCACATGTCGCCACTTACCTCAAGGGATGAATAGAATAGGCATATCCCCCTCTTGAATGTGTATAATCAATTTATTTGTATTTGAGTTTTAACTACAAATTATTATTATTATTATTTTATTTATTATTTGTATTTTATTGCAATTGCAGCTCCATCATTAACTATTAATGTAATATTGTAAAATTTGACATAGTGCCCATACTACACACATTACCCTTGTGCTTGATTTATATGTTAATATTTTCATTACATTATAATATACTAACAGTGTGCATTTACAAGAAGCCCAACGAAATAATTTCATAGGATTTGCATTTGTTTTACTCGCTGTAACAATAAAATGTGACCTGTAATACATTTTAGATGAAGACTTAAAGACTTTAAATAGCATTCATTTGAATTACATTTGTCGTTAGATATTGTTTGTTACTGTCTCGGTGCCAAACATTCAGATATGGCTCTCTTTTGATCATCCGGCAGTTGGTTCACTCATTCATTAGGCTTCATTAAGTATACAAGAATCTTAATTACAACATCCATGTTTTAATTATTGTCGAATACGTATAATTCCAGTCTGTCAGGCGGCATGCTCGTGAGAGATCAAATGATGTCTATTTCATTTTAATCCTCTGCTATTCAAACCAAAGGCATCAAGGTTAACAAATATCCCCTTGTTCACCTTGTCAGAACCTATTTGAGTTGCTGTCCCTGCCACTTTCGTTCAAGTCTTCTTGTCTTTCTGTTTTGCATGTAGCTAGCTCATTTTTAATCTCGCATCTTCAATAGCAATTGGTGAATCAAAAACCAGCCCAGCTGCTCTTACTTAACGTGAAGCGCTTAAGCAAGCTTTTGCTCGTCTTGGTGTAAGCACTCTGATATCTTTAGCGCTGTATTGGGCTTATATATTAACGGGCTTGATAAATATTGCATTGCACTGATTTAGAGCTTCCAGTGCCGGAGGTGTGATCTGACCATCAAGCGCGCGCACGCGGATAGAAACACGGGTAGGGAAGTTTGTTTACTCGCGGATCGCGCTCGCAGTCGGGCTAAAAGACAGAGAGCGGGGGCCTGTGAAATAACTGCAAGAATTACGACAGTGATGTACGACTCTTTTTGCTCAAGCAATGGACTGAGCCGGTCGAACGGGCCTTGTTGCTTGAAAGAGGGAGCCATAGTCATACCACAGAGTCGATTCTCCAAGGCCCTCCGTCGAGCTGCACTCAAGACTCTGGCTTCATTAAAATTTTATACGCAACGCTTGGCCAAGGTCTATTTATGAAAATGTGCTTTCCGCTCCATGGAAAACACAAGACTATAAGGAACCGCATGGGGAGGAATGTAAATCTTAGAGTGGAATTATATACACTTACACAGCTTTCTCCATCCAAATTTTATTTGACTAAATAAAAGTAACAATTGTCACACTGAAATTATGTCTTAATGTTTGACATCTAAATGTTTTGTGTGATGTATTATGTAGATTGTTTGATGAAAGCATATGCAAATCCTCATTTGTGGGCAAATGCGTCACATTTCAGTAAGCTGTACTGTCATGCCACACACTCTCATGGCAAAATCGTAAGGATTCAAACGACTTTTCTAAATTGGGCAAATTCGTATGATATCTTACGACTACACTCTTCTGAATTCGTACGATTTTCACTACAGCCAATGACGTCGCTGGACATCGTTTCCATCTAATATGCGACAATTATTTGCTTCTGTCACACACAACAGCTTCATATCACGTTTATACACTCTACTGATCAGGTAGGATTAGCTAAGTAATAAGCATGTCCGGCATTGGACATCCGGGCATTTGCACATAATGAAATCCTATACATTTATCAAACATGTATGTATGTGAATTTCCTTGAGATGTGTTGGTCATGCACATTTCAAGGAAAAAGTGACTCCTAATGCAAGAAATAACTGTTTAGCTAGTATGATTTATCTTGTGTAGAGAAATGCTGTACTGCTGCATTAGATATTCAACTCATATCAGGTCGCAGTGGTTCCTACATCGCTTTTGAAGTCCAGTTATATTTTATTGAGCCTGATTCTCTTACGAGATTGCTGGCTTAATAGCTCTCAAATTAGCCTTTACTTTGCATAATAACTTGCATTTTTAAAGGTCTAAAACATTGTTTAACTTGTAATGGCATGGAGTGGAACGAATCTTATTTGGGTAACAATCCTCTTGTCTTTTTGATTGAGCAAGAATCAATAAAATAAAAAGGATGGCCTCCCGTTTGTAAATTATTCAAATCAAACAAATGACGAGCACTGTCATGGGAACAGGCTTTATCACATGCATCTATAAGTAACGCCGTTCTCTGTCAACTAATTTGTTGGATGAAATATATAATATTTATTTACCTCTCAGATGGCTGATTAAATAATTATATATTATTATATTAGCTTATATAATACTAAATAACTTCTATAATTCTATAATTTTCTTCTCAGTGTTGTGAGTATTAAATAGTAAGACATGAATATGTATATTATTATTGTTGTTGTTATTGCCTATTAGAACAAGAAATGTTTTGAGGGGGTTTTCTTTGTGTTTCACACTGGTGATTTATTTTCGGACTTTTTGGGCAATGATATTCCCATTTCTTTGAGGATAATGACTGCATTGAGTTACTAACCTCCACTGAAAGGACGAGGGCTCTTGTTGTACCACATGAACCATCCGTTCAGTAATAGGAAATAGGTTAACAAACACTTACAAAAATCAATAGTATCATAACACGTCATATTTATTATTCATAAATAACGAGTTTTACGGGTGCAAAACCACCTGCTGAACACCGGAGATAGCCTGGAATCTCTTGACATCCCTGGAATTAGTGAAATTTCTCGACACAATAATGATATTCGACTCCTGTAATAGCCATACATAACTCGGTTTATCCTCATACACAAATAATGTTATTTATTATTTTGTCAAATAAAAGAATGAATGTTTCTCTTAATGAATGCCATGCGATTTCTTTCTATAAGATGTATTAATATGACAAAGGAACTGTAGGAAATTCGTCAGAATTGAAATGAGTCATATCAGTTGCTTCGTTGTTATGGCAAACATCGCTTGCTTTAGCTTGTTCTGTTCATTTGATAAAACACACACTGGTAAAATAATAAATAGCTATACGCAGATTTTCAGGTGTGTATTTTACAACAGCAACATCAACCGTAGTAAAAAAATTATAAATAATAGTAAAATAAATAAATAAATAAATAATAGAAGTAGGCTTATAATAATAATAATAATAATAATAATAATAATAATAATAATAATAATAATAATAAACTGGTTGAATTTTTAACTAAAACTAAAACTATTTTGAAAAGACGTATGGTATTGCTTTAAGAGTCTTGTTTCCTTTTAGGCCTAATGTAAAATATATTAATTTATCTTGTATTTAAAAAGACGGGGAAAATTGACCCAAAATAATAAAGTAATGTCAAGGACACACAGCAGTAACTGAGGTAAGACGTGCATGGTTTATTGAAATTTCTGTCGCGTACACAGACACATCTAAACACCCTTTCACAAATGAAACGTGGTTTCTAAATAATTTAAGCTTAAATAAATAAGTAAAAAACAAAAATCATCAAAGTCAGTAGAAATATAAATATGCCCAACAAATAACAAATCGGAATAATATCTACAAAGTGCAATGAATCATTCCCATTTACAAACTTAATGTAGTCATAATAATAATAATAATAACAATAACATAAAAGCGAAGACATACAGTACAGGGGCCAACTTTACAACATAATTATTGTAAATAATTTGATTGTCAAAGCATCATTGACGTGAAATTAGTTGAAACACAATATGCTTTCTATCTAAAAATAAATAAATAAAAAAGGTGTCAAAACAAAAACTATAAAAGTCTAGCTTTTATGTACTATTTCCAAAACGACCACGGATGTGTCAAGACGTCAAGAGTCATGAGGTAGACACAGAAAAGTATACGAAGTAGTATATCCGTGTGTACGTGCGTTCGCCTGTGCGTGTTCTCTCTTATTGCAATAAATCAATACGAATGAAAATGTAAAACTGTAAAAGAACACTTAACGCCTTGTAAACCATGCAATGGGTCACAGCAGAACCGTCTTGATTTTCTTCTGGAGCATATAGAATAACACTAAAGTTTATAGAATGGGACATCTTTCGCACAACAGTGGTTTTTTTTTCTTTTTTCTTTTTTTATCCTTAAAAAACTGAATTTTGATGCGTTCTTCACACAAAGAGGTGCAGTGTATTCACACATATGTACACAGATGAATATAAAATAGTTATTTTCAGTTAAGAGAATAATCATTATTATTCACTTCTCTTTTTGTACAATATTTGCAACGTTTCGTTGATGATTTTCCACTCTTCCTGAGCGTCTATTATCATGTCTTCTCCCTTCTGATATGTTGTCCTGACAAACGTTTGGTACACTTTCGGTCTCTGGGATGTTCACGCGCAGCTTCCATTCCTTTATTGGAAGCATGTCGTCTCAGGTCCGAAGAGTTTTGTCGATAATGTCTGTGCACTCATGTGTCTGATGATTGGATTTATTGAAGTAGTGTACATATTTCTGGTCTAGTGCGTGGCCGAAAACTTCATCCTTTTCTGCTTTTGCCTTTGATTGCAAAACCACACCCGGACCACATTTTTTTTCAAATCCAGTTTCTCTGCTATGGCAGCTATTTTCTCCGACGAGGGTCTGGGCTGGACGGCAAAATAAGCCTCCAGCGAGCGCTTCTCGGGGGCAGCGATTGAAGTGCGTTTTCTCTTTTTGTCCCCACCGTTGAAAATCTCTGGCTTGGCCATTTTTTCTCTCTGAGCCCTCTCCGCCTCCTCTAACCACGCTTCGAGGATGGGCTTGAGGGCCACCATGTTATTGTGAGACAAAGTGAGAGACTCGAACCGACAGATAGTACTCTGACTCAGGCAGCCGACCCCGGGGATTTTCAGATTGGCTAAAGCCGACCCCACGTCGGCCTGCGTGACCCCGAGTTTGATCCGCCTCTGCTTGAAGCGCTCGGCGAAAGACTCCAGCTCCCTGGGATCAGGCTCAGAGTCTCCACAGACGCCTAGAGAGGTGTGGGAGCCCAGGCCGTGCTGGTGCATGTTCATACTTTGCGGGTGGTGGTGGTGGTGGTGGTGGTGCTGCATGTGGTTAATTGCGGACATGTGCGAGTGAGGGTGGGAAGCGGTGGAGCAAACGTCGGAGCCTGGCATGCCTCCGAGGGAAATGCCGGCGGTGAGGTGGTCGAGCAGGTCTCCCTCCAGGCCCTGTGTCGGTTGGTGGTGGGGATGATGGTGGTGCGAGGTGAGCACAGACGGGTGGTGAAGGTGCCCGGAGGAGGACGTGGGCGTGCAGGTCATGCTCGTCATGCTAGTCATGGTGTGATAAGTGGCGTCTGGCTTGAACGGATGGCTCTTTTGAGCGACGATGTCCACAGCCGCCAGCGCCTCGGCTCTCTGGAGCAGGGTCTCATCAAAGCCGGCAAAGATATTACCCTGCAGCTGTATGACAAAGAGCAAGCATAAGTATCCAGCAAGTCTCAAATGTCCGAATAATTTAGCAGAAATCTCACAACCCTAGCAAGCAGTTCAGTTAAATTGGGCCACTTTTTGGCAAATCATCTACAGAAGCATGACAAATGTGTTATGTTCTCTCCTGACATTTTCTGCTGACATGTAAGAGAATAAAACAATTGCCGCAAGAACTATTCTGTTGAGATAGGGTGATCATTTTGGAAATAGACTTTATGGGATTTATTCCAACAAAACTTATAAAAAGATTATGCGCCCAGATGTAAACAACGCTAATGACTCGGATGACAATGAACCGCAAACTTGGAAAACAAGCCGAAATATATCACTTACCGAGGGCGTGGGCAGACATGCTCTCCGGATGGCTTCCGAGCTGGAATGTAGAGGTGTGTATTTAGGCTCGTGCAAAATCGGATGCATGCTAAAAGGCTGTTTGCTATTCATGGACATCATTATGGCAGAGGTGAGAGAGGGTCGTTTCTCGTCTTCCTCGTTTATCTCCGTTGCGCCTCAAATAGGCTACACTGTCTAGCTTGGAGCAAAGAGAAAAACAGAATGACAAATGTAAAGGTACTATGCCTGACAGATCTTCTGTTCTGGCCGAGCTGCAGCCAGTCGCGAGCTGTCAATGTCTGTAAGACAGCAGGAATTTACGCAGGCACCTAATAACGCGGTCTCCTTTAGCCCCGCCCAGACAGGTACAGACCCCGCCCACCCACTATTATAGTACCCTCAAATGTTATTGGTAAGTGTGGGACCTGAACACGCCTCTGGGGTTTGTTGTCCCATTCCCCATCATGTGCGTCGGAGCAGAGAAGTCGTGGTCCAGCTTCTGATGATTCCCCTCCCATCGCGTGTTTTCATTGGTGCTGCTTTTGACAGGTCGCACCACATTGGTTGTGTCGAACACAGTGTGATCTGTCAGTGCACATGCTCTTGTTTGAAATATCTGTTAGTTCAACTATAAATTGTAACATGTACAATCCTTTTTGGAGGATGGTTTTTATTTGTCTCCCTTTATAACTGTATGTAATTGTTTTGTTTTTTCAATCAAAGATATACAGTGTTTTAAAAAAAAAAACAACAACATCAACTGTGAATTGTTTTGAATCCTCATTAAATTAGTCAAATGATTCACACTTAAGTTTGATAATTAATGACTTTGTCATTTATCTATCAGAGGTTGGTATTTCAGGTATTTAATAAACATTAAGTTTATTTTAACTGTGTAGCAAAATTGCAACATTTGTTTTTACAGCTATTAAATAATACATATTTTAATTTCAAATGGTAAAAAAACTACACATAACAGTGGCTGGCATTACTGTATTAACAAAAGTTTTGGTGTAAAATAAAATAAAAAAAAAAATAGAAATTAAACAGTATTGAAGGAATTCCCATCTATGTTGGGCACTTATTGGCTGCTTTTATTATTTGGTCCAAGTCATCAATTAAAAAAAAAAAAAACACAATTTTAGTTTTATAATGAAATAAATTAATATGGTGCACAATTATATTTTTGCCATTTAAACATACGCCTTCAGATCAAAAGATTTTTAAAATCGTGAGAAACATTTCAGGCAAGTGTTTCAAAAGTTGTGACCAGTAGTGTATATTTAATGTCACAGTTTGCTAATGTCACACAATCATCAGCTCAAATCAAAATGTGCGTAAAAATCATGATTTTTTTTTCATATACATCCATTGTTTTCTGAATTCACACAAAGTTCACCCTTAAAAATCAAGATTGTTTTAATCAATGGCTTTCTAAAACCCCTATCAAGGTGGAAAAAATTAAATGTATAATCAATCTGTGCTTGAGTCTCTGAGGGTTAAGTCATATGTAAGTCATAATAGTGACTTTATAAGTGGTTGTACTAAAAAGGCCCAATTTGTTTGAATTATTATCACTCTGCTTTTCTATGTGAAACTATGCACTACTGAATGTGATGCATTTTTTTTCTCCATATGGCAAGCCTTAACATGAATTAATTAGTGTTCATTTACTTTGTGGTATGAACCACAATATGGATTCCCAAATACAGCATAAAAAGGCTGGAACGAATAAGAGCACATGTACTATACAATTAAATATTGATTAAAAACGCAGTTCAAAAAAACAAGATCAGTCAATCAAAGATCAACATTTACATGTATTAATTCATTCCATAAATGCCAGTTTTGGTGGTTAAATTTAAGATGAAATATTTGCAGCTGAAATATAGACCGTCTTGGCTCCTTCATGAAGTAAAGCTACTTGGGAACTTCATCACTTGAATTTAACTACTTGATCCACACCTCTTCTAAGTGGGCTGTGTGTAAAGCAGGTTTTTTTAGTAGTGCATGCAAGCTGCTCTAGTTTGGCTTGTGTAGAGCCCAAATATCTATCACTCTAATTGGTGCTGAAACCCCAGACACTGAAAATAAAGGCTCACAATGGCAGGAGTCGTCTCTGTGAGTGTGACTCGGAAACCTGAGATGCAGACGCAGATAGCAACATCGTCCCCTCGTGCCTTGCTCTCTGGCAAGGCCTTGGCACCTGCTCATCAAATATGCATCAATGCTGCCATCACTCCCCCAGCAACCACTGTCATTGGGGACTCCAGATGCAGAGGGACGGACAGAGAGGCACAGTGAAAGCGACAGAATGGAGAGAAAGAGTGTGAAAAAGAGAAGAAGAGGGCTCAAAAAGTGAGCTGATAGAAATCGTCCGCAACTATACAACCCATACTTGTTGAATCTGTTGAGTTATTCCAACACCCCTCAATTCCTTCTTTTTCTGCCAGGCTTTCCAGCTTTGAGCTTCTGTCATTTTCCTTATTAGTTTTCAGGAAACAAGCCTAGGGAAGAGCTTGATTATTTCTAATGGAACATTTTCCTCAATGAATATTGATGCTGGAATGGGGAATTGGTTGTATTGGTGTTTAGAATTCCTGCTCTGGTTGATAAGTTGTGAAGTTGAGTGTTATTTTCCATCAGATATTTTGCAGAAATGGTAAGAGAGCACAGATCTGTTGGACTATTGTGTGTTATGTTGATGTCTGTTTCATCTGGGGTGTCAGGCTGAAGAGAACTGTTTTCATTTGCACATTTATAAATAAGATTTTGTATGTCTCACACAAAAGTTCTAACCAGAATGTTTGTGAATGTATTTAAATTCAAGTGATGAAGTTCCCAAGTAGTTTTACTACACGAAGGAGCCAAGATGGTCTATCTTTCAGCGGCAGGGCCATTTCCATCATTATAAATGAGGGGCACAAGTCCCCCTCTTTTCTAGAAATTTCCAGTTCATCTCCACTCCTTTTTTATTGTGGTTTATAGACATTGGAGAGCAATGCACAAATTAGGTTCTTTCAGGAAACTACAGTGCAACATTTAACATACATCCAAGGAGGCATGATACAGTTATAACTACATTTATACAGATATTTAAGCCAGTTAAAGTCACTTTTATCTCCATAGCAATAAATCACAACACCTTCTGTATAACACTAGGTTACAAATATAAAAATTGATTCAAAATGACAAAATCAAAGAAAGTAAGTCACAGCAAATTACTAACTACTCCTCTAAAGTGTAATCTGATTACTTCAATGATTACTTTATCAAAAAATAAAAACATTACTAATGACTTTATTTAAAAAAAAAAATTCAAAGAAATGTTTTTTGTTTTTTGTTTTTTAGCTCAACGAATAATACATGTTTATTTCCTCCATGTTAATTGTCACAAGCAAGGCAGTCATTCACTCGTTTATCCTTTAAAATCACTTATTAGGGGGCTTGTTATATTTCTTGGAAAATTCTCATTACATTTCTATTATATTTTTAAATGTGTAATCACAAAAATGTACTTAAATGAAATTGAATGTTAGTAACAGTAATCTGATTACATGACTTAAAAATATGATGCATTACACAACTTTTTTTTACATCCAAAATTAGTTATGACTATGTTATCAAATAAATATTAATGAGCTATGCTAATAAGGTTAATATGCTTATATTCTGATAAATATAACATATTTTGGAATATAATAAACAGAGTACCATTTACCTCCATGCCACTATCAGGACTCTGATTTCTCCACTTTTTATATCCATATTTCTTGTATTGTAAGGTTCTGGTGACCTACAGTTTGAAATGGCCCACATTTTGAGCCCATTTGTTATGGATCTGCTGCCCTCAACCAACTTCTAGTTTTTTTTTTTTTTTTGGTATAATAACCATTGGAGTGGAGTCAGACTATGTTTATGTGTGTGTATATGTGCACCAGGTAGTATGGGTGTGGTGCAGTATCTCTAAAGAGACAGTGAAAGCAAGACATCACCACAAGTAAATATTTCTGGTACGTTAAGCAAATGGACAAACTCATCAGTGTGCACATGAGCGCATGTATACCTCACTTTCCTTTTTCTCCTCTTCTTTTTTCCATTCTTGCCCCCTCAAGCCTCCCCACCCTTTCGTGATTGGTGAATTATTGATAGCGTTTAAAATCTAACATTGTAGATATGTGACCATTCACCAAATCAGCGGGTTCACACTGTGGGGCTGCTGAAGGGAAGGGGTGTCTAAGCACGCACTTTAATGTAATTGCCTTTAGGTTTCCTAGTAAATATTTTATTGTATGCCAGCACAAATTAAAGGTACAAAGTTACAGAAAGGGGGTGATTCTTTGCTCCAAAGCTCTGTGGAAGATCTTCACCTGGGATGGGTACAGTACCAAAGAACTCTACTCTTATTACCTAGTCCAGTCTTAACCTCAAAAAATGGTGCTAAGGTGCAAGATACACACCTGGGGAAATAAGGAGGATTCAGTTGAGATAAAATACAAGTAGGCATGTGCCTCAGAGAGCTATGTGTAGTGGTTTTAAGGGTTCGCTGTGGCTGAAATGTTTTGGATTTAAGAGATTTTGTTGGAATGAAAAGGAAAAGGAGGGGTGGGTGGGAAGACTCATACATTGCCAGTCAGAGAGGAAAGTAAGCAGAAAGATTGGACAGAATGTGAACAGAAAAACTTCATTACCTGATGGGGCAGTGGCCAAAAATTCATTAAATATGAATGGCAACCGACACAGATGGTAAGCTGACCTGGATGGGATGTGAAGCATCGGTGGGAATTTGTGTTTTTCTGTTCCACACTTAGAGAACAAATTCTCGGGTTTTTAGGTGTTTTTCTCCTCAGGGATTCCTGTCTGTTTTTGATGGTCCAAATTAAATTAAACTATTTACCTTTTGGCATTGGACACCCACCTTTCACTGTATGCTTCACCGTAGATCGAATCAGTGTTTTATCTTACTGAAATGTTCTAGACTACAAAGTGTAATATCTTTGTTTAGAATACTCTCTTTTTCGGATTCCCTCCTGGTTGCTGATCTATCTCATTTTTTTTTCACTAAAGTCATTCACTTTGCACCATTCTGCTGTTACCTGCTGTTTGTCGTCCGAACAGGATGGGCCGCACGGAGTCTGGAAAAGCATGGATCAATAGATTAACTGAGTGGTTATGAATTATGCAGAAGAGCCCTAAAGCAGTTGGACGTAAAGAGCTTGTGCTCTTGAATTGGCATGTAAAAGCTAAGTACAGGCCTGTTTACTTGTTCCTCCCCCAAAGTCAAGTTGAAGCAATGAGATTGTATTGACCCTTACGATTTGAGACGAGCTCAGTTTGAAAATAGTTTTTAATTTCAGTTATTAGTTCTACCTGGGATTCATTTATTTTCATATGTGCTAGTAACAGGTTGGTTTGCTTGAGCATGCATTGATGGTTCAACACGATCAAACTGGAAATTGACATGTTGCTACCAAATGTTAACGTACCCGGACATCGACCTTATTTGTTGAGTTACTGACAAGCTCCATCACCCAGCAGAGATATTTACATCAATACAAATACCGTATTTTTACTTTTCAGCTTGTTGCACGAGCAGCCTCGGAGACATGGGTTCTGATCCTGTTGCAACTAGGAAGTAATTGCATTTATTTAATCAATGATAAGCTTGATTCTAAGGTTGCATTTTCCCTCTAAGATTTCATTTTTACCCCACTGACGGTTTAGGGTTGGTTTGTGTTAGGATGTATGGTTAATAAAAAACGCATTACTGCTGACTGTATTACTTCATTTACTACTGTAAACAACTGGCTTTTGGAGTCAGGCTGTGGACATTTCAGCCAGAAACTGAAGCTCATACATACCCATTCATTCAAAGACACGTCCAGCTTTGGCCACTGGGGGCAGTGTTTTGAATTTTGGTAAAAATTCCTGCTCGACCGATTTCTGCTTCACATTTTCCGACCAACTGTTGCCAAATTCACAGGGTGATCAGTCTGATCACATTTGTTGACTAGAGCCTTGTCAAAATGCAGCACACAGAGAGTTTGCTCATACAGCTCTCCCTTTGAATGAAACCTCTGAGGAGGCAGAAATAGCAATAGCATTATCTTAATATTCCACAGCGCATGTAATTTTACTTCGACATTTGCATTCAATCAAACTTGGCATCGCTCATGTTTTTCTTTGTTTTTCAAGAACTGACAGCAGTAATACAAAGGAGGGAATAAAGTAAACAAGCAAAATGCTGTAAATATGATCATGAACTGATGAAGGCATATTAATATGATGTACATTTTAGTGTAGTTTTAGTCTACAGCATTTCAGGATAGTGCAAAGAAAGAAAAATATATTTTATTGTTAATTCCACACCTTTCAAAACGGCAGAGAATTGTTCTAGCACATTTTATGTGTACCAGCAACTGTTTTCCAGTGAACAGGGGTGGAATATTGGGACAGATGTGTCGTATGACTTTTACATAACCACCAACCGCTTATTCAGAAGCCAAATTAGATCCTGTGAAAAGAGGAAGCGGGACAAAAACCAAAGCATTTGTCTTGGATCGCCTTTCTTCTTTATTTATTTAAATATTAATGTCTTTGCTTGAGGCCAAGTGTGTTTATGCGTGCCGCTCAGAGCGTTGACTGAAATGCAGACTGATGCTTTCTTATTGATTTTTTTTTCATTGTGGGTTTATCTGTCTAAGTAGAGGCCGCGAGTCACCGTAGCACCCTCAACGTTTGCCTAGTCCCACTGCTTCAGCATGTGTTCCTCTAAGTCCTGGCCCCATTCCTCTGCTTCGTCTGCCCTTGTTACACTCCTCAAATGGAGGCACTTTAACTCAGCAAGCACAGCGCGTCAAGTACTTCAAAGGATTGCTGTATTAATTGTTGATTTATTAGATTTTTGCTGTAGTGGAGTGCATGTGTAAAGAATGGGGCAGACATGTTGGAGTCTTTATGATTTGAGTAATGTGCAGGAGTATGAGGAAATAAAGAAAGCCAGAAAAATTGTGAAAGACTTTCTATTTTCAAAACCTAACCTTCCAACTGGAGAATTTTAAGGGACAGTTCACCCAAAAATGAAAATTCTGTCATTATTTACTCGAAAGGAACTCCAAACTAACTGACTTACTGACTATACAAATTGAGGCATCATACGAGAGGCTCATATAAAAAAACTTTTCACCATATATATATATATATATTCAGCGCAGTCTCAAAGACTGAGTCTTCAAGTCTCCCTCTGGGATGGGTTTCTCATTTATGAAAGCTCAACAAGAGGATCCCTAAAGCCCCAGATCAGACGGACATGAGGAACAGCCTGACGTTGTGAAGAGATGGTGCTCTTCGTAGCCTAATCCTGTTAGCACTGTGAGGAGGAGGGAAGGGGATCACAATGGCACCCCATCCTGCACCAGCTGGGGTCCCGAATGCTCTGTCCCAACTCAAACCCACCCCCTATTCCCTGGAGACCTCGAGAATCTGCTCTTCAATGTTTCTCACAGTGTTGTGCTACTCAGTGAGCCACCTGCAAACACCCTCACTGCCATTACCTCTAGACAGAAACAATGTTACATGTGGACTGGTGTGATTCGGCATCTGTGTTGTGAGAAAGTCAATCAACTGCTCATACTGGACAGTAAGAAAAGTGAACCCAAAGTGATGGATACGGAAGATGGCTAGATTAGGAGACAAGTGTAAATATTCCAGAATTTATCTGGTCTTGTCCAAAGGTTAAAAGAGTAATGTTTACATTTCCAAGATCAAGATTCCCAGGACCAAACTAATGCTTATTGTCCTTCAAACTTTTTTAGTGTGCATGAATTAAGAACGAATCCAAGAAAAATATATGCACCTTAGTGTACTGACCTTATTTTCCAACATCCTCCCTTAGGGCTTTAGCCTAAACTTTACAATGATATCTCAAGTAGTGGGGTATTCATGTCACCATTCCATATCACTTTCTCACACCAGATACCACATTTACAAGAGGTTCTTTCAGCTCTCACTCTTTAACCTCAAACCTAGCCTAACAAATGCTGTGGTTGGAAGCATTTATCTTAGTCTAGGGCTTTTTGGTGTCCTTACTCATTTTCTAACCAGTTATGTTTGTCCTAATTCAGTACGTTTACATACACTTTAAAAGTTTGATTTCATTCAGAATATAATTTGTCTGTTTTCTAAATGTCATCTTAACACTTTAGTTGGACTAAAATCATACAGTTAAAATTTTCCACTGTCTTATTAACAGACCTAGATAATGCAATTGTAGCTTGACTTCATCCAGCATGTGTACACGTTAATTGGACGACGATACTCCAAAAAACTGAAATGACAAACAACACATATTTTTAGGCATTTATACATATGTGCTGTCAGGTGCACTCACTGCGCTGCTAAAGTCTCAGTCAGTCCACTCGATGGCCATCTTGGGAACGCTTCCCAGGCCGCTATTTGTGTGGAAGCAAGCGGCATGCAAGGACAGCTTTTATCTACTTGAATGGGGATAGACTAAATCTCCAAAATGGTTGGTCAATATTACGAACAAACATTTTTAAAAATAGCGGTCTCTAATAATACGGGTGAAGGTCTCTGCGCGTTACTGTCTTTCCTTTTACGCAACACAACAAGATTAAATTAAATACATTTTCTCTTATGTATTACCTCGTTATTTCATCTGACTCCATAAATGAAAAAGGTTTTAATGATATCTGAGCATCATTAAAAGTGAGCAAATGTTTGATTATTCTTTTAACTCTTTAATTATATTTTACCCATTCAGATTAGGAAACTATGTCGCTTTGAGGTCCTCGCGTGTTTTTCTCTACACTGCAGGTCTCACGATCACAAGCGGCCAGTATTGGAGCATCAAACAGAGGTAATTGCTATATACCTGAGATCGGTGACATTCACGTTTACACAATCAAAGATACTTAAGTATAGCCCCCATATGGTATCATGAATAGTGCTTCTATAGCTCATGTCACGTTAAGAAATGCAATTTTTCTGGCTGGTCCAGTTAATGCGCATGCACATTCTCAAGTTAGCTGACAACTGGCAATGTCTCCATCTAAATTGCGATTGGCTCTTTTACCTGTAAGTCGGGATATCCTTTTGTACACCCGCCATATCTACCTTATTTTTTAACCTCCAACTATATTTTAGCAATACAAAAATACCACAATTTAGCTTTTTATTGCAATATATGTCATCATATTATTAGCATTAATTATTATTTTAATAAACACTTTCATTTGTAGTGCAAATAGATTTACAGTTTATAGCATTTTGCCATTGTTTCATCACACACTGTTGCACAGGCAGAATTCATTTTGAACTGAAGAAAGAAAGAATGAAGATTTAGATTGAGACATGAAAATATTGCATTGTCACGCTCTTAGTAAAGTAAAAAGCTGATTTTATTATCGTCTCTTCAATACAACACATGGCAACAAGTGAATGATCTACTTACTCTTTTACTGTAAATGCTGACGTTAGAAAATGATCAGACATTGCCATATTGTTCTGCAGTACATCCTATGGTTGTGTAATAGTTTATAAGCCCATATCACTCAAATCTGGTATTTAATCCTTCTAGTTATTTACATTGAGGTCAATGACATAAATGCAGGCGCTTTCTTTCTTCCGTGTTGAAAAATATGGTGGATTGGGAGTTTTAATTTCTCCCATTCATTGTAATACAAGTGCTCCATCTCAGCTAAACATACTCTGGCTTCAAATATTCGATTATGCATCGTGTCATGTTTACATGTTGGGCAGACCAATAAAGAATTGCTTGACTAGCCTGACTAAGCATGATGAAGTTTGTCCTATGTAAACAGCAACAGTCCTCCTGGAGGCAAAGCGTTCGTACCTGACATTGCACAGTGCAGCGGGACACCGCTCTCATTACAACAACAATGAAATAATTATGAATGCCGCTGCGAGACTTCATCAGAGGAATATCTATTGTATTATTTATTCAGTCCCCTGGTTCAGGGAGAACACATATAAACTGCCAGCCAGGCTCTTCCCTATGCACTCTCTCTTGTCTGCCTTTCAAAGCTGTGCCTTAGTCCTGCCATTCTGTTCCTTCATCTCTCCAGACCCTGGAATGCTTTGCTTGGAAAATGGCTCCGATATGCAGCCATGGCTGACCGTAACTCTCTCAAAGGACTATTGCAGTTTTTACTGTACCACTTGGAGGACGTTTATTCATCAGTAAGTGGTCAATACTCTGATGGTTACATGGCCACAAGCAATTGCTCAATGTGGAGCCAGTTGCCTTCAGATGGCAGGCCAAACCACAGGCCCAGTCAAGCCATGGAGACCGATGGCTGGAGAATTGGCTGTATTAAAGAGAGCATTGAGAACAGCCACACTTACACACAACAGGTGAGTAAAGCCTTCAAGCTTGCTGTAGGGGCTCAGAGAGAGGGAGTGAATGGCATCTCTGATCTTGCATGTGGTAAGGCTTTTAACTCGAGGTGCAAAAGTGTGTGAGGTACACTTGTGCCCTGTTTGTTTTGCTGGTGTGCTGTCCTGAGCGGCATTGTGGTTGCACGGGCGATGGTTGTGAGCGCACAACGCAGCATCATAAATAATGCAGTGCCTGCTTGGCAACGCTGTGGCTGATGCTTGGCAACTTCTGAAGCTACGTGGCTTTGGGAGATGGGGGAAAGTGGGTGCAGAGGGCAGAGTCCTGCAAGTACTCTGCTCCGTTTCTTGACTTTCACATCCGTTCATCTGATCCCATTTTAAGAGAGGGCTCAGGCACTGAGCAGATACCCCACCTCCTCAGTCGGCTACAACAGAGGCCTGTGTTACCTTACACTGTAACACATCACTGGCCAACACGCCTTTACCAGCTCCAATGAAATTCACCATGTTATTATAGCTTAAAGGCAAAGTTTACCCAATAATGAAAATAATTTAATTACCCTCATGTTGTTTCAAACTCATATGATTTTCCTTTATCCATGGAACACAAATGTCAGCAGACACATTTAGGTTGGTTTCTTTCTGTTCCAAGGAAGAAAGAATGTTGTGTGGGGTTGGAACACATGAAGGTGAGTAAATGATGACAGAATTTGCATTTTTGGGTGAACTACCCCTTTAAAAGTCAACAATAAAAGCACATGTGATTCAAATCTTCTTTTAAAACTTTCAAGCATTGTGGGAACCAGTAATATGCTGTCAAATTCAGTGCATATATTTAAAAGTATCAGAGGCCTGGTTAAAGATTCAAAGACATTACATCATATGACATATAGTGAGAAACATGGGAGAGGTTTTAGTCTCTATATTCTGTATATGGAGTCCAGGCTATTTTTTTTACACATGATGCTATTTTTTATGCACATGCCAAGCAAACACAACAAGTAAACTCTGCACAATAAATCATGGTCATATTAAAGAAATAAAGTGTTTGTTTTAATTGAAAATTAAAGGTTCATAAAAAGTTCAGCCCAGTCGACAGCATTTGTGGCATAATTCTAATTACCACAATTTATTTATTTCTTTGATTATTTTACTGTGAGGCACATATAATGAAAGTTAATGATGTCAATTGTAAATGTTAAAATATTATACTTTCTCAAATGTATAACCAAAAGTCGCAAACAATATGCGTGTTAACGTAATTTTAGTGTGATAAAATATAATAACTAACCTTTTCTGTGTAGTTATATCCAATTTTACAACTTTGTTGCAATGACGAAGCAATGCTGTAAACTCGAAACAACAATTTAAACAACTTTACAAGTTTTAATAGAAGAATTAATTTAAGTCGTTTTTAATACATTTTAAGCTTCAGATTTCTGCTTTTAAACACTCCAAATCTGGCCTCATTCACTTTCATTGTAAGTGCTTTACTGTAACCCAAATATTTTCTTAATCTTTTAACAAAAGGAGTCTTCTATTTTTTTTGTTTTGTTTTTTGTGATACTCACATTGTCACAAATGCTGATGATTGAGCTTAGCTTCTATTGAACTGGAATATTCCTTTTAAGTAAAAAGAATAAATTACATTTCAAGTAAATCAAAGAAATTCTGATGAACTTTTTAGTTTTAGTTTGCTTTTGTCTTCTAAAGAGATGGTGCAGTCCGGTCCTATTGGAATTACAGTATATACGAAATGTCAACCTGTTTAAAGTTTTCCTGTGTTTGCAGACCTCAAATTACAACTATGAATTCTATGAAATCTCAGATTTGACAGAACCAATATGACAGCAGCCTCAACTGTAGGTAGTAAAAGTTTTTCGGTTTCATACCATTTTATAATGCCATTGTTACCCAAAGTGCTGTTTTTCTTTCCATTTTGCAAGAACATAGAGGGTGAATTTATGTAGTTATAAATATTTGTCTGTTATCAACAACAGTGTTGCCATAGAATTGAATAACTTCAGAGGTCTGTGGCTCTGAGTTGAATCTCGTAATTACAGTCATTCTGACATGGTGAAAGCACCAATAATGACCAGTAAAACCTTCTCTGATAGATGAATACAGTTATCATGTTTGGATCTGTGACGCCTTGAATGACACATAATCCCCCTCCACTTTAAAAAGTGCAGTGATGTGTGACATAGTTCCCTTTTATCATGCTATAATACTCTGGGAATCAGTTAGTGGAAATACATGTGGATTACTGGGTGTGTTCAGGAAATGTGGTTCTGCAGTTTGTAGGGATGGGAAATGTGGGGTCTCCCACCTCCCAAACCCTCCAACCTCAGCCCGGGGCCCTTGTGCTGTGGTTTATTTTCTGGAAGCATTGGCCCATCGGGCCGAGGTGTGCAGCTGAAAGATTAATAACTTACCACCTTCCCTGATTTGTTCATGTAAATTATTAACCATCACCTCATTATCAATTATTCAAATATCAGACTTTGTTCTTTTTCACAATCTCTCATTCACAGAAAGCTGTCTATTTCAGCTATATTTCTATTTTTTTTTATCTTCTAAAACATGATAAATACTTCATGGTGTGACAGCAAGATATGGTAGCAGGGTAAGTAATGCTACTGAGGCTGAAATGTGCTCCTCTTTAACAGCTTGATTAATTTCAGCACAATACATTCTAAATGTGCTGATGCAAGCCATCTTTTATATAAAACATCACTTCCCTTACAAAATCTTACTACAAATATGCCACAAATTTGCCACTTGTTATTTTCACATGCAAATGAGCTTGTCACCGCAAATGCTTGCCAGAAGTCTGCATCTCTTCACCTGTAGCGGTGAACCTCAAGCAAACCATTGGCAACAGTGGACAATTAGCCATCAGACTCCTCAATAATCAGAGACTGGTTTGAAACACACACACACACACATATATGTCCTGAGTTGCACTTTAATTGTGTCACTTTATACCTGGCTGCTACCTCAATAACTGCTATGTGCATAGAACACTATCTCATAGTATGTTATGTTTACATTTGGCATTTTTAGAAACTGTCATCTTTTTGCACTACTGTGTACTGGTCGGCGCTGCACTGTCTCTCACTGTGTCTATTGTCCTGTTCATTGTCAGTAATTTATTGTACTGTCCTGTACTTTTTGCACACGTTTGCACGTGCACTTTATATAGGTATGTTATTTAGTCTGTGTAGTCTCATGTGGTTCTGGGTTTGTCCTATGTTGTTTTTATGTAGCACCATGGTCCTGGAGGAACGTTGTCTCGTTTTGCTGTGTACTGTACTAACTGTATATGGTTGAAACGACAATAAAAACCACTTGACTTGACTTGTGGAAAGTTTGCGGCAAATTTGCTATGAGCTCTCGATTTTTGTAAAGGTTACTGACTGGAGAATAGGGTGGGCATGGTGAATTTCTTTTAATACACATTATTTAAGTTATGATATGGGTCAGGAACTTCAGTTGATATTTACATCAGGATGGGTAAAAAAATCTCCATAGTTTGATTTTTGTGCCAGATGGGCTGGTTTGAGTATTTCTGTAACTGCTGATCTGTTCTCTCAGGTGTACCTTATAAAGTGGTTGGTGAGTGTAATATGACAACATATATGTACGTAGCTCACTCATAAATGTCTTATGAATAGAAGTGCAACCGCCATTCTGAGAATGCATTGATTTAAATGAGCAGTTACAATGTATCTGAATGGAACAGAGCACAAGTCATACACATATGCACATATGCATACAGTACAGACCCCAGGGCAAATTGACAAGTATGAGCATCTGTGTTAAATCTTACTTAAACATGTTTAAACCTTGTTTACCATTTATCTGTTATGTTTCAACATTTGTCTATATATATGTTAGATGAAACACATGGATATTTGACTTGTGTCAGAGGTCAGGCATTTTTTTCCTTTTCTCAATACCACCTTACCTGCTTTTCCTGTTATCCTCACATGTATTCTTCTGAGAAATGGCAATTCATTTCTCTTGAGGGAAACTTCAGGGGTGCTTTGGGCCACCCCTGTCAAATTAGTGCAAGTTTATGTGCTGTTAACTAACGTCACCCCTCTTCTTTCAGCACACCCACCAATTTAAAGCGTTTATGATGTCAAGAGAAGCTTCATGTATTTTGCATGACATTTGCTGCTTCCTGTGATGGTGCCTCTTAGGTGAAGACTGATACACAGAGTGATAACAAACCACCACTTTCATTCTCATTACATCTCAGAGACAGGCAAGATGGAGGGAGGGAGAAAAAAGAAAGTTTAGCGGTACACCCTCCTATCTATCTATAGTATCTATCTACAGCGTCCATCCGTCCATCCATCCATCCATCCATCGCCAAAGTGTTGACAATGTACATACAGGAAATGCACATTTATAAACATACACATGCAGTTTAAATAAATAAAAATAGAAAAGTTATAATAAAGTAATAAAGGGTTTCATGCCTGTTGCACGGCATTTGTAATATTTCTGTTTCACTCTCATTTCTCGCTATTTCTCTGTCTCGCTCTCTCTCTCTCTCTCTCTCTCTCTCTCTCTCTCTCTCTCTCTCTCTCCCTCTGTCTGTCTGTCTCTTTGTGCTCTCGCTCTCCCTGTCCCTCTGCAATAAGAACTGCCCTGGGGCATGTGAGCAGGGATGGAGGAGGGAGGGGTGGGGAGGTCGGTTAAGAGATGCCATTTAAATAAGCGTTTACAGAGAGGAAGAGAGCTGGGGGAGGAGTACCAGAGTTAGAAAAGAGAGAGCGAGAGATTGAGGGAGAAAGACTGAGAGTAAGGGTGAGGGTGAGGGTGAGGGGTGGGGGGTTAGGGGACAGTTGCTTTAATGTGTCTCTGATCTCTCGCACCAGTCCACAGCTGCCGCAGCAGCAGGCTGCCATGCTCGGCCATATGTTGCCTGCGCTGCTCCAATTATCCTCCCTGGAGCAAGGGCCCACTCGCAGCCTGTGTGGCTGGCCCGCCGGGGTCGGCTACTGTTTCAGCATAGCTCTCACTGCTGTCACTGTGCTCGCACCTAAAGCGGCCCCCTAAGCACGTACGCACACATCTCTCTCTGTCTCTCTCACACACCCCATCAGTGCCTGATGATTTGAACATGGGCTTTATTTCAAGCTTTGCCCAGTTTTTTAAAAACAAGTAATTTTTTTAAATCACAACAATTGATGGGAATAATGACTTACTGTTGTCTTTGCAGTTTTCATAAATTACAGAACACATTTTGTTATTTTATTGTAATTTATTTTAATGTATTTTATTTTATATTTGAGGGGGCATCATTGGCAGTCCAAACTCAGTGTTTTTTCATAAGTGTAAGGCCCCGGTATACTTAGTTTTTCCGCATTCCGGATCAGATTGTGATCAGTCAACAGTGTTGCCTTTCAAAGTATACTCTTTTGACCCCGTGCGAATGCGTTCCATGCAGGTGCACTACGACTGCTTTGTGATAGTCTTTTAGTACAGTCAATGGCAGGCACATGCGTCAACGATGCATACAAATGAGGACTGTTCACGTACCGATAAAATCTGGGGCTCATGCGGACAATCAGCGCAGATTGTGCTAATGACAACATTTGCGTCACCCATACTGTTAGCATTCCAGTCACCAGGACGGACAACTGAACTATACTTTGACTTTAATATGTGTTGGTAAAGTTTTAATTTAGCATGTAAGGGATCCCAGGTTCAAATCCAGATGTAAAATGATTTATTAAAACCACAACACCAACAAAAAGAAATTGCAACTAAGCTTGACAGCCAGTCATCACCTTGCATTTCCATCAAATGTATAAGATCATCTGACATTTTTATAATCCACCAAAAAAAAAAAGTTTCAAAGGACATGAGGATGGGTACATGATGACAGAGTTTTCTGTTTCACGCAAATAATTTGTAGGAGGTGCAACTTGGTCAATTTTAGCTAAAATAATCATGTAACTTAATTAAGAATTTAAGTTTAAGTTGCATTCAAAATCTACTTGGCTCAGAATCTGAGGGGGTAGAGTGATTTTTGAGACTGCTAAATATTTAAAAAAGGATTCATATAAACTGTTAAAGGTGCTGACTTAACATAATTAATAAAGAAACTCCAGGAGTTTTGCATTATACTGTGGTATGATGCACATCTCCACACATTTCTTTGCAAGTGTAATATTACAATTGAGTTTGTTTGAAATGAAATCACAAGACACAAAACTAATCAAGTAATGACCTGGATTCATGAGTTCAGCAACTAAAAAAATAAGCTAAAAACAAACTAAGGGAAAACAATGGAGTGTATCATATGTTCTCATTAAGGCTCTGTGCCTTTGATCATCTCAACAGACAGATCTCCCAGTGAAATCAGAAACATTAGGTGGACATTTCATTAGCTGAAACTAGTCTGTGCTTGAGAAACACTGCCCCATTGGCCAAAGCAGTAAGTGTTGTTGGGTGTATGGGCATGTGTGAGCTCCATTTTCTGGATTTAATGTCCACGGAGGGGCCTCAAAAGCGAGTTATGAAGCGAATTGTTGTTTTTAGCTGTACAGGCTTTAATACAGTGAAAAGGAATGCCTATTTTATAAATTGTAGCCTACCCCCAAACCTAAACCAAACCATCAATGGAGTAAAAATGTAATGTGAGAGGGAGAAATCCATCCTTCAAATTGCATTCGTCACTGATTATAACAAAGCGATTACTTCCTGGATCTGCTGATGCAGTAAACACACTGGAGTCAAAACAAAAATGTCTGATAGGAGATGTATTGTTGGTGAGTCGGCATAATGTGGCCGATCCTAGGATATCAGAATTCTCGGAAACATGTGGACTTCCTGTGTAATCAGAAAGAGAATGGATAATTTCAAACCGAGGCACAGCATATTGACGTATATTTTCCAAAAAATAACAAGGAGAATTCCATCACTAGTTAATGGACGAGGTAAATTCACTGGTTGTGTTAAAGGAATAATTCACCTTAAAATGAAATGTATGTCATAATTTACTTAATTTATTAGGCTTATTTATTTTTATTATTATTATCTTTACATTTATAATTGTCTTTAGTTCTTTTTAAGGCAATTATTGCAAAAATATTTTCTTACATATCGCCCAGTCTTAAGTGACAGGTATTGCTATAGGGAGAGGACTAAGCATCTAAACCTACCACAGGGGCCAATCCACACACCTAACTTGTTCCCTGGAACACTCATCGCTCCAGCAACCACACCCCTTCATGACTCTGTTTACTGAACTTTCCACCTGTGAAATATTTATTAGAGAAGCTAGCAAGGCTGAACTCAGGAACGAGCAACAGAGAGATGTGGTATAAAGTGGCACATTACAGTATGAGGTGTAGAGTTTTCGCGTGTTACTTTTTATTTCTTTGAGACGGATGTAGTTATAGAAACATGCTTTGAGAGATTTCACTGGCCACATACACGCTGCAAAGTCTTTTGAGGATCAACTGCATCTACAGTAAATGCAGGTGTGAATCTCCTAAGTCCCCCTTGTTTTTTCTCTGAAATTGTTTGAAAGCAGCCTAGGACCCCTGGCAGTTCCTGAACCCCACGTTGAAAACCCTTTCCTAAAATATTTTTCCTTGTGCACAAAATACAGGAGCCATTTCAGAAATGTTTATGATTTACAAAGTGATAACTATAGCAAAGGTTTGGTTTCATGAATACATGGATGCCAACAATTTAGTTTTAGTTTGGTGTAAGCTATTTTTTAAAGTAAAGATACACACCGTCTCACTTGTAGAAGATCAGATGTTCATTGTGCAGAACACATTCAGATGTGCTTTTAACGGGTCATTATTTAACAGCTAGTTCTGGTCCTCAAATTTGATTGGCCAAGCTACATTTTAAGATTACTGATACTTAGTATAACAGTACTGGGATGCTTCACTACTAGTATCACTCCTCTTGTCTTTGTTTGGGGCTTTCCAAATATTGGTGGGAATTTTGATTAATCCAAGTGGTTCCAGGCTTTTGAATCAATTCATCAAAAAGATTAGCTAATTATAAATTTCTGCAGATTACATCTTTACTCCAGTAGGTGGCGACAAATGAGCGTCTTTTATGTTACCAGTGAGTCGTTAATACATTGACTCAACTGATCGTCAAAAAACAGTGTTGTTTCCAACCAGAACAATTGAAAAACTTTGATCATAATGCATTATTTGAAAAACTATACATTTTAATGCTTTTATTGCAGACTACCTACATTTATACACTTCCAATGCTATTAGCTTCCTTGGTACCTCGTAGATCATTGGACTTTGGTCTCTGAAATACACTGTTTGAGATCAGTCAAGCTTGCAACCTGACACATGAGACGAGACCGTTATAGAAGTGACACGAGATGATGTGGTTGCTTCAGAAAATGTGCTTTTTATTTCTCATTTTGTTTTTGGACACTATCGGTTAGGATTATGCATTTGTTAAGGTTAAAGATATCCGTTTTGTGTTTACCTCTCATTTGATTTTAGATCACAATTGGTTTAGCTTAGTTTTAGGATAAAGAGGTACATTTTACTCATTAAAATCTCCATCTAATATTCATCTTAAAATCCTCATCTTATTACAACACCATTTCACTCATTTGAGGTGCCCCCCACTGGACATTTCACTGGCAAACTGCAGCAAAACATGTAATGTAGCACATCATTTTCATTTGACAAAAATGTCATCATGGTCACGTAATGTTCATGAGACCAGGCTGGTTTCTTAGGTGTTTTTATACTGGGGATGCTTGCTGTGGTCCGAATCCAAGTGCAATTGTTCCCAGCGCCTCCATCAACGTTAGTCTCATTTAAGACTCAATTCTGATTCTGTCGAACCCCGGTGCTTTTGCGTTATAAACAAACGTGATGGAGAGCACAACGTGGGTCGCTATATTTGTGTGTGTGTGTTTTATTTTTATTCATTTGGTGCTACCACAGTCAACCAAACTTGTGCATTGCATGCCATAGTTCAGCAGATGTGCATTGGGAGCACTGCTTGCATTGCATGCTCACTCAGGCACATACTGCATTTAAAAAGGCCCCTTCACCTCACTCATCATTCATATGTTAACAATTTTTTATGCGTACCGTGCTCTGTTTCAGACTAAATTGCTAGTGTTCGAGCCCCCTTAAAACATTCATTGAAAAACAACAGTTTGTTCAAGAATGAAACACAATTAGTTTTAAATCAGAGTATGAGTGCAGTGCGGAGTGTGTGTGCTTGAATCTCTGGCTTGTTTCGGAACTATTTTTGTATGAAACGTTGAAAAGTTATGCAATATTATTTACTTGTTTGTTGTTTTACAGCAAGATCTCACTTGTATTCATACTGTTGGTCTGAATATCAGAATGGCTGATTAACTGTAGAGGATCAACAACAGTATTTAAGAAGTTCAGTTTGAAGAAATGCTGCATGGAAGCTGAACACGGCATATTGGCATGTTGGGGTTGTTGGTGTCATAACTTCTCTCTGTGATACCTTCACCACTACTTTATGTCTGTCTAAGGTCATGGGGTCATGAAGAGCCCCATGTGCTGTAATTCAAGATGGAGGAGCAAGAAGGGGGTCACAGGTCAAAGGACATAGGAACAATATCACATACAGAGTCATCTTTCCCTCACTCCACTTATCTTGGCAGCTCTTGTCCCTTATAAATGCCACATATATTTCTGCCAATCTACACCTAAATGGCAAAACAAAAAGCAAAATCTGCATTTTTTTGTTTCATCCAGCACAATAGCGTTTTCATCACAGCATTCCTCCTTTCAGTTCTTCAAAGTGTTTGCATTGGACAAAAGAATAGGAAGTAAGCCAAGCTGGTTCCTCATGAATCTTTAACCAGGAGTTTGTTTTGTCTTATGAATGTAATTAATGCATAATTAATATTTAAAGATTGCCTCAATTATCAAATTTAGCCACTTTTCCCACTCACCACAACAGAGTTGACTCATAAAACTTGGAGAACAAACAGTAATGAGACATTTTGGAGTCGGCGAAGACGAGGAGAGCTGAGGACTAATGAGGTTGGGTCTTAATTAGTGGCAGGTTGCAGCGGTTTCTTTTATTGAATGCGGATTCCCCTGGACCATCAGGAAACAGGTCAGTAGACCAGGGTTCTGTTCAGCTCTGAGTCTGGCACAGGACCGGGTCTCCAGTGGCCCTCTTGTTCTGGCCCCCTGTGATAGGACTGAGAATAGTGACACATTTAATTTGTCCCCTTTCAAATGTGGCCCTTGGGCAAAGAGGCCATTTTTGCTGGTTTGAAAGCTGGCATTGCATTTCAGTGGAATTTGTGGGCCTTATAGTAGTGTTGACAAATAACTAAACAAATAATGTCTGTGACCTTTTTTCAACACCATTACATTTTAGGTTTAAATGTGTAGAATGTGTAAGGGAACGTGAATAGATGTTGTGACTGTTTTCACCTATTTTATTCAGCTTTTTTTATTTACATATTCTATTAAAATAAAAATGTTCCATATCTCAATTTTTAAGAGCTCATTAAACAGCCACTCTAGCTAGTGTAAGCAAATTTCTTCTGCAAATTACTTCTCAAATTGTAATCAGATTTCTATACTGTTACATTTCCAAATTATTTAACTTAAGTTACTATCTAAAACACTTTGTTTTTTCACTCAAATTGAAAAACAATTTCTCAATATGTCCTACTTGTTCGATGTCTTTACACCCTTTAGCTGTCACAGAAATACAAATAGACATACATGTGAACATACAAATTTATATTTTAAATGTACTGTATTGCATAATATGTATAATTTGTATAAATTATTACACCCAAAACTGAAAACAACATACATAATAATTATTCAAGAAAAAGAAAATGATGTTAGTATGTAGTCTAAAATATGTAGTCGGTGGTTGTAAAGGAACAACACAGGATGCAAAAATATTTTTGCGGGGGTTTTATTTATTCTGATGGCTGTTGAAAAAAGAGAGAAAAAACAGCAGGCGATGGGACAGTATATAAAAGAAAAATCAAAAAAGGAAATTAAATACAATTTTTTTTATATGGTTTAATGTAATACGGAAATTAAATACGGTAGAGGTTAATACCAAATGAAAGGGAAAAAAAGGCCATTAACTTACCCATATACTTCAACACATCCTTAGTGCATGTTTATATCGTTTATAGCATTTTATGAATTTAAGTACTTGCTTAAATCACTCAAAGCATCTTGCTAAATTCTAAAGACATATATAAACTTCCTGTGTTTTAATTACACATTTTCACATATAACGTGTATTACACTTACTCAATAAACTGGAAAACACTATGAGATATTAATCATTAAATAAGGTATGATTAATTCTAAATGTACATACCCAGTTCTCACATGTATGCAAAACTTGGTCAAACTCCACACCTGCAGTACATATGCATCCTTCAAAAATTATCCATAACAAACACTCAGTTTTAACATATGACTCTTCTGAACACATATTTAAAGCAATTTAAAAACATTTTGTGTAAAATGTGATTTTTACCCAAAGAATTCTCAAACGATGAACAAAACTGGGAGCACTCCCACACAATACAAGTTTCCACGCCTCCAACACAAGAGAGCGCCGTAAAGCAGGTGTCGCAAAACCCCGGTGTCGCAAAACTCCGGTTCTCAAAGGGGCCACCTCCAACCATGACCAGAGTAAAATTACACTAAACATCTCCAATTGGCCTATATAGCATGAGACTGCAGGACAATCCTTAAAATGCAATGTATACTACCCAATAATGTTTGCTTCTATATGTATTTTTGTATTTGATACATTTTATCCTTAATTTGAATTTAATCTAAGAAAGAAATGTTTAGAGCACATACTTAAAGGCATACTGGTTACTGCAATGCTATTAATTGCCACCTTATGGCACTTTTCCACTGCACGTTATTGTTCGGTTCGACTTGACTCTACTCGCTTTACTTTTCTGAGCTTGCTTTTCCATTGCAGTTTAGTGCCACCTCAACGTGGGTGGGATTATAGGCTGATCGTCATAGTTACGCTGCCTCTACTGGCATGACATCATCTTTAACAGGACACAAACATAAACCATAAACAATAACACGACCGCTAGCTGTTAGCTACTAGCTCGTTGTGCTGCAGAAAGCAGTTGTTGCATGGTGATTTAGTGTAACAGTTAAATTGGCCTGGTTGTTTTTGAAGCAAGCTTTCCAGTAGCTGGTCAACTAAATAAAGTGAAGCTTTCAAGCAGAGTATAGAGTTAATGCACCATCCTCCATTGTGGACTCCAGCCGAGTCCAGGGCACGCTCCCTCCCATTGCTCGCCGGTCTAGATAGCGTCCACTTGGTCGAACCACTTCCACTTTTCCTTGATGGTTCTGTAGTCACTTTTAAGATTTTTTTTTTTACTTTTCCCTAAACTGTTGGTAGGTCCGGTGGTAGCCGTGTGTGGCCAACAGCTGAGACACTTCCTGAAAGGCTTTTTCGTTTTGCACCGTTTCATTCGTTGCTAACGAGTGGAACGTCAGCACCTCATTTATTGACCACAGCGTGGTTTGCACAGCCATTTATGTTTACAATTCGAAAGTCGTGTGAACAAATGATACTGCTATCACTGTAGCTAACTTTAAAACTAGCGGGTTGATGTCCCGTGTCAAAAATCCAGTGATGCTGATAGTGATGATTCTCTGTGACCAAGGTGGTACTAAAAAAAGTAACAGGTACCAGGTACTATCCACAGTGTAAAACCCCCCAAAAACTGCCGTGCATTGGAAAAGCCCCATTAAAGGGATAGTTCACCACAAGATGCATTTTGGTCATTATTTACTCACCCTCCTGACCAAACCCATATGACTTTCTTCCTTTTGTGGAATACAAAAGTAGATGTTAAGAAGAAAGTTCGCCTCCGTCACCATATACTTGGAGTGGTGATGGCGTAGTGGCTAATGCACAGGGCTGTTAATCAGAAGGTCACAGGTTCTAACCCCACGGCCACCACCATTGTGTCCTTGAGCAAGGCACTTAACTCCAGGTTGTTCCGGGGATATTCTGTAATAATTCCACTGTAAGTCGCTTTGGATAAAAGCGTCTGCCAAATGCATAAATGTAAATGTTAATATACTTTCATTGCATCATTTTTTCCATACGATGAAAGTGAATAGTGACTGATACTGTCATTCTGCCTAACATCTTTTGTGAAAGAAATTCATTTTCTTGACAGTAAATAACTTTTTTGTTTTGTTATTTTTATGATAAATGTCAGACATAGAGAATATTACAATTAGTTTATGAAAGCACTACTTACTAGTAGCAATATATACAGTATACAATACATACAACACAGTCCTGTGTATATCAACCTATGTCAACCTCATCTCATGACTGTGACTCATCTCATCCTGTTCTCTCAGTCCTCCATTTCTGGTCACTGGAGACCGTCTTAAGGGTTCTTCTTAAGGGTTCTTAAGTAGAGCATTTCTCCTTGTCAATATATAATCATTGAGCTCAGCTGGGATGACATAGATCTGTTTTCTTAGTGAGTGAGTGATTGTGCTCATCTTTTAAAGGCTGTGATGCTCCAAACCACAGATTTATCCTCCAAATCTGTCCCTGTTGTTGTTCTTTTCTCTGCACGTGGACGTCGAGGGGGTTGCATTGGAGCACTGGCATGTTGTCTCATTTAATAAACTTGGAATGGAATTGAATAAGCTCACTGAATTCACAGGCTTCAGTGGGGGGGTGGGGGGGCACATTGGGGTGCATGGATATGACCGAGTTTGCATGTATCTGACTGAACATGATGGAAAAGTCATTTCACAAATAAATTATTTTCTAGCAAACATACTGAATTTGCTTATGAAACTTGATCTTGACATTAATAAATTTTTAATAAATATTTTTGCTAATTATATTATGTTCTTTACACAATTTGCAACAATTCGGAGGTGAAATGTCCACTGTGTGGCACTAAATGCCAGTTCAATTTTCTCACAAAAAGATGAGGTTTTTCAGTTAATGCTCTCAAGTTTTAAATTTTAAAAATCGACCTGCCTTACCTAAACTAAGTGTTTATGAGCTGATAAACTGCTATTTTACTTATGATGTTTGTGAAAGTGAAAAAAATTGTAATTGTTGTCGTGATACATACTACAAGCAATGTACAAATCTGAGGTATGGTAACAGAACTCTTTGAGACCAGGTTGCAAGGAACTCATGGTGTAATTTATTTAACACAGTGTAAAAAAATTCAACCCACTAAATTAAAAAAATTACGTTTAATTGCTGCCTTGAATTCAAATCAAACTAGTGCCAAAGTGACCATCGGTACAACTCAAGATGCTTTAATCACATCTTAAGAAAATCTGTTTTAATGCTCCGGAGACTGACAGAATACGAACATTTTAAGTTAAATGGATGAAAATAAACCTGTTTTTTTATAACATAAAGATTTAACATTTAACAGTGAACAGTTAGTTCTGGATTAAGATTGGATATGCTGTGTTCCAAGAGTGCTGATATTTACTATAACAGCACTGGGACACTTTACTGTTTGAATCACTCTGCTTGTGTTCATGCCATTCTGAACTGCAAGTTGATCCTGCATTGACTTCTTTCAAATCATTTTGGTTGACAAAGCATAAACAAATGCTTATTGTGTCTAAAATGTAAGTTCCTTAATATTAACTTCTTGTTTATAGAACTGTTGTAGCAAAAAAGAAGAAGCTATATCACACTTGCAATCATGCCTGTGGATCATAACCATGCCATTATTAAGTACAACACACAATATATATGTGATATGGATAAAATAAAAACATATTTGAAAACATAGCTGAATGTTCCAACATTGTTTGTATTTGTGTATCTATGCAAATCTTAAACAAGTGGATGAATGAGAGGGATAGAAAGAGAGATTGAAATATGCTCATGCACCCTATAGGTTCCTTGAACTAATGGAGACATGCATGCAGCCATGGCTAATGGGTTAATTTAATTCTGCTAGGCAGCACACTCTCTCTTGTTGCTAACAATTAGCCGGGAATTGAGTTGTTAATTTTTAATGATGACCAAGGTAAAGGGGGAAAACAGAGGAAAATCCTCTTGCACTTAGCAGAGCTACCAGAGGCCAATGTGGTGCTTAATACACTTTTAGTATTTCCCTTCACTCCACCGTTCACTTCACTGATATCAGTGAATACCTCAGAGAAAACAAAAAAGCTCCTAACAATCTCCTGCTTTGTCTTTTTATTAAGTTTTGTCTTTTGGTTTCTGCTCGTGACATTTCCCAGTTAATATCAGAATCAAGGATGCTATTACATTTCTAGGGAATAATACAAAAATCATACATTTAAAAACCAATCAGACGGCCACCCATCAGTTGGCCACTTATCAGAATATTTGGGGAAATGTTTGTACAGATTTTTATACTGTGGAGAGCCTTGATCAAATCTAATAAAGATCCACTTATAAATAATTTATATTGGATTAGTCGGACTGGCGACCTGTCCAGGGTGTCCCCCGCCTTTCGCCCAATGTTAGCTGGGATAGGCTCCAGCCCCCCGCGACCCTGTACACAGGATAAGCGGTTGATGGTGGATGAATGGATGGATGGATTAGTCACTTAAACGTAACTTTGTGCCTTAAAAATATTTCAGGTGAGGAATGGGAACATATGGATTGTCTCAATTTCAATTTATGGTCCCCCATAGTGCAGGATTAATTTGTGAAAATGTCCTGTATACAAAGTCAGAGTCAGTACCTCAAGTAGAACATTACTGCACACCTGTAGGCATGTAAGTATGTACTCTTCCACTCTCAGTTCAGATATCTAACTCTCTCTGCCCATTTTAAGGGTTCCTATCACAATGGTACCTATCTCTCCCAAGAACTCAATAGTCTTGGTATGTATTACATCCACATTGATGCTCAAGCCCCTTCACTCACTAGTACATTAAAATGCTTGTTATTGTAGATATCAGCACTTCCGAGACCATTAGGATGAATGGCATTGACAGTGTTGTTAACAGTTGGACCAGGAAGACAGAAACAGAAGTGTGCACTTGTTTCTCCATCATCACTTTTTATTTTACAATACAAATGCAACAGTGTACCAGGGTGAGTTTTTACTTTTATAGAAGTAAAAGCTGTTATTTCAGAGTTATAAGAACAGATACCTGAAAGGATCAGGAAGAAACCTCAACAATTACAATACCATTAGAATAACCAAACACAAAACACACAACACTCAACGGTCTGAATTTGCACATGCAAATTTGGATTGGATGATGTTCAAATTGTATGTGTGAAATCCGCTTTAAAATGAATGCTTTAGTTGATCAAAAAAAGCTATGTCATAAGACATCAAAAGTTGTGTCGATTTTAAAAATAGTGGAAATGGGTCTTTTATTTTCATTTTCTCTACATATTTGGCCACAACATATAGTGCAACTACTGATCCTTCATTTTGTCAATTGATCACAGAAAATTGTCAAATCATGCATCACTATGCATATTTCAAAATGTTCTGTCAACTAGAAATGACAACTTGCACATTTTTTTTTTTTACCTCATGTTAATTGATGACAAACGATTAAAGGAATATTCCCAGGTTCAGTATACAGTAGGTTAAGCTTAATCAGCAACCTTTTTGGCACAATGTTTATTACCACAGAATTTGTTTTTGACTAGTTGCTTCTTTAAAATTTTTTAAGACAAATCACAGTTATAATGGAAGTGAATGGGGCCAGTCCATAAACAATAAAATACACACGTTTCAAATACATAGCCACAAGACAATATATATATATATATATATATATATATATATATATATATATATATATATATATATATATATACACACTCACCTAAAGGATTATTAGGAACACCTGTTCAATTTCTCATTAATGCAGATCTAATCAACCAATCACAGGGCAGTTGCTTCAATGCATTTAGGGGTGTGGTCCTGGTCAAGACAATCTCCTGAACTCCAAACTGAATGTCAGAATGGGAAAGAAAGGTGATTTAAGCAATTTTGAGCGTGGCATGGTTGTTGGTGCCAGACGGGCCGGTCTGAGTATTTCACAATCTGCTCAGTTACTGGGATTTTCACGCACAACCATTTCTAGGGTTTACAAAGAATGGTGTGAAAAGGAAAAACATCCAGTATGCGGCAGTCCTGTGGGCTGAAAATGCCTTGTTGATGCTAGAGGTCAGAGGAGAATGGGCCGACTGATTCAAGCTGATAGAAGAGCAACTTTGCCTTAAATAACCACTCGTTACAACCGAGGTATGTAGCAAAGCATTTGTGAAGCCACAACACGCACAACCTTGAGGCGGATGGGCTACAACAGCAGAAGACCCCACCGGGTACCACTCATCTCCACTACAAATAGGAAAAAGAGGCTACAATTTGCAAGAGCTCACCAAAATTGGACAGTTGAAGACTGGAAAAATGTTGTCTGGTCTGATGAGTCTCGATTTCTGTTGAGACATTCAGATGGTAGAGTCAGAATTTGGCGTAAACAGAATGAGAACATGGATCCATCATGACTTGTTACCACTGTGCAGGCTGGTGGTGGTGGTGTAATGGTGTGTGGGATGTTTTCTTGGCACACTTTAGGCCCCTTAGTGCCAATTGGGCATCGTTTAAATGCCACAGCCTACCTGAGCATTGTTTCTGACCATGTCCATCCCTTTATGGCCACCATGTACCCATCCTCTGATGGCTACTTCCAGCAGGATAATGCACCATGTCACAAAGCTTGAATCATTTCAAATTGGTTTCTTGAACATGACAATGAGTTCACTGTACTAAAATGGCCCCCACAGTCACCAGATCTCAACCCAATAGAGCATCTTTGGGATGTGGTGGAACGGGAGCTTCGTGCCCTGGATGTGCATCCCACAAATCTCCATCAACTGCAAGATGCTATCCTATCAATATGGGCCAACATTTCTAAAGAATGCTTTCAGCACCTGGTTGAATCAATGCCACGTAGAATTAAGGCAATTCTGAAGGCGAAAGGGGGTCAAACACAGTATTAGTATGGTGTTCCTAATAATCCTTTAGGTGAGTGTATATATTTTATATACAATAAATATTTTACATTAACATGATTTCAGTGTGATATGTTCACGGCCCCTGATTACAGGTTTTACTTGCGTTATTTTGCCATTTATGAATACTGGCAATATCTTTAGACAAATAAGGGTAGAACATGTATAGTCATGTGATGTTACTGAAATTATGAGCATTATAGACCTTTTTTTCAGGTACAGTACAGATTACAGTAATACAAACCGTAGTTCAACCAGAAAAAGTTGGTTTCAAACAGGTGTGCTCGCCTGTTAAGATCCATTATAGCAGTTGCAATTGAGCAAAGCATTCAGGTTTAATCATTCAGGATGATAATGCTCTGGTCTTTAAACAAAACTCTTCATTTTTGAACAATTAGCTGCTCCCTAGGATAAACCAAGGCTAAGCTTGGATAAGCTTCCTTGGATTTGACAGGGCAGTGCTAATCAAGGAATTTAAAGGTCTGAAAACGCTGGAGAGACTCATGAAGCTGAAAATGACTGGCATTCCCTCCTGACATATCACCATTGCGACCCTGAGCAGGGCACTTAACCCCAGTTACTTCAATGAAAGTGAATGTTGTCTCCTTTTGTGTTTCACAGAAGAAAACAAAGTAAAGTATATGGGTGGGTAAATGATGACATTTAAATTTTTGGGCGAACTATTCTTTAAACAGTAAACAAACAGTGCCTTTATCGTTTTGACTGAATAATTTATGCCGCTAAGTTAGAGTAAGACTTTATCTTGCCAAACACAAAGATTTGTTGAAGCAGATACTGACAACTTATTGAACCATCTCCTGCTCAAACAATACAACAGACATTTAACAAAAAAACATAGCACACTGTGCTGAACAAATGCACGTGCACACACACTGGTTAGGCCAGTGTCGATCAGAGGCTGTTGAAGTGTTTACAGACAGACAGGGTAGATGAATAAGTGATGGCGTTGATGTATAATAAATGGCACTGCTTCGTTACACATTCTCACAATCAGGAGGCCATTCCAGAGGGCAGTCAGTGATGGATGCGGCAGCTCAAGGCAAGCTAACATCATCAACACCAGTGACGTGCGGTGATGTCTTAAAGAGGCTAGGCACTGAGTTATGAAAGCCAGATTACCTGATGTATTGTTTAATATAATAATAATACGTAATAACAGTGAACGTTAAGCACAAGCGCAGCATATCAACAAATGTACAAATCAGGATGTATATAGTGTGTACTCTCTCTCTCTCTCTCACACACACACACACGCGCGTGCGCGCGTAAACAGTGAACGTTACGCACAAGCGCGGCATATCAAGAAATGTACAAATCAGGATGTATATCGTGTATTCTCTCTCTCTCTCTCTCTCTCTCTCTCTCTCTCTCTCTCTCTCTCTCTCACGCACACACACACACACAAGCGCACAGCCACATAGCCAATCTTTTCTTACATACCAATCAGTTTGAAATGATCGGTTAATTTTTGGGCCCTTTTGCTGTACTAGTCCATCTAAGGCTGGCGTAGACCTCCCTCTTGCAATTAACTCCTATTTGGAATTAAAATCGAGCTTGGAAACATTTCTTAATTCCGTGATTACGGTTGGTGCTGTCATTTTGAATTTTGCGGGGATTAGGCATGGCTACGCTAGCTGTGGTGTAATGACGTTAGCTACGCAAATGTCCAGGAATATCTTGATTTTAATTGGTCCATGTCTGATACGTAACGGAGATGATTACGGGCATAACATATTTACGTCAAAAGGCACAGCAGATTTGTGCTTTTTGCCGTACGTGTTAAAGAATACAGGATCGAGCGCGCATGCGCAACATGGGTTTTCCGCTTGTCGTCTGCAATGAATGGACCGTAAAAGCACTGCTTATTCTACCATTTGTTTTTAGTTGATTATGCGTAACTGCTACATTTGTCATCATAACGTCTAAACAATTGGAATAACACACATATTGCATATATAAATCACAAGAATAAAAAGTAAAAATATAAATACAAGTTTATTATTTAATAAACATTTTATTTTTGAATTTTGGCAGGGTAGGCAGTGCCTAGTTTGCCTACCCAGACCGCACGTCAGTGATCAACACGTGCCTAACAAGTGCTCGGCTCACTGTTTAAATGTGGGCAGTCGGGCCGAGAAAACTTGTTATCTGCACCAGTCGGATTTGGCTGATATTTACGTCTAAATGAGATGAAAGTGCTGATACTTTGACAGTACAGCACATACTCTGCTCTGAGGATGGCGCAAGCAAGGTAAAAAATCTATGGCAGTATAAAGGTGATTCAAAAGGTTGTCATTCTTTTTGTAATCATTTATTTAGAGTATGTGAAATGTTGCTCTTGTTCTCTCACTTTGTCAATCATTCAGTAAATCCCAGAGGACAATTTTATTTAGAGGTTTAGTGGTTGCTTCTTCAAAGCTTGGGAGACTTATTGGAGACCTCAGTTATGTTTCATGTAACTCTTCTGTTTCGTGAGAAAATTTCAAACAACTGTGCTGCTCAGGTCAAAAAGACCCAGAAGAGTATAATAGATATACAGCACACCTCCCTTTTGATAAGAATATGAATGAACATTCCCTGAGATAGACACCTATTTGATGTGCATGTTTTCTGAAAGATGTTTTTTTTTTAGGTTGTTTGCTCATCTGCAATACGTCTATAAGACGTTTCCTTTCGGATGTCAATAAGACATACAGCAGATATCTTTGAGACATTTATGATTTCGATTTTTAAATCTTATCGTTTTAAGATATTTAGCTGATCCTTATTAGATTCTGATGCTTTCCAGGTGAAACGCTCTTAAACAGACATCTCAGAGATGTTTGTATGCTACGTATATGGGTTGCCATTGGATTGATTTTCACCCTAAATACAAGCTATTAGCATTTCATCTGGAAAGAGTGACACCCATATGTCAGTGGTTTAACTATCCTTTTACAGTAGATATATAGAAAACCTTTTATTTTGAGTGAATAAAGTTTATAATTGAAATACTTGCACATTGATGAAAAATTTGCACAAAAAAAAGCCCATAGACTTCTATAGAAAAGGTGCCAACACATACAGTATTTAGGGTTCAGGATTTCATAGATACTTGGAGATTTTCTTTTTTGAATTGGGCCATTACTAGCAACAATTTAGTAATGCCCTAGCAACACCATAGTAACCACCCAAAACACCCTGACATTGCATATAAAAATATCAAGTATAATAAATATTTAACAATTTATTCATTGTTGTGGAGGCAATTTTGATTAGATACAAGATTAAGATTAGTTTTTCACACTTTTTAACTCTTAAATGGGTCACAAATGACACAAATACAACAGGAAGGTTAAGTACCAACCTTGTCTCAAATGTTTCTCCAAAAACCTGCCTGGTCTCATATATGTTACGTTACCGTGGCTCCGTTTTTGCTAAACAAAATTACGTGCCTTATTACACACACTTTTGGCTGCAGTTTCCCAGTGAAATGTGACAAGGTTTTTTAGGTGAATAGTAGTTGAAGGATGTGATGAGTAAAACATACCTCCCTAACTTAAAACTGACCAATAGTGATATAAAATTAAATGAGAGTTGGACACAAAACAGACATTCTTACCCTAAACCAAGGCTTCAATCTAACTGATAGTGTCCAAAAACAAAATAAGAAATGAAAAGCTCATTGCCTGAAGAAACCACATCATCTCCTGTCACTTATATGACTCTTGTGTCTCGTGTGTCAGCTTGCATGCTTGGCTGGTCTCCAACCATGTCCAAAGTCCAACAATTTATGAGGTGAGCTACCATGCAAGCAGTAGAGTAGTCTAGGGCATATGCCTGATGCCCACCTAAAATAAGTGATGATAGGTATAGCTGGCAGTACGACGAGTAGGCATTTGACACAGAACATTTTCAATCTAATAACACGATGCCGCAGCACCGTTGAGTGAAATTGTGAGTGTGTTTTATTTTTATTTTTTATTATTATTATTTTAAAAAGTGTATAGAGGTTCTCTCTAAATCTGCACGGAGCAGCGGGAGTGCAACTGATGGCACAGACAAGTAAGAAAGTCTGATCCTAATCTGATCTACTCAGAATCAGAACATTCATTTCAGATGATATTTGCTAACTAATCATATTTTCCGTTTCAGAAAGGGGTGGGACATTTCCAGCGTCTGATGCTCAAGCATCACTGGAGTAACCATAATTTGAGCTTTAAATTGATTTCCCTGCTAAACATGCGTGTATGTATGTGTGTATATATATATATATATATTATACTGTATATATATATATTATACTGCCAGTTTTTGATGCTCTTTGCGGATGCTGGACAACTGTGTCCAGTAATTAGGAAAACAATTGAACTATACACAGAAAAGCACATTATAGTACACAAATAAAACAAATAACCATTAATTCTTACGTTGGCCATATATGGTAATACAACATGTTAACGTGCACACACTCATATAAGCTATACAATGCTTAACAGTTTGTTTCATATTATATATGTATTAGTGTACATGTATAACCATACCATGGTTCTTAGTTCTTCTGTACATCATGCCATTAAGAAACTTACCCTGATATACAGTACATTTAGTAAATTCATGTGGGACTATAATTACAACAGCCAAAAGAATTTAATGGGAACTTTTATTTTTTTTACATATGCACTGCATATAAATGTATATATATGAATTTTAGAGACCAGGTGCTTGTTTTTCATTTATTTTCTTGGTTTGGGGGAGTGGGGGGTAATAAATAAATTCACTGTATGCCCACCCCTTCAGACACTACAGTTCCTGTGAATCAAGCGTATAATGTATAATTTTTCAAATTCAACGTGTTTTCGAAATCAACAATCATAGCATTGTGTGAGTAATAGTGTGGTAAATATCTTTATAAAGTCTTAATAAGCCTTTGTACTTGTGATTTGTGTGAAAGTGAATAAAATCCACAATTGTTGTAGCACTCTATACTCTGTGACGAAACATAATTCAGCAAGCAAAAGTCAGTTTGCAAAAATGTAGTTATAATAACTTTCATTCTATGAGATTAGGTTGCCTAAAACAGAAAACAATGAGACAATTTTCCACATATAGTAATAGAATAGAGCTATAAAACTGATTTAGAAGGCATAGATCAAGTAATTTGGTCTGGGAAGAATTTGATGAGAAATGTTAGAGTTCATATTGAAATCTCTGACTTTTGATTGCATTTGTGTTGTGGTATGCTCTTCTCTAATGGCTGGTCATTCTGCGGCTCCCTATGGCGTGAGTCTTTAAGCTCTCCACCTCCTGGTCTCGTCTTTTCCTAATCCTCTTCCCTGAGAGAAAAGATGAAACTGATATTCTCTTCCCATCTGTCAGTAGTTTGAAACTTCTGTAAAGCCTGAGCACTGACCCAACATTTTCTAACTGTTAAAAATGCTTAGGGTTTTTGAGAATGAGTTGACACTCGCCAACGTCCACAAATAAACATACAACACGCCAGCTCAACAGCCACGCTTGCTCATATTTGCTGAGGAAAATGATGTGAACTTCAAAGTCTAGATTTGCATGGCAAAAAAAATTCAAGTGAGGCTGTTGTTGCTTCGTAAAATGGTGTATGTCAGTATTTGCTTTATTTGAATGCTGAGGCTTGTGTTATCCAGAGATAAGGATCTTCTAAAGCTTAACAAAAGTATTTCAGAAGAGCTGAAACTCTTGCATCAAACTTGTTTGATTGGAGAGAACCAGTGATGTGATTTCATGGTGCGTTATCTCTATCTGAAAACATTTGACTGCATCACATCTGACTCCTTTTGTAGAGAGCACACCTGTGCAGAATGTTTAAATACTGTTGGGTCCCTGCTGGAAAAACAGCTTAACATACAATGTAGTCCGATTCCCAAATGAATTATTCTTACAAGCCAGTTCTTTTAAATCTACTGCGCGTTTAGTGCGGTTCCTGAGTGAACGACTTAAACCAGTTCTTTTTAAATATACAGTGCAACCAATGTAGTGCGGTTCCCGAGTGAATGACTCTTACGAGCCGGTTCTTTTAAATCTGCAGGGAAAAATAATCTGCGTTGCAAACTAATCTGATTCCAGAATCAATGACTCTAATGAGCCGGCTGTTTTGATACATTGCAAAACATACAACTTGACGAGTGTAGTCCGATTCCCGATTGAATGACTCTTATGAGCCGGTTCTTTTGAATCTACAACGTAAAACACACAGACCAGTTATTGCATTGCATTCATGTCACAAAAAGTATTTGAAGTCATCGAAATGACTGTGAAAACATACATATTTTGCAAGAATTTAAATATATTTCTGATTTATCTCTTTTTTTTTTTTTATCTGCTTTGTTGACATTTGAAATTGTCTCAAATTTCTTATTACCAAATATTTTTGTCCTCTAAAGAAAGAATTGTTAATGGAATCATTAAGGACACTGAATCGTTTGAGGAATTGGAATAGGAACAAGAATCATTAAATTATTTAGGATCCCCATCCCTAGAGACCAGATAGACCAGCTTGGCTCAGCTGGAAGGCTAGCTGAAACAGCTAACACCAGCAAACCATATTAGGCTGGTTTAAGCTGTTTTTATCTGCAGATGTTTTTATCACTGATGCTGAGCCATATTGTTCTTGTACAATGTAACTGAAGAAATCCTTATTTGTTGCCTAGTTGCACATCTGGACCACAAACGGCAGAGCAGAACAGATTGAGTGCTGGGAAAGAAGGTTGAGATTATCAAAAAAGCCACCCTGAGGGGAAGATGAGGTCAGGGTCTGACTGTAACTATCTCTATGAGTTTTATTGGCTTGCCCCTGTTGTAACCACCTCCTCTCTCTCCTGACTCTCCTCCTCCACTTCCATTCGGCTTGCCATATGATGAGTGTCCAGGGGGCCTTCACCCCCAGGGCTGCCCTAAGAGGGTCACATGGGGGCCCTTGTCAGCTGGGAAGCCTGTCCCAAGTTGCCCAGCCAAAGTGTTGGGGCATCAACCATAGCAGTGGTGTTTTGCCACCTAATTAGATGCTTAGCCTAGTCATTACACTAGAGTTAAGCGAACAAAGAACAAAGTATGTGTGTTGCTGTGTGATTTGGGTCTTCTCTGAATGTTTGAGAAGGGCTGCCAATAGGAGATCGGGTGTGAGGGGTGAAGGGGGTCAGCTGTGAAACAAGAACTTTTTTGCAAGTCTTGCTTCCCCTTTGACCTCAAATCCTTGTTTCCTTGTAGTGAGAACAGAGATACAAAAGACCTTACAGGCTGTTGTGACCAGCTACAAGTGAAGAACAATACTTTGACTGTTGGAGTCCATGTGGATCTGTTGTTCACGCTCCGAGTCAGGTTCACTGCACAGACCTCAGAAGTCTTTTTAGTTTAGTCAGGCTTTGGTCATTGGTCTAATCTGGTATTTGGTATAATTTGCTTTAGTAGTACTGCTTGACCGAAAGCAAACCGAATGTTTCTGAGTGATCTAATTAGCATTCATAGGTGTTTGAGCGTAGAAGATGTTTGGGAAGGAACTGATATGTACAACATCTGCATATGGATAGCTTCTGAAACGTAAATGCTTTTTTTCCGTGCATTCATGTTTGCAGAGGAAAATGATCTGAACTTCAAAGTATAGATTTGCATGGCAGTGAAAATGTAATGAAGTAAAATTGTAAGTGTAAGTGAAAATTTGCATGCCACCTCAAATGTACTCAATAATATCCTCATTTCTTCTTCAGGTGAATGGATGTGGCTGGTGTTGTTCCTTTGTAAAATGCTGTATTTTGCTCTCTTGCTCTAGTTGAATGGCTGTTATCCAAGGATAAGGATTTTTTAACTTTGAACCCTGTAACTTTTGATACTATTTCTAAAGACTTGTCCGAACATAAATTAAAAGAACATTTACATTTTAGAGTTCAACAATCCCATGGCTAGAATCTTTTTTATTAATAAAAGATGGATAGGAGAAAGATCTTGTAATAGTAATCAAATGCAAACATTTAAGTTGTCAATCATTTGCAGTTTTTTTATTTTATTTATGTATTTACGATCAAAGCTCAATAAGTATGAAACATAAGGGAAACACATAGTTGATTATGGTGGAGCATTGACAATAAAATAGTAAACCGTTTCCTTCAAACATAATTATGTAATTAATATAATTTATTATAAATACAATAAAACAAACCAGGAATGCAAAATTCGATTAAGCTAGACAGAGGATTTCTACAAGGTTTACTTTATAGAAGATGTCCATTTGTTGATTTTGTACGTTTCATTGTCTATCCAAAACAAAACAAAAAATGACATGCACTTTACATACGAAAACATATTTCAGTCTATTTTCTTTGTTATTCTTTGAACTCATTTTATAGAAAAAGTTGTGTATTTAAAAATCTCTCATTTAAACCATTTCTTCAATTTTACTGTTGCCAAACACTGTAAACACAACAGAAAAAGTGCCACAATTAGAGAGATTGGCAAGTTTCAATGAACTCCAAGATGCCTGCTTGGCTTCAACATGTGTCTGAAAACATTTTGGAAGTTGGACAAGCAGCTGTCACAGATGCCTGAGCACTTTGAAGCTTATCAGTTAATGAAGAGAGTCATCTCCCTTTTCCTGCTGTTCTGTGTGTGTTTCTGTTACTCTTTGTGTGGGCGAACCGACAGTGTGCAAAGTTACACCCTCTGTCTTGCAACTTGAGGCTTTCCTGCATTGTCTTGGTTTTTCTTTTGTGAGTTATAGGCAAATCTGAGAAATCTGTTGGTGGGCAATTTGAACTGCAGCTTTGAAGAGGTTTGCCCTCTGTCAGTTGGCTTTTAAAGTCAGTCTCATGCTTTGATTCTCTATTGTTGGACCCTCAGTGTGAGCTAACTGTTGGTCAACAGAAATGATTCTCCAGAAGGAAAGCTCATTTGCTTGATCTGTCTTTAGAAGAGGCAGTCGCATTAATCTCAGTTTAAAAAAACCTTTTGGTCAGACATGAAATTCTTAATTATGGTTACCATATAGAATTATTTTTATTTTTATAAAACGTTTTGAACCCCAAAACTAAACAAAGGTCCCTCCAGGAATCAAATGCCCTGACGATGTTCACTCTAGTTTTTGCTTGACCACGATCACGTTCCTGCTTAGCCAGACTGGATTCAGTAGATAAATGTTTTTGTTTTTTTTGCCTTATTCTGAGTTTGTGTAGGAGTTGGTGTCGTGCTGGGAGCCGGACATTTGCTGGATTCTATCTCTAAGATAACGTTACCTAGTGTTGCAGTCTGTCAGTTGACACTGTTGAATAGTGGAAGCACCTGAGGAAAGGCTCTCGGGAGCGCGCGTAAACGTAACATCCTTTAGAATTTCCCGGCAAAAGTGACCTGCTCCCTTCGTATGAAAATCAGTCTACAGGCTTTAATAGGCAACCTAGGAAGTCAGGAAGGGCTAATTTTTTAAGTTGCGTTACAAGCCGTTCACACATTGGCACAAAAAAAGTGAATATTACATGAAAAATGTTACAAATTGCACCTTTAAGGCAAAATCATAAGATATTGTACATCTTGGTACTTTTTCTTCAGAGAACAAACAATCAACAAAGAGAATTTCAAGGCATTTAGTAGAAGGCAGTAGTCCATAAATGAAAGTGACTATTCATATGATTCAGAGAAATATTCAGTCTTTAAAAGTATGACCGACTGGCATTGGTCCTAACCTGTGGTTTAAGTGATAAGGCAGGCTGATTAATGGTGGTATTTTATTCAAATCCACTCATGCAGATTTACTGGAGCTTGTGTCAATAAGCACTTGTGCATCTAGCCGCTCTAGATTATGTGTGACCACTATTGACTGGCCGTGTGTAATTTGTCAACTTTGATTCCAGTTTGTAGCTTAGAGGTGCTTAACATTAAGTTCAGTTATGCAGTGGTCCTGACATCAGGAGAAGTACATCCAGTCCAAAGAATCCTTCCCAGATCATCACCCCCAAATCCCATGGCATTCCTTGTCATCTCTGGGACAGGGATAGACATCTCCAGAGCCTTGTCGTTGCATGCTTTTGGTAAGGAATCCGTCAAGAAACAGCTTTCTAGGGATTTACGCCTTCACTGGATCAATAAGTCTGTGGAGCACTTCCCAAGATGGATGACACAGTCCCTTCTTGTTAGCAAGACTCCTTCACCCGGCTGTGATCAGGCATTACCTGGATCACAGAGCAAGTTCCTAAGGGACCCGAGATTCAGCAAAGCCCTGATCAGTCTCCAGCGCTTAGTTTTTATTTAGGACTACCAATGAGAGGTGGTGTTGACAATGATAGATCTAAACAACACAAATTAAATCAGTATGTGATTATATGATTCACACATATTTTGGGGGCTGAAAGTGGTGTGGTCAGAGTGAAAGCATTGTGGGTCACTGAATTAATCTGTGATCCATTTTATGAAATTTGGCACATACACATATATCATGCAAAAATTCACAAAAGGTGGTTTGAGTTTTAATTATTACTTATATATAATATATAGATATTCTGCTTAAAATTGCATATTTGTAAACTTTCTGGTTGTCAAACGTTAGTGGAGCATGTCCATAGTTAATGTGGTGAACTGCACTTGTAGTTCCTCTGCTAGGACACCTGTGTGAACTCGAAAACTGACTTCAAACAGCCACTAACATTCACATTGAGACCTGTTGGTTAAAAGTACCTGCAGATGTGGCTCAGAAAAGTGAAGTTAAGTGAGAAAAGCATCATTTGTCTGCATATTGGTTTGATATTTTGGGTAACACTTTGCATTACATTTGTGAAGGGTTTATAAAGAGGTTAATTCATGATTAATTAATAATTAGCTATTTTAACCCTTGATAGACGATTATAACAACATGCTTAAAAAGGGCGGCTTTCATGCAATATATATCTGACAAATAATGAATCATTTTACCTCATGTTACAAATGCTTAATAACAATTAGAAACGTTGGCAAACATTAGAAACATATGTACATAAAGTCCTGTATGGTTTAATGCTCATATATGGCTATATTATATGATCTACAGTATGCTGTGAATGAGCATGAACAAGTGTTTTTTTTGCAGAGGACTTTTGATAACTAGGACTAGGTAAACTGGGACCAGGGGTGCCGCCAGGAATTTTGGGCCCCATGACAAAAAAATCTAATTGGGCCCCTTCTGCGCGGCTGTTGTCACCACATCTCTAGGGCCTAACTTTGCCATCAAAAGCTTTACATAACTCTAATCAAAGGCTTGCAACTGTCTTGTTTCTAGCACAATATTTACTGCTGGTGATTTGTAAATGCAAGTCTGCATACAGTATGCAGTTCACTCTTTGATGCAAGATTATACATTTTTCATTTTCTTTTTTGTTATGGTAAAAAGAGCAAGAGAGACAGAGAACCCCACACAGACTCCCTGGAATGATGCTAAGTCATTTACACGATGTTGCTCACCTTCTTCACAGGGACAGGGAGGGGTGCAGTTATGGGGAGACTGGGGTGCTGCTGACTCATCTGTTGTTAAGTCTGCTAAAAGGGGCATGGACAATGATTTAATATGAATATCTTGCTAAAAGTTTGTATCCGGCACTGATTAAATGTTGATGAAATGTAGGCTAACACCTGCAGCTAGCTAACTTATTTTATTTTATTTATTTATTTTAGCTAGCTAGCTAGCTTATTTCACTACAGAGACTGAGCGCAACGAGTCATAATCTGAAGACCACGCCCACCGGGAGGGAAGACAATCCAACCGTCTCCGTTGACGTTGCATTGCGAGAGGCTGCCTCCTTGTCATTTATGACATATAACAAAAGACAGAAAATGCCTAACTAAACCCAGAAATACATTTTTATAAGCTTCAGAACCATAAAAGCCAGCCTTTAAGGAGACAAAAGTAGATACAGGCAATAAGACGTGAAGCATCAGAAGGAAGAATGGGTAAATTGAATATATCTCCTCCTCTCAGGTTCACATAGGGTGGTGAAATAAGCAAACGACATGGTTAAAATTATGAATGTTTTTTTTTTCTTTTTACAATATCATGTCGCGTTCCAGTGGGCGTAGTTCTCAGAGTAGTTCGGGAACTAATTGCGCTCTGTCTCCTTTTATGTCCCGAAACAAACCGTTTTTTGGTGTCGACAGCTTATAAAAAAATTATTTCTGGGTTATTTAGCTTGTTTGCTGTATACCTTGTCACACAGCAGCTTTTAGACATTGTTTTTTTTTTTTGTTATAAGTAATAAATGACAAAGAGGCAGTCTCTCGCAATGCAAAGTCAATGGAGACGGTTGGATTGTTCCGTGGCCTAAATACACTGACGTGCGGTCTGGGTAGGCAAACTAGGCACTGCCTACCCTGCCAAAATTCAAAAATAAAATGTTTATTAAATAATAAACTTGTATTTATATTTTTACTTTTTATTCTTGTGATTTATATATGCAATATGTGTGTTATTCCAATTGTTTAGACGTTATGATGACAAATGTAGCAGTTACGCATAATCAACTAAATACAAATGGTAGAATAAGCAGTGCTTTTACGGTCCATTCATTGCAGACGACAAGCGGAAAACCCATGTTGCGCATGCGCACTTCGATCCTGTATTCTTTAACACGTACGGCAAAAAGCACAAATCTGCTGTGCCTTTTGACGTAAATATGTTATGCCCGTAATCATCTCCGTTACGTATCAGACATGGACCAATTTAAATCAAGATATTCCTGGACATTTGTGTAGCTAACGTCATTACACCACAGCTAGCGTACATGCCTAATCCCCGCAAAATTCAAAATGACAGCACCAGCCGTAATCACGGAATTAAGATATTTTTCCAAGCTCGATTTTAATTCCAAATAGGAGTTAATTGCAAGAGGGAGGTCTACGCCAGCCTTAGATGGACTAGTACAGCAAAAGGGCCCAAAAAATTATCCGATCATTTCAAACTGATTGGTATGTAAGAAAAGATTGGCTATGTGGCTGTGCGCTTGTGTGTGTGTGTGCGTGAGAGAGAGAGAGAGAGAGAGAGAGAGAGAGAGAATACACGATATACATCCTGATTTGTACATTTCTTGATATGCCGCGCTTGTGCGTAACGTTCACTGTTTACGCGTGTGGGTGTGTGTGTGTGTGTGTGTGAGAGAGAGAGAGAGAGAGAGTACACACTATATACATCCTGATTTGTACATTTCTTGATATGCTGCGCTTGTGCGTAACGTTCACTGTTATTACGTATTATTATTATCTTAAACAGTCAGGTAATCTGGATTTCATAACTCAGTGCCTAGCCTCTTTAAGACATCACCGCACGTCACTGCCTAAATACGCTCCGTCTCTATGGACAACAGGTTAATACCACTCACAGACTAAAGTCTACCCACCTTTCTTGGTGAAAAACTGGGTTACAGATTGACACCCTTTCCTTTGTCTTTCCTCTCTCTCTTTTCTCTCTTTCCTTTTTTGGAAACCAGATTTTCTTATAACTATTCAACATTGTAATCTGTGTTTCTGGCGCATCGACTAACTGTCTGCAACTAAACACCGTCATTCACTCACTGATGACCGTGCTAAGGCAGGACCAAACCATTTCATGCAGATACAGGGGGGTGGTCGGTCAATATGGATGTTTACTTTTTGGTCAATGGGGATATTTAACTTTTATTGCCAAAATAAGTAAAATCAAAGACATAATTAATTTTATTATTATTTGAAATATACTCAATGATGATGGTTTATATAGTGTATAATAAAAAAAATAATAATTAAATTAGTTTTTACCTATTTGTTGGGGCCCCCTGTCATTCAGGGGCCCTTGGAATGGTCCTAACTTTTCCCCCCTATACGGCGCCCCTGACTGGGACACCACTCTAACTAGCACAGATTTTTTGACATCAACATGAAAAGGAAAGTGAGTTCACAAGTGAATCATTACTGGAATTAATATACAGGAAACAAAGCAGACTGCAGCAAAATTAAAATCTCTTCTAATCTCACTATAATAAATAATTTTTGGGGCCATTGTAATATGGGACGTTACTGCACTGAACTGCACACTTAATAATCCATGGATAATTAATTAAATAAACCAGTAATTCATGATTGATTTCTGCTCCAGCTGAAAGAAGACTTGTTTAGTGTGGCCCCAAAAAGTATTTGGATCTTTAAGCCACATTTAAAATGTATACATTTCATTGAATGTATCCTTTTTGTCTTTAACAATTGTAATTGCGCTATCTTTCCACCAAATTAATTGGTTTGATAATCTGTTATCTACTGCAATGACATTCATACATTTTTAAGTATGGATTATGTGTCCAATTACTTTTGGGGGCACTCATCTGTGTATAATCTACATATAAATGTCATTTTTGTTCAAAATATCATGATTTTCATTGCATGATCAGTATACTGTTCCCAGTATGGTGCCGTATTATTTAAAAAAGCTAATAATACACCTGTGACAGATTTTAAATGGGAGTCATAAGCTTATTGTTTTGGCTCACTGGAAAATATCATGCCATGTTTCCATTGTCATTCCCCACAGCAGGTGTGGAATATAAACTGAGTTCAGGGTGACATGTTTAGGCCCTGAAGCCAGTCAATCCTTATAGCGTAACAACAGCAGTGAGAGCAGAGTAACATGGCTATGTTAATTTCAGTGGGACAATGCCAGCAACACAACTTGATGGAAAGTTAAGATTAAACCATACAGAGAAACCAAAAGAGGAACTGCAACCACAGCCCAACCAACACTGACAGTTCAATGAGAGCGTACATGCAAATATGTTGGCCACTAACGGTTTATGGGTTATAATTTACTTCATTTTAGCTTGTTGAGATACAGCATATCTGATCTCAGGGGTGTCATGCACATATTTATTTCTGAGGGGGCACCAGTGGTGGTCTTGGCTCATTTGGTGCCTTAGTCAAGACAAGACATGACCAAAGAAAACAAAAACACTCTTTAAAGGGATAGTTCACCCAAAAATGAAAATTTCTCATAATTTACTCACCATCATGCCATCCCAGCACTGACGTGCGGTCTGGGTAGGCAAACTAGGCACTGCCTACCCTGCCAAAATTCAAAAATAAAATGTTTATTAAATAATAAACTTGTATATTTTTACTTTTTATTCTTGTGATTTATATATGCAATATGTGTGTTATTCCAATTGTTTAGACGTTATGATGACAAATGTAGCAGTTACGCATAATCAACTAAAAACAAATGGTAGAATAAGCAGTGCTTTTACGGTCCATTCATTGCAGACGACAAGTGGAAAACCCATGTTGCGCATGCGCACTTCGATCCTGTATTCTTTAACACGTACGGCAAAAAGCACAAATCTGCTGTGCCTTTTGACGTAAATATGTTATGCCCGTAATCATCTCCGTTACGTATCAGACATGGACCAATTAAAATCAAGATATTCCTGGACATTTGCGTAGCTAACGTCATTACACCACAGCTAGCGTAGCCATGCCTAATCCCCGCCAAATTCAAAATCAAAATGACGGCACCGGCCGTAATCACGGAATTAAGAAATTTTTCCAAGCTCGATTTTAATTCCAAATATGAGTTAATTGCAAGAGGGGGTCTACGCCAGCCTTAGATGGACTAGTACAGCAAAAGGGCCCAAAAATTATCCGATCATTTCAAACTGATTGGTATGTAAGAAAAGATTGGCTATGTGGCTGTGCGCTTGTGTGTGTGTGTGTGCGTGAGAGAGAGAGAGAGAGAGAGAGAGAGAGAGAGAGAATACACGATATACATCCTGATTTGTACATTTCTTGATATGCCGCGCTTGTGCGTAACGTTCACTGTTTACGCGCTTGTGTGTGTGTGTGTGTGTGCGTGAGAGAGAGAGAGTACACACTATATACATCCTGATTTGTAAATTTCTTGATATGCTGCGCTTGTGCGTAACGTTCACTGTTTACGCGCTTGTGTGTGTGTGTGTGCGTGAGAGAGAGAGAGAGTACACACTATATACATCCTGATTTGTACATTTCTTGATATGCCGCGCTTGTGCGTAACGTTCACTGTTTACGCACTTGTGTGTGTGTGTGTGAGAGAGAGAGAGAGAGTACACACTATATACATCCTGATTTGTACATTTCTTGATATGCTGCGCTTGTGCGTAACGTTCACTGTTATTACGTATTATTATCTTAAACAATCAGGTAATCTGGCTTTCATAACAAAGTGCCTAGCCTCTTTAAGACATCACCGCACGTCACTGCATCCCAGATGTATGACTTTATTTCTTCTGCAGAACACAAAGATTTTAAGATGAACATTTCAGCTCTGTAGGTCCTTAAAATGCAGGTGAATGGTTGCCAAATTTTGGAAGCTCCAAATATTACATATAGCCATCATAAAAGTAATCCATATAACTCCAGTGGATTAATGAATGTCCTCTGAAGTGAAACACTAGGTGTGTGTGTGAGAAATAGATCAATATTTAAAACCTTTCTTTACTAAAAATGTTAATTTCCAGCCAGCTCATTGATAAGGGTGGAGTTCAAACTGCCTTTCGCGTGACGTAAGCGCATAAGCTTCCTCTGCGTATTCATATATAGATACCTTATTAGTAACCTAGTACCTATTTAGTAGTTTTACAAGATTAGGTCTCTTTGGACCGTGATACTGTTTCCACACAAAAGCAGTTTATGCAGCATTCTGAGCAAGGAGCTCGGTCTGAGGCATCTCCTCCTCTCACTCACTTGCATTCAAACTGAGTCGAACAGCTCTCCTTGTTCACCATTCCAAGATGGCGCTACAAACCCCATCTCATGAAAAGTCATACATAATTTACGAGTTGGCTCTTTCGTATGGTCATGCACAATTTTGTTCGCATAAACTCATATGACTTCATCACATGCAAATTCCTGGATGTCTAATGCGGAAGCGCGAGTTCTTATTAATATTATGCCCTTACCCAAACCCCTTATCTAAACTTAACCAATCAGTAGAGTGTGTAAACATGATAGGCAGCTGTTGTGTGTGACAGAAGCAAGTAATTGTCACGTATTAGATGGAACGATGTCCAGCGAAGTTATTGGCCTTAGTGAAAGCCAAATTTTGAAAAGACACACGAATCCTGACGCATTCGCCGTGAGAGTGTGTTGGCGCTACAGTTGATGTATCCAAACCAGCCAAATGAGGCATATGTATGAATATTAATGTATATGCTCCTCCGTTGTAAACAATGCATTTTCGTATTTTTTCATTTTTCACGCGTCAGGCTGCGTGACCTTGACCCTCGTGAATTTTTGGTAAAAAAAAAAAGTTTCCAATATTGATCTATTCCTTACACCTAGCATTTTGCTTCAGAAGACATTAATTAATCACTGGAGTCTTATGGATTACTTTTTTGATGGATTTATGGGCTTTTTGGAACTTAATGTAACCCGCACACACACACACAAGACGAGACAGTCACAATGTCGGAGGAAAAACTGCTTTAATAAAAATAAAGCAGGCAAAAGTACATAACAGGGTAAATCCAGAGGGAGAATCGTCGAGGGAAGCGTAGGGTCAAAAGCCGGGGAATCAAAGTATAAACAAGGGTGCACCTGCGAGTGCAGGTGGTCATAATGTTCTGGGGGATTGGAAGCGCGTGAGAAACTCGAGGAAGGGAGATTGCCTACGAGCATGTGAGCGAGTAGGAGCAAAGTGGGCGTGAGGGCTCGAGCGAGCAAAAAGAGCATGAAAAGCTCGAGGGGGCGGAGCGAGGGAGTGTGCGTGTGTGTGCTAGACGATGCGGGGAGAAGCAGAGGAGCGGGGTTCGTGACAGTACTCCCCCCTCTGAATAGGACGGCTCCTGACGGCCGCGGGAGGCGGTGCAGGATGATCGGGGGACAGACAAAGGGAAGTGAGACAGTCCATGGGCAGTTCAAGGTAATGTCAGGGGGAACATAGTGGACAGGCGGGTGGTCGGGAGATCTAGGGGGCAGCCATAGGGCAGAGACTGGGTCAGGGGGTCTGGAAGGCGACTGGAGGACAGGGACTGGGTCCGGGGGCCTGGAAGGTGACCACCGGACAGGGACGGAACTAGGGGACCTGAGAGGAGGCCACGGAACAGGAATAAGGTCAGGAGGCCACCGTACAGGGTCAGGAGGCCAGGGAAGAGGCCAGGGGGCAGGAAGAGGAACGGTCACAAGGGGAGCAGGCAAGACCCAGTGAGGAAAGGTTTCAGGGGGCGGAGCCATGAAAGGCGGAGTCGTGGAGGACTTGGGAGACGGAGCCTTGGAAGGCGGAGCCGTGAGAGACTCGGCAGGCAGGGTATTGAGAGACTGAAGAGGCGGCGCCGAGGGAGGCTCGGGGGGCTCCGGAGGCAGAGCCGAGGAAGGCTCAGGAGACGGAGCCGAGGGAGGTGGAGTCGCAGGAGGCCCCAGGGGCGAGGCCCTGGTGGGCTCTGGAGGCAGTGCCGAGGGAGGTGGCGCCGTAGAAGGCTCTAGGGATGAAGCCCTGGTAGGCTCCGGAGGCAGAGCCGAGGGAGGTGGCGCCGTAGGAGGCTCTAAAGGCGGGGCCCCGGAAGGCTCTAGAGGTGGAGCCGAAGGAGGTGGCGCCGTAGAAGGCTCAAGGGGTGAAGCCCCGGAAGGCTCTGGAGGTGGAGCCGAATGAGGCTTTAGGGGCGAAGGCCTGGAAGGCTCCGGAGGTGGAGCCAATGACGGTGGCGCCGTGGGAGGCTCTAGCGAGGTAGGCCTGGAAGGCTCTGGAGGTGGAGCCAAGGGAGGTGGCGCCGTGGGAAGCTCGGGAGGTGGAGCCGTAGGAGGCTCGGGAGGTGGAGCCGTAGGAGGCTCGGGAGGTGGAGCCGTAGGAGGCTCGGGAGGTGGAGCCGTAGGAGGCTCAGGAGGCGGAGCCGTAGGAGGTTCGGGAGGGGGAGCCCTAGAAAGCTCTGGAGTCTCTGGGAGCAGAGCCGTAGGAGGCTCTGGAGGGGGAGCCGTAGGAGGCCCGAGAGGCGGAGCCGTAGGAGGCTCTAGTGGCAGAGTCCTGGAGGGCTCGAGAGTCTTGGGGGGCAGAGCCCTGAGAGGCTCGAGAGGAGGAGCCCTGAGAGACTCGAGAGACGAAGCCGTGAGAGGCTTGAGGGGTGGAGCCATGAAAGACTCGAGGGGAGGAGGAGCCCTGAGAGGCTCGAGGGGAGGAGGAGCCCTGAGAGGCTCGAGGGGAGGAGGAGCCCTGAACGACTCGAGAGGGGAAGCCTTGAGAGGCTTGAGAGGGGGAGGAGCCCTGAGAGACTCGAGAGGGGAAGCCGTGAGAGGCTTGAGGGGTGGAGCCATGAAAGACTCGAGGGACGGAGCCCTGAGAGGCTTGAGGGGAGGAGGAGCCCTGAAAGACTCGAGGGACGGAGCCCTGAGAGGCTCGAGGGGAGGAGGAGCCCTGAAAGACTCGAGAGGAGAAGCCCTGTGAGGCTTGGAAGGGGGTGGAGCCCTGAAAGACTCGAGAGGAGAAGTCCTGAGAGGCTTGAGGGGCGGAGGAGCCCTGAGAGACTCGAGAGGAGAAGTCCTGAGAGGCTTGAGGGGAGGAGGAGCCCTGAGAGTCTTGAGAGGGGAAGCCCTGAGAGGCTTGAGAGGGGGAGGAGTCCTGAGAGACTCGAGAGGCGGAGCCTTGGGAGGCTCGTGAGGCGGAGGCCACGAGGGCTCTGAGGGGCGAGCAGAGGTTGGCAGAGCCATGGAAGATTCTGGGGGCAGAGCAGAACCTGGCAGAGCCGTGGAAGACTCTGGGGGCGGAGCAGAACCCGGCAGAGCCGTGGAAGACTCTGGGGGCGGAGCAGAACCCGGCAGAGCCGTGGAAGACTCTGGGGGTGGAGCAGAACCCGGCAGAGCCGTGGAATACTCTGGGGGCGGAGCAGAACCCGGCAGAGCCGTGGAAGACTCTGGGGGCAGAGCAGAACCCGGCAGAGCCGTGGAAGACTCTGGGGGAACCTCTGCGTTCTTGAGCACAAGACGAGACTGGGGAGAAGGGGCCCTCTTCCTTCTCTTATGTCTTCGGCCAACAGGGGACGTGGCCATGGGGACGGTCGAGGCTACAGGCGCTGGCTCGCTGACCGTGGCAGACATGGGCGCTGGCTCGCCGGCCGTTGCAGGCATGGGCGCTGGCTCGCTGACCGTGGCAGACATGGGCGCTGGCTCGTTGGCCGTGGCGGGCATGGGCGCTGGCTCGTTGGCCGTGGCGGGCATGGGCGCTGGCTCGTTGGCCGTGGCGGGCATGGGCGCTGGCTCTCTGGCCGTGGCGGGCATGGGCGCTGGCTCTCTGGCCGTGCCAGGCTTCGAGACTGGGGCCGTGACAGTCTCCGGGACTAGGGCCGTGACAGGCTTCGGGACTAGGGCCGTGAAAGGCTTCGGGACTAGGGCCGTGACAGGCTTCGGGGCTAGGGCCGTGTCAGGCTTCGAGACGGGGGCCGTGGTAGGCTTCGAGACAGGGGCCGTGGTAGGCTTTGAGACGGGGGCCGTGGTAGGCTTCAAGACGGGGGCCGTGGTATGGAACGCTGGTTCAGTTTCTGCCTCCCCCACAGTAAACGTGGAACCAGCGTACAGTAGGGCGAGGTCAATAAACTGAGCCAGGTTGAGAGAGCAGCGACCACCTGGCATGAAGGATGAGGTTGGCTCATTCAGTCCACATTGAAAAATGTCTTTCGGAGCCACCTCATCAAAATTCACCTGGTACGCCAGGGCACAAAAATCCATAACAAAAACCTCCAAGGGTTGACTCCCCTGACGCAACCCCAAGAGTCGGGCCGCTGGCTCCTTAATGTCGAGGGCGGGGTTATGAGTTACACAACCACTGCCTCGCATAAAAACCCCTTGGTCAGCGTCCGAAGAGCCATAAAACCTCTCCAGGGGTGGAGAGTGCACGGCGCTGAGAAATGCACTGGAGGCATAAACGGGCTCAGGGGCAGACACAGATGAAATAGGGTGAAACAAATCAGAAATAGCACATACCTGCTGCCCCTGGGCCGTGAGCGCGTGGTCATCTCTCCACACTGTAGCTCCTCGCGCCGAATGTGACGTGCTTCTCCGCTCTAGTGAGCTACGCGAATACTTAGCGCGGGGCATTGTGACTGTCAACGGTGGGGTTGGTTATTCTGTAACCCGCACACACACACACAAGACGAGACAGTCACAATGTCGGAGGAAAAACTGCTTTAATAAAAATAAAGCAGGCAAAAGTACATAACAGGGTAAATCCAGAGGGAGAATCGTCGAGGGAAGCGTAAGGTCAAAAGCCGGGGAATCAAAGTATAAACAAGGGGCAAATCCAATGAGAATGGTCGAGGGAAGCGAGGGTCAAAGCCGGGGTAATCAGAATAGAGTAGCGGGAAGGCCTAAACAGGGGAGCTAGGGGAACAAGAGAGCTGGCAAGCTAAGGGGTAACGAATCAAAGGGGGGTCAAAACTAGACGAGACTAGCGGGGGGCAAAGACATGGGAATCTAAATACAATAACCAACCAGAGTGAGACGAAAGGGTAGTGATATATATAGTGACGAGTGCAGGTGTAAACAATGAACAGGTGATGAGACGAGTGCAGGTGAAACTAATGTGCAGGAGTGCAGATGACGCGAGTGCAGGAGGTCATAATGTTCTGGGGGATTGGAAGCGCGTGAGAAACTCGAGGAAGGGAGATTGCCTACGAGCATGTGAGCGAGTAGGAGCAAAGTGGGCGTGAGGGCTCGAGCGAGCAAAAAGAGCGTGAAAAGCTCGAGGGGGCGGAGCGAGGGAGTGTGCGTGTGTGTGCTAGACGATGCGGGGAGAAGCAGAGGAGCGGGGTTCGTGACACTTAAAAAATTTGGCATCATTCACTTGCATTTTATGTACATACAGAACTGAAATATTCATCTAAACATCTTAGTTTGCATTCCGCAGAAGTAAATCATATATACAGCAACAGGTAGATGGCTGCCGTTCACTTAACGGCCACAGGCGTCATCTGGGATGACATGAGGGTGAATAAATGATGAGAGAATTTTCATTTTTGGGTGAACTATCCCTTTAAATATTGATCTTATTCGCACCCACACAATCTTATGGATAACATTTATGCTGCTTGTATGTGCTTTTTCGAGCTTCTTGGCAATGGCCAATATTTTCTGTATATATGCAATAGGCATAAAAGGACAGCCCTAAATGCTTAAATGGGGAATGACCCAAATCTCAAAATATGTAATTTTTTTAAGATTACATTTCATTAACAATTCAAATCAGCAAAAAAATCTGACATCAATTATATAATAAATGTTGCTACTTTAGCTCAAACCACTCTCCATAAAAAATGTTATAATATATATATAATATATATATATATTAAGGCTTGTAATTGAAAGGACAATGGTGTTACAACTTGTCCTATATTTTTTAAACAAGTCTGTGGAGCGGAGGGGGCGGGGCCGGGCTAGAATGTCACACGCCCGGTCCCCAATCGGCCTGATGGGGTGCGTGAGGGATAAAGGTGGCCGGTGACGACGGTTCGAGAGAGAAATAATTACGTGCATGTCCGTCGTGTGTGTTTATGTTTGTGTGTTTTGAGTTTAATTAAATATTATTTATATTGACAAGCCGGTTCTCGCCTCCTCCTTGCCCATCTTAACCCCCTTACATTGGTGCCGAAAACCGGGAGGGAGCAGGGATGCCCGTCGCAGAGTCCTCGACACTACCGTCCACCCAGGGGAGCGCCGCTACCATCTGCCGGGTGACGGTGTAACCTGACCGCCTGGACGCGGGGAACGGCCACCGTCCACGAGGCGAGTGGGGACTGGATTCTCCGACCTCCTGGAGCGATGGAGCCACTGCCAGGGGCGGAGGAGTACCCTGCCGTCCCCCAGAAACGCGGAGGGGTCGAGGTTAGACCGCCGTCCGCGAGGGGAGGAGGGAAGTAACTCCCCTATCGCCTGGAGCGGTAGGGCCGCTGCCAGTGGCGGAGGAATGTCCCCAGGTGCCGCCAGAAAAGCGGAGGGGCGTTCTGTCCGCTGAGGGTCGGAGATTTGACTCCGGTTCGCCCAGAGAGGAGCGGCTGTCATCTGCCGGAGAGTGTGGCTTAGTGTTCGAGGACCACGCGACGGTACATCAGAGAACCGGTGAGTGAGCTTCTCTCTCTCCTCTCTCTCTCTCGCTGTCGCACCGTGTTGGCCTTTTCCCTCACCTATTTTTTGTTGTTGTTTCCCCTCCTGTCTTGAGTAAGGCGGGGATGACCTGCCGGGGCGCAAACCATGACCCGCCCCAGGGAAAGGGGGGGGTGCAAGTCATGCCGGTGGCACCCCGGCCTGAGGTAATGCCGGGAGGAGTGTGGAGCGGAGGGGGGCGGGGCTGTGACGACGATTCGAGAGAGAGAATTACGGGCATGTCCGTCATGTATGTTTTGGTTTTGAGTTTATGTTCTGCAGTTTAAATTCTGCCATAAAATGCAATATATTTAATAACCCAGCAAAATTGAAAGTGAACCCATAAAAAGCCATTGATCACAATACATTTTCTTTGAATGGAAAAGAACAACTTTGACAATACTTTTTGTGTATTTTCCACACAAAACCGTAAGAGCGACATGACAAGCAGTGTTGACAGAATTTTCAATTCAAAGCAAGTAATCTGGGAAAATGCGACTTTATTTGAGACATAAATTTAGACATCTGAATTAATCATTTTTTCCACCTCATGACACTTTTTTTACCCAACAGCATTGGTCTTCAACAGGGGGGTTGCAACCCCCATGTGGTCTGTGGTGGTACTGCTGAGCACCCGGCAATTCTTCTTTTGGCTTTTAACACATTTTCATGAGAACAAAAATAATAATAATGTGTAAACTAAAATACAAAATTAAATTAACCAAAAAGCAAAAGTTAAGAAGTTAAAGTTCAGCTTATTGTTTCACCATCCCTTCTACAGTAAAATAAATGTAGTTTACAAACGCTTTACATCTATAATGATTATTCTAATGTAATACATTAAAATACATACATTAAATGTACTGTATAAAAAGCAAGGCTTAAAATCCAACACTCAGTATGATGCAATATATGCAATGGGGGTCTCTGCCCCATCTCTTAAAGCACCAAAGAGTCCTTGGCCTGAAAAAGGTTAAAGACCCTTAACCTACAATAATCGTGGAACTTAATTATCAAAGACATAATATTTCTTGTTCGTTGAACATTTGATTAAAAATCGACTTGGCTCAAAAATCTGAGAGGGCACTTTGAATTGGCATGATGCTTCTGTGTGATGTTGCATTTTAGCATGGAAAGATTATTCTTGCAGTAACCACAGCGTTATTAGAGCTCAATGAACGTTGGCATCCTTGTTTGAAAATGCAAGTCTAATAAAGCTGTATGTTGACAAAGCAGATTTTCTTGAATTATATTTATTGTGATTTGCAAGATCATTTTCATGACTCCAACGCACACATGAGCATTTGATTGGTAAAGAACTCCGCTCGCACACACAAAATTCAAAACAGAATGATCTCATTCATTCCACCGACTGTTGCTTCCAATTTCTGCTTGAGGATAAATCAGTCTGTTACTACTGAATTGGCATAACATTTGGCATTAAAAAACAAATTTTGCATTTGAAACTACCAGGCAATTTCTGGTGAAATCAGTTTTATTTATTTTCTTCCATAGCAACAATGATACTGGGAGCCACCCACCGGCACAGTTCATTTATTGATCGTCTGATGGCTGGATAATGACACTAGTGGCTCAATAATGAGGGTTTTATGAGGGATTGATGGAGAGTCCTACAAAGAGTGTATATAAAAGTAGTATGCAACCTTTTGGTTGTTGATGACTTCAACGAGCTCTACTCACACCAGTGTGGAGTAACAAACAGTCAGGCGCCAATAAAACATATGCTGAGCTGTTGTCTGTCAGCTTTGTGAGGTTATCTGACACACCTTTATTCATTCCTGCTTTTCTCTTTACCGGAGTTAACGTTCTAAATCAACCCAAACATCTCAATTATCAACACTAACAGTCTGTTTTGGAGGATTAGTGTGTGTGTATTTAATGTCCTGCAGTTAGTGAAACATTCACTTGTGGATTTAAATGAAAATGATGACACAAAAGCACTCTGACCGTTTCAACATTTAAGATTTTCTTTATTTAGTTTTTTGTCTAAAGTGGATGTGATACCTCAGTCTGTTGAATTACTTAGTTCTTGTCCTGACAGTGATGAAAGTAACTGAAATAAATTATCATGGGATGTAACAATGACAGAAAACATTGACAGAACTTTACCATATGATTTGATCTGTAGCTACATGTTTACATGTTTATTACATGTTTGTTACAGTTTAATACATTTGTAAAAACATTGAGTAATTACAAGATACTTCACGAAATATTTCCATTCTATCCATTAGATGCATATGAAAATTTGAAATATTTCTTGTCATCTCTTGCAGCTCAGATAAGACCTTAAGGATATTATAATGCTTTCTTAATAAATGAACATGTGCAACAAAACAAATAGTAGCTACATTTCTACCAAGCTATCAATGTAAATCAAAAAGTATAAAGTATAAATAAAAACATGTATATAGTGCTTGATAAAATAAAATGTGTATTATACAAGTCACGTTTGGCCATGTAACAAGACCCAAGACTTCTGGACCCGTGTGACTGTTACTCGTGGGGCAAACTGCAGAGAGAGAGAGAGAAATGATTCACTCTGCTGTCTATGCAATATTTAAAGCCCTTACCCTGTGGGTCCCATTAATGTAGCCCTTTCGCTGCTGTTTTTTGCCTCTCAAGTAAAAAAAAAAAAAAAAAAAAGCCTCACTGACATGAATTACATTTACATCTCTCCACACTGGACTGATCAGCAGCTTTTGTGGCTTCTTTGGTGATGCAGAAAATGACTTACAGCATTATAAATTGAGAAACTGCTCCATTGAACATGTTACGTATGGATACATTTTCCATTCCCTTTTGCCCATATGAAAGCATTGAAAGGACCAGATTGATCACAGTGAATTCGGTGACAGTAGGTTGAAAGTTCTTTAGCTGAAATCGGTCTGTGCTAACCAAAATTCAAACCACTGCCCCCCAGTGGATGAAGCTGTAAGTGTTGTTAAACTTATGAGCACGTGTTAGCTTGTTTTAGTTGTAAATGATGTAATACAGTCAACAGGAATGCTTATTTCTTTAACTGTATTCCCAAACTCTAAACTGCCAACTGTCAAAATGCAACCACCGAATCACGCTCATCATTTATTATGCGAAAAGGATTACTTCCTGGTTGCTATAACCCATGTCTCTGAGGCTGCTTGTGTAACCAGTCCTGCTCGACCTGCTCCGAACGGGATTCGAACCGGTATCAGCCAGCATGGGAGGCGGACGCACTAACGAGGAGGCTAAAGGCTACAGCCTCTAACATTGGTCACTAGTGAGCCTGTTGAGGCCAGGGGAGGGAGGTTTAGACATACTGCACAGCTGTCATGTACCAGCTGGCTCTCGTTATACGCACCCCCTAAATCTCACTCCCATCCGGGTCACAGCACCATTGTAACTGGTCCTGCTCGACCCGCTCCGAACGGGATTCGAAACGGCATTAACAGGCATGGGAGGCAGGTGTGCTAACGAGGAGGCTGAAGGCTACAGCCACTAGGGTCAGTTGCTAGAGCACCTGTTGAGGCCAGGGGAGTGAGGTTTATACATACCGTATAGCTATCAAGTACCCGATGGCTCCCGTTACATATGCAACACAGAATGGGCATTTGGACATGAACATTCGGTAGCAAAATGTTGAGATCCCATGTGATCAAATTGAAAAATTGTCCTGTTAATGTTGCATCAGACAGAAATGCAACAGACAGGAAAAAAATATTCATTTTAAAAATACATAAAAAAAAAAGTAAATTTCGGGCTTTTGAGAACCCTCCAAAAACTTATTAAATTGTAAAACATTTACTATAAAATAATTAGATATTTAATTTCTTTAGAATTTGTTGCTAATTTTGAATGGCTGTTTACATGCTTATTTGTCCATAGAATAAAGTAATTATGCCATCTACCAGCTGGGGCGAACTGACCAATGCTAACTTGCCAAACCTGACCTCTTGGCTTTATCCAATACTTGTCATATCTGACTAACTTGTATGTACAACTGACTCTGTCGTCAAATTCCACATTTTGAGCTCTATTTAGTGTTATCCAAGCACTATTAGTGGAAATCTATGCATGCATTTGTGTGGCAGCCTGTCATACTCATGCAGAGATTCATTTTTTATGATGTTTAGTGAGTCAGCTCACTCTGGTGTCATTTTGTCGGCAGCCTGTTGTGAGTGACGTGACAAGCTACATTGGCCCCCACTTTCAATTTACCAGCATCAGCATGACAAATTCAGTATAGCACATGTTGATCTTCTCCTACCTAATCAGGCCTTTCAATATCACAGTCCAAAAGTGCTCATGGTGATCATTAGGCCTGGAATGATGGACAGGCCATGTGATTTTCTTCCACCAAACTCCACAAGGCAGTGACCCCAGCACCCACCCTTGATCTTGGGGCTTCGGCCTCTTTCTTTTGAGACTGCCGAACAAGTGGATCCTGGTGTTGCTGAAGAGTGAGACTTTAATATTTAATCTTTCCTTTTTTTTCATCCACCCCCTGTCCTCCCCTCAAAAATCCTCTGGTTCCAATGCCCTACAGCTATGAGTGACAGAAAGGCACATGGTGCCCTATGAAAAATGTATCTTCAGAAGCTGACACTGTATGGGAATTTTACTACAGGGACGAGGCTTGATCTTGCAATTAAACAAATATGTTTCCTAGGCTTCGCGTCATAGCAGGATCTGCTTTGCCAGATGCCGGCACAGGTGCTAAGTCGGACTTATGTAACATCAGATACCTGCTGTGCTGGAACAAAGAGGCGCTCCATCTCCATCTCCGTCTGCAGACATATTTAAGAGAAGCTGTTATTTTGAATTACAATTGATCAGATGCCAGACACTTTTCAAACTCAAATTCTTCAGGATGCGCTGATGCTGCCGTGTTGATCCAGAAAAAAAGCTGTGATGTGCATTATGAAAGGGCGCAGATCATGTTAAAGTGGCATAATGAAAATAATTTTGAAAAGTATGTATTTTTCTTGCAATATCTGGTCAAAGGCATGTAGATCAGTATCTTTGGATCAACATTACTATTTAATCTTCATGTTCTGTTGAGATTGATCTGTTATATCACAAAGCTGGCATAGACTTTTCAGATATGTGACTGTTATCCAATTTAGCAGAGTTGTTCTGTTTGAAGTCAGTAAAACCTCACAGTGAAATCAAAAACAGCAGGTTTACTTTTCCTGAGCTAAAATTGGTCTGAGCTTACAGAAATTCAAAACACTGCCCCAGTGGCCAAAGTTATAAGTGTAGTAGGGCATATGGGCATGTTTGAGCTCCATTTGTAATGCATGTGTAATGTCCACAGAGAAGCACCAAAAGCTAGTTGTTTTCAGCTGTACAGGTAGGAAGTCAATGTAGAGGAATGCATGTTTTATAAACTGTACCCCCCAACCCAAATCCCAAACCTACACCTAACCATCTGTGGAGTAAAGATTTAATGTTAGAGGGAAAAATGCAACTTCCAAATCACTCTTTTCACTGATTATGCTAACGCAGCAACTTCCTGGTTTCAACATGTTATCCAAACCCGGGATTCTGATGTTGCTTATTCAACGTGCTTCTGGTCATGCCACAAGGGAAAGTAAACAATCTGGAGCTGATGCAAAAATGTCTGATAGGAGATGCCACTTGTTAGTGAGTCGGCATAATGTGGCCAATCCTAGGGTTCTGGAAGTCTCGAAAACATCATGCCGACCTCCTGTGTGATCATGTTGATTAGATAACTGTCTGTAGTGAACATTGTGAACATTGTATGCACCAGACAAATAATCTTAGCTTTTGACATTACATTAAATCATGTTTCAATCTGGTGACTGGTGTCTGTGATTGCATAATATTTAGAAAAATCAAGAAGTACCACACTGATACTTCAAATAATTGTTTTGTTAATTCATTTATTTATTTTATAATGAAAAAGCCATTGAGGTCTTCCAGACCACAAACAGAACAGTCTTTGTTGGAGCTGTGGCCTAACAGTTAATGCATATGCTATGACACATTAGCCATGGTTTTCGTGTGGGCAGCACAGATTCAAACCATCTTGAAAGTTCCCAATTGAGTTCCTCTGTCTTCCCTAAACATTTCCCCCTCTCTCTAGACTAAAGCATCAATAATAGTGAAAAGGCCAAAACATATACACTTCAGCATTATCATCAGCATAACTATTTGAGTGAAAAGTTGAACTGAAAAATCTATTGATTTATCAGAATTTCTTAAAATGTAGTTTGTCTTGAACATTGGGGGGGGGCATAGTTGGTGTTAGCATGGGAGACGGGCACGCTAATGAGGATGCTAAAGGCTACAGCCCCTAGCGTCAGTCGCTAGTGCTTCTTTTGAGGCCATGGGCTCAATCATGTACCAGATGGCTACCGTTACACTCACCCCCTAAATTTCCCATCCGGGTCATGACACCACTGTAAAAGAGCAGGAATGCGAGTAGGAGTCAAACCGGGTCTCCAACATGGGAGGCGGGTGCACTAACGAGGAGGCTAAAAGCTACAGCCTCCAATATCAGCCGCTAGTACGCTCCTTGAGGCCAAGAGTGTGAGGTTTACATACTACACAGCTACCTACCATCTAGTTACCGTTACACTCACCCCCCTAAAGCTCACTCCTATCCAGGTCACGGCACCACTGTAACCGGTCCTGCTCGACCCGCTCCGAGCGGGATTTGAACCTGCGTCGCCGGCATGGGAGACGGACGCTAACAAGAAGGCTAAAAGATACAGCTCATAGCATCTATAGCTAGTGCGTCTCTTGAGGCCAGGGGAGTGAGGTTTACACACTGCACAGCACGTACCAGCTGGCTACCGTTACATCAGCATGATTTGAAAATGTCCAAAAGAGCATCTTGTATGCTTTAATGAAGGCAAGGAAGCCTGACCTTTTGTACAAAGCAGTTAACATGATAAATGTCACACATTTGTTTAATTAATGAGCAATGCTGGATCTACATATTTCTTATTTACTCTACATCATTGTTTTAAATTTTAAAAACATTTTCAGGTTTAATCAGATTTTGAATCCCATAATTTTTATGTGTAGGCTACTCAAACTTTTGAACCCCAATCTTAAACATATTTACACAGACATTCACACATATGCAACAACAAGCACACACATGCACCTGTTTGTGCTCTGTAAGTTGCAGTGTAAGTGTCTCAGAGGTGCTATAAAGAGAGGCAGTGGAGGAAGATGGAGAATGAGCGAGTGCTCTAATGGATTTGTGCTAATGGTGCCAGAGCGAATAAAGCAGGAAAGGCACTGGACTCAGCTGATGGGACAGCCAGTTCTTATGAACCTTCAAAGACTTAGTTTGCCATGCAGCTAGAACATGCATTGGAGGACATATACATGAACAAATTTACCTTTCCGTATTTTTAAACATGCATTAAACTTATGCACACTGATGCTTTAAGGTTAATTCAGTAGTGCTTATTTGAACTTACTCTATAAAGCTCTAAAACTCAAAAAAGAGCACACAGTTTCAAACGTGCATGTGGGGGGGCTGAATTATGCAGCTAGGCATAATGTTGACAATATGTAATGCGATGAAGAGTATCTCAGTGGGACTGCTTGAGTGATCTTAATGAAGAGAACATCAGGTGCTAATTATTCCACATTAAATGCCACTTAAATAGAAATGGCTGTTTGCCAAGTGTGTGTTTGTCAAATTAGATAACTTTGTTTTCAGCCAAACAGCTGAAGTCTGGTCAACTACTGCCATCTGGAGGAGTTATGTTGGTGATGCAATTATATTAGGTGAGTTGCCTCTTGATTTTTTTGGGGGGTGTTCAGTATATAAAGGGTTATAACACTCCTTGTACTAAATTTGATATTGTCACCTTATCCATGAAAATATTTTATTAGCACTATTACTTTTGTCACATTTTTTAATCCAAACTGAAAATCTTGGAAAGCAAAAGTGCAACGTTTGTTTTCAGCAATATTATATAGTATATAATTGAATTTTATATATATATATATATATATATATATATATATATATATATATATATATATATATCAATTAGCAATGGTAAACTAGAGGGGGGCCTGGGTAGCTCAACGAGTATTGATGCTGACTACCACCCCCGGATTCAGGACTTCGAATACAGGGAGTGCTGAGTGACTCCAGCCAGGTCTCCTAAGCAAATTGGCCCGGTTGCTAGGGAGGGTAGATTCACATGGGATAACCTCCTTGTGGTTATGATTAGGGGTTCTCGCTCTCAATGGGGTGCGTGGTAAGTTGTGCGTGTATCGCGGAGAGTAGCACAAGCCTCCACATGCTGTGAGTCTCCGCTGTGTTATGCACAACAAGCCACTTGATAAGATGTGCGGATTGAATGTCTCAGAAGTGGAGGCAACTAAGACTTGTCCTAGGCCACCTGGATTGAGGTGAGTAACCGCACCACCATGAGGACCTACTAAGTAGTGGGAATTGGGCATTCCAAATTGGGAGAAAAGGGAGATAAATGTTAAAAAAAATGGTAAACTACACCTACAGTAACAGTAGCTGACACACTGAACCATATCACAACAACAATTTTAGTGGGAAGAAAAATGCATATTAACAATCACAGCTTGCTACAATAGTCACATAAAAATGTCTTTAAAAATCAAGATTTTCCCATAGATTGCCATTGTTTTCTGAAGTCACCCAAAACAAAATTTGTTTAATCAGTGGCTTCCTAAAATCGCATTCGGAGAGGAAAAAAGAAAATGCGTCGTCAATCTCTAACTTGTGAAGTATGTGCCACCTTGACAGCATGCTGTCATTAAAGTAAAAGGAGAACATAACACATTCTTTGTTTTTCCATTCAACTTTTCACTCAAATTGTTATGCAGATAATATCATTTGTTTATGATATTCCACAAGTGAACTCTTTAACCGCACTAATGTTTCTAATACCAAAAGATGGCATGTACTGTAGAATAGTAGTAATCTGCAAGTTAAAGAAAATTTGAAAGTGTTAGAATTTCCCGTCTCCTATACATCATGGAATGTTGATGCCATATCTGTGCTAATTGGCAGCTGTGAAGTGTCAGTGAATATACGTGTGGATCTTAGTTATGAATGTTTTATAGGTATTGTCTTAAAGCTATAAGCTTTTTCACACATAATATTTTTTTATATTCATTGCACCATCACCAGTGCAGTTTATATAAAATAACATTTATCAAGGTGTTAAATTTTAATTTTGTCATTGTTATTTCTGTTGTAATTATTTTGACATTCTAGTGTTTAGTTATTATAATATTTGCAAAAGGACCATCATCACGCACACACATTGATGCACAATGATATCAGATAACTGCTCCCTCATTTTACCTGAACCCCAGGGGAGGCTGTATGTGGAGAGGAGGGGAGAAGGGTGTCCAGAGAGGGAGGAGGTAGGTCATTGGATCTTTAGATAATCAGTATGGGCTAATGACCCCTCCAGAGAGAATGTGTCTAATCCATTGAAGCTTTGGGAGCACTTCTCACTACCCCCCTCATCTTCCCAGCCAGCACTACTGAATACTGAATCAAAAGTGCAATGTGTGTGTGTAGCAGTGGGGGGGTGTTTAGATTTCAAATCTATATATCACTGTGTCTGCACTGCAAGCTAGGTGACATGATGCAACAAAACTAGAGTGCTTCTCAAAATGCAAGTTCTATGGTCCCATGAAAACCAGGAAGTTATTAATCACAGAAACAATAAGTGGGATTCAGAGGTTACATTTTCGATCTGACAGTTACGTTTCAAGGTTTAGTGTTGGAATTTGGGTTAGAGGGTAGAGTTAATAAAATATGCATTCCTGTTGACTGTATTACAACCTAAATTCTTAAAAAAGCTGGGACACTATAGAAAATGCTAATAAAAACAAAAAGAAGTGATCTGTAAATTCTATTCACCCAGTGCTGTATTGAAAGCACTACAAGACATTATTTTATGTTTAACCTTGTGAAATGTGTGTGCGTGTGTGTGTGTGTGTGTGTTTTTATATACACAGATTTTAATGGTGCACTCAGTATTTTTTGAAGTATGTCGAAGTTGCCTAAATTGGCTTACACTGACACTAGGTGGCCTGCATGCTGCGTTATTCAAACACAGTAGTTTTCACTATGCACACTAAACCATGATTAACTAAATCCATGAATTCAGGTGTCCAATAACAGGGCAGTTACTGAGATTAAGCAAATATTATTCAGATGGTCATGTGATCCAAACATGCCTGCCCACATGAGAATGCCCCTGACCCATGTAGAATAAAACAGTTTTTAAAAGGTTACTGATATGACTGAACTCTTCATCTCACATGAGTGGCCATGATTTTATACAAACGTTTCAAAATAACTATTAATTTCTTTACAAGTCAAGCATTTTAAATGAAGAATAAAATGGCTGGTTGCACCTTTAAATCAGATTATTGCAACATGCTCCAAAAAAGTTGAGACCGGTGCGATTTAGGACTAATAACAATCTGACGACTTGAAATAACAAGGTGATGTGAAACAGGAGATGTTAAACAGGCAAGGCAATCATGTTACTGTATATAAGGATCCTCCAACAAAGTCTAATTTGGGTTGAGGTCTGCAAATTTGCCAACAGATGCATCAGCAAATAATCCAGCGCTTTGAGAACAATGTTCCCCAAAGGGAAATTGGGCTCTGGAATACTTCTGTGAACATTTGTGTCAACACTATTCACTGCTGCTTCCACAGATGCAAGTTAAGTCTTTACTATGCAAAGCAGAAGCCGTACATCAACACTGTCCAGAAGGGTCACTGACTTCTCTGGGCTCGGTCTCATCAGAGATGGAAAGTAGAACAGTGGAATTGTCTTTTGTGGTCTGATGATTCCACATTTCAAATAGTTTTTGGAAAAAACATCCATTGTGTTCTCCGGGCCAAAGAGGTAAAGAACCATTTAAGCTATTAAAAGCATCAGAACCAAAAGCCAGTGTCTGTCGTAGTATGGGGGTGTGTCAGTGCCCATGGCATTGATAACTTGCACGTCTATGAGGGCACCATTATTGTGGAAAAATGTATACAATGCATTTTCCAGCAGGACAACGCCAAACAACATATCAGTCTGATACACATTTTCTGTAGATGTCTTGAGTGTTCACAACCATACATTTGAGCACACTGATGTGCCATTATTTCAACATGCTCACTGGTCAAATGTTGTGGTTGCATAGATTTCAGATTTACCTGCCTCTAAACACCTCATAAATACCAATTTCTTCCTGTCTAAGAGGAAGAAGCTGCAAAAACGGACCAGACTTTATGCCAAAAGACGAAAGGCTAGCTATGCGAGACTAAACAAGCCTTTTTATAGATTACACATGCTCACTTGTTCTTCACTTTAAACTGACAGCATGCCTTCATGATGAGATGTATTGAATAAGATGTATTAAAAGAGACAGCAGATTTTTCTAAATTAACTGTCTAACACACTGGAACATTAGCTAATCAATACTCAAGTGTCCAGGAGCAGCATATCATTTGGAAAATTCAACTTGGGATAGCAACAGAATCCGTCTTAGTCAGCTCATTGTTCATAGTATCTTATTTACAGTATGTGCATATCTTGTGTTAATCTCTCTGTTTATCTTCCATTCATCCAGTCCATCCATCCTCTTTGTCTGCCAGAATGATAGATTCTGCTGCAGGTCAAAGTCCATTCTCCAAACTTCCCTATTCATACTTTCAGTCATTGACCCTTACATTACGAGAGTCCAGGATGTGACTCCTTCCTTTTCAAGAAACAGTTTACAGCATGCATCATGTTTTAGTTTTCCTGTAAACCCAGTTAATGATTCTTCATTACTAAATCACAAGTTGTGCTATTTGAAATGACAGCACTCATACCCCTTTGTACTCCACTACCTTGTTCTTTGTACAGTTTTACTCCACTGATATGTTTAGGGTTGGGGTTTGGGTTGCACGTTGAGTAAATAAAATATGCATTTCTGTTGATTAAAAAATACTGTACATCTCGCTTTTGGCACCACTCTTGGACATTTCACCAAGAAACTGGAGCACACATGTGCCTCCAACAATACTTCCAGCTTTGGCCACTGGAGGCAGTGATTTGAATTTTGGTAAGCACAGACCGATTTCAGCTAAAGATCTTTTGACCTACTGCCACCGAATTGTGAGATCAGTAAGATCAGTCATTGTTATAAAGAACATCTTTTGATTCAAGAAAGCAAAAGCTATCTGACCTTTTATGCAAATTAGTTAACTATGTCTCAATTTGTATTACATCTCAATTTTATTACATCCTTAAACTTGACCGTTTATGGCTTTAAATAAAAATATAAAAAAGATTTTCATTGGTCTCACTTTTGGACCCCACCGTATGTATATGTTTCACTGAGGTGTGAATGTAGTATGGGTAGTATGCCATTCTGAACTCTGCATGTGTCATTTTCTCTGCCTGAGTCACGATGAAGCCTGCTGCCATTGAACGTGAAAAGTATTTGTGCTCTGAGAAATTTGATGGCATGACTCGAACAAAGGCAATGGCCTTGTGGTCAAAATTGAATCATTGCATATTTAAAATTGTTTTAACATAGATCTCATGCTGAGTGTAAATGTATGCCAACCTTTTTTTTTAAATGGTGTGTGAAAGTAAATTTTCTCTGCTGTACAGCAGAGGGTAGTATCAGCCTTGAAGAACCATCACTACATATAACACTTTATCTTGACAACTGCAGTCTTCAATTTGATAGATGATGGTGTCGTCTCTTGGACATGAATTTGAAAGACAAACCAAAAGTACCAATGCACATATCATCCTAAATAATATGCAGAATTGGAATTAGTGTGTCACATCATAGTACATTAAAAATATGCCAAATGTGCTAAAAGGGCATACTACTTAGGGTGTTTTTCTGTAAAGTCAATGAATCTAAACATTAGGTAATGAATTTGACTAAATAATAAAGCTGATATGCAAATGTGCGCAATATGTCCCAATGTCAGAGTAATACTTGCGAACTTTCTACACACTCAAAAGTTAGTACTTTCCCAACACTAGCAAAGTACAGAATTTTGGTGCAAAATGTATGCAAATTGCTGTCAAAATGTCAAAATATTACACACAATTCATCATTTTAAATGAACTATTCTCTAAATAGTTCCATGCTAATTGAAAAAAGAAAATAATAAAAAATATAAAGGTAACTTAAAAATGTCTTGATAAAATCCTTATTCCAAAAATTCAATGTCATCTTGGCTGATTATTTATAACCTTTGAAAAATTTTCAACACAATGCATTAACATCAAAACAGACTTGGACAAACTTCTCGTGTCCACTCACCTTGCAGCCACAACAATAACAAACAAACATAATTATCTTTTAGATAAGAGCTTTCATTGATTTTATTCAGTTCTGTTTTTCCACTTTGCAAGGATAGCGTTACACCTGCAGGTCCCAGCGCTCGCGTGTCTGAACGCACTGGAAATATTCAAAATAAGTAAAAATTCGGAGAAAACAAAAAAACACCTTGGACATTGAATAAATGACATCACTGTTCTCTGCCAGCAAGACAAGAAAAGTCTTGCCTAAATTTGTGGGTTAAATTAGTTAAATTAAAAATGCTTTGTGCTTTCATCCTCATAGCTGACTTTGAGTGAAATTGATGTTCATTATACCTTCATTCTTTTGATTATTGATAGAAGAAACATTTATTTTGGTCACACATACATACATTTTTGTGTATATATATATATATATAAGCTAAGCTAAACTGGGATCAGATTGCAGGGTCAGCCATGATACAGCACCCCTGGAGCAGATAGGGTCAAGGGCCCAACAGTGACAACTTGCCAGGGCTGGGACTTGAACCCCCAACCAGCTGGTCAGTAACCCAGAGCCTCAACCGCTGAGCCACTACTGCCCACGAGTAGTGAGTATTGTGTACTGAGATGTAATATGTCTATGTGACATATTATGTCTATAGAGATTCCAATACATTACAATGTTGTCACATGCCCCAATAGCAGGTATATGGGGGTAAGCTGTGACACAGGTACATGCAATTAACAGTGAATTTATGTCATTTAAAAAATGTGCAAAAACCTGCCTCGATAAAAATGTGGCAAAGTGCTAATATGACATTTATGAAAAACACCCTTGCCCTGAGAACATAGTTAAAACTTTAGGTTACAATACATTCATTACATAGTTGACTCTTGCATACGTGTATGCCAGTTTTATTGTGTTCACTTGTTTAATACAAAAATATTATGATATTAAAGGCAGGGGTGGAAAGAGTGCTGTAAAATCATGCTCAAGTAGAAGTACTGTTACTTCCCAAAACAAAAATGCAATTGGACTTTTTCACTTCGAAAATCCCTTTCAGGTGCTGCTGTGATGTTCAGATGTTGAACTATGCTTGAGGCATTCTCTACAGTTGGCACCAGATCTACAGGTGCCGTTCAAGTTTTTACGTGTGATTTGATTGGATGGGAGTCACGAGACTCTCCCAAGCCAATCATGTTGATAGATAAAAATAAAATCAGGACAGGGAAGTAGCAAACAAAGACGGTGGGAAAATAGTGCAGTAAACGGACAGTTACAGCACTTAAAATGTACTCAAGTAAAGTATACCATTTTTAAACTACTGAAGTAAAATTCTTTTGAAACACTTCTTAACCCTCTGGGGTCTGAGGGTGTTTTGGGCCCTGGAGACGTTTTGACATGCCTTGACATTTGTGCTTTTTTCAGTTGCTTAAAAACATAATAATGGCTAAAGTCTGATATTACTGCAATCAGCACAAATTGGGCTACAATAATATGTGAGCAACATGTACAGGTTTGTATTTTTGAGAAAATAACGTTTATGCATGGTTTTTGAAAAAACAAAAATGTTAAGTCGTTGAAATAAGGCCATATAACACATACTAAACATTTGTCCACAAGACTTTTGAGAACTGGACCTTGTAGCCTAGAGTTTTTGCTGCAAAATGATGTGAACACCATCCTGATCACTCATTCATACAAAACAATATACTAATTTAACTTTTATAAGACAATTTTAGTGTTAGAAAGGTCATATGCGAGGAGGCGTGAATGATCATGAATATTGAGGTTATTCACACTTGAGGAGACAAAAGACCCCTCCCCTGGGCCTATCAATGAGGAATGTGAAGAAGAAGTCTCTTCTGCTCACCAAGACTGCATTTATTTGATCCAAAATACAGTAAAAACATTGTGTGAACTAATTTTACAGTTTTCTATTTGAATATATTGTAAAATGCAATTTGTGATCAAAGCAGAATTTTCAGCATCATTACTGCAGTCTTCTGTGTCACGTGATCCTTCAGAAATCATTATAAGATGGTCATTTTCTAATATGGGCATATTTAAAGTGAATTTTACTCATTTAACCTGAACACATATTTGCAAGCACAAGCATTGATGATAATGAGGCAGCATAAACACTATATAAAATATATTCTAAACATTCATATAATTTTATATCATATTACATATCATATTTATATCATACAGCATACAATTTAAATGCCTGCTTTAAACAGCATTTAAATGTAACTAAAACGTAACTAAATATTTCAAATCATATTTCAAATGTCAATACTCTGAATCCTGGCTGGCAAGTCTGGAAACAGTCCCACTAGTAAAACATGTACATGTTTATATAAAATAGCATGTCAACTAAAGAAATCTAAATGACTTACTCGTCCGAAATTGTATTCTCGGCTGGATCAAGTCGTTCTTCAAAATACAAATGTTCATCGGAGTCCCGCTCTTCTTCTGAGGAAAATGTTAACTCTTCCTTACTATCCAGGAGTTTCCTCACCTGTGTATAATTACAAACGCGCAGTAAAGTGAATGAATTTGTGTTTACATCAAACCTCACTGTCGTGAGCATTTACAATTTGCATTGTTCGTCTCAGCACATTAGCGTATGAATAGCGCGCTCTGCTGGTTGGTGTGATCACATTAGCTATAATTAGATGAACCAGTAAAAAAACTGTACATCGCTTTGTTTCATAAAGATTACATTGTAGTAGAATATTTGTTTTAAATTTGAATTATTTATTTAAAAGTAGAAATCTTAAGCTTTCTTTAGACATATGTTTCATGTTTGTGTGATAAGTATTCGCGGAGTTTGTTCATTTTTGTGACATGTTTCAGAAATATTCTCGTGAACACGGAGACTGCTGTAAGCTCACCCTTTTTATTTTCTTTATTTTACAAAAGCACAAAGTTTTGTTTTTATTGTGAGAGTACACAAATAAAAGAAGACTCTTTATAGTCTCTAATGATGTCTTACACTTATCTGTATGCCCTAAAATGACGGAGAATTTTAAGTTGTTTCCGCTGTAATGGTGACATTGTGCAAGCGTTAAAGGTGTCCATGCAGTGCTTGTTCAATGCCCAGCAGTTGCCCCAACAATTTGAAGGGGACGAACAAGTGAGCCAGAGTTATCTTAAAGCACCCTTGCTCATGGCCCTGTCATGCTACCTCATGTGGTCCCTCAAGACTTAACACAGAGGAAGCGGTTGGGAGGACACGGGAAGTCCCTCAGATCGAGGGCAACCCTAGAGCGGATGTCTGTAGACTCATGCCCTCATAGTGAGGGCAGTCTGTCCCCATGAGAGCCACTTTGGCATGAGTGTGGCACAGGCAGCAAAAGCAACTGTCATGCTGATCTGATGGAGCGATGTGTTGTTAACATGAACACTTGCAATATGACATCTTTAAAAAGATTCTTTTTTTTTTTTTTACGTCACATGGATGAAATATTATATTATATGGTATATATATCAAAGGATACAGCTCCTGCATGCCCGCAGCGAGGCGGAGAGACTCTTTGCCGGAACACTAGAGGAGGCAGGTGAATCTTTCACTCCCGTCCGCTGGAGGGTGTCCATCCATAGAGAAGAGAGGGCTGTTCAAGACTAGATGATTGTCGTAGTCAAGACGAGACGATGTCGGTCTTGAAGGAAGAGAATTCTGAAAACATTTTGATTTAGCACCCGCTTATATAGGGCAAATGCACGGCTAAAAGGGCGGGGCTCAAACACCATTGTCAATCATAAGATTGCTGTTATTATACAAGGGCTTCAACTAGGTCGTCGGAGAAGGATTTCCCCAAAAGCATTTTCCACAATGTTGAGTGAACTGAATCGATAGGGAACCTGATCATTTCTGAGATATAGCTGTTGGGACAACTTCCCCATGTGAAAACTAGCATCCCCTGTTTTAATTTTAATTAGCCACTGAAAAATGAAATATGTTTTATACATGTTTTTGCAGTATAGACTTGGACTGTAATCAAATATAATACAGGTCTACGTACTCTACACAACACTTAATTTAGGAGTCAATTATAATCGTTTATTTTATAGGATTGGGCGTTATCAACTTTTATGAATCTAAATGCCTTGCAATTCAAGACGGTCAGTTTGAAAAGCTTAGGTGTGGCTCTAATTTGTTCTAGGTATTGTATTTTACATTGTGCAGCTGAATGGATGCAGCATTTTATTAGATGGGTACAACCCAAGGGTGTTGTAATGATGGCCATGGAGTTCAGATGCTGTAATTTTAATGCATGAGGTATATATATATAAGAATGGCAACTAATCCCACCATTTATGTGCTTTCTGCAATAATAATTGCATTCAAAAGTAAATATTTATATCGGATCAGAGAATATAAACGTTAAAGTAAAGGAGCTTTTCCTTTTCAAAAGTTATGCTTTTTCTAGATATTAGCAAACTTATCGTTCAGAACACTATTCATTATTCATAGTTCTTGTATAAAGAATTTACTGTTGAAAAATGTCTTTTTTTTTGTTTTGTTTTTTTAATAAAGGTGTTCCCAGATGTTGTACATTTAAGTAAAGATCAATTGTATATTCTCAGAAATTTCTATTTCCAGAGTATTCACATACACAGTACATGTGAATACCTTTAATAACACATCCCATGCCATGCAATTCACTTTGATGAAAGCGTATTCCATATCATCATAGATGTCAGTCTTGTGTTAATCATTAGGAATGTTCACACACATATAATTTGTGAGTATACTTCAAATGCTTAGAGGCCCTATTTGACAGATTTACTGCACAGATATTTTCATGCTGTGTCACAGTTACTTTTTTAACAGAATGAAAAGGAGTTAAACTGATATGAAGAGAGCATAGAACCTTTAATAGCTAAAGATTAAGATACAAGTTAGCTACCATTTTACCGTTCTTTATTAGGTAACTGTACAAATTTGGCATGGGAGAAAGATGGGAGCTTCTTATATTCTAAAAATGCAATATATTAAAATAGCATCCCATTCAACCCTGGGAGAGGCCAGTGTAATGCTTCACTGTGAGAACTGGTATTATTGTTTTTGGTATTATTATTATCTGTTTTCAAGTGGCCATGTGTGTCTGTAAGCGTGAACACATGGGAGTGTGTGTTAATGCACCTTGTCCATCTGCACCTCTCACTGTTGGAGCTTATGGCATAACGACATCAGTGCAAGTGATTTACATGCCTGGGCATCACAGTGATGAACAAAAAGGTGTGTGTGAATGGGGGTGTAAGTCATTCATTTTCAATGAGAGTTGGCAAATTGAGGTGACATAAGCATTTGCGACCGTTGGCGATGCAACAAAGTTTAAGCAGATTTCATTTTTATGCAAACTATGTTGTGAAACGATGCATGACAACCAATGGGAGTGCAGATAGTGGAGCTCACATGATCCGGCTACTACACTGCAGTCAAGTAGGAACCCCTTCTATCAATTAACAGTGACGTGGCCACATCCAGCAATATTATTATAAAAATGTTTTATCTCCTTTCACATCAAACTAGAAATAAAAAGGTGAATAGGATCACCAACGAAAGTTATTTTCTCACCAAGAGCTTACTAACACTTGTTTAGCTAAACAAAAACCACAGCGGTAAAATAGGTGGCACAATGCGTGTTTGATCTGGTGTGCCATTCGGCTATCCCAGATGGTGAAACAGAAAATATACACAGGACGAAGGACAAGAGCATGAGCTCAAGTCACACCCTATCTAGATGGACAACAACAGATGCAACAAAACTAGATTGTTCGCAAAACTTGATCACACGATTTTATCTGATCTACCATCCCAGGCTGATCTCACAGTGAATTCGGCAACAGTAGGTGAAAAGTTCTAGAGCTGAATTCGGTCTGTGCTTACCTAAATTCGAATCACTGCCTCTAGTTGTAGAAACTGGAAATGTTGTTGAATGTATGGGCACATGTGAACTCCAGTTTCAGGGTGAAATAGTCAAAGAGTTGCCGCAAACTGAGTTGTATTTTTAGTTGTAAATAATGTAATGCAGTCAACTGGAATGCATATTTTGTTAACTTTACCCCCAAACACGAATCCTTACAAAATGCATGGCGAAATTCCACAGGGGAAATACAGTTATCTCAATGGGAATCAAATCACAGTAAATGTTTCAAGTAGTTAATGTTTCAAATCTCATACACCCATGAAACTCTTTACATTCCCTTGTCCACTTCTAAAATAGGAAACAGAAGATTGTATTTAGTTCAGCACAACCACAGAACCAGGGGCGCATTATGCACAGCTTAGACTTATTTTCGGCATGCATCACCCTATTCTCTCCAGTTGACATATGTAGGAGGAGTGCACATCTAAACGTGTTTAGAAGGAGATGCTCATTTAAACACGGAGAAGGTATGCAACAGTGAAAGCCGTCCGTGTAGCGCATGTTCACAGAATAAAAGTCTGCACCCATTCCCTGGCTGGTGGTTTCAAATTTCATCCGTGAAAACATTGCTTTCGTTCCAACATTACCTAGTCAACAAATGTATCATGTGGTCTTGTGAAATTGTAGATTTCATAGGTTCTCCTCATCTGCCACTCACAATAATTGCAGAAATAATCTAGCTGTATCCAAGGTACAATGGTTCCACACCATTCAGCACAGCTCATCTATCTCTATGGCTCTATGAGTTCTATGTTAGCTCTACATGAATAGAACCCATCAGTAGCTCATGCTCATGTTATCTTGGCACAAGGAGCCATCCAACACCACACCCTGAAATATCCTGCTAAGACCTTTGTCATGGCCCAAATATTCACTCTGGACTTTTGTGGGCAAACTCACAGGGGACATGGACACATGAGAAAATATGCAAAGCAAAGAATACCAGACTTAAACAAGGTTTTAAACAAGGGTTTTTCTGAACATTGGGACATTCATGCCTGATAATCACAATTCATTGTTTTGGGAATGTTCTATTTAGGTTATGAAACCTTACATTATATAAACTCAGCAAAAAAAGAAACGTCTCACTTTCAACTGCTTTTATTTTCAGCAAACTTAATGTGTAAATATTTTTATGAACATGAAAAGATTCAACAACTAAGACATAAACCGACCAAGTTTCACAGACATGTGATTAACAGAAATGGAATAATGTGTCCCTGAACAAAGAGGGGATCAAAAGTAACTAGTCTCTAACCAGTAACAAGTCAGTATCTTGTGTGGCCGTCAGCTGCATTAGGTACTGTAGTGCATCTCCTCCACATGGACTGCACCAGATTTGCCAGTCCTTGCTGTGAGATGTTACCACACTCTTCCATCAAGGCACTTGCAAGTTCCTGGACATTTATGGGGGGAATGGCCCTAGCCCTCACCATCCAATCCAACAGGTCCCAGACGTGCTCAAAGGGACTGAGATGTTCACGCATATGAGCAGGGACCCTGGGTATCTTTCTTTTAGTGTAATTCTGAGTCAGTAGAAAGGTCTCTTTAGTGTCCTTTAGTGACTGTCTGTAAGCTGTTAGTGTCTTAACAACCGTTCCACAGGTGCATGTTCATTAATTGTTTATGGTTCATTGAACAAGCATGGAAAACATTGTTTAAACCCTTTACAATAAAGATCTATTTAGATTTTTTACAAAATTATCTTTAAAATACAGTGTCCTGAAAAGGGGACTTCCCTGAATGATACAGAGAGTACACCCTAATAAGAATTTACAACATAGATGTTTAGTCAGCCATTCTGTATTTCATATGGCAAATAGCAACATTTTAGGAGAAATTTGTACTGTATATTCAACCGAAGTTCCAGTTTGAAAGAAATATGGATGTTGACACCTGTTTTGTCATAGATAATGTTTAAAACCAGGGAATTTCTTATGCTTTATAAAGTTGTATTTCCTTTGTGGCAGTCTGTGAGTTTTTAAAGAAAATGTAAAAATTACACAATTGTCCCCAGTAGCGGATCCTGGAATAGGCAATATAGGTAGGTGCCTAGGGCGGCACACAGGTTACCTGATCGATCGCCCCTGCAGAGAGCTCGCAATGCACAAGATCGTGATGGGGAAAAGGTGCCCTGTGTTGTTCTTGTCAGGCTACTCAGCCTAAAAGGCTCTAAATGGTTAGGATTATAGATCTTCATAATGCATTTTTACATTCTGAATAAACATAAGATACATTTATATGTTTATAAATATAAGTTTGGAATAATGTACAGATTTTGCCCTAATTTAAAGAAATTTGTATGTTTATTCACCAAAGTGGCATTCAGCTGATTACTATTACTATTACATTACTATTGCAATTTGAAAATAAATTTCAGAACGTCTTAAACTACTTCAAAGATTTCTCATCAGAAAATCCTCCATGTACAGCAATGACAGCTTTGCAGATCTTTGGCATTCTAGCTGTCAGTTTGTCCAGATATACAGGTGACATTTCACCCCATAATTCCTGTAGCAGTAGTCTTAATTTTCGGGCACTTCTCACGCACCTTGCAGCAGGGCTGGCCCAGGCTCTGTCGGCACCCTAGGCGAGATTTTAGAAAATCTGCTTGCCAATTTACAGTATTAGTCTTATATATTCAATTGAGCAGGTGTGTGCGATTATTTTGCTACAGCGGCCACATCAGCCATTAAGTAGATCCTGGAAGAGAGAAGTTCTACATAGTTGTATCTTTTAATCCCAGAAGTAGTAGTGCACTCATGCACTAAATGAATGATGCACAGTTTACAGATCGTATAATCTACAGAAAAAGTATACAGATTGATGGGACCATTCTGTGATTGCTTGAAGTTTTGCTACTAATTTTCTATCATGTGTCAGTAAAACTGAATAAAGGCTGAATAAAATTATTAATGGTTTATTTTACCATACTTCAATGCAGTGGTAATTTAGTTTTCAATTTAACACTCTACATCAGGTGTCTGGTTTGATAGTAAAATAAAGAGTTAGGAAATGATAGATTCAAAACCTTAATGTTGGCCGTAAAGTGGATCTGTTTACTTGTTTTATTCCGAAAACATTATCAACCCATTTACACACTCATGGGTCATGATGTGGGTCTCGTCAATGGTTTGTTTGGCATCCCATTCAGCACACAACTGAATAAAACAGGCTGTATGACACTGATGAATAATTACTGCCAGAGTAACATTCACATACAGGTGTGAGTTACTTCAGCATTTTACAAATAACACAAAGAACAAGCATATTCCGCTCTCACTTGGATTTGCTTGTGTGTCCCGTCCGTGTGCGAACGATTTGAATATCTATTGGGATTTTACTAAAGTTCATCACTGACTTGGCACTAAACAGCACATGCAGCATTACTAATGGACATGGAGTGGCTGCATCACACTTTTCTTTTAACGTAATATTACACTACTGAGCGCTAAGATTTTATTTTATTATTATTTTGTATTTTTTTTTTTGAAGAGCAGAGAAAGCGTGCGCTTTTATACATGATTGCCAGATTGCATAAATTAAATATAACATAAGGTGAAATATTTCCTATTTGTGCATATATAAAACACTTATTGGGGTGTTGCATCTATTATCTGGCAACCCTGAGCATATTAATAGTTTGTGTATGCGCAATAGGTCCAAAACCCAAATAAATGAAAAATCTTATAAAAAATATTTATGATAAATCGACCAGCGGGTGTAGCTTTAGACTACAGTTCTAATCATGGTCTCTTTTAAAAGAAGACACTTGGGAGTTTTTTGTTGAAGTGAAAGCAAGCAGCAATATAACTGAAATTAAAACAACATTATATAAGCTGAAGTTTATTTTAAAGAAAATACACTGCACTTAACTTGCACTAAACTTAAATAAAACAAGCTAAAACGTCCCACAGTGTCCATGCCAGTTAAGAGGTTCTAAATAAGCTATTTCAAAGTAGTAAATAAACACCAATGGCTGAAATGAAATGGTCATTAACTTGTGATTCTTACCTTTATAATGCTCTTTTTTTTCTGCTCCTCTTCTTTGTGCTGCTTCCTGCCTTGTGCACCTGATATTTTTGCTCTTTTTTTTCTCAATATTTCTGTCCAAATATGATAAGGATCCAATTATAATATAATTGCGTAATGCTAGCGCATTAGAGGGGTGCCAGTCGTCACGAGAGGGTGCACTCAATTTTTTTTTAATTTTGCCTATGCCACGTGCTGTCCCTGCCTAACAGTCTTGCTGATCCCACAAAAGCTCAATGGGGTTAAGATCCATAACTCTCTTTACAATTATCTGTTGTCCAATGTCTGTGTTTCTTTGCCCACTCTAACCTTTTGTTTATGTTTTTCTGTTTCTAAAGTGGCTTTTTCTTTGCAATTCTTCTCATAAGGTCTGCACCCCTGAGTCTTCTCTTTACTGTTGTACATGAAACTGGTGATGAGCGGGTAGAATTCAATGAAGCTGTCAGCTGAGGACATGTGAAGTGTCTATTTCTCAAACTAGAGACTCTGATGTACTTATCCTCTTGTTTAGTTCTATCTGGGTCTTCCACATCTCTTTCTGTTCTTGTTAGAGACAGTTGTCTTTTGTCTTTGAAGACTGTAGTAGTGTACACCTTTGTATGAAATCTTCAGTTTTTTGGCAATTTTAAGCATTGTAAAGCCTTTAAGCTTTTGTCAAAACAATGATTGACGAGTTTCTAGAGAAAGCCGTTTCTTTTTGTGACATTTTTTACCTTATAATGCTGTGGTTTCTTTGAACCTGAAGAGAAATATTTACCCTAAAATTCAAACAAGTTACATCACCTTTAGCTTCACTGAAAAAATTTGCATTTTCAAGCAACAAACTTGAATAATCTTTTTACATAATTTAGAGCTGTTTAGCTTGTAGTGCTGAAACCTATGAGAATTAGCATTTCAATTCATGGGTTCCCTCTGGATTTTCCAATGGCTTTATAGCAGTTTTTGATTTATGAGTAAAATAAGGTCTTTGTTTATCATTTCTTGAAGAGACTTTCACGTTTGTTCTACAACATAAATTACACATAGTACCTTCAAATGTGAGTTTTGAAGACACTGTGTTTTTTAAATGATGTTGCTGTACTCTATATGTGTAATTTTAGTTTTAAAAACAAAGTTTTAAAGCCTCTTAAAGTAACATTAACTACAAATCTCTTTTTTTCTCATAAATGAAAAACCACCCTCCTAAAAACCCATAGAAAATTCCAGAGGGAACCTGTGGTGAATTAGCCTTCCGGGTTGGCCTACAAATTGACGTCATGACCGAATAGCATTATTGACATTGGATGATTGATTTAAGCACAGAGCATTACCGAGATAATGTGGTAAGGACCCTCGTGTTCAACCTCACGCATACCTTCACCAGCCAGACTGTCCTAGTTACAGTTTAATCTAACTCTTCCTGTACAATATTGTGTTTCATGAGTGCGCAGAATCAATGATCACAGAAAAGGTTGATAAGAGGTGAAACTTAGTGTGAAAGATGACTCACACATTTCACTAGTGCTACTGAGAGTTTGAAGAAAATTTTTCAGTAGTTAGTGGTGCTTGCTGCACACAAAAAAGCAACATTGCTTGTCACCAACATTTCATATGCATGGAATGATTGTCCATATCATGGTATGTTGGCGTACTTGTGTTCCAAAAAGACTTTTTGACTAACTTAACCATGAAGAGTCTTCACCAGCCAAGATCCGCACCTCTGCATTTTTGCTCTAAAACTGATTTCTAATCCACTGACGGTTATTAAAGGGTAACTAAACCCCTGCTCAGAGTCTGACTCCACCCACTAGCAATATTTGAAAAATGCTCGAAAAGTGGGCAAACCCCAGCGGGGATAGAGGGGACGAACCGAGGGCGGGGATGAGCGGGGGCGTGCACCTGAGACCCGTAGTGACAGATTAATTGACAGCTGCTGTCAGACTCTAAAATGGAGAGTGACTGGAGTGACGCAAGTAGCTTTGCCACGGAGCGGTCTTTTGAAGTCGAGGACCTTTCTCCCCCACCTTCACCTGAAGTGGAGGAGGGTGAATTGTCTGTGGACACAGGGCCGGAGCCATATCAATTCGAGCCGCTGGCACAAACTGCGGTTTTAACTCCCTGTTGAGCATCCGAGTGCGCATTCACCTTCACTCGCGTGCAGGAAAAACAAACGAAACGCTGTTCAGTGATGTTTATCCTTTTAGCAGGATTTTTATTTAGCAAGCTTCACTTGAACATAACATCAGTTACAGGCGCGTCGTTAGACATGGGCATCCGGGGCTTCAGCCCCGGATGTTTTTTTTATAGCCCCGGATCTCAAAAAATTGAATTTATTGATAATTATTATTATTTTTTAATAATTTTGTATTTATTTAAAAAAAATGTTCCGGGTCTTTTAATCTATCCTTCGGAATCATGTATTAAAGACGATTAAAATGTGTTCAAGCAGATCAAAGTTACTATGGTTACAGAATGCTTGTATTTAGAGTGCGCACCAGAGGAGAGAGCCTGAAAGAGTCATCGGTTAACTAACAGCTTTAGTTTAGGGCTTGACTGTCATTGTTGTTTGTGGCTTCTGGTGGTAGCTATTATGGACATTAGACACTTTTTAAAAAGTAAAATAAGGAGTCATGAATGATACGAGGGAGGCAAGAAGAGTTATCTACTGGCTCGTTCCTCATCATTAAGCTCAGGTCGGTGAAGGCTCTTAAGCAAACCCTGGTCTAACTTACTAGCCCTGTAAGTTACTCACTGTGGTATTAATGCAGAACATGTACTGTATATATAAAGTATGTGGGACCTTACTATTTCGCCTATAGCTAATCCATTTTGTGAGCCATTATCCGTTTCTCGTGAGGAATGTAGATGAAGTAGCCTATACATCTGATTTGGCGATTGAAACACGATGTGTAAATTAACGTTATTCAGGGATGTAGTGGAGGCTAAACACACATAAACGCCGTTTACGCACCTCCCAAAATTCGGAAATAGCGTTTACCCACCTCCAAAGTGGGTTTATCCACCTCTAAATTGTGTTTATCCACCTCTAAATAGATAGTTCCTAAGCCATTTTAAATTAAGCTTATGTCGTTTTAGTTTCATATTGTTCATTAATAGTTTCATAGGTTGTTTAAACCTAAGACGAAGTCTTTCATAATGCGCTCCATGCTGCGTGCATCGATATTGACTACTACCAGCTATATACAGCGTGCTGTCTTGTTGACCAATCAGCAGGAAGCAGCAGACTGCATCAAGATTCATCCGTCACTCACTAGCCCAAACGTCTAATGTAAAAATGGATATCCGGCAATTTTTTAAGCGCCATCAAGACGGCAGTCCTCCACCTCCTGAGGCCAGCAAACGGCCTCGGCTACAATCCCAAAGTGAGTGAGCTCGGAAAACAGTACTAAACTTCATGTTTTTGAGGTTAATTTGGTTAGATTAATAGATAATTAGATTCATGTCACTGACTCAACAAGTCACCTCTACCTTTTCCCATTATCCAATGTTAAAAGTAAAATTCAGGATACATTATTAATTATTTAATATTCATGTATTATTTATTTGTGTTTCTGTGAATAGCTGTTACAGTTCTACAAATAAAGCATTCTATCTTTTTACCTATCATTTAAAATGCTAAAAAAAATGCACCTGAATGCAGGAAATTAAGTGTTTAATGGCCAACATTTCCTGGGGGAGGTCCCCTAGACCCCTCATTTATATTATTATTGCTTATTATTATGTGCCTATGAGTAGAAGAAGTAGTTACCAAAAGCAGGCGGGCGGGCGGGGGTGGGGTTGGGGACTGGGCTAAGCCCCCAATGTATCAAGATCCTAGCAACACCCCTGATCAGTTAGCTGTTCTCTCAACTTAGAAGAATGTGACGTAAAGCGTAACGTCATCATGTACAAAACCATATACCTCCAAATAAATCTATACAGGTAGTCAATACCGTAATACAATGTATAAGGGTGCAATACGTTTAACACTCCCGCATAGCGAACGCGCGTTTGTCGGCCCCAGAGGATTAACTTTAGCCTAACCATAAATTGTGATTCAAATATATATGATTACTCACCTCAAGACGCCGCTGAGGTGGTGGAGTCCATGCAGGAGGAGCTGCGTTTGGCACTGTGTCGCTTTTCAGCGCAAGCTGTTTGGATAAGCCCATTTCCACCTCCATTGTGTTGGAGAAGCAATCCCACCTAAAATGCAGTTTGCACACTCCTACAGCTCTAGGCGGGAACTCGCGGTCTTCCAGAACAAGGACGTGCAACCCCTGGCGCCTAATTTCCAAGTCTATATGGAAAGCAATACAGTCCAGCAGTGCTGTTGCAACCAGCAACATTACACCTACGTACCATCCTGACCACTGTACTAAATACAGATAATCTACGCTAACTTGAAGCTATCCTAACTGACGCAATACTATGCTACTAACTAACTATGCTTCTAACAATACTACACTAACAAATATGCTAATTAACTACCTAGGCTACACGAAATAATCTAAATAACTATATAAATGCTATGCTAAGTAGATGCTAAAATACTCTATCCTGATCATTTTCAATACTCGCAATTCCAACTCCTGACTCGCTACAGTGGTTTTGACCAAAAGAGATGGTTTTTATACTGCCATGGGCGTGGTAGCTCGTACCAAGGGTGTGGTGAGCTGGAACCTGCTTACGTCAGCTGTCACCGCTTACGTCACGAAGTACCGCAAACAGCCAGTAGGAAAATTCAACTGCAGTAGCCATCGTTCAACCTGAAGAGGGCAGCACTCAAACGTTTTTACACCATATATTGTAGAATTAAAACACTGTATACACAAATGTCAAAAAAATTACTTGAATCAATGACCAGTACTAATAAAGCCCCATTCTTACAGATCATTAACTAAAAAAAGTTGGTTTAGGGTTTAGTTACCCTTTAAGATTTATTGAGCTACAGAACATGCATTACTCTTGACTGTATTAGCATTTACATCAAAAATACAACTCACTTTTGGTGCCACTCTGTGGACATTTCACACAAAAACTGGAGCTCAAGAGTGCCCATATATTTAACAACACTTCCAGTTTTTGCCACTGGGGGTAGTGGTTACATTTTCAGTAAACAGAAACCACACTTATCAGCAAAACTCTCTAACCAACTGTTGCCAAATTCACAGTAAGTTGTCTGTTTCTGTTCAACAAGACTTTGCAAGTGTTCTAGTAGGGTGACTAATGCCAAAGTATACTATGCGTGTCTACTATACTGTGCTTGGTGCAAATTTCGTCATAATCCAGTCCACACGGCCTGACCGCACACCGGCCAGATTTTCTTGACTCGCGGACATCATCTGTGCATCATAGTCACCACATGTGCTGGCCATTGACTCTACTAAAAGAGTATCACAAAGAAGTTGTAGTGGGTATGCACAAAGGCAACATGGTGGACCAGGCGGGAGTCGATCCGGAACACGCAAAAACGAAGTATACCTGGGCCTTAACACATAGTGTTTATTAGCAGTATTCACTGGATATTAATGGGGGGAAAACAAATGTTTGAATCCAGCACTCACTGTCATATAGTGGATCACTAATCACAGCCTAGGGTCGTAAGGATTATCTGGCCCCTCAGTTTATCATAATCCCTTCAGTTCATTCACACTGAATCCTACCAAATCCCAAAGGAGAAAATCGACATCTCAGGCACAAATCAAAATCTAATTCAGACACCTTCTCATTCTCAGTTTGCCGTTGAGTCTCATTCTGCCGTTAGAGCCTTTGTTTCACTCTGTTTTGTGTGGAACCTATGGGAAAGCTGACCCCACAGATGCAGGTGCCAAAATTATTCATCACTTCTGGCACCTTGCGGCAGCATCACAATGGCCCGGGCACTAAGTGAGGAAACAGCATCTCGCTACTCGTGCTGTGAGACAAAAACACAGGTGAAATTCCACACTAGTTACCAGTCACCACGAAAGCAGCTCCCCAGTCTACTGGTGTTTGTGTAAATGCTGTTTGGCTGTCAAACGCTGCCTGCCACCTCAGTTGACCTTGTGCTTTGTGTGTGACATGTTGATTGGGCAGTTGTGTTGCAGGGTAGCGTGATGTTACCATATCAAGAGGATGTTAACTTACACCTGAAGAGAAGAGGATGGCTTAAGAGTGTATTGTCTTTACGAAATTAAGAAAATTGGTTAACTTTTAGACTTTTAGATCTAACCTTTTGAAAATGTATTACAGGAAGAGTCACCCTCATGTTGTTCCAAACCTGCATGACTTTACTTCCATGGAACACAAAAGGAGATACGGTAGAATGACCGTCTTAGTTATCTCATTGAAAAAATTGCAATGAAAGTTTATGGTGCCTGAGATTAACATCTGATTTTGTGTTCCATGGAAGAAACGTTTTATGGTTCTTGACAACAAGAAGGTAAGTAAATTATGACATAGTTGTCATTTTTGGTTGATCTCTTTAAAAAAAGATTTTCTAAAAAAGTCTATTGTAACTCTATAAAGTTATTTTGCTTTAGAATGAGTTACAGTATCCTCAAAGAATACTCATAGTTTTTGAGTGCCTGGGTGTTTTTTTTGTTTTAGTTTTTTAGTTGATTAACTCCTAAATCATATAATAAAACTTTTTGTGTCATTTTGTAATTTTTGTTGGACATATTCAACTGAATCTCTCAAATTCAGAACCTCAACACGCAACACACACCCCTCCAGGCTATTCCTCCTCCCTTCACTAACCTCATGTCAAATAATTTTTCCATTTTCTCAGCAAGTCCTCTGTTGACACTGTCATTGAGCCTGTGTTACTCCCATTGCCAGGGCGACCATGAAAAAAACCTGTCCTAGCATTTAAATCACACGCAAAACAAAAACCACAAGAATGTACAACTTCACCCGCCCACTGCTAATGGGTCTGAATGGAGTCTCCTGACGTAAGGTCGTCCTAAGACAGAACACTGGTGGGCGGACCTTCATACCTCCAGCTGTCAGAAACTTCTTGAAAAAAGCTTTGAATTTTGATTGACACATGAACCCTTTAATGAGAATGAGTCACTGTATTGCACCACTGCTGTGGCTGCATGAACTGTAATATAGACATTCTCCATAAGAGAAAGAACATGTTCATGTTGGTTTATTAGTTAAATGATTTTAAAACGTGTATTATCTGGCTTTAAAATCCCTTTTAACAGGTTTGACATGTTTTTCTATTCATGAGATACTGCAATATTACTTTGTGACAGTCCAAAGTTTTGTTGATTAGAAAATATTTATCAAGTCCTTTTTATCATGTGTGTCCCCAGAATATAACCATAATCTGGAACATGACATGTTGCAAACCATCAGCTGGTTTAGCCGAACTAACGCTTCACATCATATAGCAATTATATCATATATAGGCATCCAACTTTGAGAAATAAAATTTCTGCATTTGTCCCGCACATTGTAAATAGGGAAGACTGGGGCCAATCTGAAGCATAATCTTAAATCATTTTTAAATAAAAGACTGATGACACAAGTTAGCTCTCTTTATTTATAAACTAGTGTGATTGCATCAGTTTGTGATACATTTTCGACAAAAAAAAAATATTTTAAAGATTGAAAAGCTGTTTTTGCATCTGCTTTCTAAAGTTTTGATGCCTTTGAATTTAAACTTATATTAATTTGATCACTTCTATGGTAGCCACCAAATAAGATTTTATTTTGGCTGTGAGGTCAGAGCCACTTTTAACACATGTTTTGAAATAGAAATTTTATATTTGCATTCAAATATTGCATATTTATAATGTATTGCAAATTATATCACTGGCTGGAGGCTGTTCTTGACTCATAATCTGATCAGTATATTTCAGTGCAAAAATTGTAATTCATTTCAAATTATATATAATTATATATATATATATATATATATATATATATATATATTAGAAAACATATATCATTATTGATAGCTAAAAGAATTAGGACCATAAAGGTGAAAAATATTAGGTAATATTAATCAGCCATAAAGCAGTCACAATATTCCTTTGATTTAGGCTCTGTTTTGCGATACAGTGGGTTCATATAATTTATTAAAGTGTCACATATCAACAATAACTTCTCTTTCAGCTCATTGTTACTTCAGCAGAATGTATTGCAGGTTGGTGTATTAATGGTGTGAATAAGTTAAAACTGCATGTTGCATTGATAGAGTGCAGAAATGACCCTGTTACACTGACGTCATTCGCACCTGAAGTAATCTCACCTGAAGTAATTCCATTATTACCTGGACCCAAATTACCACAGATGTGATATCATAGCATATAAAAGTTAAAGAAATCTTGTACCCAGCTCTGGAACGAGGCAAAAATAATCAAACTGACTAAACATTTGGAGATGAGTTCATTTCTCAGAGGTGAGATTTTTAGTTTTGTGAGTTCTGGTTGAATTAAACTACACTAATAATGATTTATCTTCAGTCACGATTCATAATGTAACAAAAGACTACTATTTGTTCACTGGGAAGTCCACCTGTCCTGTCATATTCCAGGAACTGTGTACCCAAAAATGAAAAGTAATCATTATTAATTCATTATTTATGTTACACTCATGATACAGTATTTCAAACCTGTATGCTGTATTTTCCACAAAAGGAGAAATTTTTAGGAATCTTCATGCAGGTCTTTTCCACAATAACAGTTCACGAGACTGTTTGTTGTGTGAAGTAGTTAATTATTCACTGAAACTCATCCCTTCAATCTAAGAACGGTTGCGACCTAATCGTTGAGTCAGAGAGAAGAACTCATAAACCGGATCAGTGAATGTATCGTTGTTATAAGCCTATTGATCATAAATGGAACTGAATTAATGATTCACGAATCAAACTCATTCATTCAAAAATCAGATTTCAATGATCCGGTTGCAGCTGTTCTCCAGTAGCCAGCTCACTGTAGGGAACATTACCAGTAATTGCTAACGGACATTTTGGTCTGTTCCTCACACAAAGCTATTGCATTGGCTACAGAAGACTTGGAGTATAGCACACAAGTCATATAGACTACTTTTATGGTGTTTTATGTGTGTGTGTTTTTGTTAACAACCATGCTCACAATAACCATTAGTGCATTAATAGAGGAAATAAAAAAGTGGGAAAAACACTCTTTCAACAGAGAAGTCTAGACCAGATCTGTCGTTATTGTTACTCTTGTCTCTGTTAACACATTTAATCCTTTGATTAACGTCATGAAGTGACATCACAGGAATAGTACTTTTATTTATTGTTTGCTCCATGTTTCCTAGATACCTAAAGTATAGACATTGACCTGGCTCGTTCTTTTACCCATTACTTTCAAATCATTACGATCCATCCATCAACCATTAAAATGGATTATGATTCATATGAAATCACTCCTATCATGAGACAATCTTTAAAACACAAACATTACTTCAATTTAAGGCTTCCGTGAAATCATAACATGGAGTGTGCAATGCCAACCAGGCTTGGAAATAATAACCCTTACTCATTACAGTAGCCATATTGTTCTTTTCTCTTGATGCAGTTCAGGATCTGGAGAAACTGAATTTTGTTTAGTTGTTGTAGGTAGATGTTGGTAAAAGAGGAAATAAAAGACCTCTGTAGGATGCAGAGTGTGGGAATCTCCTGGCACTATTGTTATTAGTTTATGGAATAACAATAGGGAGTTGATCTCAGTGCCTTCTCTCAGACTGGACTTAAGGTAATATGACACTGTGGGACCAAAACAAATTCAAAATAAAAAATGCAGACACACACACACATACCTAACTTTCTAAGTTGGGACATATAGTTCTATTGTTTTTTAAAAAAGTTAATTATGATTACTGCCAACCCTAACGCAAATCCTCTCCTTACCCTTAAAAGAAAAATAGTTAAAATAAAAAACAGCATTTGCTTCATTTATTAAACCATTTCCCAATTGAGGACATACTCGATTGTTCCCAAAGGAGGTTTTGTCAGATTTAGCTCACTTCTATGGACAAATCCATCCCCTAACTATAACTAGTATGACACATGCATGCACGCTCGCACGCAAACTCACTCACATAACCACACACCTTTTCAAGTAAATGAAAATCATAATGTACCAAACACCAATGTCATGAAACAAACAAATGAGATATTCCAGTTCTAAACTGACTACTTTCTGATGAATATATAATTATTGAAATTTATGGCCGTTTTCTTATTTCACTCTTTTGTGAGTTTTCTTTTCAGAAAATTTATTAGTCAGTTCTGTCTTATTTTCAGTGAAATCAATCAATCATCAAACAATAATAAAGCTGCAAGCAGTGATTACAAATTTAAAATGGCAGACAGAAAGTATGGATCATCTGTACGCCGTGTGGAGACGTCAGAGTTGGAGAGATAACGGCCGCACCCAAAAACTATACAAAGACGGAAGGGCATCTTTAAAAAGACACGTCTTTAGAAAGACGTTCACGTCAATGTGTTTGCTCAATTAGAGGAAATATACTTGTTTTGCAGGAATATATATATATAGATATAAATACTCTTTTAAGCTGTCGAAGCGCCCAGGGGCGTACTCTGCAGCAACCCTGCAGAAGGAGAGAAAGCCGCTGAAATGTGCCATATATCCAACAGCAATTCGCTAATTTCGATGTGAATGGACCGGCAGACAAGTACAACTGTCTGCTGAATCAACCGCTCGGCTCTGAAGAAAAAATCTGAATGAGTGGTTGCGAGCCAGCTCCTTTTATACCCGTATGTCCGGGGGAGTGGCATGTAAATTCCACTCGCCTATTCTCAATGGCCTTTTCTCAAAGATCTGAGGAGTTTGGGGCTCCCAAGAGCAACCCCTAGTGTCACTACATCGACACAACGTCGAGTGAGTGACAGATAGTGAACTTCACATTCTGTTTCGCATGATCACCACTGAATTCATTGATGCATTAAACAAGAATGGTTTGGTATATCACAAACAAATTACGTTTTGGAAGCATGGTCTTTAGATGATAATAGCCAAATTTAGTGAAGATCCAACGAACGTTCTAGGAGACGTTTGAAAAAGATCTGAAAATTAAAAAAATTGGGCAATAAGTCAGATGACTTGGCATGAGCCAAGAAATTGAGAGAAATGTTTTTTTGTTTCTTACGGTTGAAAAGTTATTAACATAAATATAAGTCTAACTTTGAACTGTTGGTGGTGCTAGAGGGTTTGAGGTAGAGACTCCACATTTGCCACCAGGGATGCTCAGACCATCCTCTATCAGTGTGCCAAATTTCACAACTTTTTACCATACGGTTCTATGGGCTGCAGATTGACGCCAAGCCAGAAACAGCAGAATAATAATAACACTAACAGAAACAACTATGTACCTTTGTTGCTTGTCTAGTGCTTGGCTGCTAATGACAAACTTTAAAAACGGATTACTGCTGAAGGATTTCTACTAAGTTGTGGTCCTTTTCACTAACCTGTTGTGAATTATTCCACAATTTCACTACAGGTGAATTTAATAAAAGGTAGCTATTGAAGTCACAGCACAATAAATAAGCACACACAATCAAATGATCTTTTCCAATGGTGTATTCATTACAATAGACATTACATCACAGCTGTGTTGTTGTTTGTTTGTTTAAATAAACAAGAAACTATTTAGAGGACTTCTGCTAACAATGCCGCTCCTATAACAGGTGACATATAAAACAGGCGACATGAAGGTGCTTAGACATGCACTGTTGGGTCACAGTTCATGCACAATTGCCCGTTGTCACAACTTCTTACAAATGTTTTAAGAGATTCCGTTTATTAAATTGAGACATGTCAATTAATTTTCCCTCTTTTATCTCAAGCAACGTCATTGTGACTTCTGCAAAATGTACTGTAGGTGGGTGTATCAGTAGTGAATGAGTTAAAAATGCGTTTTGCATTGATAGCGCAGAAATCATTTAACTCCATGTTCTCTGACCCAATTACATTGTGACGCCATTCGCCTATCTCACTTGAAGGAATTCCAGCATTTCCTCTGCCCAAATATGGTCAACTCCCACTGAATTCCGGTACTTAGAATTGTGCAATTACCCCCCTTAAAGTTACATACAACATCCTGCTTGATCTTAGACATTTTCTAATGGACAAGGACATATGTAAATGTGTTAGAGCATACTCAAGCATGCCAGATGTCCCCTTTAACCCTTTGATTTCCTGTTGAATCACTTAGTGATCACGTAATCTTTATAAATGTAAAGGTCTGTTGGAAGTCAATTCATTTCTGCGTATTGTTATGTTTTCTTTGTCTTTCTATCAACAAAATCTTTGAAGTCATTATTTAACAAAAGATCTTGGGTAAATAGTCTGCTGCAAAAGCACAGAAGTAAGAAATAGGCAGTCCAAAGTATAAAATAAGACTGTTTTCTAAAGAGGACCAAAGCTCAATATTTATAATTATATGAATAGATGTATTGTTTAAAATGAATTTCCTCAAATGCTATGTCACAAGAAATGCTTTCATTTTTCTACTAAAGCTTTACAATAGCTCACATTGTTTGCATTGTGTTTGTGAAGTTTCCAATGGCTCATATGAAGTTGTGCACTCTGCCCTATTGTGATTTTGCTTATCCAGGTGGCTCTTTTCAGTATTGCAAATATGTGAAAACTTGAAGTTGTTTGTCCATATACCAGAAATAAAGCTTAACTACTGTCTTTCACATACTCTACAGACATATGAGATCTAAGATAACCAGTAATGCACAGGGCCTGACAGAATCCTGTTCTGATTTTTGGGGGGAAATCTGCAGAATTCGGTGGAATGAATTTAAATGGTAAAATTCTAAAATATTTTAAACAGAGCTGAGAGTAGGTTATTATTGGTAGGTGAAATCATTATCATATTAGCCAAAATAATTATTTATCAAAAAAGCAAAAGGAGGAAGTATGAATGATGATCGTTCCCATTCTATGCAAATCTGATGAGCTTTCTATGGAAGTTTGCCGCAGGTTCTGTATGGGCCTGCTCATGCCTCACATCCAAAATACCAAATTTCAAGAGAAACATTTTAGAACTTTTAGATTTTCCTTCGGGAAAAAACGTATGATGTACCAGAGAACAAAACACACATAAAACATGTCAATGTTTTGGCCGAGTCAGAACCAGTTAAGTTGAAAGAAGGGGTGAATTCCAAAAATGATAACGCGTGGTTTGGCAGTTCTGAAGTGATATGTCCACTGTGTGGCACTAAAAGCAAGTTAAATTGTCTCCCAAACAGATTAGGTTTTTATGGTTATTTACCTTAAAATTATACCTACTTAACCTTAAACCTAAACCGAACCCATAGTGCCAATAAAGAGCAAACATTTAAGTGACAATTAAGTAAACGAGCACCACACCTTAAATTCAGAGGTGCAAGTTATGTAAATGTTATTTATCAAAAATATAATTGCACAACTCAAAAATATAGTCTCATTTATTTATCTTACAAATGTTTTGGCAATCAGCTTTTTTCAAGGTATGTATATATTCAAGGTATATATAAAAAGTAAATGTGACATGAAACTGAGTTAACAGAGTCAATGTTCTTGTTATTTTTCTTTTTATATGCTTCTCTGAATGTTCTTAGTGTACACAGACCATGAAATCCGAAAGTGATTTATAGAGCACTGTAATGCATCTCTACATATGACCATTGTGTTTTGGAAAGTGGTCATAGTTTGTATTCGCTTTAGAAACAAAAAAAAATCAATTTTTCTCCTTTTGTCCCACTACTCATTCTGTCATTTCACAATGAGAGTCTGGGTGTGTTCTTGGTTGGTTAGCGCTGCACGGTTTGCTTAGATCAATGCTGATTCTTACCGTATTGAAAAGTACACATTTTAGCCTCAGAGCTGTTATGGGGAGAACAATCAGGGCCTATTCAGGGCTGAAGGACACCCTCCCTCAGTCAACATTTGGCTCTCAAATCCATAGCCGGCACCGGCTCTCTGGCCCCGGAATGCATCAGTTACTTTCAGTGCTCAGATATTCATTTACAGAGCTGTTGTTGGGCCATTTTGTGCTAGTAAAAACGTTTAATACTCAGTAGATAGTTTGTGTCTACTTTTAGATAAAAAAATTATAAAAATTAATTAGATATGCAATAGCATCATAACTTAAACTGCAATCAGACAAATAGAGGCATAGAATTTAGGCAAAACAGAGCATTGAAATAGAATGACAAACTGTGAGTGGATACTTGTGTATAGCCCTATTGCACACGTGTTCAGGAGTGTGTGAGAGCACTGCCGCTGTAATTTGAGCTCAGGAAGGTGAGCAATTGCAGGCACTGCACTAGTAACCACACACTGAAACTCATTGAAATCCATCAGCCAGTTGCCCATGCAAATTTGATACTAGCCAGTCAAACACAGGTCTGATGATTACACAAGCACACATGCCCAACTCAAGGTGCTCAGGTGATATTCTTTAATAGTGTGTGTACTTAATTCAGCATAAATACATATTCAGTAACCCAGTGATTAATTTTAAATGTTACAGGATGCTTGCTATTTTGTAAATTTTGCATTTAACAGTTTTTTTTACTCATCGCTCGTCTCATAAAATCACAGATGAGCAGGGGCGTAGCACCAAATTTTGGGCCCTGGGTACAAACCATCTTGCTGGGCCCCCGTACCAAATATGTATGTATAGAAAACTGACTTCTAAGGGGCCCCCCCTGCCTCGGGCCCTGGGTACTCGGTACCCTTTACCCCCCCCCAGTCCGACGCCCCTGCAGATGAGATCTCTTTAATGGCTCAGTTATTTCTTCTAAAAACCAATGCGAATAAATGATGAGCAAACTGAGGTTTTTGTTTAAGTCTCTTCCTGCTTCTGAGATTTTTCCAAAATCTGCCATACCAAAGTCACATTTTGCACAGATTCTTCCAATATCAAATTACCTGAGCTATGCAATCCACATTAATTTATAGATATTATATATATATATATATATATAGATAATAGATATATAATTAGATATTTGTATAGATCTATACTCTTACTGTATGCCAACAATTGTCCAATTTGTTTCTATTTCTCTACAGGAATTTGGGGAGGAACATTTTTATTTTATTTTATATATTATTTTAATTCGATGAAACGCAACTGAGAATTCCATGTCTATCAATTAGCAACCTCTGGGGGTCCTGGGTAGCTCAGCGAGTAAAGAAAACTACCACACCTGGAGTCGCAAGTTTGAATCCAAGGCTCCAGTCAGGCTTCCTAAGCAACTAATTGGCACGGTTGCTAGTGTGGGTAGAGTCACTTTGGGTTAACCTCCTTGTGGTCGCTATAATGTGGTTCCTGCTCTCGGTGGGGTGCGTGGTGAGCTGTGGATGGATGCCGTAGAGAATAGCATGAAGCCTCCACACACACTAGGTCTCCGCAGTAATGCACAGAACAAGCCACGTGATAAGATGCACGGATTGACGGTCTTAGACTCGGAGGCAACTGAGATTCGTCCTCCACCACCCAGATTGAGGCGAGCCACTACGCCACCACAAGGACTTAGAACATATTGGGAATTGGGCATTCCAAATTGGGGAGAAAAAGTTTTCATCTGGGTAAATGCTTTTTAAAAGTACTTGTGTTTACTCTCTGTAGCATCAAAGTAGGATTGATTGTTAAGTAATTTTGTTCAATGGATGTTCAAATGTTACTTAGTGGGCGATCATCACAGTTAAAATACATTTAACATCATTTTACCATCTTGGGTGATTAATTGCATATAGCACTGGCAGGATTCAAAACAGGAGACTTAGAGCCTATTGATAAGAGATTTCCTTATGCACCTCAATATCTGAAAAGAAACAGATAATCTTCACTAGTGAAGACAAATAGGGGAAATACAAATCACATATATCAGTGTACTTTCTTCTCCAAATACAAGTTCACATCATGTAGTATATTCTGTGAAATGCTCTGGAAATTTGGAACTGGAAGGCCTGTATAATTGATGAAAACTGAGTACTTCATGTTCTGAAGAGTGAGTTGCTGTGTCCTGACATCCAACATTTTGCTGTGAATTATTGTAATTATAGTCTATAACAGCCTGTTCTGTCACTATGATCCTTCCCTGTCTCAGTTTGTATGCCCATATTCTCATATCATGAACTTGATATACAGTATTTCATAGGAGATTTATTAATAAATGTGCAAAAGACCCAAACTAACGTATGAAAGTCTTGTTTAAAAAAAAAAAAGCTGTTTGCTGTAGCACTCACATGTTTTGTATTTTATATTATGGAAAGCTAGGGTATACAACCTAGGGATCAATGAAGGCACTCCAGGTGATTGGTGGATTGATACTGTATGTTATACATGTTGAAATTTCTTTTAAAATTACAAAAATATTCTACATGTTTCTCAATGTCTCTTTTCAGTATTTAAATGAAATGATTATAAGTTAGGTCATGAAGCTCTACATGGTGCAAGCTGGTCAATGATGAGCCTGATATGCCAATCAACTAGCATACTCCCTCCCTCTTTGTCTAGCATTTAAATTGCTTCAGTTTTTCGCAGGTAGCTGGTTTCACAGTAGCGCATTATGAGAGTTTTCTCTCTGAAACCCTCCTCCCTAGCACCACCTGTCTACATATACTTTATGGGGGATTGTATGTACATCTAATTGTGCAGCATCAACAGTCATGAGTTCCAATCCAGGGCATGCTGAGTGAATCCAGCCAAGTCTCCTAAGCAACCAAATTGGCCCGGTTGCTAGGGAGGGTAGAGTCATATGAGGTAACGCTCCTCGTGGTCGTTATAATGCGGTTCTCGCTCTCGGTGAGAGTTGTGTGTGGATGCTGTGGAGAAAAACATGAAGCCTCCACACACTCCGCTGTAACGCACACAACAAGCCACGTGATAAGAAATCACAGATTGACTGTCTCAGACACGGAGGCAATTGAGATTCTTCCTCCACCATCCGGATTGAAGCGAGTCACTACGCCACCACGAAGACTCAGAGCGCATTGGATAATGGGCATTCCAAATTGGGGAGAAAAAGGGGAAAGAGAAAAAAAAGGATGTCAATCAAGAAAATAAGTGAACAATCATTAGTTAATGCTGTAAATGAAAGTTACTATTCACTGTTAATATTGTGTTGACAAGAGAATCTAGCATTTTATATTAAGGGGTTTCTGTGTGTCCAGAGAATGTGGTTGGGGGTCTTTGGGTATGGATTAGGTTAATCACCCCTGTTGTTAAGCATTATTATACTTCTGAAATAACATACATGATGCAGCAACTCCATATAACCCTGGAACAGGTGTTTTCACCTTGTCTGACCTTTGACACAACTGCTGTTCCCTCCTGATTTGCCCTGAACAGCTACACCTGTAGTGCCCACATCTGTTTTTGTCTGTCCCCTCTGGCCTCAGGCAATTTCAATAAAAATGAGGCATGCAGATGATCCAGTTTCTGACCCACCATGTCTTCACATCCTTCTTCCACATTGCTGGTGTGAGATAGGAGAAATTAGTGGAGCAATGGAACTGTGGCTCTGTGTCTATAGATCAAGATGAATAAAACTTGTTGGTTTGGTGCTTTGTGTGACGTGTGGTGTGACCAAATGCATCTAGTGGAAAGAAGGAAACTGATTCATTCTGAGATTAATTTCAGCCTCAGATACTGTTTAGTCAAAACAATAACAGCCTAGAATGTAAAGAGAGATTTGCAGATCAACAATTATAATAGTCTGCCACAACAATACCATTATCAATGGGCATGTTATAAAATGCACCAATGGCTTATCAAAACAGAAATCATATTACATGATAGATTGAAGGCACTATATTGTACAGTTTTATTTATTCAGTTACATATTTAAATAGACTACGTTTTCAGTGTCGTTTATTGGCTAATTCAGTAAAACAATTGTATGATCACCCACTTTAATGAGAAAGGACAAGTCATTAAAGTCTATAAGGAACATCCTGTGTTTAATCTACAAGAGTCAGAATAATGTGATTGTAATGAGAGAGCCAGACATTGCATTAATGCAAGATAAAAAATAAAAATAAGCAGTTTATTATTTTGTGGAGCGGAAGGGGGTCCCCAATCGGCCTGATGAGGCGCGCGAGGGATAAAGGCGGCCGGTGACGATTGTTCGAGAGAGAGAGAATTACGGGCATGTCCGTCATGTGTTTTTTGAGTTTTCATTAAATTATTATTTATATTGACAAGCCGGTTCTTGCCTCCTCCTTGCCCATCCTTTAACTGTTTTACATTGGTGCTGAAAGCCGGGAAGGAGGAGGGATGCCCGTCGCAGAGTCCTCGACACTGCCGTCCACCCAGGGGAGCGCCGCTGCCATCTGCCGGGTGACTGAGTAGCCCGACCGCCCGGATGCGGGGAACGGCCGTCGTCCGCGGGGCAAATGGGGACGGGATACCCCGACTGCCTGGAGTGAGGGAGCCGCTGTCGGGGGCGGAGGAGTGCCCTGCCGTCCCCAGAGACGCGGAGGGGTCGAGGGAGACCGCCGTCCGCGAGGGGAGGAGGGAAGAAACTCTCCGACCGCCCGGAGCGGTAGGGCCGCTGCCAGGGGTGGAGGAGTGTCCCCATTTGCTGCCAGGAAAGCGGAGGCGCGTTCTGCCCACTGGGGGTCGACGGTTTGACTCCGGTTCGCCCGGGGTTGGAGCGGCTGTGGTCCGCCTGAGTGTGGAGGAGTGTTCGAGGACCACGCGACGGTACATCAGAGAACCGGTAAGTGAGCTTTTTCTCTCTCTCCTCTCTCTCCCTTTCGCACCGTGTTGGCCTTTTCCCTCGCCTACTTTGTTGTTGTTTTTCCCCTCCTGTCTCCTCCCAGGGCGAGGAAGGTGGGGATGACCATCGCGGGACGCGAGATACACCCCGCCCCAGGGATGGGGGGGGTGTACGTCATGCCGGTGGCACCCCGGCCTGAGATAACGCTGGGAGGAATGTGGAGCGGAGGGGGGCGGGGCCGGGTCGGAATATCGCGCGCCCGGTCCCCAATCGGCTTGATGAGGCGCGAGAGGGATAAAAGCGGCCGGTGACGATTGTTCGAGAGAGAGAGAATTACGGGCATGTCCGTCATGTGTTTTTTGAGTTTTCATAAAATTATTATTTATATTGACAAGCCGGTTCTCGCCTCCTCCTTGCCCATCCTTTAACTGTTTTACATATTTAAGTAATTTTTATATGGTCAAAAAATGACTCCATGGATTCACAATCATATGGAATGCTGTAAAATGATGTCACTGCTATATGTTAAACAGATTTGCATGGGTTGACTAGTTAATATAAAAAACTTTTTTTATTCTGTAGCCAAAGTTTTTCTCAGAATTCTGTACATGTGTAGTTTAAAACTATGTATCAAATTAAATCTTTAATATAAATGTTATTGTGCTTATATATTTATATATGATACATAAATAAATATATGTGTTTCTCACATCAAAGCATTGCCACAAAATGTGCCAGTCTGTGTTTGATAAATGTTTGCTGATTTATGTGCATTTAACTATTTTATATATACAGTGCATTATATAGATATATACTGTATATACACACACACAACATTAAAACCATCTGCCTAATATTGTGCAGGTCCCCTCGTGCCGCCAAATCAGTGCCAACCTGCATCTCAGAATAACACTCTGTGATGCTATTTTTCTCACCACAATTGTACAGAGCGGTTATCTGAGTTACTGTAGACTTTGTCAGTTCAAACAAATCTGGCCATTCTCTGTTGACCTCTCTCATCAACAAGGCATTCCCATCCACAGAACTGCAGCTGACTGGATGTTTATGCTCCTGACTGGTATATGCATGATTTTATACACTGCCGCCACACGATTGGCTAATTAGATAATGGCATGGATGATTGTTGGTGCCAGATGGGCTGTTTTGAGTATTTCTGTAACTGCTGATCTCCATGCACAACAGTCTCTAGAATTTACTCAGAATTGTGCCAAAAACTAGAAACATTCAGTGAGCTGCAGTTATGCAGATGGAAATATGTTGTTGATGAGAGGTCAACAGAGAATGGCCAGACTGGTTTGAACTGACAAAGTCTACGGTAACTCACATAACCACTCTGTACAATTGTGGTGAGAAAAATATAATCTCAAAGAATGCTATTCTGAGATGCGGGTTGGTGCTGTTTTGGCAGCACGAGGGGGACCTAAACAATATTAGGTAGGTGGTTTTAATGTTGTGGCTGATCGGTGTATATATATACAGCTCTGGAAAAAATTAATAGACCACTGCGAAATTATCAGTTTTTCTGGATTTACTATTTATAGATATGTGTTTCAGTAAAATTACATTTTTGAGCCGAACGGCTTGAATTTTTGCGTCAAGTGTGGCATAAAATCACCCAACAGCAATGTGAAAGACTGGTAGAGAGCATGCCAAGATGCATGAAAGCTGTGATTGAAAATCAGGGTTATTCCACCAAATATTGATTTCTGAACACTTCCTAAGTTAAATATAAGTATTGTGTTGTGTTGTATAAAAATGAATATGAACTTGTTTTCTTTGGATTATTTGAGGTCTGAAAACACTGCATCTTTTGTGTTATTTTGACCAGTTGTCATTTTCTGCAAATATTTGCTCTAAATGAACATTTTTATTTGGAATTTGGAGAAATATTGTCAGTACTATATAAAACAAAAATGTACATTTTACTCAGACATATCTATAAATAGTAAATCCAGAGAAACGGATACTTTTGCAGTAGTCTCTTAACTTTTTCCAGAGATCTATATATATATATATATATATATATTTATTTATTTATTTTTATTATTATTATTTTTTTTTTTGCTAAGCGATCCTATTACCAAAAAGTCTGTCATCTTAATTATTAAACTGTTTACAATACGATAACGTCTAGATGGAAGTGAAAGGTAACGCCTCTATGTTGTTCTCAACACCTCTCAGGTGAGCTATACTTCTCACCTTCTCTGTGATTGGAGAAGGCGCTCTTTCCTTCGCTCGGATTGGCTGAAGCAGGTGTCTTACGCGTCCACTGTGTAATACTTTACAACAGGTAAGACTACCTGAGTTATACTGGGAGGGTTTTGGATACACCGTGCGTGTGGATGTACCTGCAAGGGCGTTTACAATAATCCCTTATATGTGTATTCGTAATTAGGAATATATAAGTTTCGTTATTTTCGTATAGAAATGGCAAGCATAGGACTGGTCGTTGGCGCGCCGAATTCAGAAGAAAGGGCTGTTTTCACGCAGCTGAAACCCGTCCGGATGTCTTGCGTGGATGGGCCGGAGGACTCTTCAGTGTTTGAGGACGTCAAACCCGCAGTGAGTCTAGCACCAAACGCTGTTGAAATGGCGCAGGTATGACAGGCACCCTGTGGTTGCTGTCTTCATTAAGTGAGAAGCAAAGATTTGTATATCCAAGTGTTCAAAATATAGGTTAAAATGGATGTATTTTGATGGAAAGCATCAGTAAGTGGAAATAATATTTAGGATTCCTGTGTTGCAAGTGTCTTTTTAGTTGTTTTCACGCCTCTGAATTAATGAAAATTAAATTTTGTTGGTATAAAATTGAAGACATCTCTTTTAGTCCGTATGAACTAGGTTCTCATTTTATTGTGCGTGTAAATTGTATTTTGTGTGTAAATGCCGTTTGTAGTATTACCTAAAAGTCTTTGAATGATGGACGATTTGTATAAAAATCGTCAAACGTTATTAGTATTATTTTAAATACACATTTATTATTTTAATTATCGTTATTATTTACATAATTATAAATAATAATGATAATACATTATGGCTTCATATTTTTTTTCCAGATGTTTAATCAGTGTGGTAGTTTAAAGTAATAAACTAATTTAAAATAAAAAAAAAATGGCGTTTTTAGATTTAGCATGAATGTTTAGGTTTTGCAATAAAAATATCCATTATAATGTCCTCAACTAAACTAAGCAGTGTATACTTTTGTAAGGTAGGTTGAAATGATAGTCTCTACAAAGACACTTTCACCTTTTGGTAAACACTTTGAGTTTAGGCCAACTTTATTTACTATGAAAAGGTGAACAAAAATGATTGAAAGAGTCCTTTTTACCTGTATTGCCCTCTCGTTTTTTTGCAAGACTGACTAAATACCCAACAACTTAAATGCACATCTTAAAGTTATGTAGATACTGATGACATGGAATCGTAATAGTGACCATTTAAAAAAAAATTGTTATTCCCACAAAGAAAATTAATATGCTACAGATTCGCCCATAGAATATAAAATTGCTCATATAGGATATAAAAGCTGATTTTCATTTGTAGGATGAGAATCAGAATTGTACTATAATATTTGGCGTTGTCGCATTGAAGTTGAAATCTGGTGAATTTAGAATGCTGTTTTGCATCGGTCAGGTTGTATTTAAATGTTTTTTTTAAGAGACATGCTGTACATCACGGTACATTTTCTGTTTTAAAGGCTCAAATGCACATTAGTTGAACAAATTAAAATGTATTTGTCCGAATGGCAAACCGAACATGCTCTGTTGACGTGTACGGGATTCCAACTTGGACTCCTACCAGCACTACTTGTATATGACTGGTTGAGCCAATGACTGATGACCTCGTTGCACTTCTTCATAGGTTCATATGGCCACAGGGAGCATGCAGGTTGTAGTCTACACTGAAGGGAACAGCCTAGGCCTTCGTTCCCTTGTTGACCCCTGTATGTGGTCTGTGATTAGAAGCATACGGCTAACCTCATGTGCTTTAGGGAATTCTTGTCTCTAATTCCCACTAATCATTGGAAAAACTGCCCCATCACATGTACCTGCTATTAAAGGAGTCATAATTCTGTCTAAATGAGGTGAAAAGAAGACAAATATTTTTTTTTTAAAGAATCTTGAATTAAAGTAATCAGCAAACCAACAATGTCTTGGATTAGAGATCGATTTTAATTATATTATTGGTTTGTTACGTCTAATTAAAAGATAAGAAAGTCTCTATCTGTGTCTGAGTCATCGGTTTTGTAGTGCCATGCGTCTTTTTTGCAATCATTTTCGTTCATTTTCTGTCTAGTGTCCTCACTGGCGCTCATGTCATCTGCCTTGAAGAGCAGCCAAGACAGTTCCTTTACTAGACCCTGTCCTGAAAAGCCAAAACAACGGTTATCTATTTAACCCAAAGCCATAAAACATCAATTTAGTCTCAAAGGTTTTGTTTTCTCTCGCTGCTGCCCTCTGATTATTTGTGCTGTTATTGCTCTGGTAAACAGACAAGAAGCCTATCCGTCTCGTTTTAAGGGGATCTGTGGACAAATCTCCATCTTTTGCATTCCTTTCGGCCATAAAGGACAATTATTTGAGGAGCAAGACCATTTGTATTGTAATTAGGAAAGAGGTCTTTGGACTAAGTGGCTAGTTGCACTCTGAAACGGGATATGAAAAATAACTACGGGAAACGGTTAGGAGTAGCCTTCACATGTAGGTTCTTATTTGTGAAACATGAGCAGAACGAATATCTTTGAGAACGATCATAAATCCATTCTAATGTAAATTATCCTGTTGAAACGAATGGGTCGATAAACTTAAGGATGGTTTTACGTACAGTTTAAACCGATTTTAGTTCTTGCTCGTGTTTCATGAATGGGGCCCATTGTGCAATTTTGAGACTGTTAAATTTTTTTCACTGAAAATATTTTACTGATAAATATTCTTAAAAAGCAAGTTCGATTATTTTTTAGCAAAATGCTCCAAATTTAGCTATATTATCAAAGAACGTTTGAAAGAAACTTCCAAGCGACACGGAAACCCCATCTTATTTATGTCAAAGATTATTTTTATGCCTAACTCCGTCTCCCAGTCCTTATCGGCCCCTGAGATACATAACTGAACAGTTGTAAACGTTCTCCAATCATTAACTCCGTTCTTGGGCCAGGGTTCAGATGCAATCTTCATTCGCCTCACACAAAGATGCAGTGAACAGAACCCTCAGGCATGGTGCTTAGAGGAGGACCGGGTCTCTAAGGCCAACAGTGGCCGGGGCCAAAGACACTCTTCTCTGCCAGTACCACCACAACACAAGGCCCGTTTGTGCCTTGGACTAAGAGCAAGGGCACTACCCTTGCCAGGTCGAGAGTGTAAATCAAAAGCTATTTTCCAATAATTGCCTGGTTTTAACTTTCCTGAGCGGGCCTGATGACGGTGAAGGTAGTTTTGTAAACGTTAAAGGGATAGTTCCAGCCTGGTGTCATGAAATTTATGTGAACATGACAACACTTTTGCAGTTCAAAATTTGCGTGCTGTATAACAAGTTTGGCTGCTGTTTTTCAGTGAAATGTCCAGCTGGGGGTGCCAAAAGTGAGTAAAATCGTGTCGTATGTAGATGAGGTTTTAAGGTGAATTTTAGATGGATGTTTTTAAAACTGTTGCCTGAACACAACCAATAGTGTTTTAAATAATAATTAGATGTTTAAAAAAGACATACGTACCAAATCAACACCTAAACCTATCCATTACTGTTTTAAATTGCAGAAGTAAAATTAAAAATCACATTTTCTGAAACAAATCACATTTCTAATGTGACATTTTAGCTTGAGTTTATGGCTGGACTTGAAACGAAATCCTCCGATTCTAAGCCCAACACAATATCTGGTGAGCTACCGCACAAGCTAAACATGCTGGAATAAGTGTATATATGTAGGTGGGTCTGCAATACAAGCATTAAAATGTTTAATTTTTGAAAAGATGCATTAGAGTAAAAGTGTGTCTATCATAGAGTAGCAGGGTCTGAGAAATAGAGAGAAAAATAAGTAGCTATAAAGTCCTAATCCGCCATTAAAGTCATGATATGAGTGAAAGTAAACACACAATTGTTGTAGCGCCTCTAGTGTTCATTTCACCTGGAAACTGAAGGAAATTGTACCTGGAGACACACATAACAAGTTTTGCAAAAATGTATATAGAATCACGTTTTCACTGAGAACATGTTGGATTCTTAATCCCCAAAAAAGGAAAATTCTGTCATTTGCTCACCTTCCAAACCTGTATGACTTTCTTTCCTGGAACACAAAAGGAGATATTGGGCAGAATGTTAGCCTCAGTCACCATTCACTTTCATTGCACCTTTTTTTCCACCCATTTAAAGTGAATGGTGACTGAGGTTAATATTCTGCCTAACATCTCCTTCGGTGTTAGTTCCGGTGCTATTGAACTCAAATTCCTTGGCACAAAATTAAACTGTATTAGTACACAGAGGATTATGGTAGAATCTGTTTGATTGTTATTTTTATAATGAATTACTACAGTATTTTTGTGTATTACTACAACTTACTACTACTATCACTATCACCTTAATACAATTTACACAATACAATTTTAAGTACTTTTTAATTATATCATTGTATCGAAATTACCTTGATTTACCATTTGCTCTCACCACCACAGAATATGTATTTCCTGCTATTAAAAAAAGCAATACTACTAAGATTTTGTATAAATAGTTTTTATTGACATTAATTGTATTGGTTTAAGAATAGACCATTTAGAAACATTTCCATTGCATAATTTATGAATGGAACATATACCTCTGAATTACAGAAACATGCTGAATTCAGTGTTTCTGATTATAAATCACCACTCTTTAATCTCATCTTCTGCGAATCAAGCAACTGGATGCTCACAGAGGCCAAAAATAATAATATCTCGCATTTTATTTTAGTTTTTTGTAGGATTAGCGGGCAGCATAGAGGGAACTTTACTGCCACTCTGACACCTCATCCACAGCAACCCTCAAAAGTTCGAGCACTTACGATTTGTCAATATCAAAGCCGACATCAGACACATTGGTCATGTTCTTTGTTGTAACACTCCTCGTTGGGGGAAATTACACTTTTCGCACTTGTGTGGATGGGTTCAAATTAGTTGTTGAATAGTATATAATGTTTGATAGCAAATAATGTATGAGCAAATCTGTCACACTGTGGAGCCTTGCAATTTGTTATAAATGCCTCTTCCAGCACAATATGAACCACTGCAAAGTGTCAGCATTGATTGCACATTCCCCAAAGGTACATGACGTCACATGTTAGGGTATGAGTTACCTAAAAGGGTGAAGACATTTGGAGTGTGTACATGAAACCATATCAGTGGGTTGCTAAGGAATTACATTTCGACAATGCACACCTTATTGTTGACATAGCTGATACTTAAGACAGCAGGACTTGCCGATGCTGTTGAAATTATTATTTATTATATAGTGACTGCAAATGTTACAGTCATTATGGATTGTTTTCCCTTCAAGTCTACCTCTGTTCAGTTCAAGACTTTGCTGTTTTGGTGGTTTAGATTTTTGCATTTGCTAACCATTTCATAATCAGACATTTGACTTGCCAATTGACTGGTTTGGTAAATCTAGCTCCTTATTATCACAAGAGTTCCCTAATCTCTGGGGTTTACAGCACCTTTGCACCTGAATGGCTCTCCAGGATGCACTTTTTTTTCTTTTTTTGATTTCTATTTTTGTACATTGTGCCCATATCTCCTCTTGCTATCACATGTCACTGTTTTGGCTTTGCTTTGTGTTCCAGGACTTCATGGCCGCCACGCCTAAGGGGTTTCTCTTTACTCTGTGCTGCAGTGCAGCACTATGCAGAGGTGCTGTGTAGAACTTGGCTTTGTGTGAACTGAGCTTTAATAGTGCACACTGCTTATATAGGCACTACAATCACAAATGATCTTTGTCAACTCTGAAAGATAATAACTTGGTATATTAATGTCAGGCTCCCAAATCTCCTCTGAAATAATCATTTCAGTAACTGAGGATGAAAAGGTTAAAAAGGCAGTGCAGACATCTCTGTTTGACATCAGCTAGTTCAATAACAAGGGGTGGGAATCTGGCAAAATGTATTATATCGAAATATGGGTCACAATATAATAATATTGCAATGCTTCATGTTAAGTCTATTGCGAATCAAAACTGTGACAAATTACAATCTTTTACTCTCTTGTTTTCCATTTATCTTCATTTGACTTTGGCTCTACGATGAAGTAAAGCAGAAAGTTCAGCATAGAAGTAGAGTAGAACAAATACACACAAAAAAATTACATCAGGGAGTAGTTTTCCTTGGTGCCAGTGTATCATTACATGAAAATCTTACCATCTAAATGTACGGAGCATCCTCATAATTGAAACCATTCTAAAACAATTTCTGATTTTGCATTTTGGTCAATTTGAAATAAATGTTGGCAAAATGCGCACAGTGCAGTTCTGATCTCGCTATATAGGGCTCACTGCCGAGACTATACAGCTTCACTCCACTACTGTGATCCAGCCACCTGAATCCTCTCTTTAACATGTTGCTTGACTATACTGTGCATCTGGAAGTGCAGTTTACCTCCTGCTTTCCTTGGGCTGTAATAGCACATTTGTTTATTTCACCAGGCAAAAAGCACAGAGTTTTGAGAAAGAAGCACAATTTACCCCTCATGCTTTGAGCTAAGAGGTGTCCCAGACAACTCATACTAATTCTTTTTATTTTATTTTATTTCAGACGCGGATGGAAATGGATAAATATTTGCCCCAAAGTGGCCTACTGCTATCTCCAAACATAACTGATAAGAAGTATCGTCGAGAAAGTGCCTCTGTTGTGGACGAATATTTTGCTGATGAGAAACCTGCCCCTTACAGTCTCAACATAAACGTTATCCTACCCAATACCACACACCTTCGCACAGGCCTGTACCGACCAAACAAGCCTTCGGTGCATCAGATCAAAACTGAGCCAGGTGTGGAAGAACCCTGTGGAATTCAGTCACTTCCCGAATTTACCTCCGTCTTCAATGTGCCCCAGACGGTCAACAGCCTCTTCATCAAACCTGACATGACCGTCACAGACGAGCTCCATATTGGCCCTCAGCAGCCATCAGTCTATCAGATGCCCATCAGTAGTAGCGACCTAACCACAATGACCTTCTCCCAGAGTCAGGCTATGAATGGAGTTGGTGCGTCGGACAGGACGATGCTCAACCTGAACAATGTGGCATTGACAACACATTCTGGAGAATTTGTCATGCCTGAATCATTCTACACTTCTCCCCAGCCCCATAGTTTGCCTCCATCACCCCCCAACTCCCAGCCTGGCAGTCCGGAGGACCAGGCAGAGCTTATTACCACTGTTCTCCCTCCCCCTCCGTACCAGGCTAGAATCGGAATGAAGGTTGGACAGATGACCTCTCATTCCATGCTAATGGCCCATGGTCAGGGTGTACTCACTGGGCCCAGATACAACCGACGGAGCAACCCCGAGCTGGAGAAGAGACGGATCCATCACTGTGACTTCCCAGGCGAGTGTGCCATTTATGTAGATCAGGGTTACTTTTACCTGGTCCTGCAGAGTTTAGCACCAACTCTAATTACACACACATATCAATCAACTAATCAAGCTCTATTACAGCCAGGTGTGTTGGAACAGGGTTGGAAATAAATTAAATTAGGAAGGTGGCTATTCAGAAGTAGGAATGAGTAACCTTGATGTAGATCAGTGTCCTTGTCCTGGTGGACCCTAGCACTGCAAATTTTGGTGTCCCTTATCTGGCACTCCCATTTCAGGTCTTGGAATCTCTACTAATGAGCTAGAATCAGTAGAATCTTGTGTGATAGAAGAAACATCTAAAAAAAATAGTAGTGCTGTTGTCCTCCAGAGCAAGGATTGAGAAACACTGGATTGAGATATTTGTGGATTACCTTTGCCATGCCATCTTGATGGTGTGCACATTTTTTCAATGACGTTTGTGAACTAACATTTGGCAAAATTTTCTCTGTTCCAGGATGCTCCAAAGTTTACACAAAGAGCTCTCACTTGAAAGCACACCAAAGGACTCATACAGGTAAGAAACTGAAATCACACTAAATTAGAAGCAGTTGTAACTTTTATACCAGATGCAATGTACCATCAAGACAAAGGCTACAAATCCAGCAACAGCGTGCACTGAGATGACAGCCTAGGGACAAGAGAGATGTAGAAAGACAGAGAACAGGGCGGTGGGAGAGATTAATTGACTCTCTTTTCATGCATATAAACACAATGTGTCTGCGTGCCTGTGCAAGCCCTGCATGCTTTCCCGAGGGGTATATCGCCAAGCGGCGGAGGAAAAACCTGTTCCTCCTGCTTTTTCTGTCTGTGCTCAAGTGGGGGAGGAGTATACCACCGGGGAAAAAGAACTCGGCAGTTTCAGTGCGTTCAGTTCGGCGTAAGATGAAACCCATCGCAATTACACCACACTTTAGAGTGAGACAAAAATCTACCCTCCCAACACTAGCAGGTCATCATTTTTTTCCACATGACCTTAAGCTAATATAAGCATCTTTTACACCCATTTACCTCTTTCTTTCCACATTTATTTCCATTTCGGGGTGGTCACAGAGTGTGCAGAGGAATTCCCTTTAGCCTCAGGTATCATTATTGTTGTACTCTCACTCAGTGGTGCCTTAGAGGTATCTTCACAACTGTCTTTAAGCTGAAATGAAAGGAATGTTCCCTTATGGTACATTGGGTCATGTGTACATCCTTCATTCTCGCTTGCCTTGTGACCCTCTGTCCATCAGCATAGTATGTTTAAGTTGACTAAAGTCAGGTAGTTCCTCAGGTGGACATGGCACAGAGCTTTATTTCAAAAGACATCAGGTGTTGGGATTGAGCTCATCACACTAAAAGCTGTCAAACAACATGTTAAGAAGTCTAGAATTTTCCACACTGACATTAGATGAACGTTAGAATAGGTTGGTAACATGTAATTTTGATGCCTCCAGGAATTGTATGTTCTAGTCTAGGCGATCAAGAGGAAGAGCCAATCAAGAAATGTATGTCAAGATGTACTTGCAAAGCAATTAACTTTAAGCCTGCAAAACTTGCTAGCTTTGTAATCAAAGTTGTAATCTAAGCAGTTAGCAGCGTTTATGTTGTTATGATCATGTTCTAAAGTTGGTGGAGCTTATCTAAACATGATTCTTAGGAATGTGTTAGAATATCTTGCAAAGGTACAGCCTCGTCTTCTATTAAAACGTAAAAGTTAGCTGATAATCCTTTACAATAAAGTTCTGTATTTTAACATTAGTTAAAGCTGAATTGTGTCTCTTTTCTATGTTAAAATTCTTTATTCGTTACCGGCTTAATATGCTGCCAACTGTAAGTAAACCATTCAAAGGTTGATTTCTTCAAATACTGTAAACTTTGGGTCTCTGTGTTTGTCTGAGCGGTCCAACCAACTGACATGGCAACATTGAGTGCTTTTTCATGCACACCAATATACAGATAACTCCAAAAATAAGCCCTTTAATAATAATTTTAAATAACAAAAGATGGGGGGAATATTTATGGTTGTTCAAAAACAATGTTTATTTGATATTCCTCTGGTGGTACTAGTGGCGCAGAAATAACACACTTTAGCTTTAATGCCATAAGTATTATAAACTAACAATAAACCTTAATTTTTTTTATTAATCTTAATGTGATTTTATAAATATACTATTGTTATACTAATAAGTATTCTATTTTCGTTACACCAAAATGCATTAAGTAACGTTAATGTATAAAATGTTTAATGTTGAACATTTATATGTAGAAATGAACTTTAACCAAGATTTATGAATGGTCTAAAAGTATTTTTTACTGTTACTTCATGTAAACTATTGCATTAACTAATGTGAAGGTATTGTATAGTGCTACCAGCTATCTAAATGGCTTTGACCATGGTCGTGATGTTTTTTTATTTTTTGACCGATTGCTCTGAGGGCAATCAGTGAATTTGTGAAAGCCCTGCATTATCTTTGTAATTGAACATGTTGCCCACCTTTCTCAAACAGAAGCCACTGATAAAGGACTTACGATGGTGATTTTATGGGTATCACTGCAAATTTGTGGTGCTTGTTGGGCACTTATTGGGTGTCACCAAGTGATTGTCATAAAAAGACTTAAATTGAAATAGTCCAATTCTGATTGAACACTATTATATATGAATGAATATATAAATTAATCACTATTGAACACCGCTTATACTGTTAGCAATATTCAACTTCCACATTTCTTGTTTTTATAATAGTTGTGTGTGTGTACACACAGTAAAATACTTCAGCGATAACAGATTAGCCGTTGCACAACTACCAGCTAACCAAATAATATCTCTCTGTTTGAGCTTGCTGGCCCTTAAACACATATTCCACAAGCTGAAGTGGTTGATAGGGGAGCATTAGCTTGTTCAAAACCCTGAGCTGTTGGAGTCTTTTGCCTGCTTTTTAATTCTGGTTTCATGTATAGGAAAGGGGGGAAAGTGGGGTGCCATCTAGCCTATTTGCAGTTAAATCAAAGGTTTATTAGCACTGTCCAAACTGTCACTGAGCTAAATGTGTGCTCTTGTCAGTTACTTCCCATTTTGGAGCTCTCACCGCCTCACCTGGCACAAGAGCTATACTATTGATAATGATAAAGTTAGTGGACTGAACTGATATTTTGAAGCAGCATCTAGTGATGTTTGATGTAAAAATGTTAAATTAACACCTCTCAGATGCCAAATTATTTATTTTATGTGAATAAACCGGTTACTCGCCATTGACTGTTGATTTTATAAGGCACTGCAACATCACACACACACTTTTTTTTTTAAAACAATTGTTTGATTCTCACTGTGTGACATGAAAACCTCTGTTGTGACCATTTTTCTTTCTCCAGAAATCCATATGCTGACACACATGTAATATTCCTTACATTAAGTCACAAAAAACGTGCAGATAAAAATCTTGGTGCATCTTCAAATTTTTGTGTGCGTTTTTATTTATTTATTTATATATATATATATATATATAATTACACATACGTATATATCTATCTATCTACAGAACTGTGTAAATGTCTTAGGCAAATAAGATGTTTCACAAACATTTGTCTTAAGATGGCTATTTATATCGTCAGCTTAAGTGTGTCAATAGGAAATATTAATATTAGACTCCCTAACATTTCTTTTGCAAATAGAAAAGGTTAGAATGGAAGAAAAGGGAGCCCTGCAATAGATGTCATGGCCCCCACAAAGCCCCCCACGGAACATCGTGTCATTCTGGGATTACATAAAGAGACAGAAGCAATTGAGACATCCTAAATAGATAGAAGAACTGTGGCAAATTCTCCAAGAAGCTTGGAACATCCTATCTGCCAGCAACCAAGAAAAACTGTATCCAGGTGTACATGGGGGATTGGTGCTGTTTTGAAGGCAAAGTGGTCACACCAAATATTGATTTAGCTTTTTTATGTTTACTGGACTTATTGTGACATTACTTGATAAATGAAAACTATTTATGGCATTATTTTTGAAGACATCCTCACTATGCAACATTTTTTACAAGTGCCTAAAACTTTTGCACAGTACTGTATTTATCATACCTTCATTTATTTTTGGTACTTTTCACATGCCTTTATGTATGGTTTTTACTATAGCTTTGTCCCAGACCTGGACTTTCAAAATTAATCTATGAAATTATATCACTAAAAATACATTGCCACAGTTTTAAACATGTAATAATCTAAACAAAGAGAGAAATAAACAACTAGGTTTTGTGTGAGAATTATTTCTATGATTTGTTCAAAAATTACAGCTGTCCACAGTCGCCATTTCCACCACCGCAGACAATTTTCCCTCCAAATGTATTTGATTTTTTTATTTCTGTACTTGTTAACCCCATTGAAAATAGTGTCAATGATGAGATAAGCGGGGGCCTGAGTAGCTCAGCTAGTAAAGATGCTGACTACCACATCTGGCGTCGCAAGTGCGGATCCAGGGCGTGCTGAGTGACTCCAGTCAGGCTTCCTAAGCAACCAATTGGCCCAATTGCTAGGGTGGGTAGAGTCACATTGGGTTAACCTCCTCGTGGTTGCTATAATGTAGTTCTCGCTCACGGTGGGGTGTGTGGTGTGTGGTGTGTGGTGAGTTGTGCGTGGATGCCGCGGAAATAGCGTGGGCTTGCACACACACTAGGTCTCCGTGGTAACACGCTCAACAATCCATGTGATAAGATGTGCGGATTGACGGTCTCAGGCATGGAGGCAACTGAGATCCGTCCTCTGCCACACGGAATGAGGCGAGTCCCTACGCCACCATGAGGACTTGGAGCGCATTGGGAATTGGGCAGAAAAGGACCCCCCCACCCCACACACACACATAAAAAATGCAATGCGTTATGTATGATGAAAACAAAGAGGTAAATATCACTTGTGATCACAATATATTTATTGGTCGTCATTTCTTTATTACAGTCTTTATTTATGAGGCATACAATGTTAATCATGAAACTGGCCATAGTAAGACAAAACTTTAAAGAGTACTTTAAACATTTAAGTCATTTCCAACACAGAATTCGATTAAACACAATACAGAATTTGAGATGTTCTGGGAATAACACTGGTGGGAATTTACATGACTTTTGGAAAAAGTGATAAAAATGACATAAATCTCCTGTGGCGCATGTACAATTACATTTATGCATTTGCTAGACGCTTTGATCCAAAGCGTCTTACAATGCATTCAAGTTACATACACATTTCTACCAGTTTGTGTGTTCACTGGGAATTGAACCCATGACCCTGGAATTGCAAACTCCATGCTCTTGAGCCACAAGAACCCTTATACATTTTCTAGAAATCCAAAATGCTTAAATTGCCTGAAGTTGAAGAAACTGTACTTTTATTTTGATTAAAAAAGTGCAAAATACACTTTCATGGGCTGTAAGTATATTCATGTCAGGTACATTTATAGTCACTCAGCATTGGAAGGTGTGGCAAAAAAGTTATTTTTAGAACCTGTCCATATTAATGCAGGATGACAGCATGCATAACAAGATATCTGCGGTAAATGTTTATAAAGCTTGCAAGCAGCCAATCAGACAATTGTATTTACACACATATAAACGCAAAGCTATGATACATAAAAGCGACCGACTAACATTTGTCAGTCAAAATCAGTTGTCCTGAAATTGCATATTAAGCGAAGAAAAGGCTTAGACTTTAGTTGGAAAGCAGGATACATACTTTAGTTTACTTACATTCTCTGACTTTTTTTATCCGCCATGCGCACACACAGAAAATTATTATTTCTTTAGAATAAACAATTGTTTTGGTGTGAATCTTGTAATGTTTGTGTGATTGGGGCCATAAGAGATGAATGGTTATTATGTTGTCATGCTGAACAGAGCTTTTCAGGATTTAGTGCTGTGGCAAACCTTACAATGTCAGATCTTATCAGTGTGTGTCAAGCACCATGGAAATTACTTCTATGTTTACACATTGGCGTTGTATTACTCTCCAAACCACAAGCACATACTCGCCTTATTCCTCTATAACTGCCATTTAAAAATGTTAAGAGACACACACACACTGTTACATGTTCATGCTGGACTTTGTATGCACCTGGCTTTCACGGAGGGCAAAACGTCACCATGGATGACCATAAATGGCAGTTGAAATTGAAAGTGCGAAGTTTGTTTGTGTATTGAAGGAAAGCACAAAGGGACGGGGGGAAAATCCTTGTTTTGATGATTTTTAGATGTATCGTTTTAGCCTGCTGAATGAAAGAATAGCAAAAGATTCATTTCACACTGTTGAATACAGGTTGCTAACGCAGGTTTCTGCAAAATCTTGCTTTTGTTTTGTCGTTCCATATTGATTATTTTATCTGAAGATTTTTAAGATCAGTATGTCTGGGTGATTAAGGGTACTTTTGACTACTCGAAATTGAAAAAAGTGACCCTTTCAAAGTATGTTTTATCTTAAAACATTTATCAATTATCCCAGAATTAAAATCTGATCATAACCTTCAAATTAATTTTGAATAATGTGACATTTAGTATTGTGATTTTATAGTAATGAAATTTTCTTTTGTTTTTGCAGAAAAAAGTTTAAGTATTGGACTAGCCTACACAACAGTCAATTAACTTTTTGAAACTTTTTCTTTTTTTATTATTGAAATTCTCAAATACCAGTTTGGTAATGACACCTAATAAAGTTACACTCATATTATGATATATTAAAAAAAACATACTCTCTGACATGTTCTACCCTGTCACTTCTCATTTTCATGATAATCAAATATAAAAAAATGTCTCAAATGCTTTGTGTGATGGGAATGACAGCAGTATTCAGGGACAGCATTTTTCTTTTTATATAAAGTTACAAATTTTGCACACAAATACCAAATGAATTGAAAATAGGATTTTCTAATGTCCAAAATAGAGAAATTCATTTCAACACTCTTGAAAAAGTAATTAAAGAAATGCAATAAAACATATCAACCTATTATAATATATCCTTTAAAAATGCAAAGATCATTTTTTTATTATTATTTATATAATGACATTTTATTGAATTATTCTCCTAATTGGAGAAACACCCACATTTTATTTTTCTAAAAATGGTATTTACACATTAAGATTTTAAAATTAAGATTCACGACAAATGCATGAATTATATCAATTTTCCATCAAACTGAATTGTGTAATCGTTAACAAAATTGAATAAAAGCATGTAATTATGTCATTTTGTCAAGTATAATTTCTTTCACAATTTTGGAGAATGACAACTTTTTATTGTCTTTAAAAGATTAACTGGTATAATTGAACAAAATGTTTGTTTTTGTTTTTCTTGACTGTAGGTGAGAAGCCATACCGGTGCAGCTGGGAAGGATGCGACTGGCGTTTCGCCCGTTCCGATGAACTGACACGGCATTACCGCAAACACACTGGTGCAAAACCCTTCAAATGCATCGCTTGCAGTCGCTGCTTCTCTCGCTCAGACCACCTGGCGCTGCATATGAAGCGCCACCAAAACTAATGGACTTCACATCCATACATTTTCAAGTTTTATAATGATTTTATTCTTATAAATAGTTCCCATTTATTGACAAATGCAGAACAAATGACTATGTTCATAAAAACTTTGCCAATTACAAACCAGCACTCACATACCACATCGATTGTCTTGAAGAGGACATGACATCATTAAAACATCACGGCAAAGAGCCTAACTAGGTTGTATAGTACTGTACATATGTTTGTATGTGTCTGTAATGTAAAAGAATGTCTTGAATTTTATACTTGACCTCCCTTTTCTGACTAAAATTTGAAAGTACATTTTGTTCCGTTGGGAACAAAAATGTCTTCCGAATAACTTGAAATGCAATCTTTGAATTAATGGTTATTGTTAATTGGTTATTTCTAGATGACAGTAACGCTGTATAATATTTATATGTAATTCCCTTCCCAACCTTCAACAAAAATCTCAAGTTTTTTGCGTTTGGGTTACGATACAAAATTGAGCGACCATAATGTTTGCTTTTCTCATAGTCCAGTATCCATGGAAACATATCTTTATGGGACTGTGTAAAAAGTATCGCTCAGATCAGTTGACTGTGACAGTTTATATGGCTGATGTTTACATTTAAATGACAAATTAGCTCACAATTGCATGTTGACATCAACCGTTCAAAGGTATGAACCCATGTTTTATTTGATTGTGTGTGCCAAATTGTACATGAATTTGAGATGTATTTATTTGCAAGTGGATTTTTCATGAAAAACTACAAAATATGGAGCATTTTCATGTCAAATTTTAAGTAGGTACCCTTCAAAATATTATTATTTTTTAAATCTGTGAGGAAGAAGTACTTTTTTAACAAGTTCATAAGAAATTGTGGAAGACTTTGAAGCCTCTTAATCCCTCACTTTCTCAAGAACAAATGTATTCTGTATGGTCACACTGTATGGATGCAGTTGCCTTTTTAATGCTGTTTGTAACCGGTGTGAGCAACCACGGTTTGTAAAAGTTCTCAAGTTCCCTCTGTTTGTGTCCTTCACTTATTAAGGGACCTCTGTTGGATCAAACGATACTGTATATACTGTAGTTAAAAACTGTGTAAATATTTTTTCCTCTTTGAAGCTGATTTTATTATGAACAAATGGGATTTTATTAAGCTTGTCTTGAATGTGGGTGAATTGAGTTTGTAGATCGTTCATTGTTGCAAAAAGTGATGATCCGGTTAACATGTTGTATTTTCATTCTTGAGTTCAACTAATTTTGAAAATAAAACGAGTAATCGCATTTTGTCCTAGATACTTTAATAGTGATGTTGTCTTGTATTTGTTAAGCACATATTTTGCTTTTTGTAAGGTCTCAGGAATCAAGTATCTCAGGTGAATGCTGTTTGAAAATACCTTGGTTTGTCAGGGTTCCAGCAGGTCCTTAAAATCAGAATTGGATTTAGTGATTTGGGAGCCCTAGGCAAAGTACAGGAATGGGGCCCTCTTAATTGTTATTTTATTATTTACTGTGGTATGCCATGAAAACAGTGTGAAAACAATTTGCTTCAATGGCAATCTTTAATTTCTTTCAATGCCATAAACTTTACAAGCTTGGAAAAATCTAATAAAAAGTTTTAGACTAGTTCTTTGTCAGAGGTGCCCATTGTAGCAGCCTGGTCAATTTTAAACAAAACTTTGTTACCAGATGAACCGAACTTGAGTCTGTCTCTGTCTCAAAATTTTTGCCAACAGCAGCCAGCCAATCAGAATGGATTTTCTGCCAACTTTTACATATACAAATAATCGCATTTTAATTAAGCCCCTAACCGTTACAAATTTAGATATTTAAGCAATACTCTACATACATGACGCTCTACATCAGCACTGCTGTGATTCGGCCACAGGCCGAGTGCCATAAGTAATCACAATAGTGCTGATTTAGGGACATATAGCACGATTGCGAGTGTGATATTGCTTAACAGTTCAATGAACAAGTTTTAAAAAATTAGCAAAAACGCATTTGTGCATGGAACTACTTTCTTACGCGACCGATCAGAACCTGCCATTGCTGGATCAAACCAAATGATGCGTCCAAGCCTTCGTTAGTAATACAAAAATGTCACTTCAGAAATAGTATTACGGCTTGTGCTGTTTCTAACAAGTTATTGGATAAACAAGGATGTGTGTGTGTGTGTGTGAGAGAGAGAGAGAGAGAGAGAGAGAGAGACCTGTTGCCGCTGCCACTCCCAAGCAGAGATGGTGTCAGCTTTCTGATGATCAGTTTTCTCAGTGGAAAAGTAGCTATCCAAGCAGGGGTATTTCTCCCTATTTCGAGGTAGCCAGTGCGCAAGAGTCTTTCACTATAGAAACCTCAATGTCCTCCGCCATTTTAAACAGTGTGTCCACTCCAGTGTGGAAAGTCCGATAAGAGGTAAGCGCCTTCAGTTTGTGTAATTAATCAGTCTGTTGTGTCTCTCAGATGAGATGAGCCATGATGCTGAAGTTGTTCGTTTAAAGCCATTTAAAGATATTTCCTAGCTTTAGTAGTGTAGTAGTAATACAAACGATCATGAAGAGCTCTTGTACGTAGACACTGGCTGATGCGGATTCACTTCCCTTCACCTAACTGACTCATATTACACACAAAAAATGATATTTTGCCACCACCTGCTGGCTACATTTACATTTACATTTATACGTTTGGCAGACGCTTTTATCCAAAGCGACTTACAAAAGAGGAAAAAACATCAGCGAATCATCTTAGGGAGACAGTGGTACAAAAAGTGCCATATTACAAAGTTTCACTATCATCAGAATAGTATTCAAAACAGATTTAAGTGCAACAAGAAATGTAAATAATTGTTTTTTTTTTTTTTTAGTGACCGGTTAAGTGCTTTTGGCTAACAGACATAATGCCAAAAACAAATACATACAGATTTAACACATGTGCACTGCTCTTACACTTCAGTTTAGCATGAACACAAGCGGAGTGATACATACAGTGAAGCATCGGAGTGCTGATGTGTCAGACCATCAGTGCTCATGGAACGTGTCTCGTCCAATCAGATTCGAGGACCGGAACTAACTGTTGTATAATTACATATTTTATAACTATAATATTGTAATTTCAAAAACTCCAACAGACCACTGAATATATATGGCTAGTGTAATATTTCCAGATTTAATTAATGTTTTTATTAACATATTCATATTGGTGCTTTATAAATAGACCATTATTTTGAAAAGGAAGGAACTAGAGGAACTCATCCCACTAGTGTTTCTCTTAATCTCAGAAACATGCTGAATACAGTGTTCCCAGTTACAAGCTCACCACTACTAAAACTCATCCTCTACAACAGGGGTCGGCAACCTTTTTGACATGGAGTGCCATTTTCTATTTTCCTAGTCAATGACTGAAACATTTGTTGATGTGTATCATATTGTGAGACAATTAGAGTGTCGGTAGTTTCTTAACAAACTTGGTAAAGTATTAAAAGCCTGATTGATTGCCACTAAGTTTCAAACCACTAAAAGTTAATTATTGCTGTAACCTTGACTTGTCATAACCTCTGAGGGTGTATTTTGTAGAGTAATAGAAATAAAAGAACTTTCTTCAGTTTTGTAAATTGTTTATATATTGGAATATAAAAGGATATTTTTAAATTGCACATACATTTATAAAGTAAAATTGTGAGAAAATACTAGTAGTGTAGTGTTTGTTGTACTGAATTTTAATAGTATTAATAAACATGAATACAAAACATCTCTAAATTTCACTTCTCTATTTAGTAGAAACCTGCCTTATTAAAGGAATAGCTCACAATTCTCTCATCATTTGCTCACATCATGCCATCCCAGATGTGTGTCTTTCTTCTGCAGAACACAAACAAAGATTTTAAGAAGAATATTTCAGCCCTGTAGGTCCATACAATGCAAGTGAATGGTGGCCAGAACTTTGAAGCTACAAAAAACATGTAAATGAAGCATAAAGGTAATCCATAAGACTCCAGTGGTTAAATCCATGACTTCAGAAGAAATATGATAGGTGTGGTTGAGAAACAGGTGAAAATGTAAGTATTTATTTACTATGAATCTTCTCTTTCAGTTCCACATTCTTTTTTTACTTCTTTTTTTTTTTGGTAGTCTGCATTCTTCATGCATATCACCACCTACTACTTACTGGTCAAATGTGGAGATTTTTAATAAAAAAGGACTTAAACATTGATCTGTTTTTTTTTTTTTATTCACCCACATTTGTCATATCTCTTCTGAAGCTATGGATTTAACACTGGTGTCTTATAGATTGCTTTTATGCTGCATTCAAATACTTTTTGGAGTGCCAAAGTTCTGGTCACCATTCACTTGCATTAATTGGAACTACAGAGCTGAAATATTCTTCTAAAAATCTTCATTTGTGTTCTGCAGAAGAAAGTCATACACATCTGGGATGGCGTGATGTGAGTAAATGATGAGGACCACGTGATTTTGTTAAAACAGTGAGTCAGTTTGTCAAGAATAATCAGAAAACCAGCCGCAGTTTGCATAGGAATAAAAATGGGTGGAGAGCCGCTTTTAAGTGAAATGAAACTAATAATTACACTGACAAGATAATTTACTGAATAAAATCCAGCATACAATAAGGCATTATTAGTCTACTTGTGAGAGGGAACACCCTTGTTTTTATTATGGTTAGCATGTGTTCTGTGAGGAGTTGAAAAAAATAAAAATAAAATGAAAACATAGGAACAGGTACTGCTCGGAGGGGGGGTCCTTGCTTTGTTTCTTCTCAGAGTCAGACGTTAAAAGCTTTTCTCATTCCTGAGGTGTTAACTGTGCTTAGCAAAGCAGCCAGAATCCAGTTAAAACTTGCCCTGGTTTTCTTTACCACTTGATTGAAATGAATATCAGTAACTTTTGTTCAGTTTAAAATTCACTTTCTTATTTCGTAAAGTGACCAAACTTGATACTAATAAAAGGAAAGATGTCACTTAAGTGGATAAATGTCGCAACCTTTACAGACATACTTTCTCTTTTATTGTATTGTATACTGTGAATGTGCATCACTCAAAACAACAAAGAAACCCACTGTTATTGTCTGTATCTCAGGGCCAGTGTTAATGATTATCAAACCAGCCGAGAAGTGAGGGCCATAAAATTTGTTTTGACTATAATTTTTCTCTGCAGCAATTGGGGTAATATAATTTATGGAACAAACAAGAGGGTAACGACTCATCAAAAGTTCTGACCATGTTTGACTTGGACAATGCCTGGCAATTTATTTGACAAAATTATCAAATATTTCACCATATTTCATGTTTATGAGCTAAACAAATATCGATATCGGAATGATCGGATGCGTTTAGTACTATTGGAATGAAGAGAACAATGACATTTTACAGCTATGAGTAACAAGATTGGGAGGAGACAAGACCTGAGCTGTTACACACCTGCACCACTAGATGGCGATATCACATGTCAGAAACTTGCTGCAGCTGAGACGCAAACACTTGCAGTGACGGCATAGCGCCCCCTCGTGGTTATCACAGCAAAGTTGTTTAGAAGCAAATTAAGCTTTTTGTTAAACAATTATTTAAATGTATTATCACAAATTAATGACATTGAACAAAATATAAAAAAATAATGAAATCGACATTATAGTAACTTTCAGCCGTAGTATTTTGACTGAAATATTAGACATATTTTGGAGATTCATCAATAGCAATGTCAGTTTAATGTCATAAATTAAGTCTAATTTTAGGACCATTAAGATTTTTTGCATTGCAATTGTTTGACATGGTATCATTGTGTAGTGCGAAACAATAAGGATATTTTTAAATTGCACATACATTTATAAAGTTCAATTGTAGTGTAGTGTTTGTTGTACTGAATTTCATTTGTTAGTTTTAATTGAAAGAAAAAAATAAGTGTGTCCTTTACTATGGTGATAGTAATGAGAAAATATTAAATGGGGGAATTAATTCTTAATTATCATGAAAATAATAACACAATGCAAAACATGTGTGTGTGTGTGTGTGTGTGAGACACAGTTCAACACAGTTGAAGACAGAAGTTTACATCCACCTTAGCCAGATACATTTAAACTCTGTTTTTCACAATTCCTGATATTTAATCGTAGAAAACATTCCCTATCATAGGTCAGTTAGGATCACTACTTTATTTTAAGAATGTGAAATGTCAGAATAATAGTAGAGAATTATTTATTTCAGCTTTTATTTCTTTCATCACATTCCCAGTGGGTCAGAAGTCTACATACACTTTGTTAGTATTTGGCAGCATTGCCTTTAAATTGTTTAACTTGGGGCAAATGTATTGGGTAGTCTTCCACAAGTTTCTCACAATAAGTTGCTGGAATTTTGGCCCATTCCTCCAGACAGAACTGGTAACGGAGTCAGGTTTGCAGGTCTCCTTGCTCTCAAATGCTTTTTCAGTTCTGCCCACAAATTTTCTATCAGGGCTTTATGATGACTACTCCAATATCTTGACTTTGTTGTCCTTAAGCCATTTTGCCACAATTTTGGAGGTATGCTTGGGGTCATTGACCATTTGGAAGACCCATTTGCGACCAAGCTTTAACTTCCTGGCTGATGTATTGAAATGCTGCTTCAATATTTCCACATTTTCCTTCATCATGATGCTCTATTTTGTGAAGTGCAACAGTCCCTCCTGCAGCAAAGCACACCACAACATGATGCTGCCACCCCATGCTTCACAGTGGGAATGGTGCTCTTCGGCTTGCAAGCCTCACCCTTTTTCCTCCAAACATAATGATGGTCATTATGGCCAAACAGTTCAATTTTTGTTCCATCAGACCAGAGGAAATTTCTCCAGAAAGTAAGATCTTTATCCCCATGTGCACTTGCAAACTGTAGTCTGGCTTTTCTATAGCAGTTTTGGAGCAGTAGCTTCTCCCTTGCTGACCAGCCTTTCAGGTTATGTCGATATAGGACTTGTTTTACTGTGGATATAGATACTTGTCTACCCGTTTCTTCCAGCATCTTCACAAGGTCCTTTGCTGTTGTTCTGGAATTGATTTGCACTTTTCACACCAAACTACATTCATTTCTAGGAGAATGGGTCTCCTCCCTGTGTGAGATGATGGCTGTGTGGTCCCATGTCATTTATACTTGTGTACTATTGTTTGTACAGATGAAAGTGGTACCTTCATGCATATTGAAATTGCTCCCAAGGATGAACCAGACTTGTGGAGGTCCACAATTATTTTTGACAGATTTCTTTTGATTGTCCCTTGATGTCAAGCAAATATGCACAGAGTTTGAAGGTAGGCCTTTATCTACATCCACAGGTACACCTCCTATTAAATACACCACCTATCAATTAGCTAATTGACTTAAGGCTTGATATCATTTTCTGGAATTTTCCAAGCTGCTTAAAGCTCAGTTAAATTAGTGTATGTGAACAATTGAAAGTGAAACAATCTGTCTTTAAACAATTGTTGGAAACATTACTCATGTCATGTGCAAAGTGGTTAAAAAAATTAGTTTTAATGTGTGTGTGTGTGTATATATAGATAGATATATATATATATATATAATTCAGATTTAAATATATTGCATTACTGTGGCAGATGAGTAAATTATTGATTAGACAATACAAAAAGTGGCTTTGGCAATCAATAAATATAAGTATTTACATTCATGTCAGGGGGCATGATTAGTTGCATTTATTTATACAATTAAATCACCATAAATGAACAGCCCCGATTATTTCTTTCGATTTTGGGGTGAAATATTACCCATATATTTCTTTGTGAGATCCACCTGTTTGTAGTTCCATTTAAGGAATATCAGCTATTCCGGTTCAAGCACACAGATATTGAGAGAAATATAATGAGATGAATATAATGAGATGAATGGAATAGATTAGAACAGCATTATCACAGTTAATAGACTTGTATAAGGACCTTCTTATTTGTGGTTTAACCTAAACAGGACCTAAAATATAAAACACAATTAGTAAAAGTACAATATGTTCACCAAAAACATTTTATTCTATAAAAGGAGTGGGTAATCACAACTGTACAGGGGAAACTGACTTTTAACACCATTTCTCACAGTATCAAAAAGCTCGCATATTCCTCGCTGATCTTTACACTCTTGTTCTGTACAAATACAAAAGAAATAACATTAATTACTTGCTTTGTTATAATGATAACTGCATTGCACTGAGTAATATAGTACTGGCCCATAAGTTACTGCATTCAATATAAAATACCTATGATTCTGAAAGTTTAAAAGATAATTTTATGATAACCACACTTACACTCGCACAAAACCCAAACCCTATCATGATTCGAGCACAAGGTCGCACACTTTTTTTTTTTAACAAATCAAATACAAGTGATGAAAGCAAACATGCTTAGATTTCACATATCAGTCATGGGCGTTTAATAAGAGAGGGGGACCAACTCTTACATTTATTCCACGAGCTCCAGTAATTTTAGAGTGAACTAATCCCGATTTAGAATGATATTATGGGATTTTAGTTATTAGATTATTATCCTGATTTAGAATGATATGATGGGATTTTAGTTATTAGATAATTTTTTATTGTGGGCACTATACAACAGTTTGAATGAGGTATCACTCACCATTGAGTGCATTAACAGCATGTAAATGTATTTTTGTAATTAAAAACAGCCATATATGTGCCGCAAATGGCCATGGTTGCACATGGAAATGAAATTGGGGATTATCAGTGCTTGTAGGCCTTGTCTCTCAGGGCACAAACACTTTGACATGCTCACCAACTTCACAAAAGAAAAACTACTCTCCATGCAACACAGGTGTACAACATGTTGAGGATTAAAAAAACAAAAAACAAAAACACATTTTAAAGAACCAACAGAAAAGAAAACATGAGTATTTCACATTGTCTAGTCATTGTTAAAAATAGAAATCCACCCATTACATTTATTCAGAACTTTGTTGAATATAAACAGTATGTACATTAATTCTTTAATTATTCATTAATCGTCTATATGTCTATGAACAATTTCAAAAAGAAGCAATCACTATCAAATGCATATACTCTTCTAGAAAGATGTGCTTAGTCACTTTTTAGACTTCAAGCGAGAGAATGATAAACAATCTGAAGATTGCATTGCTCTCTGGACCGAAGATCATGAAGCTGTTGCAGACATGCACTTAACTCTCAAAGGCTGGACTCGAACAAGCGGTGTTTCTTAAAAAGGCATTATATGCACTCTTTATCAGCTGCTATAGAAATTGAAATAATGACCATGGCTATGAGTGCTAAGTTGAGAGGAGAAATAATGCATTCAGATACTGTCTCCTAACAGATCTGTGTGGACTGTGCCCAATATTTCATGACATCAATGTCAAATAAAATCAACAGCATTAAGGGGAAGGTGGGGGGAAGGGCATGGAGCAGTTAAGACATGTTTTGTAAGTGTGAACTAGGTGCAAACATGGATTTTCAGGGTGCCTCTCACAACTAAATTGGGACCAACACTGAACCCTGAGGTACTCCGAAAACCCATTGTGCAAATCTGACTTGCACATTTACTTCAATTAAGGCGCTGATGGGCTAGAAGTAACAATATTTGCCTACAACACACCTCTACTATTATAAATCTGAGTATGTCTCTTTTACAAATGCATACTGTGCTTATACACACACACACACACACACACACACACACACACACACACACACACACACACAATTCAATTGATCAATTTAGCAAGCTCCCTCTTTCGATGCGAGCAGTTTCTTTTTAAAACTTTTTTCACAGCCTTTTTAAATAATATTCGAAGGTTAGATAAAAGATAAAGAACACCATTTAATGGATGTTAATTCAGTTAGATGCCATTATTAAATGACTTAAAAAAAGAACACAAATACTGTTTTGCACAAAAAAAAATTGGGGGGGGAAAGATGCTCAGACAACAGATACTATAAAGAAAATTTACAAAGATTCACAGTCTTGTCAGCCCCCTGCCTCTACTTCTCATGGGTTGAAATAGACCCACACCAACAGATTTGTTCAAAAATAGTTAAAACAGGAGTATCTTCAGCTGTCTTTACAGAGTGCTCTGTGTCTATTCCCATCCATGCACAAACATACAGACTAAAATGTACGTAGAGCTAGTTTGTTTACAAATTCAGGGCAACCAAAAGTTCTAATGAAAAGAAAGAATTAATCAAGGCAGCTGTCAATTCACTTCCAACATACTTATCTCATTAAAATTATCAAAATGTATTGAACATAAACCTTTTTCATCTTATATAAAATATTTCCCTTCCTCATCTTCTGCACCAACCATTTTCTAGACTTGTTTTTAAAAGAAGGGGGGGGGGTACCTTCCTTAAACATCATTCTTTACAGCAGTGCTGCTCTGCCTTTCTTGTAGACCCTTTAATTAACAGCTAACATGACTAGGCATTGAGATGACGATGAAGGTCACCAGTGGACGGTGGTCTGCAACTTCAGCACCATGGCCAAATTCTGACCAGGAGGGGTCACTATAATGATTGCGCCTCCCCCTCTCCTAATTCAACACATAGGTTTGTATTCGGAGACAGGGGTTTGGAACAGCGTTTAGAACCCTCCGGGATGGCGCATGTATCTCCTGAGGAGCAGGCAGGGAGGTGAGGGCTAGGAAGCACGAGGCAAAGTGACTTTCACATCATGACGTGGCGCCGTCTATGAAGCGCCAGGTGGTCAGAGCGGGAGAAGCTCCGGTCACAGTCAGTGCAACGGAATGGCTTAATGCCGGTGTGCTTACGAAAGTGACGCGTCAGCTCGTCTGAGCGAGCGAAGCGCCAGGTGCAACCCTCCCAAGTGCACTGGTACGGCTTTTCACCTGTAGAGAAACAGTACGTCAGTAAAACCCCCATATGACACTGAACAAACAAACAGTTATTGTTATATACAGTTATATACAATGTTGTACAAGTGTCAAATTATGTAGGACTGGGTAAAAAAAATATTTTCTGATGCATCGCATTCTCCATTTGAACAATATCAATTCTTAAATTCCAAAATCCATCTATAATTTTAAGCAGCAACCCTCTCCAATGCCATTATATCTCAATCTGTTCTCACGCCATACGTGGCAGACAACCTACAGAATAGAAATGTGTACCTGTGTGTATCCTGCGGTGGGCTTTTAGATGCGAGCTCTTGGTGTAGACTTTGTTGCAGCCGTCGTAATCGCACATGTGCACGCGCCTTCTTTTCATGTCCGGAGAGTCAGGGTCAACCTGAATGTCCACATCTGTATTCATACTGAGAACAGGATGAGACATGTTGGTGATTAGGGTGTGTGGTGATTTTTTTTTTTATACCCAGATCTGGTAATCCAGCAATTAAAAGAGCATTTAAGCATGTGAAGACAGGTGCAAACATTCAGTGTCATCTTTATGAAAAAGACACTTTAATCGATCTAACATTCTTGGGATTACAGCGATCAAATTAGACAAGTGACATATTTTGTTGCAACACTCCTCTCACTGGTAGAAACTCAAGTTAAACTCATGTGGCTGAATGTTAATTTATTCATTTATTAAAAGATGCACTCATTAATATTGTTTGTGATGCACAAATGCAATGATTTTCGGCTGATGATGCCATCGCAGAAATGTGACATTCAGCCATGATAAAAAATAAATACATTTTTAATGAAAGTGCCCCATAATAGGTGGGTTTACATTTGGTCTGTGATGTATGCCAGGTCTGAAGTACAGAAGTGTGCATCAGGTAAATTCTGTCCATGCTGTGCCAGTTTGCTTTGTACCCCTGGTGCACCAATCCAAAATGGCCACCAGGGAGGGCTAAAAAGCAAGCCTTCCATCCAGCAGGCCAGCTTCCAGTTCAATGCTGATCTCTCCCCCTATTCCTTCCCACTCCAGTCCCCCTCCCCATGCAATGTTTTTTCTGTCTCGCTCTCCCCTCCTTTCCTTCCTCTCTCTCTCTCTCTCTCTCTCTCTCTCTCTCTCTCTTAGCCTCTTCGTCTCCCCTCTCTGTTAGCAAACCAGTCCACTCCTTTCCCCAAACTCATTTCCATCAAATTCTCTCTCTCCCTGCAACAATTTGACCACATGTCCGAATAATTATACACGCCGGCAAAGACCCTCTGCGCTCCTTTCTGTCCCCTTACCCCATTACATCAGTCTTACCCTATTTGCATTTTACTCTCTTTTTCAAAATGTGTAAAAGGTGTGACGACATTGCAAGTTATGTAACATGGTTTACACCCAGATTGGAGAGAACCCTGCCCAGCAACACACACTCACACACACTTAACAGAAGAGGATGGATCCAGCTTGTAATCAAATGCAAAGAAGAGCCATGGGCCTCCAGTGTGTATGGGGTTATGTTATAGTCCAGTGAAGTGGTGCAGTGATGCCATTAGACCAGAACTGCAGTTATTCTACCACACGCATGCATTAATAGATGCATTTATTATATACGCTGTTAATTCTTTTTCTCACCTGCCGTCCATCCCTTGAGTGCCAAAAGAGGCAGATCCAGACTCTGTGCCACTCTCTGCATCACTGTCACTCTGATACTCGACTGGAGAGGTCGAGCCTGGCTTGATACGCACTGAAAATACACAAAAAGACAGACTTGAATAAAAGACCCAATTTTGTTAATTTAAAAACCTCACCACATCAGAATACACAACCGTTGAAAAGTTTGGATTCGCTAAGTGGGTATTTACACTTGTTTACTTTTTATTGATCGGAGAGCGATCCGATCATGAAAAGAACAAAGTAACTGCACTCCAGGAAGCATTCGAGACAGATTGACATATGACTCGGCCAGGTGTAAATGCAGCTGGTTGTTTATGCCACATCCGTAAACTTGACTCCTCCTAATTAAAACTACATAGGCATTAGAATTCGGAAGATTGGTAGCAAGCAATCGTGAATTAGAACAGCGCTTATATCTGAGGTTAAATATATATGTATATAAAATATATATATCTGTATATATTTTATAAACAGATATACAGTTATGTGCAGGTGATGTAATGTATTGAAGAAGAGGCAGGACATGTTAAAAAATATAAATGAAATATGGATATAAATAGGAATGGATGGACTGAATATTGCACATGGTGGTATTGACCAAAGGAAAGTATTTTGGGGTAGTTTTAGCTGTTCATGAAGTGGATGGCCTGAGGGAAAAACTGTTCCTGTGCTCAGTGCTCTGTAGCGCCGGCCAGAGGGCAACAGTTCGAAAAGGAAGTGTGCTGGGTGATTTTCCCAGCCCTTTTCATCACTCTGGATGTGTACAGTTCTAGCAGGATGGGTAGAGGAGAACCAATAATCCTCTCAGCAGGTCGAACTGTCCTTTGTATTCTGCTGATGTCTGACTTGGTAGCTGAACCAAACCAGACAGTTACAGAAGTGCAGAGGACAGACTTAATGACTGCCAAACCTGTGGCAGGTTGAACTTCCAAAACTGGCGAAGGAAGTACAACCTCTGCTGGGCCTTTTTCACAATAGAGTCTAAGTGTGTCTCCCACTTCAGGTCCTGTGAGATGGTAGTGCCCAGGAACCTGAAATACTCCACTGCTGCCACAGTGCTGTTCAGAATGGTGGGTGGGATCAATGTTGGGGAGTTTCTCCTAATGTCCACTATCATCTCCACTCTTTTTTGCGTGTTCAGCTCCAGGTTGTTTTGACTGCACCAGATGGCCAGCTGTTCAACCTCCCTTCTGTATGCAGACTCATCGTCATCTTGGATGAGGCAGATGACTGTAGTGTAGTCTGCGAACTTCAGGAGCTTGACAGAGGGGTGCTTAGTGGTACAGTCATTTATGTACAGTGAGAAGAGTAGTGGGGAGAGCACACATCCCTGGGGGGCACCACAGCTGATTGTACATGTGCTAGAGGTGAATTTCCCCATTCTCACTAGCAACTAGTGATCACTGACAGACAGAGCCGGGAACAAAGAGCTGAGTTAATTTAGTCAATAGTAGAGTGGGGTTGATGTTGTTAAAAGCCAAACTGGCCACTACTCCAATTTACTAATTCAGCAGTTACCTCATCCTAAATAAATCATTATAATAAGCTAATTTGGCACTTTATTATTATTAGCACAGTTCAAAATGGTTTATGCTACTTAATGAAGGGTATAAATCGTATACAAAGTCTTCTTTCAATTGCTTAAGTACTGTTTATCTGATAAGTCTTAAATATAATAACTTATTGCTAGAATGCCTAAGGTTGGAAAAGCTGTCTTTGCTCCAACAACAGATTTAATGAACAGAAAGTCTGAATTAAGCCTTTGAAAAAGAAACAGTCTTTTATGACATATGTCTGCTGTAATTTCTGATCAGTTTAATGCAACCTTTGGTGAATAAAAGTATATATTTCATTCAATGACATTAAGTTTTTATAGAGATTCTAAACTTTTGAATGGTAGTATAAGTATGCTGGTCTGTTCACATGCTCGGATCGTTTAAAAAGGCATCCCATTTCTCAAATGAGCCATTAAATCAAAGAGGTTCGTTAACTCCCTAGCCCTCCTAAAGTTTTATTCAAACAACATTACTTCCAGAACCTAATATGTTTCAGATCAATATTTTACATTTGTGAGAGGTGCTCTTTGTGGTTTTTGGCCACCACACCATTCTTCAATGGAGTCCTTAAGACAATGGAAAGAGAAAATAAATAAAAGATGGAAATAATATGATTTAAATTCAGTCTCAATATTGACACAGGGTGTGGCCATTTGAAAACTGGGCCAATTTCTCTTGTTGTGACCTTTAAACCCCTCACAGAGGAGATGAATTGGAGACGCTCCAGAGTATTCAAAGATTATCTTCTAAATGAAAGGGGGAAGGGTGCAGCTCACTCATTCATTAATTGTCTCCTTCCCCCAACCCCAATTGCCCCACATCCCTCAATGGCAAAGAAACCCATCTACAGAGATTCTCAGTGTGTGTGAAAGTACAGGTTAGTATGGGCTTGTTCAAAATAAAATGAGTCCTCCACCTCAATATTTTTCCCATATATTGAGTCCAAAAGAAACTGATCTACTTTACAATCTCTTTGAAGAAGGTCCCCACCCAAATAACTTAATTCACCAAACTGATCCTCACATTTTGGCCAATTGGATTTAACTGCACTACAGAAAGTAACCCAAAAGAAATTGAGGCAAACAGAACTCCTCCCTGAGTTTAGACTTTGGTGTTGTGTGTTAAACAAGCATTAGTACTTCCTAAACAGTGTTATTTGGGTGGGTTTCTCCTATTAAAAAACATTCTGCAAATTTCATTCAGGATTTAGTGTGCTTTAATATTCTTATTATTGTCCAAGATCTGCATGGTGTCTTTTAACGGAGATGAAAGAGTGAGATTAAATTGGCAATTGGTGGAAAAAAGAGACCAAGGGCAGACCAAACCATTTCACTCTTGAGGGAGGGGGTGAAACATACTGCTAGACCTAAGGGAGCATTCAGAACTAACATGTTCATGTGTTCATAAATATTAGACACAGCGCAAAGAATGGAACAGAATGTAGGTGTCTCAAAACATGTTTTTAAAGATTAAGTCCTTTTTAACTGACACAGTGTCTAAAACAAACACAGTACAAAAGCAAGATCCCAGGCCAAGGTCAAAGACGTTCGTCTGAAGCATGTATATATAGAAAAACAATTAACTAAAATAAATAAATAAATGCAGGTGAACGCATGGTCATTGGGAATGGCCCCTAACTTAGCAAGTTTTTTGGAAGATGGTTAAAATTCTAAGAAACTTGAAATTACATCTGCAAACTACATAGTATTGGTACACCTTTCAAAATAGATCGTAGTTACCACCAAAATACCATTGGTTACTACAATCATTGTTACTACTGTAAATTACCTCACCTCAACTCAACAAGCCATACGATTTGAGGTAGCAAAATGTTTGGGATTAGTTATGAGCAAACGTTAAATACTTAAAGAGTTGTTCAAATCCAAGTATAAGCAACCATATTAGTAATGTTTACCCAAGCAAACAGAACTAATAACTGTAGTAACAACTGTATTTGGAAGAAACTATGGTTAAAAGTCATGCTAAAAAAAGGAAAATGCCCCACAATTTCCTTATTTCGTTTGGAAAACACAGCGAAAACTTTGAAAGCTTTCCATGAGTGAAACAATAAGACAAATTCATTAAGCAATTTCTATTTAATAAAGACACTTTTTGATTGTAAGATTTGCTTCATTATCTCCTTTAATTAAATGTTTAAGCTAGTTTCTGCCTCACCCTGCAATCATCTTTCGTGTCTTTTGTGTGTGTGTCCACATGTGTGTGGGAAGAAGCATCTGTACACTGATAACTGAACAACACTGGCACAAAACGGTAAGAGGGCGAGACCAAGGGTGTGACCGTCTAAAGGAAACAAATTAAAGAAATAAAGGACAGATGATCAGCACTGCCATATTCTATGTTAAATCCAAGAGATAACAGCTCTATTCAGGAATCCTGTGAGCTACCTCAGTAGGCAGCTCCCTTCTAAGGCAGCATCCTAACCTTCATGGAACATCATAAGTGATTGATTTGAAACACTATACATAGGCACCAGTTCTGCACGGCACACAACTAGTGCTTGCACATGTGACTCAACTCTTTTAAGAGTTTAGCATTAGCATGTTGTAGGCTAACAGTGTGGATACTCTAATAAGCGTACAAATACATAGCATACACAAAATAATAAAAATTACACTGAACTGTTTTTATCTAAACTTTTCAGTATTGAATGAAACATTTATTTATAATTGTCATTTCTCTTGCTTCATCTACCGATGATGCCTTAAATTCAGTCTCTGTGAGCAGCTCAATAAGATTTAAACAGAACAAATGTATAAAATGCATAACTACAGAAACAATTATATTTAAGCCTTTAGCTCTGTTTTAAAAGCTAGTGTGATGCCTACAAAGGCAGTATTCTAGGGCATTATAGGTGCACTCCAGACACAAAGGATGTGCCAAAAGGTAGGTACCTGTGAAAAGCTTAGTGAACAAATAAATCAAATGAAGATTGCAGATGTCACCAGTCCTACTCGACCCGCTGCCGAGAAGGCAGCTGCCTATGTAGGCAGAAGGCAGCAAGGCAGTTCACTAGGTTTTGGAACAGACCTTTTAGCTGAAGCTATTATGTAGATTTATGTGGTTAGGGAACTATATCTCTTTCAGTTGAATGGTCAGAGCACAAGCGGTTGCTACCTGACACCAGCGCAATGTGCAATGTACTAAATTAAAGAACAGCTTGAGAAAGGGAGATAGCTTCTCACCTGTTCCCTCCGACCGCCCGTCGCTCCCAATGAGAGGTACGGTGATGGCTGCGGTGGCCACTCCATCTGTGGGTACGGTCGTGTAGACCACCGGTAAGGACTGGACCACCACAGGGATGGTCTGCAGCTGTCCAACTTTACTGGGCATGTTCATGGAGGGTATGGTGTGAATGACGTGCAGGATCTGTTGACCTCCGACCCCTTGCATGGATGCCAGGATGGAGCCCGGCGACAGCACCGCAGGGATGGTAGTGCTCGCCGTGATGTTATGGGGCGGTGGGTTTAAGGGGATTGAGGTTGCAGTGGCAACTGGAAGGGAGGGTCTGGGCTTGTTGAGGGACAGGTCCACAGGTTCCGTCTGGTCGGCATCCGTGGGTTGGGTGCTGATGTCACAGAGCGGAGGTGGCGAGGACTTGATTTTGTAGTCTGTAGGCTCGGGAAAATCATCTAATGGCTCCTGTTTCTGTAGAGATGGATGGAATATTTTGGAAAACCAAAATTACTGTAGTAAATACTAATTTTGATATCACAGCAAAAAATTATATGTTACTGAACACATTCTTGTTTAAGTTAAATATTAACATGCATATTAACTTAAATGTAAATCAAGTAATTCTCAATTAATAAAAGAACAAAAAAAATTATTCTTCAAATTGTTTTAAACCTGAATTACTTTAAGTAAATAGTGACAGAATTTAAATTTTTGGGTGAACTATCCCTTTAAGGAGTGGAGAAAGTTGATCAGCAGATAATTATGCAGCTCTAGTATGGAGCGCTCGACTCAGCTGTGCAGCAGCTCCACAAACACAGGAACAATGGCTGACTGGATCAGGCCTCCGTGCTGCAGAGGAGAAGGCCTGAACCTGGCATGAGTCCAGCTCCAGCTCAACACAGCCAAGCCCAGACACACACATTTATACACACATACACAAAGCACAAGTCTCATCTGTGTGTGTGTGTGTGTGTGTGTGTGTGTGTGTGTGTGTGTGTGTGTGTACAACCTACACCCACTCCGCTCCCTTTGCAGCTAGAGTCATAACCAACCCCAAGGTCTGAGCATTGAATCAGTAATACAGACTGGGTTTTGTATGTGTTTATGTCATTAGTGAAAGCAATAAAACAATTTTGAGTGGTGCTTGCCTGTGCAAAACTAGCTGCCATGATGCTTCGGTGTTGTGGGTCATTGCCAGGGCATTATGATGTTGTTTCTAAGGAGTCGTTCACACCAAGCAAGTTATTTTCCATCCATAGTTTTTCTAATGTAAACGTGCTGGACAGACGTCTTTGACCATAGACTTTTTTTCACACTTCCAGGTTTTGAACATGGGTAAACTTCTATAGCAGTGAATGGGAGTCCACAGCAAATTAAATGTTTGCTTACCCATTAGCTCCAACAGCAAAAGAAATCCACTATTACATTGCCACAACTGAGTGGTGGATTACCATAGTCAGAAGAGAGAAGATGCCAAATTTACCATCACTTTCAGCAGCTGTATTAGAAACCCTATCGCAGCTATGGTAACTAGCATTTCTAAACTAATTCCAGGGTAATATAGCACAAAGGTGTTTTGAATGTTTTTAGCATATTGCTAAGTGGTTGCAAGGTGGCTGCTTATTGACCCAATAATGTAGTCCCAAGTCTCTATGACATTATGGTCTCTAGAATTGGCTTGTGTCCCTCCTTCAACACAAGTCTACAGGATTTTTTGGCCCATTTATCGACCGCCAGGCAAAAATACTATTTGAGGTATCATTCGTATTTGTAGCACAAACACTGCATGATGAGTTATGCGCCTAAATTAGAGTTAGGGGTTTGTTCAAATCCCTAATCCAAAAGTATACTTGTTTTCTGCATGCCACTACATTTTGCGCACAGTGCAAGTTTCAAATTTCGTCAACAGCAAAGTGCCCGCAGACTGTCTTAGTAAAGCCTCATTTCTCTACACATGCTAAGTCCGCATCTTGCAAGAGTAGATGCGATTTTGCAAGAGTTTCACAAAGAAGTCGTAGTGTGTATGCATCGAACATGTCTGTCTGGGCTTGTGGTCAGAAGTCAGACTGGTACACTGAAAACAAAGTATACCCTGGCCTTAAGATTATTTAAGCTTGTTGAGCCTTAAGGTTTGAGCTAAGTTCAAAGGGATGACGATGATTCCAATTCACAGCGCATGTTGGCAACTGGCATTCATCAAAAACATAAGCGCAGCAAATTCTCATGCAGTCAAACAATGCCAAAAAAAATTCCAGACAGGTGCAGACAGAGGTTGTATGACAGAGTTGTGTAACTAGATGTGTTGGGAGCAAAATAGTGAGTGAAAACGAGAATGAGTGGGCCGGGGTGGGAGTGAAACAGAGAAAAAGAGGAGAGTGGGTGGGAAAGGACTCAGGTTGCCATGGAAACTGGGAGGTACAGTATATCAGCTGACTTATTTTTCCTTCTCTCTCTCGATCCAACCCACCTCACTCTCTCTCTTTCTCTTGGTTCTCCACTCTGCCATCTCACTCTCTGCATCCCCACCCTTCATCTGGTCCACCTTTCTCATCCTCTTAAGTTGTTTTCCTTTCGCTGTAATCGAAAGAACTCACGTAAAAAAAAACGCGTTGAGTTGCAGTCTGGAGAACGACATCAATAAGTGACCCAATTATCACTAGCACGCAGTGTAGGATGTTAATTGATTGCGTTCAATCTCTATTAGCAGTTGTTGGAAACAGTCTTGGCCTGCGGCAGAGAGTGAATGTTGAGATAAGGACCAGGCCTGTGGCTGCCATTATGAAAACCAATTCTATAGATTTTGTGTCGAGGGTGCGTGATCTTTCATGACTTTGTTCATATTGGCTATTCGTCTGGGATACGTTAACTATACGCAAATAAAACAAAACAAATGAAAAGATTTTATGCAGATAGAAATCATTGAATTGTGGAAAAACTCAGCACTACATCTTGAGTCCACACTTTTAATTAAATTACAGTTGTTTTAAAAGGATAAAGTACAGTCAACAGGTGATTTTTTTTTTGGGAAAAAATCCCAAAAGAACGTTCATGAACCCTGGCACAATATAAATAAATGGAAATTAAATATTATTGCAAAAAGAAAGAGACTGTAGTGGTAAAAGGGACATAAAACTTGCACAGCTATGTATTAAATTGGTTAATGGCCATTATACAAAAATACATTTCCGCGACTGACCAGTCGGAATTTAGTATTCCAGGGAACCGTGTAATAAAACACAGGTAGATCAGTGAGTGCATTAACATGCACAATCTTATGGCAATTATGCTTAGTAAGCAAACTACGTGTGCTGTCATGTACATGCCTTAAATGGCTTTCCTTAAATCGGAATATGATAAATGACTTAAGCCAAAAAGTATTAACATAGGTAGATTTTTTCCAGTTACCTCGGTTTTATGTTGCATAAAATCACTGCCGTTCTTACCGGCTTATCCAATGTGTGCAAGTGTTATGTGCATGCAAGCAGAGAATAATCAGATGATTTAAAATCTCTTGTAAATGCAATTTTGTTGAGTTCTACTATTTTTGTATTTTCGGAGTTATTAGCGTATTGCTGTGTATGTAAATTCACTCAGTGTCTTGTTCCTGTAAAGGATGACCAAGTAATCCTGCTTTGCATATTAGACAGATAACTATCCAAAAGTCTGCTTAAGTCTCAGATAAGAGCTTCGAGGTCTCAGAGACGATGAGAAAAAAGGAAGCTCTCATAGTAAAGGTTGGCAGCATGAAAGCACCACTGCCTGTTTCTCACAGTGTAGAAATGCAGAACAAATTGAGAGTGATACAAGAGAGCGAGAGAGAGCTTGGGTAACATTGGGACTCTTATGCGAGTTTCTGGCGGGGGAAAAAAATAATTCTGTCTAATTTTGTTAGGAAAGATGGATTGATGACGGCATGACTCTCCACTGACCTTTTCAATGGCCATTAACACGGAAACTGGCCATTAATAATATTCACAAGGGGTTTTATCAAGTTCACATTCCATCACCCAAAGAACTGATGAAAAATCTTCATTTCAAATTAGATTAATAATCAATTACAATGTACAACAAAACCAAGACTAGCAAACAACTATTTGTGCTTATAGTTTTCCATCTCGGAAAAGTGACAGTTTTACATGTTTATGGCACATCACAACAAATGTTTTACAATTCACAAAAGACAGCAAGAGAGATGGGCTGACTCTACAATGAAAAAGTTTGAAGTTCAAAGATAAGATGATGATGATGCTGCAGTATGCGAAGCTAAACTTGCTTAACAAAACACTTGTACCACCAAATTGTCAGTAATCTTGTCTTTTAACTAATCTCATTATGCTAGCAATTAACGTTGTATTTGACACTATGAGCATGGAGAATTTTTGACCTATTAAAACTCTTTTACCTCTTTTAATTTGATGAAATGACATCAAAAGCCTACAACCACTGTCAAAGACCCCAGTGTGGCTAATAAATTATAGCAGGTTGATAGGCAGTCAGGCCCCAGTCTAACTCACTTCTCTCATCCCGGTTAGAGTGCAACAGTGAACTCCCAAATTTGCATTGCCCTTGTTTTAGATTTTCTTTCCCCATTCATTTTCTTGTCCTTAAAGCCTCTTCTTGTACTTAAATTCTTTAAGATGGAATGAACTACATATTCAATCAAGCATTGCGAATGACAAAGAATTAAAAAATGACTATACAATATAAAAATTCTTCCTATAAACAAATAAGTAGCTTGAGAGTATCGTAAGATCAACTTGTTTCCACCATTCGCAATGCTTCATGGAAGTCTGCGACTGGTGCGGAGCTCTTTTGCTGTGATTTGTATTTCTATAGTAACAGTGTTGATTGATGACTTATTATAGGTAGTGTAGTTCAGCACTGAGAATTCAGCAACTAAATTATTTTATATGTGATCTTGGTCTTGGAGTTCTTGAAAAAATGTATATGTGACTGTTGAAAATCAATGTCCAAAACATTTTTGAGATCTTAAATGGGTCATGACATGCCTTTTTTAATTATCTTAAAAGGTTCTCTGAGGTTAACTTACACACTTAAAGTTATATATTTGTAAACATGATCATTTTCCACCCTCACTTGGACCCTCTGTCAGAAACACTTAGTTTTGGTGCTGCTTTTCCTTTAAGACTTGACAGTAAACAGCCATGGTTCTGATTGCTCTCTACTCTTGACTGACCTCATCTCACTGATCACCGCTACTGAGCAGGCTACTGAAATGATAAGGTAGTCATTGAGGAGTTGTTGTGGGGGTGGTCAGATGCAAATATCCACCACAGTGAGACAATACAATGTGGAGGAATGTCGTTTTGGCTGCTTGGTTTCAACAAATAATCTTTCTGCAGTGAGTAAGAAGTTTAGAGTTCTGAAACTTACACCATGTGTTTATAGTATAAGAACCTCTTATATGTCAAAAGATCAAGGAAAAAACCCCTTTAACTTCCGGAACCTTACTGCTGCCCTCTATTGACTGTTTTGGTTTATGCTTAACGAATACTCAATTTACAAGCAAGAGTTTCTGATTGCTAGTCAGCTTCAGTCACCATTCTTATCCCACTGCAGGTCTAGGCTGTTGTTTAGTCAAGGCTGTTGTTTGTAACTTGCACAGGCCATGTCTGTAGGGTGTGGCGTGAAGGCAGAGATATTAATAATAAAATGTAGGAGGAGAAGCAAGAAGCTAATATCACCCTCAGCTGCATATGTTCTAAATTTTTGGCCCTGCATTAAGCTCAAGAGTGCATGTCAGGTAACCTCTATTTAAAAATCACCATCGAACTGCCCGCGAATATGATGGGTTACAATGCCATGCTGTCTTTGAGGACCAACTCGATAAGCAAATGTTTATTTGTTTGAGCTATGGAATACCTGGCACCAGCACCGATCCCCTACTTACTTTTCACAAAAGCCTGCCATATCATATCACAGGTGAAATCAACATTACAGCTGAACTTAACGGCAACTCAGGCTCTGGTACCCTGAGGTACTTTTTCAGTTTCCTAGCTGACTAATAAACATCCATTTATGACTTTTTGACCAGAATTATAGTAGAAGCTTACAGAGCACTTCTTTTGAATGTAATGAACTACATCCCATGAGGCATTGCACATGACATATTCAAATAACGTTTTCGAATACAGTTTTTGATTACAAATATAAAAACTATATATTTTAATCGCAAAATATTCAGATACATACAAATATATAAGTAGTTTGAGAGTGTAGGGAGACTGACGGGATTAGGTGGTCGCTACTGAGCTCTATTGACGCGAATTGCATTTCTACATTAGTGACTTCTCTAATAGGTGGATCTCTCTTCAGGATTATGTGTAGTGTTATTCTTCACAGTAGACCTTCACGAGGAGTTGACTTTTTACCAGTAGACCATTTTAACAAATTCTGTCCACAATTACAGCGGTAAAGCTTTTTTTTAAATAAACAGTGATTGTGAGTTGAGCCATTATGAAGCACTGCATGGATAAAAATGCATTAGACACAGAGAAGGCTGTGAGTGTTTGTATGTGTGTGCATGAGAGAAGAGGAGTGAGTGTTGGACATGTGAATGTATGGTGTGTGTGTGTGTGTGGATGCGAGTTTGTGTGCATGCATGTGTGAGTGTACCCCTGCAGGTATGTGTTGTTGAGTGTGTCATGTCTTAAAGAGTGTATTGTGAGGGAGTGTTGTTAGGAGGTAGGGTAGTGTGTCAATTTGTGTGTGTGTGAGATCAGGCGGAGGGGTGTGGGGTGGCTACATCACAGTCATTCCAACTCCCGCCAGAGCCTCGTTGCCATGACTACAGCAGAACGGAAGCCTCCCTCGATATATCCTATTAGGGCCTTGGCGAGACTTGGAAGGAAAGATCCAGAAGGACAGAAATGAAAAGATACAGAAAGAGACCATCAAATAGTGGAAGGTAAGAGCACTAGTGAAGTGCATATATTATGTTATATCTAATAACTGGGTAGAAATTTGGTCTGCAAGATGGCATCACTGTTACTTAATCAACTCCTGCGGAGGAAACTGTCTGTTAGCGATCATGCTTCTTTTTCCTAATGCTCTCTTGTATATTAAGCAATGGATACAAATTTTTTGTTACAAAATGGGTTTGGCCCTTTTCTAGTCTCTGGCTCAGATATCCCCATGGGCTGTTTACATACCATCTGGTGCATTTTGTGCACAAAAATGGCAAGAGCTTTTCAAAAACCGCAAGCTCCAATTTAATTGGATGAATTAATTTGGGTACACAGATTTATTGTTCCGTTGAGTAACAATGTTACGTTTATAAGGTACCAGGCTGCTGCAATGTGCGCTTCCAAGAAAGAAGTTGTTGCTGAATTGGTGGTCAATGTTTGTGAGGCACATAGTAGCAATTAAATGCCACATTAACAATTAAATTTCAAATTAAGAAGCAGCCAAATTGGTCAGCGTTTCAGAGGTTCATAGTAGTAACTAAATGCTGCATTAAAAGCGCCTGAATTAATCAGCACTGGTTAAGTTCATAGTAGCAATTCAATTTCGCATGAAAAAAAAAGAAAATTGCATGAATTGTTTAACATTCGTGATGATCTTAGTAGCAATTAAATGGTGCATTAAAAGCATCTAAATTTGTCAAAGTTTGCAAGGTTCATAGTAGCAATTAATTGTTGCATAAAAAAGCATCTGAATTAGTCAACATTTGCCAGGCTCATATTAGCGATTGAATGTCACATATAAACATGCCTGAATTGGTTAATATTTGCAAGGTTCAGAGTACTAATTAAATGTTGCCAATGAAAACTGGTTGGTTGCTTATTATGTCACTTAGGTGGCCTCTTCTTGTTTAAGTGGGTGCTTCGTGATCAGCAAAGTGGACCAGGATTTCTTTCCGATATGCAAATGTCTGGTTCTGCGAGACTAGCCTTTTCTCATCAAAAAGTTGAAACAAAATTACTGATTGTACAGAGTCAAATCATATAAATTGTAGAGACATATCATAAAACTAATGGTAAATGCATTCACAAAATAAAAATAGAAAACAAAGTAAACATTGGCCAAACCTTAACACAAACCCTGGCATTATCTAGAGAGAGGAGATCCAACCTCCCCAGTCTAGAGGAACCCTGAGGACCAATGATGCCATTCCCATGACACTATGACCACACCCTTTTCCAGTAACACTGTAGTCCCCGCCTTCTCCCTCTCCATATCTCCTTTCCTTACTATGAAGTTAAACTTGCAAACACACATTACATATGACAAAAGCCCACTCACCACCGCACACTCCACCTCCTCTGGCTCCGGCTTGATCTGTATGGATGGCATCTCCTCAGCAAGCTCAGAGGTGGCTGCAGTGGATTTCTTCGGACTCGTCTGACACTGCGAAAAAGAAAAGGAGAACATGTTTGAGCCAATCATCGAAAAGTAGTTGTACAGATGGCGTGAAGAGTTAGCAGAACACTAAACTCCAGGATTTATGAAATGCATGACAATTCGCTCAATCAAAACAACCTGGGACAAGGTACACAAAGAATAAGAACAAGACAGAAAAGTTAGTCTGAAGCAAGAGAGAGGGGGAGTTAATGAACCTCACCAGACTTACATGAAGAGAGTGAGAAGCTAGTGAGACTTTCTTAAGCTTAAATTAGTTGGGGGAGGAGGAGGAGACAGAGGAGATATCAGGGAACAAAAGAAAGAAGATGATTAGCCGTAGAGTGGAAATCAAGTACAGGTCAATCAAATGTGGGGGGATGTGTGAAGAATTGAAGACAAGGGAAGACTTCAAGGGAAAAAAACAAAAACAGTCAAGATATCAGACCTAGACTAGACTTTATACTAAAACTAGTTACCTTTAGGAAATAAATAACAGAGATCCAGAATTCTTAATAGGTTTAAATGCCAAAAATGTAGCCTATCCTGGAGCTAAAACTGACCAGCTGAAGAAAGAAAGAGTGAGTGAGTGAACCAGAAGCAGGGAGGGGTAGCCAGCAATCCTGTGTCACCTCCCTCTTTCAGCTAAGCAGTCACACCCAGTTCTTTAAGAACGATTAGAGAGAAAGAGAGAGGCAAGTCTCTCAGAGCAGACCAGCAGTATTAGTGGAGAGAGAGAAATGTGGTAATGCTTAGGCATGGGGGTGGGAGTCTGGGGTCATGTGATTCAGTTGCAGTAGATTCCACATAGAGGTGTGGCCCCCCCATAGGATGGGGTGTGGCCATACTCAATTCGGGCACCCCCAACCTGGTGTGGACACACAAAAGGCAAACACATGAACAAACATACATCCTGTACTTCAAACTGCTAATGTTGTGTGATAAAAACCAGTGTAATCAAATGACCAAGACAATGGCCAGAACCCTTCTAATAGGGAATGAAGGATGTTCAACATGTTTAACATGTAATGCTTTTGGAATGAACTATGAGTAGAGTTTACTATGATAAATTTATGTTTTAAAAAAGAAGTCACGGGCAATTTTGCGACTGGTAGGCGTCTCCTTACGGCTCTCCCCATTCATTTGTGTGGTATCCGCAAATGGTGACTTCCTGTCATAACATGCTAGATGACTGTTACGCTATCTCATATTGTAGGTTGCTTTTCCATATATCGACATATCGAATATTTACAATATATTTGGAGGAAACGCCTCAGTCCGCCCGGGGTGGAGGAGTGGCTGAGAACCAGGTGATGGCATGTCTAATTTTTTCTCTCTCTCTCTGTCCCCCTCCTGATCGCCCTTTCTCTCACCCCTCTCCCCTGGTTCCTAGGAGGCAGCGTGGACCATCGGCTGTCGGAATGACCAGAAGGGCATCGTCTCTCCTCTAGAGATGGTTGGGGGGGTGGGGGGGTAGGCCAGTCTGGATGGTGCTCCGGGGTGGAGGAGTGTGACGCGGTGGGTGTGGCCAAGCCGTGAGGGTGTATGGCGGGCACTGAGTCAACTAATCAGTGGGAGATAAAGGGGAGCAGGAGACGCCAGTTGGAAAGACACACAGCCACTGTATATGTGGTCTGTGTGTTTTATGTTAATTTCTGTCATTAAAGTTTACGTTGAATGTTCTGCCTCCTCCTTGCCCTTCCAGATAAACATTCTGGAAAAAATTACTTAAATATTGATGTTTTTCACCCACACCTTTCATATAAATTCTGAAGACATGGATTTAAAGACTGGAGTCGTATGGATTACTTTTATGATTCCTTTACGTGCTTTATGGGCTTCTAATTTCTGGTCACCATTCACTTGCATTGAATGGACTTACAGAGCTGAAATATTCTTCTAAAAATATTTGTTTGTGTTTTACAGAAGAAAAAAGTCATACACATCTTGGATGGCATGAGGGTGAGTAAATGATGAAAGAATTTTCTTTTTGGATGAACTAGCCTATCCTTTTATGATTGCAATGATCAGTTCCCCTGATTTAAGGGGGAAACAAACATCCTTTAAAGCATTTTTACAGCACACAAAGATTGAGATATGTACAGAATATCATAAAGCTAAAAAAAAAATACAAAAAAATCAAAATATAATACAGACTGAATGAGGGTGGCACTTTTGTAAATTATGCACATAAAATTGGCTCAGATCAGGACAATAAGTATGTGAGCTCTTCAATGACTTAAAGTAGTACTTGCCCAATGGCAAACCTTTCACAGAGATGATGATGATGTATATCAGTGAGAAAGCAATATCACAGTGTGTGTGTTTGTGTGTGTGTAAAGGCTCCCCTGGGAGCTTGTGCTGTGGGTAGTTCCAGGAATAAAAGAGGGTGGGGTGTGTGTGACCCCAGCCCCTCTATACCCCAGCAGGAAGTTATGAAGAGAGGGGCGCTCTTATTACCACGAGAGGTAATGTCAGGGATTAGACAGAGAGGAAAGTATGAAGTGGATTGGCTAGTGTAGATAGAGGATAGAGTGGAAGAAAAAAGAATGAGGGAGAGAGGTGAAGAAGAGGGGGAAATAAATGGGGGTGGGGTAGAGAAAACCATCACAATCTGGGTCATGGCGTTCTCCCTCACTCAGTCGCTCCCAAGCCCCCGTAGCAACGAGTCACCGCCTCAGTGCAGCATGGGTAGCATGGCGTCTGGGACCACATAGCTCACCACACATGCCATTCTGTCCATCCCTCCTTCCCCAAAGAGAGTAATACTCTCTGGTACTCATATTTAGGTAGTATTGGCTCCCTAAAGCAGCTTTAACAATCCTAACCTAATCCCAACATTACATTCAGCATTTTAACAAGAGCTTTTCTATTTGGCTTCCTACAATTCACTTGGTATCAACCAAAATATTGGGTCAATTTACTACTGCAATAAAAGACCAATACCAACATGGCTTTTTGATTTAGCTGAAATCCTGCATTTTCTACTTCGTGGGTGATTCTTGCCTAACCTGTCAAGAAAATGGTCTATGGTTCTATTTTATTCCATAATCAATGAAACAAATACAAAATTTTATTTTGAAAATAGAAAATTAAGCCTATTCTTAAGGACGTTTTATTTTACATTGTGACATTTTCAAGACAGTGAAGCATATTTTAACCCCAAATTCTCAACACCGCAACACAAAAAGAAGTCATTATTATATTCTCATTAATATAACACAAAATAATGCTATATTATTTAAAGGAATTGTTTACCCAAAATTTTTTATTCTCTCATCATTTACTCACCCTCATGCCATCCCAGATGTGTATGACTTTTTTTCTTTTAGATTTTTAGAAGAACATTTCAGCTCTATAGGCCCTGACAATGCATGTGAATATTGAACAGAAGTCAGAAGGTCCAAAAAGGACATAAAGGCAGCATAAAAATAATCAATAAGACTCCAGTGAATAAGATCCATATCCTTTGAAGCAATTTGTGAGTGAGAAACAGATGAATATGTAAGTCCTTTTTTTACTTCAGTTAAAACTCACTTGCATTGTATGGACCTACAGAGCTGAAATATTCTTCTAAAAATCTTAACGTGTGTTCAGCAGAAGAAAAAAGTCATACACATCTGCGATGGCATGAGGGTGAGTAAATGATGAGAATTTTTATTTTTCTCTTTAAATCTCTAAATCTCTTTATATAGTAAACTACAGTATTTAAACATTGTAACATAATTTCAATGGAAAGGAGGAGGCGAGAACCGGCTTGCCAATATAAATAATAGTTTTAATGATAAACTTAAACAAAAGACAAACACACACACGTCCGTAAACTATCTCTCTCTCATCGCACCACCATCTGCCATCGGCCTTTATCCCTCACGGAGGCTTAATTAGCCTGATAAGGGACCGGGTGTGTATAATCACAACCCGGCCCCGCCCTCCACCCTGCCACATTCCTCCCTCGTTCTCTCAGGCTGGGGAGTCCCCGGCCTGACGTACACCCCCCCCTTTCCCGAGGGCATGCTTTAAGCCCCCGGCAGGTCATCCCCATCTACCTGGACGAGAGAGGGGACAAGGGGAGGGAAACAGAAATAATACAATTGGGGGGGGGACCATCGCATGGTCCTCGATCACTTCTCCACCCTCTCAGGCGGACGACAGTCGCTTCTCCCCGGGAGGACCGGAGTCAGACTCAAGACCCCCACCGGTCAGAACGCCCCTCTCCGCATTCTCGACAACTCGTGGGGACACTCCTCCACCCCTGGCAGCGGCCCTACCACTCCAGGAGGTCAGGGAGACACTTCCCTCCTCCTCTCGCGGACAGCGGTCTTCCTTCAACCCTCCGCGTTTCTGGGGGATGGCAGGGATCTCCTCCGCCCCTGGTAGTGGCTCCATTGCTCCAGGCGGTCGGGGAGTCCAGTCCCGGTGGATGGCAGTAGTGCTCCCCTGGGTGGACGGCAGTGTCGAGGACTCCGCGACAGGCATCTCTCCTCCTTCCCAGGCTTCGGCACCAGTGTAACGTAGTTCAATGGAAAGGAGGCAGCGAGAACCGGCTTGGCAATATAAATAATAGTTTTAAAGATAAAATAAAAACAAAAGACAAACACACACGACGGACATATCTCTCTCGTCGCACCACCATCTGCCATCTGCTTTTATCCCTCTCGGAGGCTTAATTAGCCTGATAAGGGACTGGGTGTGTATAATCACAATCCGGCCCCACCCTCCGCTCTGCCACAAACATCATAGTAGTTTTCCCTTGGTACTGCCTATAATTTTCGCTCATTTTAGAAATCTTTGAACAACTGCATCTATTTTCACTATAAAATAGTAAAAATTGTCACCGTACAGTATTGAGAATAATCATTGAAAACAATGGGAATACTCAAAGGAAAATATCTGGATGTGTTACGGTAATGAGAACTGCATGGTAAAATGTGTTTAGCTTCCTGACAATTCCAAACATCCCAAAATGTATGCTTTATTACCATTATGCAAAATATAAGAGGTTTCATGAATCACCCTAGTATGGTGTATGTGAATGTAAGGTCTTTCCTGTTGGCTTCATAACGCTTACAGGAAATGAAACATAAGCATAATTGTAGGGGATTGGAAAGAGAACCAACCCTGTCAACATGAATACAGCAACGCCAATACCAAGACATTTTACTAAATTGCTTTCAAATGCAGGTGGTGGTGGTCAGGCCACCTTGTGACTTGAAAGGGGTAGTTTTTTATAATTTTTAATTTTTTTAATTTGTCATTGGTCATTATTTCTCATGATGACAATTAAAATTTTTGGGTGAAATGTGTCTTTAAGGAAGTCACACCAAATAAAACAGACCATTTAATTTGTTTGCAGAAACTGTTAGCTGAACAAACCCAGCCCTAATGCCATGACACACGATATCTCTTGGGTACTTCCGGAAAAATATCAGGGGCTTCCCAGTCCTGATAACTCCCAGTTCTCCAAACTTGACCCTCAACTGAGGTGCGTCAGCAGAACCATGTTGTAAACCATTGCTCTTTAAGGTTGTTCAAAACTTGATGGCAGAGGACCATGAGGCTTACTGAAATCAAAAGTGGCTAAACTCATAATACACAAGGCCCTGAGAAGAAAGCTGTAGGACTTCAGCTCTGAAGGGCCAAAAGTATGTTCAACGCTGCATGTTGCACAATTGTGTAACCCGAGATTGGCCGTTGGCTTGTGCTCCAAACCATTTGGAGTGGTTGAGAGGGTGCAGGAGAGGTAAATGCAGAGGGGCAGGGAGGTGTGGGTCAGTTTTGCGTGCAGCAGTGAGGGGAGGGTATGGCTTCCTGCCTCCCCTGCAGTTGTGTAGTTGCTTTCTCTGACCACTGTAAGTACACAAATAAATTACTTGACCAAATTCCAAAGTGCATGATCTGACCTCTTCTTTTTTTTGGGATAATGGAGGCAGATAAAGTTAAGAGTGAAATATTTGTGACAGGAACTAGGGCTGGGCGACATTTTGAACATTCACAATATTATTGCAGTGATTTTGCTGGCGAAATAAAATTAAGCTATATCATGAATATAGTGATGATTTAAATGCATTTTTATATGGCCACTATGTTTCCTAAAGGATACGTCATTCTTCTAATTTTATGATCGTTCAGTTCTGCACAATTCATTAAAACCATCAGGATCAAGATACAGGCGTATGTGATTATTATTATTAGGCAGTGGTTTTATTAAAGTAATAAATGGTATCTGTGCACTTAATAGTGAACTGGTGAAGAGCTGATCCATGCACACCCACGCCTCATGATTTGCTCAAAAGTCTCAAGAGTGGTTCTTGTGATACAGTATTTTAGCAATCGGGTAAAAAATATAGAGATATAATTTAATAAAGCCATATTGCCAAGCCAATGAACAAGGGGACATGTTGGTGAAAAAAGGCAATAAGAAAATCCCAATCATTTCCATTCAACACTAAAACGTTCCAATAAGTTTGGTTAAGAAAAACATGTGAACATGATTCAAACATAACATTTGTGAAATCACAAGTCGTACAGGACAAGTATTAACATCATGCATATGTTCTCAATGACAATCAAAGACTTGTTTTTCCAATAAGAAAAGTCATAAACTGGTATCGAAGTTGAACTGGATATGATGGCAGTGACAGGGCGGAGGGCGAGGCGGATCGTGATTATACACAGCCGGTCCCTTATCAGGCTAATTAAGCCTCAGAGAGGGATAAAGGCCGATTGTGGACGGTTGTGGGACGAGAGAGAGATCGTATACGGACATGTTTGTCTTTTAATGTTATTCATTAAAATATTGTTTATATCGCCAGGCCGGTTCTCGTCTCCTCCTTTCCATTTAACGGTTTTACAGGCAAATATTGTATTCCAATGTGATATCACTGCATGTTTTTTTCTAGATACTCACCCAACCAGACCTTGTATAATGTGCAACCAAAAAAAACAAACTTAAATTCTCAATCAATCAAATAATCAATCAAGACGTTATCTAACTACAACAACAACTCCCGTTTCAGGTTCAGCACTCTGGCCTATACATTTAGTACACACTGAAGCACAAAGAATAAACAAACAGAGGGGTACAGAGATGTCTTAGCCTACTGAGCACATAAACAAGCATTCACACATATTTGCCTACTGTACAGTCTTGCTATAGGCTCAGAGAAAAACATAATGTGAGATCTGCTTTCTTCATCACATACAGAGTTAATAGAGGAGACTGTGACAGAGGAAAGTGACTTGAGGTCAGCTTTTCTGATATGCTGCATAGCAAAGCTACAGAATACAAAAACAGTGGTGTAGGATATGGTCTCCCAGTAGTCATAGTGTGCATGCAACGTACAACTGTCTGCTATGGGTTGCACAGACAGTAGACTACTCAGTTGCCACTCGTCGACGTGTTTGTTCTGTGCAGACTACCTGTTGATCACATGATTCCAGTAGTGTTTGTTCCATATGGTGATAGCATATAAGGAAATTCCCTTAGTCTACATAATGCATCCGGTCTATTTGCGATAAAAATAAACATGCTAAAGTGTAAATTAATTGAATAATTGGGAATGCTTTGCATTTAAAAAGCATGAATATTGCTTGCTTCAAAGTACACTCTAACCTCAAGGTTTGATTTTTACTTAATTTGCTAGAATGCACATATATGCTCTTACATATGAGGACTGTAAATTAGATTGGTATGGATTAAGAAGAAGAATTTCTGACAACTAAATAATTAATGTTTTTAAAGGCCTTAAATGGATAGTTTACCCCAACATTTTTATTTTCTCATACTTTACTCACCCTCATGCCATCCCAGATTTGTATGAATTACTTTTTTCCGCAGAACACAAATGAAGATTTTTAGAAGAATATCTCAACTATAAGTGATGCAAGTGAATGGTGATCAGAATGTTGAATCTCCAAAAAGCACATAAAAGTAACCTAAAAGGACTTAAATATTGATATGTTGCTCACTTGCACCAATCAGATCACTTCTGGAAATATAGATTTAACCACTGGAGTCTTATGGGATACTTTTATGCTGCATTTATGTACTTTGTGGAGCTTCAAAGTTCTGGTCACCATTCACGTGCATTGTGAGGGCCTATAGATCTGAAAAAAATATTTGTGTTCAACATAAGGAAGAAAGAAAGTCACACGTCTGGGATGGCGTGAGGGTGTGTAAATGACAAAATAATTTTAATTTTGGGTGAAATATTCCTTTAAGCAGCAAATGACTGACAAGTAAACTTACTTTGTTTTTGCTTTTCTCAAAGCCGCTCCACTAACTCCATGCACTGCCAAATAAGGTGTTCGAGGGCCAGCTACTAGAACAAATGAGATGCTCCTTTAGAGTTCAAATAGGAAGAAAGCCTTTGCAACACTAGGGGGTATACTGCTCTTTTGTCAAGAAAATTAGGTCTTTTGTTGTGTATGTATGTACGACTCTGTGTGTATGTGTACATGTTTGACACTGCTGTTTAAATATGTCAGAACAGTGTTGGGGCCTGGGGCACATCTTGTTCCATGTACCAGCCAGTGCTGTCACTGCGTCCCTCCATGTAATCAACTCATCGGTCCAAGAGCAAAAGAAAAATAAAAGGACAGCGAGAGAGAGAAAAGAGGCAGAAGGGAAGGATACACATGTAAAGTCGCAGCTGCATGGGGTGTTTGAGTGGGCTTTGGTGCAAGGACTCCGTCCTACCCTCTGGATCTATTCATTAGGTTCTTGAAGGTACAACACATCCCTTTGGCCAAAGATACCAGTGAAATAATTATACATAGTTATCTTTAAATATTAAAACAAATATATATATATTAAAAAGATATTCAGATAATTAAAATGCATTACATTCTTGTAGCAGAAGAGTTAATCATTGATAAGACAATACAAAAAGCGGCTTTAGAATACAATGTATTGTTTACTACCATATTATTGATCATAAATCAATCATTGGCATACAGTTCACAACAATCCATTTCACAAGTGAATTTGTCAATCAGTTTGAGATTTATTATGAGGGCTTGTTTAAGAACCCATCAATGTACACCTGCGTCAGACATGCTTGTGTAGCGTCTCGGGTGCGTTGCGTCATAAACATAAAATTTTTAGGTCACTGTGTCAAGTTAAAAATAGTTTATTACTTAGAACACATCTTGAGATCACTTAGTTTAAATTTGCGCTCATTCAAGTGGTTTTGAACGCAAGAACGTAACGCATGTCTGTGTTGTTCTGTCTGCTGGATGGTTGTTTTCTTCACTGTATAAACTGCGTGTTGCTCACACAGCTGAAATTTCAATTACTGCCCTCTGGAGTAAACAGGTGGTACTACAAGCTTGCATTTCTCAGGAATCTTCCTTATTACTGTCTGGGGGCATAGAAATTAATTGCGCAAATTTTTTTAATAAAATTAAATCGCACTGAATAAACACGTTAAATCGACAGCCCTAGTTCAGACATAAAAAAAGTATCTGCATGGGTTGCTTTGGTAACGACATCGGCATAACCACTTAACAATGCTTTCAAAACAGATGCGGGAAAAATGGAGGTGCATCATCTCGCTCTCCAAATAAGCACCCTGTCCAGTCGAGGTGCAGAACTGCTGCAAAACAAAAAATCTGATTTTTAGTGGCAGTTATCTTCTGTTGCCAGACTTTTAAAGGGATAGGACTTTCTTTCTTCAGCAGAACACAAACAAATATTTCAGCTCTGTAGGTCCATACAATGCAAGTAAATCCAAAATGCAAAGGTCCAAAAGCACGTATATGCAGCATAAAATTAATCCAAATGACTATAGTGATTACATCAATGTCTTCTGAAGCAATATCATAGGTGTGGATAAAAATAAAAAAACAGATAATTTAGTATATAGTAAAATGTAATTTTACTTTAAATCTCCACTTTCACATTAAATGTTTTTTTTTTGTGAATTCATATTCTTCATGCATCTCACCACCAACTAGTTGAGGCAGAACAAAGTTGGAAATTTATAGTAAAAAAATACTTAAATATTGTTTCTCACAAATATTAAACCACTTCTGAAGACATGGATTAAACCAATGGAGTCATATGGATTACTTTTATGCTAACTTGAAATCCCTTTCAAGGAAAGTCAGTTCACTCAGCGGACATCTTTGGAATGCTCTCGGGCAGGCTTAGCAGCTATTTGTCTGTAAAGGTATTTATGGAAAGGAGGAGGCGAGAACCGGCTTGACAATAAAAATTATATTTAATTAAGAACTTAAACCAAAAGACACAAACACACACATATGCTGCCCATAAATGCTCTCTCTTTGTTGTACCACCATCCGCAGTAGGCCTTTATCCCTCACTGTGGCTTGATTAGCCTGATAAGGGGCCGGATGTGTAGAATCACGACCCGGCCCCGCCCTCCGCCCTGTCACATCCGACATGCAACACAGTCATTCAGTTTGATTTGTTTTTACATGCTGTTTATGTGTGGGTTTATCTGAAATACAGTATACTATAATAATAGACCGTCATGGAAAAAATCAATGCAAAATATGATCACAAACACATCAAGTTATGATGTTCATTATGAGGTTTCTCTTCATCTTTGTTGCTCTAAAGCGGAGTCTATGCATTCTATCCTTGAGTGAAGTCTCTCCTTTTTGCCGCCTCCATTCTTCCAGCTCCACCCTTCCTCTTCAGAGAGATGCGAGAGACAGAGCAGTATCACCCTCACACACAAGTCATGCTGGAACAAAGGGGCTGTGTACAACATGCTGGGCAGTCCGCTCTGCCTCAGAGGAGTCTCTGCTGAGAGATGAAGTGAGAGGAAGTGAGCGGCCACACAGAGAAAAGAGGAACGAGGGAGTTTTATGAGGTGAGAGTTGAGGATGAGACCAATACGAGAATCACATGAAAAGGTCTTATGGGCCCAGTGAGTGACTGTAGCAGGTCACACAGATAGAAGAGAGACACAGGGACTTCACGAAGTCTGGAAGAACAACAACACTGCAGTTTTCTTTGAGGAACAAGTGCAGACAACAGTTAACGCCCTCAAATAGAGCACTGAAATTTCTGTCATCAAAAATTCTGCCATCATTTACTCACACTCCTGTTGTTCCAAACCCATATGACCTTTTTCCCATGGAACACAAAAAGAATGTTTAGCCTCAGTCACATTCACATTCATTGCATCTTTATTTTTTAAATACAATGAATGTGAACCATGACAGAGGTGTTCAGTCCCTTACATTCTGCCTATGACAAAAAAGCACTATAAAAGTAGTCTAAACGACTTGTGCACTATATAATTCATTGATTGTAAAATGAAGTGATTATTCGCTGATAAGGATAAGCACACAAATGCACCATTGTGAGTAAACATGCAGATACAAATCCAGATCTAAACCAAAACCAACAAAGTTTCTGTACAGCATTCCTCCTACTCAGTTGTAAACAGCGCTGCTCTTCCAGGCATGTTGCACATGCGTCAGTTCTCACGTGAACATGCCAACATTATTACGTCACACAAACATACTGCTGCTGACTGGAAGCGATGAAGTTTATGCTGACTGTTCTTTTTGGAGCTTCAAAAGTAGGATCACCATCCACTTGCATTGACCTACAGAGCTGAGATATTTTTCTATTTTTCTTCAAATGTGTTCTGCTGAAGAAAGTAAGTCATACACACCTGGGATGTCATGAGGGTGAGTAAAGGATGATAGAATTTGAATTTTTGGGTGAACAATATTTGATATTGTATTTGTGATTATTTAGATTCTTAGAATTCACATTAAAACTATTTTTATTACAATACTCAAATACTTTTGGGTGGATCAACTCCATGCTGATTTCTTTATGTCAGCTACACATTTAAAACATCCTCAGAACTTGCCATTTTAAACATCAGTAAATCAAGACTAGATGGCAAAATTATCAACTTCAGCCTAAAAAACAAAGCAGTTAAATAGTGATGCAACAGAAATAGACCTACATGGACTGCTATAATTGACACTTTTCACAATTAGTTTATTGTGGCAGCTGTAAATCAAATCTTAATTATTTATTTGATTAATAGTGCAGCCCTTGCTTAAATTTCGATCTTTTCCAAAATGTATGGCTTCCAAAGAAGTTCAAGAGGACTTCTTTAATGGTTCTTCTATCGTGTTTTTTTTTTTAAACTTTAGAATAGAGTCATTGTGACGTGTTATAGTATGAAAAGGGTCTGCGTGAAAATTCCTCAAAATGTACCCTTTTGTGTTCCACAGAAAAACAAGCGTATATTGTTTTGGAACAACATAAGCATGAGTAAATATTTACAGAATGTTAATTTATGGGTAAATACCTACAATGACAGCTGGCAGTTTTTGTGTTCTGGCTGCAGATAAATTCAAACAAAGTAAAACGCACACTTAGGACTTTCTCTTCATGGTTGGCACGGACACCATAGCAGTGAACTCGCTCTTATCTCACCACACCCTTCTGACGCAAACTCTGCTGCTACTTCCCATAGCCCTCCCAACCCTATAACACATACACAATAGTCCTAGCATGCTCATTCCTTTACCTCTAGATCATTTACTTAAAGAAAAGGTCTGCCCTTCCTGTAGTTTCTTCAAATGATAGCTTGGTGAAATTAGTGTTTTTGTGATGAAAACCTCAACATTTCACCTCTTGTCTGTGAAGCAGATTGGCACCCAAGCATTAGCACCGGAAGGAAGAACCTTTTTTTTTCTTTCAAAAAGGCGGCTCATCTCTGCTGACAGAGAAAAACAAAGAGCGAGAGCTGGTGATGTCAACTTTAAAGGCTAGGGGGCATGCTGCTATTCCCAGAGCACATACCTGAGTGGATAGTCTATACTACCATTTCCCTGGAAGAATGTGGTTGAGAAACTAATTTTACGCCTCTCTCAGTATAATTAATCTACAGTAAAAGGCTATAGCAGATGTCTTGCATTTGCATGCGTTTAGAAGGGGGCAACACAAAGGTTTGTATCTAATCTAATGGCCTTGCATGCTGTTTCCAACATCAATAGCTACACACACATTCAGACACACCCTCTCCACCCTGAGCACCCCCCCACCTCCGCTCCCTCTTTTTCATTGCAGACAGTTTGGCAGAACTGCAGGGGTTGCTATGGGGATGGGATTCTTTTCCTGGTTAATGATTGTGCCGCAATGGTAGGGGGCCATTCTGTCACATCGCCTCTAATCTGGGGAGACATGGACAATATCCTTACAGCCCTGTACCACATACAAACACACTCCATCTACAGCTCCAGAGCCCCCATCCATCCAACCCCCCCCCCCCATTTTAACTCGAGGGGAATGGGGAAAAAAACTTTAGTTCCATAAACCACATAACACTGCATGTCCCCTTTAACCTCTCTCTTCCATGGCTCATTTTCCCTCCAGTCAGTACACAGCGTCTCACATCCTCTGTGCTCTCTCTCGGACACAGAGTTCTCCTCAGGCAGCTCCCACAAAGTAAATGCAAAAAAGAGCTTGATTTTATCTGTTTGCTTCTTACGCCACCACTTACACTCTTAACGGTCCGACATATACAGGCTCTAAAAAAATATATTTAAAAAAAAAAAACAGAACATTTTAGGGGATTTAGGTGAACTTTAACAGTCTTAAAGCCGATATATAAATAAAATATTTCCCATATTTACCTTCTTAAGGCCCCTACACACTAGAGTTCACACTGCATCAGAACACGCTGTGAATGCATTGATTTAAATGGGGACAATGCGTCAGAAAGACTGAGAGGGAAAATGCAAGGGTAGAGATGCGTAGGAACAAAGATGAGAACATTTCAACTTTTGCCGCAACACACTCTGATGTAGGCATCCACTGATCAATGAGAAATGATCAATGAGGATTGTTCAGAGAGGCGGGTCCAGTGCTCGGAAATCAAATTTGCCATATGCCAGCTTGATTCAAATGAAATTATTTCACCAAAAAGAAGATTCTCTCAATATTTACTCACCCTCCTGCCATCCCAGATGTGTTTGACTTTCTTCTGCAGAAGACAAATGAAGATTTTTAGAAGTGCACAATGCAAGTGAATGAGTGCCAAAATGTTGAAGCTCCAACAATCACACAAGTCATCTTAAAAGTATTCCATAAGACTCTAGAGGTTAAATCAATGTCTTCAGAAGCTATATGATAGGTGTGGGTTAGAAACGGATCACTTTGACATTCTTCTTCTTCTTCTTGTTTTTCAGGTGATTCACATTCTTAATGCATACCATCCCCTACTGAGCAGGGACAGAATTTCTAGCAAAACATTAAAAAAATACTGACCGTTTCTCACCCACACCCATCATATCACTTCTGAAAAGGGATACACCGATTGTGAAATTCTGGGCCGATGCCGATGTTTAAAATAACAATTTGGACGATGCCCTTTTGTGCCAGTGAAACAAAGAAATCTTCATTATAAAAAATAAATTAGCTGTTTTTAAGTCTTTCAGCCCTGCATCACACATGATCTTCAATCATACAAATTTGTGAAATAACGTTTAATATAACAAAGTTATTGTGAAAAATTACTTTTTCAAGAGCCTTTTTAGCCTGCTATACACCTGCTATAAAGCAGAATATTTCACTAAATCACAGACCAGACAGTAAAATAATCTCACACCACCGACATTTTCTTGCACTTATTTGAAAACAAACCACACATGCGCATAGCATCTTTGCCCTCTTACGTCATGCCAGATTCATGTACCACCAGTGGCTGTGGGTGGTATTATAGTTCCACCTGTTGTATCTTCAACAAAACTGCGGTTGGGTAGGCAATTGTTGTTTAAGTCGACCGCAAATAAACAAGACATATAAACAGATAAACATCGGCCAGTGCCATCGGTGAATGAAATCGTATTTGCCGATGTCAGTCAGCAAGGCGAATATCGGTCGATACCAATGTTTGGCCAATGCATCGGTGCATCCCTACTTTTGAAGATATGGATTAAAACACTGCAGTCATATGGATTACTTTTATGATGCCTTTATGTGCTTTTTGGAGTGTCAAAATTCTAGCACCAATTCACTTACAGAGCATTGACCTACAGAGCTGAAATATTTTTCTAAAAATAATAATTTAGATTCTGCAGAAAAAAGAAAGTCATACATATTTGGGATGGCATGAGGGTGAGTAAATTATGATATAATTTTAGTTTTTGGCTGAACTATCACTTTAACAATTTATTGGACAAATATTTACATACACTCCTGAGTGCATCAGGCAGTCATCAATATATTTCTGTTTTCACGGAAGAGAAAAACTAAATTTTAAATGTGTATGCCCGCTAAAAGATAATTTTGTATTGAATATCACTGAATATACTGCTGCACTCTGGAATATAGCACATTATGGAAGCAAAATGAGTCGTGAATGCCATTTCAGGTTGACTTTAAAAGTGGACAAAATACATGCTCAAACTTGTCCATTCTGCTTTCTCAATATTTAGGCTTTCTAACAGATTAATGTGCTTTATGTTCAGCCAATGAGCTGAAAATGATGGATATTACTATTAAATTTACACTTATGTGAGACACTTATGAGAAACTAAGATGACTAGAAACAGAATGGAATCAAGGGGCAGATGGAAATATTGGAGTCAAGGGTCCTAAAATTGTCCTAGAATTGAGGTCTGGTTTATGGCATTTAGAGAACCGTCATTTCAACAAATGTCATACAAGACTGATTCATTTGTGATTTCCTCAAGAAAATTAGATTTCCCTTCCTTGAGAATATAACATTCAGAGTCACTGTAGGCAACCTAAAGGATTTTGTTTCTTGAAGCTCTGTGCTAAATGCTAACACACAAATGTCAGCTACATTGTAAAAAAAGAAATTATGTTTGGGTTCAATTTCTCCTGACAGACCGGGGCCATTAGAAATGGTTGTGGTGACTACTAGTTAGAGGTGGAATAGCTTAAAGTTGAAGCAAATTTAAAGAATTCTACAGACTGCTTCCTGGAATACTAGCCTTTGGTTAAATGTGGGTTTTTCCACATATATGATAATAAAATGCAAGAGCAGTACTTACACCAACAACAATCGACAACTCATCCTCCTGGGCTGATCTAACTGGAAGAACTTTCGATCTGCAGGTATAAATTTTACCCTAGGCTTCAGGGAGTATTAAAGGGATTTTACACATTACCGAGTGTGAGAGTATTTAATGGCTTTTATGGTACTGCCCCACTTGCATCCCACTGTATGCAAAATAAGCCCCAGCCTAAAGGTGTCAGAGGTGTGATGTAGTAAATGCTCATCTAACATAAAGGTAACTGTCTTGAGAATAGGGAAAATGGGCTTCTTTTTAAGAAATTTCTTAAGAAATGGTCAACAAAGAGTGTGATGTGTAGTATACCACATTGTTGACTTAAGCAAAATATCTAAGGGGGAATAGCCATACTTCATATGATACAATAATAGCGAATCGAGTTTATATAAAACAGGACCTGTACTAATTTATTACTCTTTTACTTCGATGTTTCTAGACAAGTTAAAGGTGTGGTAAAGACACTACAGTGCAGTCAACAAATCGATGGACGATTCAAGAGGGAAAGAGAAACTGCAAGGCGTGCACCGCTGCCACCCTGCAAAAACATAACCTCAGTTACACCCAGGGCTGACTGCACCCTTCACCTAAAAATAACTGTGTGCTTTAGGACAGCCACAGTCCCTAACTGTCTCAATACCTAAAAACAGATGCAATCCACATCACGCCCCCGGCTAGCTGGCTTGATTAGGCTGCCAATGGATGCCTGAACATATAACACACTGTCTCTGCCATGTCACCCTGACAAAACCCAAAGGCTGACACATGCAGAGGGTAGCTGAGTGTTTAACCAGTTTGACCAAAGTTTGTCCACAGCTGTTAATGATTATCAGCTGTCTGGCACACCCAAAGCAGAGCACTCAGTGTTCCTCCAATGATAATGCCTCGCTCTGCTCACCTCCCAGACTCAACTAATATGTCTCCACCCAAGAATGTGTCCAGAGCTCAATTTCAGAATATACCACAATAACATATCAATTGCTAAAAGGTGTTTTACGCTGAACAGTGACAAAATAATTTCTGTGTTTTCCCATGGCACTGCCCTCTAATACGAATGAGTAGATCAACTAAGGAACACTCTTGATTAGGAATGAACTTATTTATAGTGGCGCCATATTTGATTTTGGACAGGAATGAAAACAAGGCTGATAGAGATGTTTTGCGATATGGTTGCAAGGGTGAACTGGACGGTTTACTCCACTCTACTAAAAAGGCTGCTTGCTAGTCGAGTCAAAAGAGCCCACCCCGATGTCTCAACGGTTTTCTGGCACCGAAATATGAGTCTAGCTAAATGGTGGCTAGGGTGCCCTGGATGGTAGCTAGGCAGTTACGATGGCGATACATAAAGGCTGCTGGCTAATCGAGTCAAAAGTGCCCACTCCCAAGTCTCAATGATATTCTTAAGGCATCACTCTTTACAGTGGAAGTATATGGGGTTTGGTTGCTAGGGTTTCGGCTAAAGGTCTATACCTTTAAATTAAACATGGCGCTAATATGAAAAATGACCATACAAGTGGGGTTGGGAACCAAGAACCGGTTCTTATTCAGAATACCGGAATCATAGGATCCTTATGACTTTCGGTTCCGCTAACGGTTCCGCTAACGGTTCTCCAGCGTCCTCAAATACTCTTGAGTGTTTCCAGCAGCGCATCTCTGCAGCTGCACTGCCATCTACTAACTCTACAGCGTAAAACCACACAGCTCTAACAGTATATTTAACTCCCTATCGAACGAGTCTTGAGCCAGCTCTTTTCTGTCTCTGGAACTGTTACGGTTTATTTAACGATGACCGGTGTATCTATTAAATCAAGCAGTGCAGTTACTGACTGGTTGTTCATATGACAATGTATAATTAAAGATACACAAATTTTGTTGTAATAAGTGAAATTTTATAAAATAATAAATAAATGAAATATGTCATCACATTTCGTGTTGGTTTAGATTAAAAAAAAATGTCTATTTAAAATGGAGTAAGGATCTATCATTGGATTGTATTTATGTCTCTAAAAAGTCTGCAAACACACCTTTTACAAGAACTGTATTAAATGTATTTCTGATTTGTTATATCTGCTCTGCACAAATAAAAAACTAATAATTACTGGAATCGTTACTGGATCCATTAAGGAACCGGAATCAGAATCGTAAAATGTCTTATGATTCCCAACCCTTCATACAAGATTCAATAACTAAATAATTCTCTGCAACAAAATCACAGCTACAAATGTAGTTAAAGGAATAGTCCACCCAAAAATTACTATTGTATAATGCTTTACCTTTATCTTGTTTACTATAAATCTATATTTTCACCTGCCCTCCTATGTGCATTAATGAGAGGTCTGAGTTCTCCTTCTGTTTTAAAGCAATTCGTATTCTTTGTGCATATCGCCACATACTGGGCAGGGAGGAGAATGAAAAAAAAAAATGGAAGGATAAAGCAAATGAAAAGAAAAAAATTATTATATTTGCACAACAGCCCAGTAGGTGGCAATATGAATAAATCAATTATAGTTCCACGACAGCCCAGTAGGTGGCAATATGAATAAATCAATTATAGTTCCACGACAGCCCAGTAGGTGGCAATATGAATAAATCAATTATAGTTCCACGACAGCCCAGTAGGTGGCAATATGAATAAATCAATTATAGTTCCACGACAGCCCAGTAGGTGGCAATATGAATAAATCAATTATAGTTACACAACAGCCCAGTAGGTGGCAATATGAATAAATCAATTATAGTTCCACGACAGCCCAGTAGGTGGCAATATGAATAAATCAATTATAGTTACACAACAGCCCAGTAGGTGGCAATATGAATAAATCAATTATAGTTACACGACAGCCCAGTAGGTGGCAATATGAATAAATCAATTATAGTTCCACGACAGCCCAGTAGGTGGCAATATGAATAAATCAATTATAGTTACACAACAGCCCAGTAGGTGGCAATATGAATAAATCAATTATAGTTACACAACAGCCCAGTAGGTGGCAATATGAATAAATCAATTATAGTTCCACGACAGCCCAGTAGGTGGCAATATGAATAAATCAATTATAGTTCCACGACAGCCCAGTAGGTGGCAATATGCAAAAAGAATGTGAATCTGCAGAACTCTTGTAAACTTGTATAAGTGTGTTTGAAAGTAGATTTTTAGTAAAAAATAAAAAGGACTGTTTCCCACCCATACCTATCATATTGCTTCAGAAGACATGGATTAAACCACTAGAGTCTTATGGAATATGCTAACTGTATGCGCTGTTTGGAGCTTTAAAGTTCTGGTAACCATTCACATGCATTGTGAGGTCCTACAGAGCACAGATATTCTTCTAAAATATTCTTTGAAAAATAACTTAATTTATGTTTAAATTAAGCAGAAGAAAGAAAGTCATACACATCTGGGATGGCATGAGAGTGAGTAAATGATGACAGAATAACCCTAACCCATTTTTGGGTCAACTATCCCTTTAACTAAGCTGAATCCCTGAAAGTTCTGGGTAAAACTCAATGTTCTCATATCAAGAAATGGGATGCCACAAACTCGCTGACAACCGTTTAATACTAAGTGTCTAACAGAGCGGTTCACAAAATGTGTCATGTAAAATAAGAAAGCATGATAACAGACTTGAATTACTACATCCCAAATAAGTGAGAGGCTGCTGTCACTTTAAGAAAGTAGCTAAGATGGTGTCACTCCAGCGCGCTGCATTCGGCGCGTTTCCTTCCAGCCTTTACCGCTTAACAGCACTGCAGATAAGACGAGACAGACAAAAATGTACAACACAGACTTTGTTCTCAAGTTGCATAAGTGTTAGAAATTCATCCGCGTCGTCGTCAGGAGGCTTTCAGGTGAGCGCTGCACAGAAGGCAATAGAGCACGAGAAGCGTGCTAATCAGCCAGCAGCTCGTGCAGCTCACATATGATCGGCTCATGACGGTTAGCGGCGAGCTCACCGAACCCGGTAACTGCTCATAGATGATGAGGAACTATTGTGGTTTGCTCTCTTATGACAGTCATGCATACAAGAAACCAGGCAGCGACTATTGTTAAAAGTCAGTTCGTATAAAATGCACATACCGGCGATAGCAAACGAATAAACGGACTTACTTTTTTATTCCGAGTCTCCGTGTGCATCTCGGTAGCTAAGCGGCGTTGAAGGGGTGGAGTGGATGGGGGTCGATCGGGCGGGGTGATATTTGAATAACAGTGATCTCTTTATCAATTTCAGAGCAGAAAGGTGCGCTCGTTGCTTCGGTGGATCGCAGAAATCATATTCCCGGCGTCGAGAAATAAACCCTCTTTCCGTCGCCCCAGCTGTCTTTCGGTGTGTGCGAGACTGAGTGTATTTGTTGCCGTGTTTCAGGGTTGGGTTTGAGCTGCGAGTCTCTCCTCCGCCTCTCCCTGCTGCTGACCCCACCCTGCGTCCCCACCCCTTCAGTGTGTGTGTGTGTGTGTGTGTGTGTGTGTGTGTGTGTGTGAGAGAGAGAGAGAGAGAGAGAGAGAGGGAGGTAGCCGCGCCCTGCGCTCCTCTCTCTCTGCCCGCACTACAGCGATAATAGTATTTGAGTATCATCATGACCGTTGTGCGCGTTTAGTGAACACACCATGTGTCACCTCACCTAATGACGTCAAGTTACACCGGATGTTCTGAGCTGCTCAACTATATTGAGGTCTGTTCACTGAGACTTTTAATCATTTATTTTTGGAGTGTCCTAAAGGAAAAGTCTTTTGGAGAGCGTTGAAAAAAATATTTCTAAAAAGAAGCCAAGATTGTAACTGATGTTATGTTAAAGTGTATTTCAGATCGATAATGATAACAATGTAGTATTTATATGTGATTTAATAATTATTGTTATGCCTCATTATTATATATATAAAGTGAACCATTTAAAATTGAAACATTTTTGGAAACAAAATATGAAAGCGATACAAACTATGCAACTGTTCAGTACAGCATTTTTTTTTTTAATGTTTTTTTTGTTGCTTCACTATTATTAAATTTTTCTCTTTTACACCACTGCTTTTATATTGTGAATATGTACTCTTGTTTTACAATTTGAATCATTCCCAATAAAAAATATATATTAAAAAAAATACATTGGTCTGTCTGTCTGCATGAGCTACCTGAGACCATGTATTTTGATGACATTTAAGTCGACTTAAAAGATTGCATTAGCATTCATTGTCTGCCTTGGAGATTTAGCTTGTAACTGTAATAAAGTCTGTATTTGCAAAACAGAGAGACAGGACTGAGGGGTTGTGGTTGGGGATAGTGGTGGGTTTTTTTCTGTGTGAGATGCCTAAAACAACACACAAATGTGAGTTTACTTCTTTAAAACCTAACTTTAGGCTTTTTCTTATTCAAAATTATTTTATGACTTTTATTGAGTGTTCTATATCAAACAAGAAAGAGATCATTAAAAATCTTTATTGATGTTATTTGTTTAGCATATTTATTTGTGGGGTTTTTTATTATTTTAAATGTATTTGTAAATTTTTTGTTAAATATTGAAACTATATTTGCATAATTTTGGAGTCATAATCAAAATATGGTGACAAGCATGTCCCTTGACTTTTCAGTCATGAAAATGATTTGAAATAAATGCATCATTCTATAACCCAACCTTTTTGTCCATATTGTTTTATCATTTTTTAGAACATATATTTGAATTTGTCAACTTCCTGAAAAACACTGTCCCTTCTTCTGGTACACCACTTCTACAGTTATTTATGTGTACATTTTTACTAATTTTGTTTTCTCAGGTCAAGCATTAGTGCATGGTCTAACAAGTGTGCAAAAATGTATTTCATAATTGAAATAGAAAGTTTGTCCCTTGATGTCATTGGTGCATCAATATTAAAAACTTGTATTTTAAAAATATGAAAAGTTCTGAGGAAGAAGAGGCTGTTCAAATGTGCATAGTGATTTTTCCCACCATGGTGAAGAAGATATTCATTTACATTTTAACTAGAATTTTTCACATGGTTCATTGGTTACATTGTTTAATGTTCATGTGAAAGATTTTTATTTGAAAAGAAATATTTAATGATATGATTAATTGATTTTAGTCTGATCAGTGGTGTATGTTTTGTGATGCTTTTAGTGCCATCTTAGAAAACTAATTTTTAAGAGAATGTGTCACTGGTGTTACAACTCTTGCGTCATGAAAGAAAATTAAAAAATAAAATCAAGAACAGCAGTCAAGTTGTCTTTCATGAATACAAATAATGTTAAGATTTAAAAAAAAGTCACTGATTATGTTAGTCGGAAAATCCTAATTTCCTGAGAATTACCTTTTTATTATTTTATTCACTTGTTTATTTTACATTGTATTAAACTATCTCTGTGCTGTAGCCTACATCTCCTGTACCATTTCTACTTAAGAAATAAAAGCATTAAAAAAATAAATCCCTAAAACAAAATATTAAGTCTGACATTCAAAATGTGTTCAACTTAAAAGTAGATTCAATTTTATCATTTGTTTCTTGTGACTGCATAAAGCATTGACAGAGATATTCAAATATAGTGTCACATTATCAGAGTACAGTGTCCTTTTAGTTCTTGTTGAATAAATCACTCAAATGTTTTATTTGCGGAGCATCGAGATGCCTATCTAGTATTTTATTTTCCAACTACATTTCCCATAATCCTTTCAACCTACCCTTACTTCCTGTTTAAAAAGGAAGTTGTTCAATGGGAAACATGAAGTGGTAAGAGGCAAATCTATTGTAAGACACTTATCAAAGACTTTGTTATCGCTAGTTTAAACCTTAAATATACAATCCACTTCCCACGTAAAAAGAATAAGAAATATTACTTACTGGTTGCTGCTTTTCTGTCCGGTCGAATATAGTCAGAACTACTCCGTCCCACTAACGTGCTTAGCACAAGCCCCTGCCACTTTCGTTCACAAATCTAAAGGTGCCCTTGTGGTCGTCCAGAAAAGGGGGACAAATTGTAATAATTAAAATAGTTAAATATACAATTTTAAATCTTGTAATATTTTTACAATATCAGTAATAGTGTGTTAATAGGAGACTTCTTTGTATATTGAGGAAATATTAACGCAAACTAAGCGGAGTTGCCTTTAAGAGCGCACGCTAAAGCAGATCGGGGGCGGATTCCAATCGCAAGTGATCCTCTCTATGCCCTATATTCACTCGGAAATGCAGAGTAGAGCCCTTGAAGTGGGTAGTACTCTGAAAGAAACATGGCATGTATGACAGTACCATTCGCTAACAGTCTTGTGGAAGGGCCCTCCGAGAAAATATTAATTTCCTCATTTCGTTTTGAACAAGCTTTCGAGTGGCATCCCCTCCCGCAGGAGTGCCCTTCAAGGAAGCAAAATATGCAATTTTATCAAAACGATAAAAAAGTCCACTCCATTTATTGTGTTGTAAGTTCTTCAAAAGAATAATACTTGATTGCATTTCGACATGGCGAACCACTAGTGTAGACAGATTTATTAATTATAATGAGAGCGGTCGTGTCTATTTCAGTGATATAAATCTAATTATTCTTTATGGAATATTGACATAAACTGAAGGAGCAGTCAGGTTCAGTCAAAGCTAGTTTGGTTTTGTTGAAACTAATAAGCCATTAGATTAATCACTTTCAGAAAAATGCATTCTCCCTATACGCATATTTATCAGTCTTTGTAGGGCTCCAGAAACTCCACTGGCTGCCCTTACTCGCATGTTATTCAAGGACCCGGTAGCATTCATTGAACACAGTCGATCGCCTCGCGCTCGCACATTCTCACAGTACACCATGTTACTAATGCCATGGTACTGAATGACTGATCATGTTCATATTTAATGGCACTGTCATGGAACTCCAAGGTACTTAAAAAAACACACCATGACACATAAACATGTCTGAAAATAAATAAATATGCTCATGGACTTTTGGACTTTGTAGGCTATATCCTTCATATCTTTGTTAGCGAGTGTACAGCAAACACAATAGTGGGGGAAAACGCCCCCCACCTGTTTTCCCCTAAATAACCACTAGAGGGAGTCAAGATACATTTTTACTGTTGCTATGAAATACGTTGACAACGGGGATAAACAAATCTCCATGGAGAAGCTGACACCAGCGGCGTATTTGAAGAGAAGAGGATTACATGGTAAGCGCTATAATTTTCAGATATTATTAAACAAGTTTTTAAGAGAATATTGTTCTGCAGGATATCGCAGTGATGTATGATAGATGAACAGTGAAGTCTGTAGTTTGAGAGCATATGTTATTTATAAGGAATATAATTATATTTTTTAAATTAAACTATTTTATAAAAAGTCATAGCTTGTGGGGTAAAACGCCAGGGGGCATAGTTTCTCTCTAGCATAATTACTATAATAACACATTTCTGTCTATCAAATCCTTTGTTCTCTTACGAGAGGTTCTCTCGTATTGCGTAAGCTAGCTTACGCTACGGGAAAGATTCATCTTTTCTGAGATATTGAAGCCAAAAAAATTATCCTTAATTTTTGTATCCATTGTCAACGCAGTGCGGCAGCAGCAGACCTTGAGCGGGCTAGCTAGCGAGCTCATAGGTTGCTCTGCGGCAACTGCTGCAGCCTGTAGACGAGCTTGGGCGAACTCGCATCCAATGAGAGGCGTCCGCGCGCTCACTGCAACAAAGCCCGCCAAAATGGGCGTGACTAGAGTGCATATAAGCGTAGTTCGTAGGCTGGAACCCTGATTTTCATCTCTTCAGCGAAGCTCTTCGCATCTCTGAACTGGAAGCCGCGTCGCCGTTCGAGGGGCATCAAGCAAGCGTGGACAGCGCTCGAAGAAGCCGGCCGTCTTCGCCACCTTCAGCCGTCCTGCGAGCTACGCCATCCGGCGACGTATCCTTTTAAAGCAGGCTAGTTCTTATGAACTTCACAAAAGAGTACTGAGCGTCTTTTTAAAGATGTCTCGCTCCACTTGCGCCTCATGCCGCGCCCCTCTCAGCACCGGAGACCGCCACGTCATCTGCGCTCTCTGCCTGGGACTGGGGCATGCAGAGCTCGCCCTCGCTGAAGGCGGATCGCGATCTCTGCGAGGAGCTTCCGATGTCGACCCTGCGGGCTCGACTCGAGCGCTCAGGACTGAAGCCGCCGCGCGCCTTCCATTCAGCCGCGCAGTAAAAGCGCCGCTCTCAAAGGCTGCCGGAACCAGTGGTAGAAGCGATTGCCTCGCCGGAGCCCCTCCCTCGAGCATCGCCTTCACCCTCCCCGCCCACTCGGGACGCGCAGTTGCCGCCGAGCGGCTGCTCTGCTGCCATCTCGGACGAAGAAGCGGATGATAAGGGCTGTTCCATCATGGCTTCGGACAGCAAGGAGTGGTCAGGCTCACACGCCTCCTCCTCGGCCCAGGAATCCAGCAGGACCCGCGCCGGAGTCGAAGGGGAACTAACGCGCCTCCTCACACAGGCCGTCGACCGCCTCGGGCTCGAGTGGTCACCGCCCCTGAACAGGCTCCCAACAGACTCCACGCCGCACCTTTGCCCGCCCTCCGCGAGATGGCGGTCTAAGCTGGTGCTCCCGTCTAAGGCCTGCAGAACTACTTCCGCCTGTGTTGGCCGCGCCTATACCGCCGCCGGCCAAGCCGCATCTGCTCTGCATTCCATGGCCGTCTTACAGACAGAGGCTGTTTCAGATCTGACTAGCCGACTTGGGAGAAGCTGAACGCACTACGCGCCGCTGTCTCTGTCCGGTCTCTTCGGTTCCGCGGTGAGTGGCATTGTTGACCGTTTCTCGAAGCCCAAGCCATGAATCTCTTTCTGCCTCGTCGCGCTAGCTCCTCTGCAGGCCGCCCACGTGACCAGCCTCCTGCACGAGCCTCTTCACAGCGCCCAGCTCAACAAGCCAGACTTCTCAGTGTCGACAGGGCGGCCGCCCTCGATCGCGCTCAGACAGCCGCCCCCTGCGGGCCTCGGCCTAAGATTGTACTGAAACCTGAGCAACCGAAGTCCTCCTAGCGTTGTTGAGAAAACGACGGCTCAGTCCCGCCACGGCCGGACCACCGTCAAAGCTTCGCCCCTGTCAGTCCCCTTCTCTCAGGCTACTGCAGTGGTGGATTCAGCAGCCAACAAGCCGGTGATACTACCCGTTTGCCTGCACTCAAACGCCGTTTTCACGGCGACCCAAAGAAATCTTGTAAAGAGTAAACATGCCTTATGTGTAGAAAATGTGCCCACATTCCAGTGCTCACCCCTACACACAAGCATTACACATCCCGTGTCCCTATCAGAGCACACTCACATAAGCGGTTACGACCCGCTCGAGTGTTAGAGTTAATAAACGCCCACGAGCCCGTCGCGCTGCCCCTCCTCTGCCCGCTCTGTCACACGGCCAGCTGTATGTAAGTCCCGTACGCCCCCTGTCAGTCCCCTTCTCTCAGGCTACTGCAGTGGTGGATTCAGCAGCCAACAAGCCGGTGATATTACCCGCTTGCCTGCACTCAAACGCCGTTTCCACGCCGGCCCAAAATAGAGCCTTATGTGTAGAAAATGTGCCCACGATTCAGTGAACAGTTTGGGCCTTGCAGTCAATTGGACCAAGAGCTCACTACAGCCCAGTCAGGCAATTTCCTTCCTTGGAATAGAACTAGACTCAGTGGCAATGACGGCTCGCTTATCTACACAGCGCGCGCGCAGTGTGCAGCGACTAGCCGCGTCGTTTCAGATGAACAGCCTCACACATCTGAAGAAATTTCAGAGAGTGCTAGGCTACATGGCCTCAGCCGCAGCAGTACTTCAGCTGGGTTTACTGCACATGCGCCCGCTTCAGCATTGGCTAAACACCCGCGCGTCTCGCCGGGCTTGGGCCACAGGCCGCCAGCCCATCAAGGTGACTCAGACCTGTATTTCAGCTCTGCAGCCCTGGACAGTGGCCGAATGGTATCAGCGGGGAGTGACAATGGGAGCTGTATCTCGCTGAAAAGTCATCTCGACAGACGCGTCCAACACGGGTTGGGGCGCGGTCTGCGAGGGCTCTCCGGTTTTCGGCCTATGGTCAGTTCAGGAAAAGCTCCTTCACATAAATTGTCTGGAAATGATAGCGGTCGAGTACGCGCTCGTACGCTTTCTCCCGGTCATTCAGGGTCACCACGTCCTGGTCCGTTCGGACAACAGATCTGTGGTATCCTACCTAAACCGTCAGGGCGGTGTCAGATCCAGGAACCTCTTCCATCTGACGAAACGCATACTGAGTTGGTCCCAGTGTCACCTGCGCTCGCTGAGGGCGACGCACGTGCCAGGCCACCTGAACGACGGCCCGGACAGACTGTCCAGAGACAATATTCCCCCAGGGGAATGGTCCCTGCACGCTCAAACAGTCCAGACGTTATGGCACCTATTCGGCAGAGCGGAGATAGACCTCTTTGCGTCCAAAGAGAACTCTCACTGCCCAATATTTTTCTCGAAAGCGAGGACGCGCTGGCCCAGGACTGGCCCAGACGCCCGCTTTACGCCTTCCCTCCCGTCTCGCTATTGCCACAGGTAATGCAGAGGATCAGGGAAACGCGTCACTCGGTGCTCCTCATAGCCCCGCGTTGGGAGAATCAGACATGGTTCCCGGAGCTTACGCAGCTGTCACTGACAGCGCCGTGGCCCATCCCAGTGAGAGCAGATTTCCTCTCTCAAGCTCGCGGTACAATTTGGCATCCCCACCCAGAGCGCTGGGCGCTGCATGCGTGGGTGATCAACGACTACCCGTCGCTCTGCCAGAAGGAGTAATAAACACCATCATACACGCTAGAGCCCCTTCCACGAGAAGACTCTATGCGTCAAAATGGTCTGTGTGTTCTCAAAATGGTGCACCGACCGAGACCTGGACCCGCGGACATGTGGGGTGTCGTCGCTGCTCGTATTTCTACAAGAGCTGCTGGATAAGGGCAGATCCCCATCCACGCTCAAAGTGTATGTGGCGGCCGTTGTGGCGTTCGCTGAACCCCTGCACGGCCAGTCATGGGGTAAAACGAGCTGGTCATCCGCTTCCTCAGGGGAGCTAGAAGGATGAACCCCCGCGCCCCCATCGGTTCCTATCTGGGATCTTTCTATAGTTCTCGAAACTATGAAAGCCCCCCCTTTCGAACCACTTCAATCCGTGGATTTGAAATACCTTTCACTCAAAACCGTTTTTCTGACTGCCCTGTCATCAGTCAAACGTGTGGGAGACCTTCACGCGCTGTCTGTCAGCGCTGCGTGTCTTGAGTTTGGACCAAGTGACTCCAAGGTCATTGTAAAGCCTAGACACGGCTATGTTCCCAAGGTGATCGGTACTCCTTTCAGAGCACAGGTCATTTCCCTATCGGCGCTGCCAGCACCCATTAGCGAACGCGACGCCAATCTCCTTTGCCCGGTCAGAGCACTGAGATTGTATACTGCGCACTCCGCCGCTTTCAGACGCTCTGAGCAGCTTTTCGTTTCGTTCGGAGGGCGCACCAAAGGTCTCGCCGCCTTGAAACAGACACTATCTAGATGGATAGTGGACGCTATTGCTGCTACATACGCGTCAAAAGACCTGCCATGCCCGTTGGGCATTAGGGCTCACTCCACTAGAGGCATGGCATCCTCGTGGGCATGGTCCAGCGGGATTTCCATTCACGACATATGTGTGGCAGCGGGATGGACTTCCCCTCCACCTTTGTCAGATTTTACAATATGGAAGTGCCCGCTCTGCAGGCAAAACTACTAGCGGTTTAATACGCTACAGCTCCCTGGTGAGCTGCACTGATGGGACACATTCCACACAGACCGGCACCGCCGCTCTGTCGTTCCCTTCCCACTATGTGCTTATGTATTACACAATCAATGACCCGCATTCTTGCCGGCCAAATATTATTTCCCCACTCATAAGGGCTCCCACGGGTCCCCCTTAATTCCCTGGGGCTCATACAGTGGATGCTTGGCGCGCACGGCGTTGACAATGGGTTCCCGTAGCGTAAGCTAGCTTACGCAATACGAGAGAACCTCTCGTAAGAGAACGTATCGGTTACCTAACGTAACCTCGGTTCTCTCTAGATGAGGGAACGAGTATTGCGTAGCCGGCCGTGCTCACGCCCACGGCGACTTTTCGCTTCAGTCAATGAAAACCAGGGTTCCAGCCTACGAACTACGCTTATATGCACTCTAGTCACGCCCATTTTGGCGGGCTTTGTTGCAGTGAGCGCGCGGACGCCTCTCATTGGATGCGAGTTCGCCCAAGCTCGTCTATAGGCTGCAGCAGTTGCCGCAGAGCAACCTATGAGCTCGCTAGATAGCCCGCTCAAGGTCTGCTGCTGCCGCACTGCGTTGACAATGGATACAGAAATTAAGGATAATTTTTTTGGCTTCAATATCTCAGAAAAGATGAATCTTTCCCGTAGCGTAAGCTAGCTTACGCAATACTCGTTCCCTCATCTAGAGAGAACCGAGGTTACGTTAGGTAACCGATACGTTTTACACTTAATGCAGGATAACTAGGTGGTAAAATCAAAATATTTGAACAAAACATGAAAAAATTACCTCAAGTGAGCATAAGCTAGTTAGCTTGCTAGCACAGTCAGCTGATGGAAGGTGGTTAGGTGACACAAGGATAAAACAGTGGCTTTTAATGCATTTATTGAATATATTTCACTACATAAATATACTAATTTATAAGTTTAATATTTATTTAGGTTTTTCTGTTTGTTTTGATTATAGTGGTGAACAAATACATCAATTATCAACCCCATGTAGGCCTATTATAGAAATTTGAACTTCATATATATTTTTTTCTCTCCTTATAGATGCGGACATATAAGAGACAAAGTAACCGTGGTGCTTAAACAGAGCAAGCTCTACAAAATACCCTCAGAGCTATTGAAGAGGGAACTGCTTTGAAGGCTGCAGCCCATCAATTTGGAGTCCCCCAAAGACCTTGATTTATTAATTACAACATATTTGTTTGTATGTCTTAGTTATATGTTATATGTAATATCAAATGTAAAAAATATTCCTGAAATAAACATTAATATATATAGATGTTGATACATTACTTGCCTTTTACTTTTAGAGATTAAAAACAATAGTCTTGCTGCTGATCTATGAAGCAAACTGGCTGTTATGAAAGGGGGCATTTTACCCCACCTTGGGGGGCGTTTTACCCCACCGCTGGGGCAAAACGCCCCTTTTGAACAAAAATATTTTCAGTCAAAATACTAATTAATCATGAAGGCTGAGCAATTTTATTATTTAGTAAATAACTCCTGCCACAGTCACTCAAATCTGGGATTGCAATTCTAGTCACATTTATTTTTTGTTTCACAGTAATGTCACCTTTTCCTTAAGGGGGGCGTTTTCCCCCACTCTACCCTAATCAACTCAAAATGCAGTGCTTTGTTATAGTAGAAAAACAAGTTTTCAAATGGCCTGCCTCACTAAACTAATCCTACTTCTAATTTTTTTTATTTCCAATCGTTTTTAACAGACCTCCCTATTCATCCTTTTTATTCTTTTTGAATTATTTGCTGAAAAAGTTGCAGATTGTGTTATCCAAGTTTCATCAGTCCCGTCTTTCCTGCATTGGTGTATGAGTGTGAATGTGTGTGTGAATGGGTGAATGGAACAGTATAAAGCGCTTTGGTAACCTCTAAGGTTAAAAAAAGGCACTATATAAGGCTCATTTGCTATGCTCCCGTATTTCACACCCATCTCCTGTTTTGTTATTTCTCCCGAGAAACTCCCGTAATTTGTATGGCCCAAACCTAATTATATGAATAATCACATCACTATATTATTCCAAGGTTGTCCAGTTGCCAGATCTTGTATGAAACGCATCCTACTCAGCACATTCAATCAAAACGGCACAATTTGTATGTATTTAGCCTGCCTCTGTCATCCCACTTTTAACGGTTAAACACTAAAGTCTCTTGGTATATTTCGGTCATGTACGACTGACATGAATGACTCACTCATAGCACACAAGATGCTCATTTGTCGCCACCTAGTGACATTTCCAGAAGGGGTCACTGAACTAATCAGTTAATAAAATTCAACAAATTTGTGAAACAGAAGCAAGCCTCACCAAAATACTGCTAATTCTGCACAATTGTAAAGAATTAGCCCCCTGTGACCTCACACAGAGTAGCCTACCTAAGAGAATTGTTTAGTCGTAAAAAGTGTGCTGTGGCAGAAAAATGGTTGGGAAACACTGATCTAAGTCACTTAATGTTTGGGGGACACTACAGAGTCTGCTTTTCTTTTAGATAATTTCTTTTGGTTCCAATGATTTATTTATTTAACTTTATAAATGACTTAAAACAATATTGTAGAGTTTGGTATAAATATAAAATGATTTTACAGCCTGTAATATCATTAAGTATCCACCTTTGTTTTTAATTCTGGCACCCGTTTAATTTTTCCTTTTTGCTATTTTATGGTTTGCACAATTAAAACTATGTAAACATATGTACATTTATTTGAATAAACATTTCTCTGTATTGTTCTTGGATGTTCCAATTAAAAAGACATGTTCGTTAATTTAACTACATTTCCCATCATCCTATCTACCTCTGCTTCCTTCCTGTTGAAACCGGATATTTTGGGTACAATCGGAAACATGAAGCGGTAAGTGACAAAGACCCCTTTTATGCTTTTCTGTTGTTTGATTCGTTCGTTTTCTTTGTAAATCGCCTCTGTTGTGATTTTTTGAAAGTAATAACAAAGCTTACTTACAGGTCGTGAGTTTGCTGTCGGGTCAAATATAGTCGGCACTCTCCCCTCCTTCAATAAGAGTTTACTTGCAAAGCCTGCGTTAAATTGTGGCAGATTCACAAAACAGTCCGTTGTGAAATGTGCCGAACAAACTGTTAATGTCGGACAGTAACGATCAGGGACCTCGGTGTAGAGAAACTTCAGCCACTCGTTTCTCATGTTGGGATCCTTTGGAAGTTTGTGCAGAGACGCAGGTTCAATCCTACAGCCAGGAATGGCACAGCGCTTGATGGTTTTCCCCCACATCTAAAATAATAGTGTTTTCTTCTTCTGGTGTTTAGCTATATTGTATTTCTTCCATATAGTTTCACTGTGACTGGGCGAGCCATAGACGTGGGCGATCTTATTTTAATGAGCTCATGGCTGTGACGTCAATACCACGACCAGTTTCTGTTGCTTTATTTTCTATAAATGGCTGGGGAGAGATTTTTTTGCATTATGAACGTTAGGGTTTGTCTAAGTCTACCTGATATGTTTTAAAAAAGCAAGGGAAATCTTGTTTTTCATGCTATTGCTCCCAGAAAATATCACCAGTAATTTTATTGGCAACCCTTTAAAGAGAGTTCGCCCAAAAATGAAAATGTTCTACTAATTTACTCACCCTCAGGTAATCTTAGATATCTTTGACTTACTTTCTTCTTCAGAACACAAATGAAGATTTTTAGAAGAAAATCTCTGCTCTTAATGTCCACACAATGCAAGTGAATGGTGACCAGAACTCTGAATCTTCAAAAAGCACATAATGGCAGCATAAAAGTAATCCATAAAACTCCAGTGGTTTAATCATTGTCTTATGAGGTGATATGATAGGTGTAGTTGTGAAACAAATCAATATTTAAATTCTTTTTTTTACTATAAATCTCCACCTTTGGCCAGTCCCGACCACTCAGTGGCAGTATGCAGGAAGAATGCCAACTGCCAAAAAGAAAAGGAGAAAAATTAGAAAGTAAAATTGGAGATGTATAGTAAAAATCATATCATATAGATTCTGAAAACATGGATTAAACCAATGGAGTTGTATGGATTACTTTTATGATTCCTTTATGCACTTAAGGAGTTTCAAAGTTCTGCCCACCATTAATTTGCATTGTATGGACCTACAGAGCTGAAAAATGCTTCTACAAATCTTCGTTTGTGTTCTGCAGAAGAAAGTAAGTCATACACATCTGAAATGTCTTGAGGGTGAGTATATGATGAGAGAATTTAAATTTTTTGGGGGAAATACCCCTTTAAGAATTTAATTCTTGAAATTCCTACGAATGGAATATAAAAACACTCAGAATCAGAATGTATGTTGAATGCAAGCTTAAGTTATGCTCTGTATTTGTTGGTGTTTATTATTACATATGGTGTTATATAATAGTGTATTTACATTTATTTAAATTTAATATTACTACCACACCACTCTACAGTGTCCTGTTAGTGCTTGTTGAATTAATCTCTCGTGTGTTTATTTCAGATTTTTTATTTTTTTAATAAATTCTGAAACTACAATCACATTAAGGAATCACTACATTAAGTATTTATAAAAATAAAAATAATATATATATATATATATATATATATATATATATATATATATATATATATAATATAAATAATTAGAATTACAAGACATCCATACACATTGTGGGATTAAGTTAACATTTTGGTGATGACGTATGACATTGCCATTCTTGATAGGCTTTATAAGATTCACCTTACACAATTGATGGAAATGTTTATTGCACTTTTCAGGGTCACTCGTACCTGCGACGATGCACCCATTCCTGAAGAACAGGAGACAGAGGGCCAGAGACAACTACACAATCTACTATTACAGCAACTAGACACAGATGTAGACATTGAGCGGTTAGTTTCTGTTGTCTAAGCATGGCTTTATACATAATTATTATTTTTATTTTGCCCATAGATTTTTACAGGGAATATGTAACAGTAGCAGCAGTGACCTGTGTTGGTTATTTTATAGATTCCATTTTAAAAGTCTCATGGCATTGTACTGCATGTAGATCAAGAAATGTTGCCCTCTTAATGATTATTGAGTGTGACATGGCTGGTTAAAAGATCTGGGTTTGTAAATGAAAGGTTGTAGGCTAAAACGCCAGATTGGGCTCCTCGTAAACTACAGCCTTTGTGCTTTTGAACCAGGCAATTAACACCAAGTTTATCTAATATGACTGCATCTGCAGGAAATGTTACATTGGATTAAATTTGTGTATATATATATATATATATATGCAAAATTAATTATTGCTGTGGAAGTTGTTTGAAAGGGTTTCTTTCTTATAGGTGTGTTGCTAAGAAGAAATGCTTTGCTCCAGCAGCAGTGTACAAGCCATTTGGGGAGCTGGCAGCTGGTGTGAGGAGTCTGTCCCAGTTCCAGGTCTTACAGGATGGAGACCAGGAACTGGCCACTCTGAGAGAATTGGGCCTCACAGATTCTGAAATAGAGCTGTGGAGATGCAGGGACCTACCAGAGCCTTCATGGAAGGTCAGAATTACATGAATGTTGGGTTAGGGATAATGTACAGTCAGCCGGTCATTATTTCAAAAATAAACCTCACAGGGGGGATCAGGACTTGTATCAGCCCAAAAGTAAATCAACATTAAATATTGATTTGAATTTAGATTATTTTATTAACATGAGCAGAGATACTGTATGTAGAAAGCATAAGTTCTGTAGAGATTCAGTGTTGCCAAGGACAACAGTCATTATTAAGAAATGTTTCATTGCTGAATGACACAATTGACCTATTAGAATCAAGTATTTCATAGAGTCATATAATAATATGCTTTTGCAGAATATGTTGTTAGGCGATTGATTTTAACTGAGAGCAAACCGTGGTACTTGGTGTTAGTTCACCCAAAAATGAAAATTCTCTCATCATTTACTCACCCTTATGCCATCCCAGATGTGTATGACTTTCTTTCATCTGCTGAACACAAATTAAGATTTTAGAAGAATATTTCAGCTCTGTAGGTACATACAATGCAAGTGAATGGGTGCCAAAATCCAAAAGTACTCCAGAGACAGATGAGACTGGTGATTAAATCAATGTCTTCTGAATCGATATGATAGGTGTGGATGAGAAACAGATTAATATTTAAGTCCTTTTTCCTTCACTTTCACTTTCTCCTTCCTCTGTTTTTGGTGATTTGTGTTTATTTTGCATATTGCCCCCTACTGGGCAAGGAGAATTTATGACAAAAAAAGACATAAATATTGATCTGTTTCTCACCCACATTTTTCATATCTCTTCTGAAGATATAAATTTAAACACTTTGGATTTGAAACGTTTGGATTACTTTTATGCTCCCTTTATGTGGAATTCTGGCACCCATTCACTTGCATTGTATGGACCTACAGAGCTCAAATATTCTACTTAAAATCTTATTTTGTGTTCATCAGATGAATGAAAGTAATACACATCTGGGATGGCATGAGGGTGAGTAAATGATGAGAGAATTTTCATTTTTGGGTGAACTAACACCAAGTAATTTTTGGTTGAACTATTCCTTTAACATGCTGTTGATAAGAATTGGAAATGGAGGATATGTAGTGTCATTTGTAGGTCAACTCATGTAATGTGTCCATTTAACCATTTTCTTAGGATAGCGGGGTTTGTGTGGCACCCGATGCGAGGAATGAGCGTCTGCAAGCCATCCAGTTTAAACTTGCGGCACATGCGGAGCTGCTTTCCCGACCTCAGCGTTTCTCGAGCAGTCGGCCTCTCTCTCGCAGGGAGATGGAAATCGAGAAGGCTCTTTTTCATGGCAGTGACCGCAGCAGCTTCCTCACCGCCCTTTACCATCAAGGTTTAGAGTATATCTACATAATGTTGTTCAGTCATGATGTCAATTTGTAGGCAAACCCAGAAGGCTTTTTCACCATGGATTCCCTCAGGAATTTTCAGTGGGTTGTTTGTAAAGCTTTTTCGCTTCATAAGTAAAATAAGGTCTGAATTTAATACTACTTCAAGAGACTGTCATATGTATTACTTGTTTTACAACATAAATTACCAACATTTATCACATAAACAGGAATTTTGCAGCCGCTGTGTTTTTAGAAAAGTTAAGTTGCAAAAAGTTGCTACATAAAGCAATTATTTTCACATCCTTGTGGGAGTTTTGTCTTTATTTGGCATCTTTTTAACATTTTAAACTTTAAAAAAAAACATAGCAGCCTCAAATTTCAACACTGTGTAATTTATGTTGTAAAACAGAATGATGTAAATCAACAAACACAATTGTAAAAACCCACTGGAAATTCCCAAGGCACAAAAATGCTGATTCTCATCCAGGTTTTAAGACTACACACTATGGAAGCTGGAATTGAAAAAATTAAGATATATATATATATATATATATATATATATATATATATTATTCTGTAATTCTAACTTTTTCTAACAATTGTGACATACTTTCTTGTAATTGTGAGTTTACATGAAGTCATGTTTGCGAGTTGAGATAGAAAAGTCGCAATTGCGAGATATTAAGTTGGGATTCTGAGATACAGTCGCAATTGCGAGATATAAAGTTGGGATTCTGAGATACAGTCGCAATTACGAGATATAAAGTTGGGATTCTGAGATATAGTCGCAATTGCGAGATATAAAGTTGGGATTCTGAGATATAGTCGCAATTCCAAGTTGAGAAATAAAGTTGCAGTTGCGTGAAATAAAAATTCCAGATATGAAGTCGCTGTTCTGAGATATAAAGGCACAATTGCATGTTGAGTTATGTTAAATTAAATTGCAAATGCTAGATATATACTTGTGATTCCAAGAAGTAAAGTCACAATTGTGAGTTGAGATATAAAGTCACAATTGCAAGAAATAAAATCGCAAATGTGCTATATAAAGTTGTGAGAAGTAAAATTGCAATTGAGTGATATAAGTCACTACTGCAAGTTGAGATATAAGGTTGCAATTGTGAGAAGAAAAAAAATGGAAATGCAAGACATAAAGTAGCAGTTCTGAGATATTAATTATCAATTGCGAGAAATAGTCACAATCGTGAGATATGAAGTCAGAATTACCTTTTTCTATGTTTTTCTGCAAGGCACCATAACAAACTGATTAGTTCTATACTCAATTAATGTTCCTGTTGCCACTTTTGTCCGTTAAAACCTTTTTTTCTATCCTCAGGTGATGAGTCACAGGTCAGCAAGCAGGGGGCAACACCTGCAAATGCAATGGACACTTTCTGTAGAGATTTTCTGAAGGATCAAAACCAAAACTTGAATATCTCAGAGAGTTTTCTGCAACCACAACCAAAATCTTGCATTAAAGAAACAATTGTCACCAATGTCCATCCTAAATCATCATGCTCTGATACTGACCAAAGTGACGGAGTCGGCGTCTCCAGTCAATGTAAAGAGGAACACAAGTGCTTGGAATCAGGCCATATGTCGGACACTATCAACCCTCCACAGTCCCAAGAGAAAAGTGTTGTGCCAAGGAAAATGACAGTCAGCCAATCCATTCGTACACTGAATTCTTCTTTAGTGCAAGGTCATGATGGGCCAGTTACAGTCAGCGGAAAGATAAAGGATATTTCAGATGAAGAGATCAAGAATAATCGGGACACAGAAGAGGCTATACGGAATATTCCACGTTTTAAGAACTACCAGAGAGGGAACCCAAGCAACGTAAGCACTGCTGATAGTAACTGCTTATTGATTAACTGCTTTTGAAATGTTTCTGAAAGAGAAATATCTTTACCCTGCAAAAAAAGTGGAGTAACAGTTTTAGCAGCCCTTGAAGTCAAGGATACATCAGGTCATATTTCATTTTGTTTTTATCAGACTCCATAAGATCTCTTTACATGCTCAATTTTCATTCCTTTGTTGTCATACTTTGTATTGAAACAGGAAGTTGGGGTGGGACATATCGAAGGACTGTTGAAAACTTTAAAGAACTTCTCTCTCTTTTATTTGTGTAGGTGCTCTGTGTAAAGAACGTGAGTCCACGGGCTTCATTGGCTCAGCTGGTTTCTCTCTTCACTAGGTTTCAGAAAGATGACACACAACCCATTCTGTACCGACTACTGACGGGTCGACTCAAAGGACAAGCTTTTATTACATTCTTTGGTAAGAAAAAGACTGTAAACAAATATTGACATACAGTATCTCACAAAAGTGAGTACACCCCTCACATTTTTGTAAATATTTGATTATATCTTTTCATGTGACAACACTGAAGAAATGACACTTTGCTACAATGTAAAGTAGTGAGTGTACAGCTTGTGTAACAGTGTCAATTTGCTGTCCCCTCAAAATAACTCAATACACAGCCATTAATGTCTAAACCGCTGGCAACAAAAGTGAATACACCCCTAAGTGAAAATGTCCAAATTGGGCCCAATTAGCCATTTTCCCTCCCCGGTGTCATTTGACTCGTTAGTGTTACAAGGTCTCAGGTGTGAATGGGGAGCAGGTGTGTTAAATTTGGTGTCATTGCTCTCACACTCCCTCAAACTGGTCACTGGAAGTTCAACATGGCACCTCATGGCAAAGAACTCTCTGAGGATCTGAAAAAAAGAATTGTTGCTCTACATAAAGATGGCTTAGGCTGTAAGAAGATTGCCAAGACCCTGACACTGAGCTACAGCACAGTGGCCAAAACTATACAGCGGTTTAACAGAGGTTTTTTAACATATCCAGAGGTTGTCTTTGGGAAATAGATGTATGAGTGTTGCCAACATTGCTGCATAAGTTGAAGGAGTGGGGGGTAAGCCAGTCAGTGAGACCATACGCCGCACACTGCATCAAATTGGTCTGCATGGCTGTCGTCCCAGAAGGAAGCCTCTTCTAAAGATGATGCACAAGTAAGCCCGCAAACAGTTTGCTGAAGACTAAGGACATGGATTACTGGAATCATGTCCTGTGGTCTGATGAGACCAAGATAAACCAGGTGAGGAGTACAAAGACAAGTGTGTCTTGCCTACAGTCAAGCATGGTGTGGGACTGTCATGGTCTGGGGCTGCATGAGTGCTGCCGGCACAGGGGAGCTACAGTTCATTGAGGGAACCATGAATGCCAACATGTACTGTGACATACTGAAGCAGAGCATGATCCCCTCCCTTCGGAGACTGGGCTGCAGGGCAGTATTCCAACACGATAACGACCCCAAACACACCTCCAAGACGACCACTGCCTTGCTAAAGGAGCTGAGGGTGAAGGTGATGGACTGGCCAAGCATGTCTCCAGACCTAAACCCTATTGAGCATTTGTGGGGCATCCTCAAATGGAAAATGGAGGAGCACAAGGTCTCTAACATCCACCAGCTCCGTGATGTCATCATGGAGGAGTGGAAGAGGACTCCAGTGGCAACCTGTGAAGCTCTGGTGAACTCCATGCCCAAGAGGGTTAAAGCAATGCTGGAAAATAATGGTGGCCACACAAAATATTTACACTTTGTGCCCAATTTGGACATTTTCACTTAGGGGTTTACTCACTTTTGTTGCCAGAGGTTTAGACATTAATGGCTGTGTATTGAGTTATTTTGAGGGGACAGCAAATTTACGCTGTTATACAAGATATACACTCACTAATTTACATTGTAGCAAAGTGTAATTTCTTCAGAGTTGTCACATGAAAAGGTATAATCAAATATTTACAAAAATGTGAGGGGTGTACTCACTTTTGTGAGATACTGTAACTGTAATATAATTTAAAATGGCCAGTTCTAAATGACCTATTAGACATTTACTCTGTATGCTTAAACTCGGTCTACTAAACATACTCTTTAACATTCATTTGCAGAACTTGAAATAACACATCTGGATATGTGTACACAGTATTTTAGGTAATATGAGGATTAACTGTCTTTTGTGTTTCACAGATGTAGAAAGTGCCCAAACAGCTCTGGACCTGTTAAATGGATACAGGCTGCTTGAAAAGCCTCTAATCATTGAATTTGGCAGAGAGAGAAATGAAGACAACAATGCAAAGACTGACCGATCCTCTGTAGATCCCAACACCACTTCAACCCAACAGGATGGACAATCCTACAATGAAAAACCTGCCTAAATAAATTAACTTTTATTTGTTGACTTTTGTAAATGCTGTATATGCTGTTTATTAAACAAAAACAATCAGTTTTCTTTTTTGTCTTTGTAAATGGTGTACATTCTATTTATATGTAAATATAAAATTCACATTGTGAATCTCTGTTCTGTTCAACTGTTTATATCTGTACTAAGATGCATTTGTTACTCTTCTGTTGACCAGCAGGTGTCGCCCATTTCCCATTTTTTTTTTATACCAGCTCTCTGAGAACAGCATTCAAAATTTACAGGTAGGTATAGCTGCAGATCTCCAAATGGGGGTGGAATCTCCTAAAGGGGGCGGGATATCTCTAGAAGGGGCTGGGTCAGCTTCAAAAAGGGTTGACAAGTCCACACATGGTAAGGCCCTGTTTGTCTTTGCTAGCAGTTTGGAGCTTGGCCTAGCTATATCCTTGAAATTTAAAGCAAAACCCAAATTTGTTTTGCAAGTAAATAAAACAGTTTGCCTACAACTTTATTAAGAACTGCAACGTTACATGTGGAGTGGTGGTGGCGTAGTGGGCTAAAGCACATAACCAGTAATCAGAAGGTCACTGGTTCGATCCCCACAGCCACCACCATTGTGTGCTTGAGCAGGGCACTTATCAGGGGGATTTTCCCTGTAATAAGTGCACTATAAGTCGCTTTGGATAAAAGTGTCTGCCAAATGCATAAATGTAAATGTACATGGCTTAAATTGAATTATAAGAACAATCAAGCCTATCTCGCTTTGAAATCGAAGACACACAAAAGTACAAATAAAGCAGACGTTGCACACTTTCATATTGTCACAAAATATGCAAACGTTCAAAACAGCTAAATTCAATTTTCAAAGCCCAAAATAACTTTTTTTTTTTTTATTAAAAAATTATGTGGGGGGAAAACAGTTCCATGGCAGGTAAGAAATGTTTACATGTTCATAAATTATTTCTGGAAAAACATCAAATAACTTTATTCATTCAGCTTGATGTCAGACATAGGCTAAACAGTAGTATTTTGCAGGAACTGAACATTAACCTGTTGCTTTAGTGAGATTTTGAAACCAGCTAAAAATATTTTGCTATTTAAGAGGAGATTCCAGGATTAGCCTATATTTGAGAGATGGGGCACTAGATTTGTGGCTGCTTCTCTACTAAGGTTGTGTTTGCAGTCAATGAACTTGACAAGTACAGGTCTCAACAACAGAACCAATTACATTTCAATATGGTGTTTACAACAGTATCTTTCCCACCTAGTTACACATTAAAATCAAGGTAAAATCAATGCAGCAGAGTTTCAGTTGGAGTGGTTGAAGAGTACTGTTAATCATTTGTTTAAATGCTAACATCAGAGTTAAACCTCTATTTAGGCTTTCACATATATAGACTTGAACAGAGATTTACATTTGGAACACATGGTTCCCATTTGGATAGCTCATAAAAGCTGACTATTAGGACAATGTTTGGTTTCTCACTGAAACAAATGACCCATACAAAAGGCGGTGTGCATGTCTTTCATTAAAAGAGCATCAAATTGTTCATTTCAGTCATCAGATTTTAAAAATGTGTTTATATCTCTTTCTTTGCACATTTCTCCTTTTCAAAACATTGAATATTTTCTCTCACATTCTCTCTAAACATTTCTCTAAAATACACATAATATACATAAAATATCTTATCACCATGTGAGGTTCGGACGTGTGAACGGCCAGCTCTATGCACTTTGCTAATTGTAATACTTTTTGTGTCATAAACTGGTGAGTTTTGATATACCCTGTTCCATAACTGTACTATGAAGACAATATGTCAAAGAATTCAAAATCCTCGGGCTCTGGAGACATTAGAAGACACTTATGTGCTCAAGCTGAAGCCCCTGAACAGCAGGCTGAAAGCCTGGTTCTCAATTTGGCCAGTGAGATGAAAGAGATTCAGCATCAACTGTTGAGCATGTTGGCAATGCTGACGAAGGTTGTTGCTGACTTGGAGGATCTTGCTTTAAGATATACGCAAGAAACTCTTACATCAACGGAAGGTCGCTTTTGCACTAATGTTCCCTGCCAAACTGAGAATAGATACTGAGGATGGCCGCAAAATATTTACATGCCCACAGCAAGCGATGTCCTTTATTAAGTCAATGGAATGAGTAAGTCATTGTGTGATGCTCTCGACTTGACTGTCTGAGGAAACTGATCGCCTTTTTTGTTTCTTTTTGTGTTGGTTCCACTTAGCGGCTGGAGATTGTTTTGTGGAATAACACTCCTTCGGGACAGTTTTTGGATGAATCTGCACTTTCTTTGTGCTTATGCCTCCTATTGGATGGAGTTTGTTTTGTGGAATATTTCTTGCAAATCATTAGAGTGATTAGGGCATTTGTTACACTCATATATCAGCCGAATATGCTGGCTCACTGAACATTTGTTTGACTGCCCGAGGAAACTGTATGTTTTAGTTTTTTTTGGTGTGTGTGTGCTGGTTCCACTAGAGGCTGGAGTTTGTCCTTCATTTCACATGTTTTTGATTGCTCAGTTAGAAACATCTTGAGTTTAGAGGTGTTGCCACATTCTGAGAAAAATAAATCATATAGCTGACTCTTTAATGTATCCCTTTTGCAAAACCCTGAATTCCAACAAATGTTAAAGGCCGAAATCAGTGTTTATCTGGAGACCAACTGTGTCCAGTATCCTCTGTGAGCGTGGCTTTGGAGGCACTTAAGGCGGTTCTTAGGGGTCGGATCATACAGTATACCTCATTCATCAAATAATCCAAAGCAGGAGAACTTGTGGAGTTGGAAGGGAATATTAAAATTGCTGAGGCAACGCTGATGACTTATTACTCTTCATTACCGATTCAATTGTATCTATCCCTGAGACAATATGTCCATTAGATGATTTGGGGAATTGTTCCAGGTATAAACTAAACTTAAAGCAGAGTGAATGTTTACCCATAAATCAATTAGGCCAAAAACTAAAACAGAATGACATACCTTTCCACATGGAGTGTTCTAAATTCAAGTACCTTGTTGTTAATGTTACCCTTTCTTATTCTGCCTTAAAGGCATCAAATTTGACACCTTTAGGCCTAATCCCCACTAATACGTTTTCGTTTGAAAACGCATCTTTTTCTCTCCGTTTTGGCCTCACTGTGACAGCGTTTTTGTCTGCAAAAACTGAGCTTTTTGAAAACGCACTCCAAAGTGGATAAATTTGAAAATGCGTTTTTGCGTTGTAGTGTGGACTGTGAAAACGGATGCTGTGGAAAACGATGACACATTTTTAGTCGTGTGATCTATCCAACTAAAACATTCAAGATGGCGGCCTGTGTTATAGCAGCGCTGTTGTGCCTGATACTCACTTTGATAGCATTGTTAAAAAATAAATGTCACTTTGTACAACCTTCACATTGCATTCATTCAAAGGAGAAGGAAAGTTTACTCGGAATTGGCGACGGAACATGAGGACAATTGCGTTTCAGACCGTACATACAATCAGGATTTTCCTTAGCCATATGTTTGTACTTTGTCCCAAATTGCAAAACTTTTCGAATTCTTTCTTTACAATAGTTTCTGATGTCCTAGGGGTCAAGTTAGTAGTTTGCCCTTTGATTGCAGTCTTTGGTGTTTCATCTTGGTCTCAGCCTTTAAGGCGTAGACAGGCTGACGTTGTGGCTTTTACATCTCTTCTTGCTAGGTACAGAATACTGTTATCTTGGACCTCATCACAACCCCCTTCTATTTCAGTTTGGCTCAAATATTTGGCCTCTTTTTAAAACTTGAAACAATTAAGTATAATATTATATATATATATAGGGTAGGGTAGGGTAGGGTAAGAGTTACCATCCAATTTCCCTGATCCAGCAAGACGTTAAAATATTGTCAAAAATTCTGGCTAACCGAGTAAGTTATGACATCTCTTATACATACAGATCAGGTGGGGTTTATTAGGGGCCATAGCTCTTCTGATAACATAAGGCGTTTCATCAATATCATGTGGTCAGTGGCGAATGATCAAACTCCAGTCACTGCATCTCACTTGATACCGAAAAGGCATTTGGTATGGTCGAATGGGATTGTCTTTTTAAGATTTTGGAAATATACAGGTTCGGGAATACTTTTATTAGATGGATTAAGGTACTTTATAGAACAAATGGATTCATTTCAGATTATTTTATTCTGAATAGACGCACCTGTCAGGGTTGTCCTCTTTCCGCATTATTCTTCTTTCTTGCCCTGGAACCATTAGCAGCCATGATAAGAAAGGAAGATTGCCAGGGGTGCCGGTGGGAGGTGTGGCGCATAAGCTTTTGCTTTAAGCTGATGATATTTCATTATGCGTCTCCGACCCTACTAGATCTATGCCTTGCCTCCATAGAATTATTAATTCCTTTTCTAAGTTCTCAGGATACAGTGTTAATTGGTCTAAATCTGAAGCTTTGGCTCTGACAGCGTACTGCCCTGTAACAGCTTTTCAGCCAGGTGCCTTCCAGTGGCCCAAACAGGGCATTAAGGATTTGGGCATTTTATTCTCAGTAAATTTGTCTGATTTAGTTGATTTTGACCCCTTAACAAAAAGGTGTTCGAGCACTGTGGGCAGGTGGGCTCTATTACATTTATCGATGATTTTGAAGATTAATGTTATTAAAATGAACTGTATTCCAAAATGTAAGTACCTGCTACAGTCTCTTCATATAGATGTCCCCCTCTCTTATTTCAAGCAATTTGATAGCATAGCGAAGTCCTTCATTTGGAATGGTAAGCGTCCCAGATTACATTTCAATATATTACATAGGCCGGTAGTCAAAGGTATATATATATATATATATATATATATATATATATATATACATATACAGTGCATCTGGAAAGTATTCACAGCGCTTCACTTTTTCCACATTTTCTTATGTTTCAGCCTTATTCCAAAATTTATTAAATTCATTATTTTCCAATTTTTTTTTTTTTTTACAAACAATACCCCATAATGACAACGTAAAGAAGTTTGTTTGAAATCTTTGCAAATTTATTAAAAATAAAGATTTTAAAAAATCATCGAAAATCACATAGTTTTGCTTTTCTTTATTTACTGTACAAATCAATAAAAAAGGTTAATTACAAAAAAAGAAAATGAAAATGTTGTCATAATTTATTCATGTTCTAAACCTGTATGTCTTTCTTTCTTTCATAAAAGTTAAAAGGAGATACAGAATAGGCAGATTGATAGTCTCAGTCACCATTCACTTGCATTATATGTGAGAGCAGCAGCAACATTCCTCTAAATGTTTCCTCAAGTAAACGTCTAGAGAAAGTAAACTATCCCTTTAACATACTGTTATACATAACATTTGAATGTGCTTCTGAGCAGGGAACATTGCAGCACTGAGAATGTCTGTGGCATACCAATGCAGAGATGTTCTGCAGGGCTTTATGGTTGATATGAGAAAACTGCAGTATTAAAAGCATTTGGGACAAATAATAACAGCTTTCCAAGATCAATGCGTAATACACACAGGTGCTACAGACTGCTGAACATCCTCATCATCATTATTAATAAACTGAATATGATAATTTTGTGCTTAATTAGGTGTACATATTGATTTGGAAAGAGAAAATATCTGTTATTAACATCTTGAGCAATTATATGTAAAACAGTCATACAAAAACCTGTGAATCCAAAACATTTAATATGTTTGAGTGCACTTTTAGCTCACTGTTCTCAAGGACTGACCCAGTGTAGCTAAAGGGGTCATTGTGAAATATTAGCTCTGCTTGTTTGCAAAGAGGACAAAATATCTCTTTACAAGGGCACAGGCGTAGTTTCGTTGATACATATTGATTGTTTTCTCTCTAAAAAAGCATCTTGATATTTATTTCAGCACACAACAAAAAAAAGACCAGCATTTTATGAATTTTTCATCCATGTGATGAAATAATCCAAAGCACTTTTGTGTGCCTTGCTTTTCAGTTCAATTCGTAGTTTTCAGTTCTTTCTTTGGCAATGCATCCATTCTGCTTGTGCCTTGATCAAACAAACATCTTGCCTATTATAAGAGTCTTTACATGGTTCAAGGATTAATCACAATAGCCCTTTTAGGAGAAATGGTACAAACCAAAAGTATAACACAAATCCTTCAGACATAACCTGTGACGTCATACCCAGCAGCTGTATTCTGCCGAGTTGATTTGCTGGCATCATGGGCTGGTGCTAGCATGGCAGAATGGGTACTGGTGCTGGTTTGGCTGTTAAGCGTCTGACTCTTGTTGGCAACGTTGTGGTTTGCGGCAGACTGCAGAATGGGTGGATGGTAGGGCATTGAATGGGTCGCTCCACGTGACATCCCGATCCCAGTGCGGTCAGGGTATGGGTATTGTCGCCTGGTTCCCCTACCACCATCTAAGTCATCGCAACAGGATGCACTTAACAGCCCTCCACCTAACATGGACATGAGAGAAGAAGCCAGCCCCACATATAGGCAGTCTCCTATCTCAAACTTCAGACTGGGAGGCATGTTATTGGTGTAGAAGGTTTGGACCACCTCATGGGTCTTCCAAGACACCGGGATCAAAGACAAGAGCCCTGCCAGGAGAAAGAGGGAGCCACCTACCCCAGCCACCTTGCTCTTGACCGAGGAACCATCCATACATACAGTGCACTGCATGCCAATGGTGGACACGGCGAGCGCCATGACTGAAAAAATTAAGGAGATGACCATCATAGCTCTGGCTGCCTGTAGATCAGCCGTGAGCCCCAGAATGCCGTTGTAAGTCTCACACTGGAAGGCTCCAGTGCTCTGATAGACACATTCCATCCACAGACCTTTCATGTTGACTACTGCAGTCACAATATTAGCACCAATGTGCGCTGAGGTTGCCCAGTATGGCAAAAGAGTGGCTACCAGGGTCCCGAACATGCCAAAGATGCCCAAAAAGTATCCCATGAACTCCAACGCTGCTATTGCCATTTTGGCCACTGGATCAATGTGTAATCCAAAAGTCAAACAGACTGTAGCTAGATTACTGTAAAAGATAACAACTCACTTTAGTATATTAAAGGGATAGTTCATCTAAACTATCTGTCATTGTTTATTCATATTTATATTATTTCAAACCTGTATGACTTAATTTTTTCAGTTACACTCAAAAGGAAATGTTAGGCAGAAGTTTGCCCTTTCGATTCATTCCCTTTCCATTCACTTTTCACATAAAAGTCATATGGGTCTGGAACAACATAAGGTAGAATTAAAATTTTTTTGGTAAACAATCTCTTTTTAAACTCAAGCCTCAAATAAAACAGTTAAAACACTTAAAACATGTCAGGCAAGTTTACTTACACGTGCTAATGAGTGAGACATACTCCAGTATTTCTTAATGTGCTCATATGTGCTCCTCGTCTTAGCATGTGTGTTCCCACAGTCCGTCTTATATTTGTGATTCTACCATCTCTATATCTCTTTAGATATTAGTGTGTCCATGTACACACAGGTGACTCTGTAAAAGGTAAGTTAAAGATTTACTCATTACTCACCCCAAAACTGACCTTTTCTTTATCCATCCCAAAAACAAGGTCACTGTGGGAAAGGACAGTGCCAATCACAGGGAAGGACTGTTATTTGTTTACTAGTGTGACTGATTAGAGAAAACTGATTTTTTGTATAACATTTTTTTATGTAAAATTAAATGCAATTTATTACTTTCACATAAAGTCATTTAAATAATTAATCCACTTAGTTAGGCCTATATAGGTTATCCATATACAGCATTTATAATCAATATCACACAAGCAAGAGTTTTAGGTTTTCTTTTTCTTTCACACTTTCCATTATTTTTCATAATCATTGATTAGTTTTCATAAACCTTGCAGAGAAGTTTGTGACGTTATATTACAGCATTCAATAAAATTTTGAAATGACGATCACAGCGTATGGGTTTGAAAAGCATTATAATGAACACATGTGATACGCATACAAGAATCATAGAATACGTGCATTGTATCTTCCTAGCTTACTCGATCCGTCTGATTTACCGAATGCACGCGTTTTTGATCCGCACGCGCTTAATTCCTCCACAAACTTGCCGCGCTTGCCAAATTTAAAATGTAACGGTCATTCAGTTTGGCCGACTCCATAGTTGAGCGCCTACGACATTTGTATATTAATTTCCTTAATAATTATTTACTTCTAGATGTGAGATTAAACATTGATTTTATTAAGATTCCAGTCATTTAATAAAAAAAACACGATGTATTTACCTAGGTGAAACCAATAAGTTTTTTGTTTATTGAATACAAATGAAGAGAAGCAGATGTCCCTGATAAATTGTACACAAAATGTATGTAATGTTGGGCTTAAGATTAATTTGAATGTTTTTTTCATTTATTTATTTTTTAAGTCTGCTGTCAGAAGCCTTCATTTCTAATTTAAAAAAAACCCTCAAATGTGTTGAAGTCATTGGTTATTTGGAATAAATTACTAATGTCTGGTGCTGAGGTTTAGTGTTTTAGAAAATGCTAAATCAATGCTCAGTTTTCAATATGGTACTGATGCACAGCAGGGTTGCAGAATTAATACCAGTATACACTCACTGAGCACTTTATTAGGAAAACCTGTACACCAATTTATTCATGCAATTTTCTAATCAGACAACTATGTGACAGCAGTTCAATGCATAAAACAATACATATATGGAACAGGAGCTTCAGTTAATGTTCACATCAACCATCAGAATAGAGAAAAATGTGATCTCAGTTATTTCGACCATGGGATTGTTGGTGCCAGACGGGCTGGTTTGAGTATTTCTGTAACTGCTGATCTGCTGAGATTTTCAGGCACAACAGTCTCTAGAGTGTGTAGAGAATGGTGCGAAAAACAAAAAACATCCAGTTAGCAGAAATTCTGTGGACGAAAATGCCTTGTTGATGAGAGAGTTCAATTGAGAATAGCCAGGCTGCTTCGAGCTGACAGAAAGGCTATATGGTAACTCCGATAACCCATCTGTAAAATTGTGGTGAGCAGAAAAGCATCTCAGAATGTACAACACGTCGAACCTTGAGGCGAATGGGCTACAACAGCAGAAGACCACGTGGGGCACTTTATTAGAACCATAGTGTTCCTATTAAAGCGCTCAGTGAGTGTGTGTGTGTATTTAAATATACTATATTGCATTCAGAAAGTATTCAGACCCCTTAAAAAAAATCACATTTTCTTATGTTGCAGCCTTATGCTAAATTGCTTTCAATTATTTATTTTTTCACATCAATCTACACTACTCCATAATGACAAAGCTAAAAACATTTGATAACTTTGCAAATTTATAAAAAAAAAAAAAAAAAAACTGAAATATCACAATGGAGTATGTATTCAGACCCTTTGCTATGACACTTGTAATTTAGCTCAGGTGCATCCCATTTCTCTGGATCATCTTTGAGATGATTCTACACTTTGATTGGTGTCCACCTGTGGCAAATTCAATTGATTGGACATGATTTGGAAAGGCACACACCTGTCTATATAAGATCTCACAGCTGAAAATGCATATCAGAACAAAAACCAAGCCATGAGGTCAAAGGAACTTTATGCAGAGCTCAGAGACATGGTTGTGTCGAACAACACAGAACACAAGGCACAGAAATGGGGAAGGCTACAACATTTTTTCGTCTGCACTGAAAGTTCCTAAGAGCACAGTGGCCTCCATATAATTCTTAAATAGAAGAATTTTGGATCAACCAGGACTCTTCCTAGAGATGGCCACCCGGTGCCAAACTAAGCAATCGGGGAGAAGGGACTTACATTTACATTTATGCATTTGGCAGACGCTTTTATCCAAAGCAACTTATAGAGCACTTATTACAGGGACAATCCCCCCGGAGCAACCTGGAGATAAGTGCCTTGCTCAAAGACACAATGATGGTGGCTGTGGGGATCAAACCAGCGACCTTCTGATTAACAGTTATGTGCTGTAGCCCACTACGCCACCACCACTCACGGCCTTGGTAAGAGAGGTGACCAAGAACCTGATGGTCACTGTTTGAGCTCCAGAGATCATGTGTGGAGATAGGAGAAACATGCAGAAGTACAACCATCACTGTAACACTCCACCGATCTGGGCTGGAGTGGCCAGACGGAAGCCTCTCGTCAATGCAAGACACAAAAAGCACCTAAAGGACTCTCAGACTGTGAGAAACAAGATTCTCTGGTCTGATGAAATTAAGATTGAACTGTTTGGGCTCAATTCCAGGCATCATGTCTGGAGGAAACCAGGCAACGCTCATCACCTGCACAATGCCATCCCATCGGTGAAGCATGGTGGTAACAACATCATGCTATGGGGGGTTTTTCAGCAGCAGGGACTGGGGGACTGGTCAGTGTTGAAGGAAAGCTGAACGCAGCAAAACATAGAGATGTCCTTAATGAAAATGTGGTTTAGAGCACTCAGGACCTCAGACTGGGCCGAAGGTTCACCTTCCAACAGGACAATGACCCTAAGCACACAGCCAAGACTGGCTTATGTCCTTGAGTAGCCCAGCCAGAGTTTGAACCCAATTAGTGGTGTCTGGAGAGACCTGAAAATTGCTGTCCACCAATGGTCCCCATCCAACCTGACATAGCTTGAGAGGATCTGTTGAGAAGAATGGCAGAAAATCCCAAATGCAGGTGTCCAAAGCTTGTCACATCATATCCAAAAAGACTTGAGGCTGTAATCGCTGCCAAAGGTGCTTCAACTAAGTACTGAGTTAAGGGTCTGGATACTTATGTCAATGTGATATTTCAGTTTTTTCTTTTTAATATATTTGCAAAATAATAAAAAAAATTTTTTTTTGCTTTGTCATTATGGGGCAAGGAGGGTGGATGTATATATTTTTTTCTGAAAAAACAAAAAAGTACCTTAAAGATATGTTCTGGGATCGTTCTGGGAGTGTAAATCAAAACCAAATGTTCCCAGAATGTTCTGGGAAACAAAAACTGTTAGCACAACTCCACACCCAGCTAACAAATTTGTAACTCTGGTTTTGAACTTGATGCGTTCATTCGTTAACAAATCTCTAAGTGCGCCCCAAACCGCACACTTCTGTATTATTCTGTACTATTATGCGTAGTAAGTAGTGTGAATAGTATGTTAACACTGAAAATGCAGCAAAAAGATGTAAACTTTAAAGGAACATTCCAGGTTCACTACAAGCTAATCTCAATTGACAGCGTTTGTGGCACTACCACAAAATTGTATTTTGACTCCTTCCTCCTTTTCTTAAAAAAAAATAAATAAAAAATCTTGGTTCCAGTGAGGCACTTAAAATGGAAGTTAATGGAGGCCAAATGTTAAGCTACTCACTGTTTTCAAAAGTATAGCCACAAGACATAAAGGATCTGCATGTAAACATGATTTTAGTGTGATAAAATCACTTACCAGCTTTTTCTGTATAAAGTTATGGCCAACTTTGTTACTATGATGATACTATAATGTCAACAAACCCTAAAATGACTGTAAAAATGACAATTCAAACAACCTTACAGCTCAAAAAAGTGCTTTTATAAAATGATAAGCTTCACGTTTCTGTGTTTAAACCCTCCATTCACTTTCATTGTCCACATATACTTCCACTGTAAGTGCCTCACAGAACCACAGATTTTTGCATTTTTTTAAAGAAAAACAAATTCAAATATCGAGTCATAAATGTACGAGTCAAATTATTATAATTTTTTTTTTTTTTGGTAATCAGCATTATGCAACAAATGCTGTCAATTTAGCTTAACTTGTATTGAACCCAAAACATTCCTTTATGTAAACACACACCTTAAATTCAGAGGTGCAAATTATGCCAAAAAACGTTTTGGCTATCAGCCTTATTTTGAGTTGTGCAGTTTTATTTTTCTCTTCTATGAAGCCAAACATTGTATATTCCAACATGTACTGTTCACATGGCAAGCACTCTACTGAGAAAAACACAAATGTACAGTATACCTCAACAAAAGTGTGCTGCATCACTTTCTTTGTATAACTGTATGAATTTTTTTGGTCATAGGCTTACCACATTTTGAATTTAGGTAAAAACATATTGGTAATGTGAAATCAGTTTCACTTTGTAAAGTCTCACATCGATTTACAATGATTACACAAAAACAACCATTCACACAAACTTAAACTTACCTGGTCTGTTATTTGTTAAGTTGCTCTACCCCTGGAGAACGATACAGCTCTATCTTTCATCTATGTGCGTACAGTTTGAGCCAGTTTCAACTGAACCCCCTCCTCTCAATCTCACTAAATATTCCACTCACATGTCACCTCACAGTAATGAGATTATAACAGTAATCCAGCCTCTTATTGGAAGGGTCAACTATGAACCAGCAAAAACAATAAATAGATGTGACAGGCTATTTCAGCTCACGTATGATTGTACTTAAATGTAGTGGTTTAGAATTGTAATTTGTGTCCCTGGAGTTTGCACATTTTCCAGGCAACAGAACAATACAAATATTGCTATTATATAATACAAATGATAAAATTATGATTTTTAAAAAATCATTTTATAAAATACACAAAGCATTACAAAAGTATTAAAGTTGTCTTGCCACCATAATTCCTAATGTATTTGGAATATGGAATCTGATTGTAATGTTCACACCAGCAGCATGTACACACAGGGTCACCGTGTGGTCTCTTCTTGGGTCAGGGCTGAGATGTGTAGGTGCTGCAGCGGGAACGGTGATCCTGTGTTTGGGCCCAGAGAACAAGTTGCCAGTATAGGACTATTGAGAGCAGAGGAGCAGAGAGGGTGAGAGAAGTGTGTCTACAGAGGTGTGGAGGCTGGTGCCATACACACGCCTCCTCAAATGTGCTCAGAGGTGTTGAGATGCACACGATGGACGATTCATTTGACCTGAACATTGAGGTAAACATGCTGAAACAATGAGTTATGGTAAACTGTTTTATATAATTGCATTTGGTAGACACTTTCAAAGCAACTTACAGTTCATTCAAACAGATTTTATTAGTAGTACGTGTTCCAACATCTAATGGAAAGCCTTCTCAGAATAGTGGAAGCTGTTAGGTAGGACAAACTCCCTATTATGATTTTGAAGTGAAGTTTAATGATGGAAACATATGGAAACAGTGTCCAATTTTTCAATCGACAGCATTTGTTGCATAACCACAAATATTTACTTTTTAACTCGTTCCTCCTATTCTATAAAAAGCAAAAACAAAGTTACCGTGAGTCACTTACAATAGAAGTGAATGGGGCCAATATGTGGTGGATTTAAAGGGAGAAATGTGAAGCTTATCATTTAATAAACGCACTTACATTCATTTTTCTGTTAAAACGTATGCATTATTTGAATTGTAAAATTTGAATAAATTGTAATCCATTTTATGGATTTAGGGTTTGTTGACATTGCATCATCATGGCACAGAAAAAGTTGTTACACAGAAAAGTTAGTAAGTGACTTTATAACACTAAAATCATGTGTATATGCATATTGTTATGTCTTGTGGGTAAACGTTTGAAACAGTGAGTTTTTTAATGTTAAAAAATTGCCCCCATTCATTTCCATTGTAAGTGCCTCACTGTTAACCAGATTTTTGCTGCTTCTTTTTTAAAGAAAGGAGAGGCAAGTCAAAATACAATGTTGAGGTAATTAATATAATGCCACAAATGTGGTTGAATGAGCTTAACTTGTATTGAACCCGAAATATTCCTTTAACTGTAAATCTGAATTCTACTGTGTATACTATGAATTTTGCAAGTTGTAAATAACTCTCTAAATTGCACCGGAAAGCATAATGGGAATGTAAAATGGTCTCTTGAGGCTCAGCAAGCTGTAGGTGAATCGTCATTTTAACCTGCAGACACCAAACCATAACATATACTATAGCCAAAATTCCCAGTTTCTCTCAGTGTCTCATTTCATTACCCTGTTTTTCCCAAGCCATCTCTCTAGGTCTCACTCTGCTGGTCTGTTTGCGGAGATGTGTGAATGTCACCAGCCCTCACACCTACACAGACACACTTCTCTCACCTTCTCTGCTGTTCTACTCACTCCAAAGTCCCACCAATGTACACACTGTGCAAGTACCAGGTTCAAACAACAGCACCTGCACACTTCCAATCTCTAAACTGGACACACAATGACCCACCATAACCTCTGATGCTAATAAGTAGAGTTTGCTTAGGCAAGCATCGCTATTGTTATTTGCTCATGCTTGATACATGAAATAATGTGGTTTGCGAGGGGACATTTTTAACTAGTTTTCTAAACTTGATGATTTTTGTCTGGCAGATGATAAATCAGGTGAAAAAAATCCCATAGATTTACATTGAAGGAGGGACCCAATCCATATCTAAGAAGCAGAATATCATATAGACTAGGGGTGGGCTATTTTGACCTGGTACAGTAAACAACCACCAAGCAGTCAGCCAAGCAATCACCATGGCAACCACCGAGAACACCATACAGACGCATAGCAATGCACTAGACAACGCCCTAGCATTGTGGTGACAGGTTATGCACGGGCAAGCACAACTCACATTTTCTTCTGTAAATGTAGAAATGTAGTTGTATTAAAAAAAAAAAACATTCTGGGTTAGATACAAATGAAACTCAATCCACAACATTTGTGGCATAATGTTGATTACTGTGAAAAGGAATTTTGACTCATCACGTTTATTACAAAAAACAATGGAAGTGAATGGGGCCAGTCTATAAATATTAAAATACAAACAGTTTCAAAAGTGTAGCCACAAGACGTAAACACTATGTGCATGAACATGATTTCAGAGGGATAATATTGCATACTAATCTTATTTATTGAAGTTATTTCCAATATTACAACTTCGTTGCCCTGATGATATAATGCTGTAAACCCTGTAAGCAATTTTATCACTCTAAAATCATGTTAACACAAAATGTTTACATCTTGTGGCTACACTTTTGAAACCGTGTCTATTTTAATGTTTATGGACTGGCCACATTCAATTCCATTATAAACGCTTTATTATCTATTGTTTCTTTATTTTCTTTTTTTTTTTTGTAAAAAGAGGAACGAAATAATATTTTGTGCTAATCAACATTATAAATGCACAAATGCTACTGATTGAGTGTAACTTGTATTATACCCAGAAAATTTCTTTAAAAAGCACAAACAACCATCAGTCATCAAGATTCAGTTGCAGAAATGGGAATACGCTGAAATCTATGTAGAGAACGAGTGTATGACTGCATTAATTAAATGACCCAACCGTATCAATAAAATTTACCAAGGTCTTTTGCTAAGCACTAATTAATCATCACTAAGTCTTTCCTTATCAAGGCATGTGCCCGTTCTGACCATTTGGTATCAGCACCCTAACAACATAATTCTGAAACTTGATTGATTTGGTCCTTTAAAGTCTCTTTGACCTCAAACGCTGGCCAAAATATTTGCTTTCTTGGCTGTTGGTAAAAGGAATTTTTTTCAAAACAAAGGGTGCTGGAATTTACTTTACGCAATCAAAACAGTATTGAGAAATGAGATATGCTCCATTTATTCTGGTCAGCGAGCACCTTTGAAAGCATTTGTACACAGACATTTTTTTTTATGTACAATTTTATGGGCACATTGGAGGTCAGCGTCCAGGTCAAAGGTGTGTGTAGGTGCTGATGTGGGAATGCTGGCTCTGGCTGTGTGTACTGAACAGAAAGTGAGTAGAATGGTGGTGATCTGCAGTGTGAGGGCTGGTGTCACCCCAACACCTCCTCAGATAAGAGCAGGGGTGTGAGGAGAGCATCAGTGAACAGGGTCACTGGACGGTCATTGCTTAGTGTAATCCTCGTCTGTTAACCTTTTCACAATTATATAAGTCATAAATATAAGTGCATTTATGATTATAAATGTCAAACATGGCACAATTAAATGCATCAAGTGAGGTTTGGCATCAATAAAGTTTGGTTATGTATTTAACCTCTTATACTCTGCAGGATTTTTGGGCTGCTGCCTGTAAATTTTCACACTCAAATGTAAAAGCTCCCTGTTCACACATTTAGTGAACTAATTTAATAAGAAATTATTGCAATAGTTAAAAAATAACATTGTATATGTTTACAATTTATGATATATATATATTTCTTTTTTTTTTTAATAATAAATAAATATTTTTTTATGTCTAAAGTTTAAAAGCATGCCATTTTAGCTCTGTGTCAAAAAGTCTTATTTTATTCCACTGGATGGCAGCAAGTACTAGAAAAAATTATTCTTCCATCACATTAAACGGATCTGAAATGTAGGTTGATCTCTAACGCATTTTAGCCCTAACCCACATTGTTTTGTTGAATATCTTGGCTTCGGAGTCTAAAAGCCCAATCTAGGTGTCACTGAAAAGCAGAGAATCCTAGTTTAACAATGATGTATAACATTTCATCTTCTAAAGATGAGAATCCATTTTGCTGATGATTTGTTTCTCATACTTTTACTACCAGACTTCATTCAGACTTATTCATCCAAGCAAGCTAACAAACAAGTAAACAAGTAATTTATTTAACTAATTTTAAAGCTAACAACCTATGGTAAGATTTTATATAACGTTTGAGGCTGTCATGAGGCATCAGTGTATTACTCCCGGCTAATTCGGAGTCTGGGGGACAGAGCTTTAACTTCTATCAAGAGATTATGGGAGAAAGATTTCAACTTTGTATTGGAGGATGGAGTGTGGGCTAGGATTCTTAAAAACGTCAAGTCTGCATCTAGAGATGCAAGGATGCGTCTTATGCAATACAAGATTTTACATAGATTTTAATGGACCCCTATAGATTGTATAGGCTTGGTCTTAAAGACACACCCACCTGCTGGTGATGCCAACTAGAGGATGGAGACATGGCCCATGTTTTTAGGTGGTGTATTGAGATACAGAAATTCTGGTTGAAGGTTCAGAACTTTGTATGTGATGTGGCGGGAACTCAGGTTTCGTTTTGCTCCAGACTTTTGGAGGGCTCTCAGGTGGGAAGTGGAGAGAGTAGTGTAGTTTTGGTTTAGTATGTTTATTATATATATATATATATATATATATATATATATATATATATATATATATATATATATATATATATATATATACATTGTTTGTGTGTTTATTTGCTCTTTTTTCTGTATATCTACTCATGTGTGACCACAGGGATGTTTGTTTGGGGACTGGTAGGGGAGGGGTGGTTGTGGGGTTTAAATGTTGTTTTATATATATATATATATATATATATATATATATATATATATATATATATATATATATTATTATTGTAAGATTTAATAAAAAAAACTTTAATTACAAAAAGTTTGGTGCTATTTGGGGTCTATAGATCAGTGCTCAGCACAGAATGTTTATGCCTTACCGAAATAAAATTGAACTTATTCAAAGGGTGGGTTATGGCAACAAAATAAACTGTACAGTCATCGTACTGAGAATGAGAGCTTTCATTTGATGTATGACTTGTCTATTTAAGTGCTATGTGAAGGACTTTTAATTGCTAAAACTTATACAACGTAACATCTAGATGGGGCCAATTTATGACACAAATGTTTTCAGAAATTATTTTGTTATTTAATTTAACTAAATGCAAAAGTGATGGGGTTCTCTGAAGAATTGAGATTCTAAGCTTGCAAATTATACCACATATGCCTAATTTATGCATCCAGGAACAGTGTTTTAAGTATTAAAACAGCTTGCCATATAGCACCTCCTCACGGACCTGCCAGCATGTCTGGAGAGATTAATTAAGCAATGATGGCAAACCTGAAATAATGCCTCTAAATATTTTAATTGAAAAACAACATAGAAACTCCTAGTATCTGGGGGACTGACTCAAATTTTGTCGTGGGCAATGGGGGGCAAATGTTGAGAACCACTGACATTTACACTCAATTATTCACTAAAAACCCTAGTTTTACAAACTAATATTCCTGTTTATATACTGTTTATGTTTTTCTAGAATCTTATCTTTAGTTTGCTCAGGGTTGAAGCGGGGTCAGTATTGTGTAGGTGCTGATGTGGGAACAAAGATAAAGGTCCTGGTACATGTGCTGTGTGTAGAGAGGAGCATTGGAGAGGGTGAGAGATGTGTGCCCGTGGAGGTGTGATGGCTGGTGCCATACACACGCACCTCCTCAAATGGGAGCAGAGGTGCGAGGCTTTTTAGAAGTGAGAATGACGGGATCACTGCAGTATCACTAGACACTCTTACCCTTAGCAGAGGTCAGTCATCAATGTAAACATGTAATTTTCTCATGGTGACCTGTCACATACTGTATGTAATTATAATCATCAATAATCTACACCCTCTAATTTCTTAAAAAAAATATGCATGAACCCTCTTTTAATTCAAAACCCATATCAATTTTCTCAAAAGGAGAGATTTAGCATCGTTGACGCCAGTACTTTCAGTACAACAAAAGCATGTAGCGACTAAGGGCTATTAAGCTCCAAAATGACAAAAATTAAATGAAAGAGTCCATATGACTGTATATTCCGAGTCTTCTGAAGACATACAATAAGAATGTTTACATGCAGATTGATTAATCATATTAAATTAGCATATTTGCCTGTTACAATTCCCTATGATTGCAACACCAGCAGTCTTAAACAATAATTACACATTACCTGCATACAAATAATTGAGTATGTATAACAGCACATGACATTTGTCTTTGCAATGACTAACATGTGAATTAAAGAGTTCCTCAGTTTCAAATGTGATCTTAAATCACTAAAGATTTGCACAGAATCAGTTATTCTTTTTGAGAAGAAGGAGAGCCCCTTTTGGGTGTACAAGCTTTTAGGACGTCACAAGCACTGATATTTTGATTTAGATCAATTATAAATTAAACATGCATTGATTTTCTGATAAATTGCAAGTCAGTGTTTATTATTCATTTATGATTCATTTATCAGGCACTTTTATTCAGTGATTAGAGTTACATCACCCCTGAAGCAACCATAGGGGTTTAGTTCATTCTTCGTATAGGCTCAGATTTTAACCACTACCAGTAAGCTACACTAAATGAAGATTTGCAAAGAGCATGCCCATCTCATCTGTCAATCACAAGGGTATATAAGCTGCTACTTACATTACTCAGGTGACAATTCTTCTGGCATCCTTTGTCACCCCAACTCCACTCTATTTCTAATATTTTTACTCTATTTTAGTCTTCACCTAATAGTATTCTGTTTAACTTGTGAAATGTGCCTTCCTTTGTATTCAAGCAAAACCTAAAGATCTGCTTCATGTTATAACATCTAAATTAGCTGTTTGATTCAATAATAATAATAATAATAACAAATGCAATTTAACATCACTGAATCAACCTAAATACATAAGGTTACACCAAAGAATCTAATTTGAATGGTTAGATCAAGTAGAAATAGCTCCTTAAGATAACAACTGCAAGTTCCTAGTTTTACAGTGTATGTTCACTCAAATATGTTCAAAAGTGTGAAAGGACAATAATCAGTTGGGTGGGTTTCCTAATCTTTTTCACAACCATGCTAGTAACATTTGTTAGACAGTTTGCTAACATTCACTCTGAATTGCATCTTTACACTTTATTAGACAGGAAGCATGCATCATTAGGTTTGGAAATTGCTCTTATTAATTTGCCAGGGGTCGAGAGTCAAGAGGTAATAAAGCTTGAGAAAAATTGTTAAGCTATTGTTGAAGTTATAGACCAGAGTTATATTTGTTTTTAAAGTGTCACAATCGAAGGTAAAGGTTCTTTTGTGATAAGACAACAGAGGGCTAATCTTGCCTATTGACTAGTTCAATCACAGGGGGGCAATTAGAGGAATGTTGTTACTTGTGAGGGTCTGCAGGGTCTTTAAAAAAAGCAATCAACCTCATTGCTCCAGCAGGAATATGTGCCAGCCATCTCACTGATTTGCTCTAATGCAGACACTTTATATATATATATATATATATATAAGGGTTTAGCCTTTGTATGTAAAAGGGTATTTGGTTTAAGTTAACAATCTTTATTGATCATATACCAAATAAGGAACCAGATGAACACACAAGTAATTATTTTATGGGATTCAATGGGCAACTGAAATATTTAAAATGAGAAATCAGTGTATTTAAATCACTTTGCACATAAAGAGAAATTACATTTGCTTTTAAAATTATAGAATTCAATATTATGATAACATATGACATACAGCATAGTCATTTTCAGTTTCTTCACTATTCCCACATTTTGACAACAGCTTTTTATTTTTAAAAAGAATGTTCTGGGTTCTATACAAATTATGCTCAGTAGACAGCATTTGTAGCATAATGTTGATTATCACAAAAGTATTTTTGATTAATCCCTGGTTTGTTTAAAACTAAAAACTAAAACAGTAAGGCACTTACAATGGAAGTGAATGGGCCAGTCCATAAACGTTAAAATACATATACTTTTGAAACCACAACACATACCTTTTAACATATTATTATCGTACTTATTATTATTATTATTATTATTATTATTAAACATGGTACACATTTTTAAGTTCTACATAATATTAGCTTGAGTGAACTTAGCAAAATTGCTATTTAATATAATCAAGCCAATCAATCAAACTGACTAATAGATGTCAACCTTTTGTGACAAGTTTATATATGAACATGAATGCATAGCATTTGTTATTTAAAGAGAAAGAAAGAAAGAAAGAAAGAAAGAAAGAAAGAAAGAAAGAAAGAAAGAAAGAAAGAAAGAAAGAGAAAGAAAGAAAGAAAAAAAATTGAGAAACAGATTAAGAACTCAGATTGGCTCTAGTGCAGCAGTTAATTACAAAAACAAAGCACTTATGTCTTTTAGGCAGTAATGTGCTGTATGATTAAAATAATGAATCACAAATGGTCACTTTTGCTGAATTCTTCTGTTGATTTGATATACACTGTGTGCTCTGACTAATCCATTTCATGTTATTTTTAATTAAAGATTTGTGTTGACTTGCTTTAAAGAAAACACATTCGTAAGGCATGGGGAGCAGTGTGCTGGTGATTACTGACATTCCTGACCATGGGGGAGAAGATTTTTTAAGAGCTGTTAGTGGCAGGGGGTTTCCAAGGCTCTGAGATCAGCAAATGTTAAAACAGACTGGGACTAGACAGACCCCCATACACCAGAACACTCCCAAATGAACAGAATAAACAACATACCTCTTAATGCCACTCTCTCTCCACACAAAACCTATCCATAATTAGCGCATTATCACAGGTATACCTACAATTAAGTACACCTCCTAACAGAAGCTAATTGTCTAAAAGCTTGACATAATTTTCTGGAATTTTCCTAACTTAAAGTTACAGTTAACTTAGTGTATGTGAACTTCTGACCCACTGAAATTGTGATATAGTCGATTAAAAGTGAAACAATCTGTCTGTGAACGTTTGTTGGAAAAATGACTTGTCATGCACAAAGTAGATGCCCTAAATGACTTGCCTCAATAGTTTGATCATATTAAATCTGTGGAGAAGTTACAAAAATGAGATTGAATGACTTCAACCTGAGTGTACTTCTGTACTTCTACTATCTATCTATCTATCTATCTATCTATCTATCTATCTATCTATCTATCTATCTATCTATCTATCTATCTATCTATCTATCTATCTATCTATCTATCTATCTATCTATCTATCTATCTATCTATCTATCTATCTATCTATCTATCTATCTATCTGTTTGTTTGGACACACTTGGAAACACTAAATGTGTTTCTAATGATCTTAGCATCTAAAGGCATATGCTTAAATTAGGGGTTTTATTTTAAAAATTTACATTTTAATTTGTGCCTATAGACATTTCTTTACAAAATTCAAATGTAATTACTAAAATGCCATAACTATTTTTTTTTTAATGGATTGTATCGGATAGTGACCCTGCATTCATGAAAAATTCTTCGATACTCTTAAAAACAACGTGATGAAGTAGATAAAGGGAGACTCACTCTAAATAAAGGGAGAATTTGAAGAAGCTCCAATATTAGATTTATACGTTTTGATTTATTAAACATTTTTCATCTGGGTATTATTCCTATATTATTCCTGTTATTTAATAGTTTTGATGACTTTACTATTGTAAAATGTGGAAAAAATTTATAATATTGATTGAGTAAGTGTGCCCAACCATTTGACTTATAAATTATCTGGCATGTCATTGTGGCTTTGAGTAAATAGCATCTTCAAACTTTGTACTATTTGCAGGACTGCACGTCACTTCAGCACTTTTAATAATTAGATTAGTAAAGCGAACGAAAACACAGGAGTTTCCAACTTAATTTATTCATCGCGTTATCTTGTTATCTCAACTGTGTTAAGGAATAGCACATTGCTATCTACCCTGTCCATTTGTGCCTTTTGCCTTACGCTGGTCAGTTTGCTGGCGCTATAGGAGGTCGGAGTGACGCAGTCTCGCAAATTTGCTCCTCCAAATGGGGCGACGAAGTCCATCAAGACCCCATTAGGACCTCGTTAAATTCGCTTAGTGAGATATTTTGCACCCTCCTTAACGGGCTGAAGTGCGAAAGCGTGCTTTAAGACAAACAGCGCGAAAGGAGCTCGCGCTGACCGGGGATCCGTTTTAGTTGTTAGGCTTGTGGCGACTCCGGCTAGTGAAGGGGTTAGGAGCTGTTTTCAGATCAGTTGTTGTGGCCAGTCATTAAAAGGAACGATAGACAGCACAAAGGATCACTATAATCAACATTTATGTAGGCTAGATATCCTCGTTAAATACCAAAACGTTTTACCGTTGGACGCTCATAAAATTTTATACAAGCTAAATGTTTTTAATGTGCTGTAAGCGATTGTAACAGTTTCAGAACTTCAAAAGCAACGGCAGCACACAGCGTTTTTAAACTTAGCCTAATTTCGTATTCTTTCGATTGCTTTGTTGAGGGACTGCAGAGTTCTTACTTTAATGAGGCCTAGACACCTAATAACTACCAATGTTATATATGGCCTTACTCCTGTGTCGTCCCCCATCGTCTTTCTCACAGATGGTGTGCAAGTTTGCCCCTCTGTGTTGTTGCAATAACCTCAGGGTACCAGATTTCTCACCCTCGCGCTGGGGCGCAATGTTTACACAACTGGAGAAGCCTTCACACCAAAATGTCCATAGCAGCCAATATCCCAATCATTTGGCAAACAGCATCATGGTCTCCCCAAACCCCCCTCTTTAAAAAAAAAAAAAAAACTCAGTCATTTGGCATTGCCACCATCATCCTGCCTCCGCCCCTGCAGCTCCAGCACCACATATATAAACCCCGAGAGCAACTCTCCTCCATTCATTTACTGCCCTGCGGAGGTCGACGACTCATCCACATTGCCTAGACACTATCGCTCGAAGCTCTTCCTAAACAGGACTATTTGGGACTTTCACCCCGCAAAAACAAAGATGAATTCGGTGTGTTTTGCCGCGCCTCTTTCCAATACCATGAACACTGTGTTCCAGCAGTCCAACAGCAGGTGTGTATTACCTAATCCATTATTCACCTTCTTACATAATAATAACGACGAGCCCTGATAATTCGAAGTATAATTATCCTGAATAATTAAAACGAAGTAATTATTAAACTGTAATAATAATAATAATAATATAATAATAATTATTAATTCTCATTTTAGATATTAGGATCCTTATCATTGTCTTATTTTTATTATTCATATTTCAATTTTTTTTAAGTCAGTTTTGCAACATTTACTGACTGACTGCTAAAACAGCCGTTTTACTCATGTGATATGCACATTTGATATATTACAGTCATTTGATTGACACTGACCATGTTTCTTGTATATTTTCCACAGCCCAGCTTCTCTGTGGAGACCGTGGCTGGTGACCAGAAAGGATGCACACACAGAATGCTGGAGAACCAAGCTGGCTTGTGTACGTTTTTCCACCACTGCAAAAAATTTATTTAATATCACAATAGAATCTCCATCTGTATTGGTATGTTATTAAGCTCAGATAACATATGGCTCACTATCGACCCCAAAGTGTCATTTACTGGGCTCCAAAAGCAGATTTCAGCATGTAAATTCTAATTGTAGTGACTCACACAGATATTTAAAGCCAGCAGCAGGTTGCTTTAAGGTAACAGACAGGCATGTGGTGAGCATTAGGCCATCAGAAGGTGTGATCGTCAAGCTGTTTCACTGACACTGAGCCACACAGTGACGCAAAAGCAAAGTGAAGCTGAGAGCAAGTCTAGCACAGAGACACTTTGCCATATGGCACTACTGTCTGGGTGTGAACACTGAGCATGTGCCCAGAGACGAGGTGTAGGAGAAAACAGCTCCCAGAGAGCAAACGCTTGCCTGCCAAGATTTAAGTAGACACCTCTAGGTTTGGAGAGGCAGTAGCAGTCATTTTCCCACAAACACTTTAGCCTGACACCCTCCATGCCACAGCTCTTGCATCCTGCCTAGGGTGTTATACACCCACAAAGCTGGCAGTGATATCACCTCATAAACACTGGACAGGAAGCATTGTTTGATAGTTTGTGTTTTTTTAAAATGTGGACTTACAAGTCTTTTCTCACTCTTTACAGCCCTACACCAGGCCAGCAGAACCCAGTAACATTACAACAGATGGAAAAACACAGTCTTTCCAACACCCTGTCAGGTCAGTGCACTTTTCGTTTTGGTTGAGCAACAGTCTTGTTTTGTAGCATGATTACATTTTTAACCTAAACACTAATCCTTTCCATATAAGGCTTATTTTGTTGTGCCGATAAATCCATTTCCAACTTATGTGTGTGTAGATTGTATTCATGGATTGAATCTCAAAAAATTATATCATAAGCTTGTCTGTGTTATTTATGTAGTAACACTGTAATAACAATCTTGCATTTTATTTTAGGCTGTATTGGCCCAGATCAAAATCCTTTGACTACCTCTTTAGTGATGGCGAAGCTCTGCTCCGAAATTTCCCTGTGCAGGCCACCATTAACTTCTATGATGAGTCAGACAGTGAGGAGGAGGAGGACAGCTGTGATGAAGATGATGACAGCGACACCGAGAAGTGTCTTAAACTCAACCGTCATTTCAACAGTTACAACTGAGAGTTCAAATTTGGCCATGCGATTCTGTGACTTTAAACTGGGGAAGCTTATAAATTCAACATCGACACTGGATAATACCACGTCAAGCTCTATTAGAAAAGTCTCTCCATCAATAATTCAGTGCATGGACATGTCTTCCTCTTGAGCATGCAAAGCACAACAAGGGAAATTTTACTGAGATTGATTGTTTTATCCCAGAAACCTCAATCACACTGTCTGAACATTTTCCCCAGAACAGAACCGATAAGTCTAGCATAAAATTAATTTCTGTTGGAAACAGCAAAAAATTCAATCCCACATTGGGAAATGTTGTTTCGGAGCTATCTCAGGGTCCTTATCTTTTTTTTGTACATAAAATTCTATTTGTATTCTATTATTCAACCTTAACTTATGATGTATGTACATAAATTGTATGTATATATGTATTTATGCCATATTTTTCTACTTTTGTATTTTGATTTAAAATAAAATATATTTAAATGAGTTCAAACGTCACTGTCTCGTGTTAAGGTTTGGGATGTGTGCCTCAGATAGATCATTTTTTTGTCCTTTGATGATCTCTGACCCTATCTTTTGCCTAAAAGGGGGTCTGCTGTTTGTCCAGGGTTCAAACAAAGTAGATCTGATAAAGGACAATGACAGTGCCCTCCTAACAATATCTGATTTTGAAGAATTTTACTCTTCCTGGAAAGTCAACAGTCAAAAATACCTGCCTTGATAGTTTTACTACTTCTAACAGATGATAAGAAAAAATCAGTAACTTAAAGGAGGACTGGAGGATTCGTTTACGGTGCCAACAAACATTTAATAAATTTACAATGCTACAACCTTATCTGGTTGTTCGATTTACAAATCAGTACTTTATACTGATTAAAGTTATTACTTTAACATTTAAGTTTTAACCTTTTAAGGTATATCACACTTCATCATATATATATATATATATATATATATATATATATATATATATATATATATATACACACACACACACACACACACACACACACACACATATTTTATTCCAGCAAAGAAAGTGTTAATGGGAGCGATTCAGCATTGTGGGAAATGAAGTTTTTTAATACAAGGCGTGGCATCGCGAGGGACCCCTGACTCTATGCCATTTCACACTCTTCCTCTAATTAAGATGTCACTTTGTGGGTTTCCTCCACATCCATACCGATGAAAATAAAATAATAATATCTAAGCATAAATGCGTAAGTGTTAATTAAAACAACCTCGGCGAACTGCATACGCGTGCACTCATCCTACACTACCCACCCAGTTTATTTTTCCCCATTCCCCAAGTAGCATGACTTTGCGTGTCCAACATCATCAGTAAAATTCCATTGGACAATCGAGGGGAATCCATAGCTTCTATTGGTCTATCCACACGTCAATCAATCTGTATCTGTGACTCATGTGGGTGCTCCCTCCCTTGTTGAAAACAAGGATGGAATGGACGAGCAATTGTAACAGTCTGGACGGTAGGCTTCGATTTTCATTTGTGTCTCCTCATAAGTTTCAAATGTTCATATAATGTTATGTCGTTCTATGACAACCAACCAAAATATAGACAGAAAGAAAATTAAGTATCTATAACATAGAAATCGTTGTGTTTAATAAATGTGCATCTTTAATCACATATAGAGCCACTCAAAGGACCTTGTAGTCAAGCTGCTCAGACTGAACGTGTGTCTGATTAATATTTTATTTGCTTTTATGGAAGCTATATGGCTTTAGAAATAGTTATTAATGTAACTTGTTTTGCAAACATTTTAAATACCAATTAACACACTTTCAGTCGCCCAGTTATACGTCAATAACCGATGCTTTAATGTTTTAGATGTCTTATTCTTTTTCTTGTTCATCATGCTATCTTCGTTTGTTTTTATTTGCTGTGGTTTTTAAGACATTATTAAACGTGGAATTCTGTTGTGAGGACATTTGTGTCTGTTGTGGAAAGAAATGGTAGTAACCAATGAATTAAAAAAATAATTCGCTCGTAAAGAGTGAGCACGAGCGATATAAATTTAGCTCGCGAACCTCTATCTATCTCGCCGCTCCGTTACTATGGGAACCACCTCCCCATCAGCACATCTTACGTGTGTGATAATAGCTTATATAGATTTATAAAGTTAGATATCAGCTTGCAGATATTAGTTATGAATTTTTTGTGGTTTTTTTGACATACTGATAAAAGTGAAGTCAACCTTTATTTATAGAGCACATTTAAAAACAACAGAAGTTGACCCAAAGTGCTTTAGATCAAACAAACAAAATATATAAAAACAGACCGATTTAAAGTTAAATATAAAACATACAAAAATAAAGAAAAACATTTAAATACAACATCATGAATGAATCCACTTCAAACTATTCAAAAGAAACAGAATAAAGAGGATTTAAAAATGGCTAATGATGAAGCTGACCTCACATGGAAATGGAGACTATTCCATAAATTAGGACCTATCACAGAAAAGGCACGGTAACCCTTAGATCTTTAGCGGCAACGAGGAACCTTCAATAGAAGTTGATCAGAAGACCTGAGCACTCTGGTTGGGGAGTAGGGGTGTATAAGGTCACTGATATATTGGGGCGCGAGACCAGAGAGTGCCTGAATTTTAAAATCTGAATTTTAAAATCAACCCTGAATTTCACTGGAAGCCAGTGTAGAGATACGAAAACCAGGGAAATGTGATCCCTCTTTCTTGACCCTGTTAAAAGCCTAGCTGCTGTTAGACCCTGTTAAAAGCTTGTTAATCTTCTAATGATATTTTAAAGTTATGTTATAATATGTGTACAAGTCATTGGCCTGGTATTAAAGGTATAGTTCACACCAAAATGAAAATTCTCTCATCTTTTACTCATCCTCATGCCTTCCCAGATATGTATGAATTTCTTTCTTCTACAGAAAACAAATTATGATTTTTTTTAGAAGATTAAAATTTTTTTTTTATATGTTCTGTATGTCTATACAATGTAAGTTAATGGCGACTAAAACATTGGAGCTCCAAAAAGGACATAAAAACCATAAGACTCCAGTGGTTTAATATATGTCTTCAGAAGATATATGATAGTTGTGGTGAGAAACAGATCACTATTTAAGTCCTTTTTACTTTAAACCTTGACATCAGCAGTTACCTTGGCGATCATGACTTCAAGTTCGATTACACTTCCTATAGCACCATCTAGTGCTTTGCGCAAGCTTCAAGCAATAGGAAGTGTAATCAAGCTTGAAATCATGGTCGCCAAGGAGACTGTTTGGTCTGTTCTCACTGCATCAGAAGTTTTATGGATTACTTTTATGATGCCTTTATGCTCTTTTTGGAGCTTCAATGTTTTGATCACCATTCACTTGAATTGTATGGCCCAACAGAGCTGAGAAATCAAAAAATCTTTGTGTTCAGCAGAAGAAAGAAAGTTATACACATCTGGAATGGCCTGAGGGTGAATGAATGATGAGAGAATAACAATTTTGGGTGAAGTATCACTTAGGGCTTGGCGATATGTAAAAAATATTTTAGCGATAATTGCCTTAAAAAATATCACGTTACCCGATTACATAGTCAACCCTCCTGCCAAGGGCCGATTAATTTTTTGCTTTAAAAATTTAATTCATTTCTTGATTAAATATTTATAGACATAATTAATAAATATATGCAGATAAGAAGACTTCCTAAGTATTAAAATAATTAAAATTGTAATGTATCTTTTCTTCCCTCCAGGTTAAAAAACCTCAGATTGAGTTCTCTAGTGGTAGCATGGCAGTAGGTAAGGACCATGACATCTACTGTATAATTACCAATTTCAAAAGTTATTTTGAATGGCTTTTTATCTCTAAGTGACCTCTGTTGTCATGAAAGAGCCCCATTGCTCAAAGTAAAGTACGTTTGTTTGTCATTTATTAAAGAATCAAAATGTAGGTTTAGTGTAGTTCAGCTATGAAAAGGTTTAATGTTTCATTCAGATTTCTGTCTGGTCTAAAAATAGCCCAGTAGTCTGTGACATGGTTTGTTAAATGACAAAAACCCTTATGTGATTTTTGGGTTCCTGTAGCCCTTTTTGAACTGTGCTACACTGATTTATGCACTGAAATAACCCATACACATATAAAAAATTCCTGATAGGCCAATCACATATTTCATGGCCATGGTATCTTCTTTTTTATGCATTTGACAGACCTGTTGCATTGTCATAAACTGTCAAACAAGCATACTCACTCAGGAACCGTTTGCAAGTCATTTTGCTATTATCCCATCCCTGGTCATACTTCAAGATGTTTTTCCATCTCTCAGCATTCCTAGATGGGAAGGTAGCAAACTCTCTACTGAAACGTTTTCCACGGGCTAATGGCTTTCTGGAAGAGTTGCGGCAGGGCAACATTGAGAGGGAGTGTGCTGAGGAGAGCTGCAGCTTTGAGGAGGCCAATGAAGTGTTTGAAAACAAGGAGCGAACGGTAAATCCTGCTTCCATTTTTAGGAGTCTCAGCCTGAAACAACATGCCCACGGACCACCCACTCGTTTCACTGAACATCTGAATCATATCGCACACAGAAAATGGACAGTCCACTTAGACTGTGCTGATGAAGAAATTTGCATCACACATACTGTGTCCATTCCTATCAGCAATGTGGACAATTGAAGTATATGTTGACCTTTATTGGATGGCTCATTGCAAAAATAAGCAAAACCAAATTTTAAGGACCAGATTTTATGCCGAAAGTCAAAAGCTCAGTGAGACAATGTTTGTGATGATATTTTCAATTGGCGTTTATTTCTTTGGGCAATTAATTGTTGCATTTATATATTTTTTGATAGTGGGGACTGTTTGAAGGGACAGTTCACCGAAACAATTATAATTCTCTCATCATTTACTCACCCTCATGCCAGACACGTATAACTTTCCTTCTTCTGCAGAACAAATTTGTTTTATATATATCTCAGCTGTTGGTCCATTCAATGCAAGTGAATTGTGGCCAAAACGTTGAAGCTTCAAAAAGCACATACAGGCAGCATAAAGGTAATTCATGTCCAGATTTCAGTGGTTAAATCCAAATCTTCTGTAGTGATATGATTGGTGTGGGTGAGAAACAGATCAATATTTAAGTGCTATTTTACTATAAATCTACCCTTTTACCAGCTCTCCTATGCACATTCACGACAGGACAGTTTTCTCCTTTTGTTTTTTTTGTGATTTGTTGTGCATATCGCTACCTACTGGGCAAGGAGGAGAAAGATAAAAGGGAGGGAGAAAACAACTATTTGCACAACAGCCGAGTAGGTGGCGATGTACATGAAGTATGCGAATCAGCAAAAAACAGAAGAACTCTCATGAACCTGCATAGGAGGCCTGTTTAAATGTAGATTTATAGTAAAAAAAATACTTAAATATTGATCTGTTTCTCACCCACACCTATCATATCGCTTCTGAAGACATGAATTTAACCACCGGAGTCAAATGGATTACTTTAATGCAGACTTATGTGCTTTTTGGAGCGTCAAAGTCCACCATTTACTTGCATTGTATGGACCTACAGAGCTGAGATATTCTTCTAAAATCTTTGTTTGTGTTCAGCATAAGTAAGAAAGTCATCCACGTCTGAGATGGCATGAGGGTGAGTAAATGATTAGAGAATTTCCATTTTTGGGTGAACTAGCCCTGTAATAATTAAATATATTTTGGAAAGTTGTACCAATGTACTACTGTATGTATGATTTTGATATTGACATGCTTGCAACATTTTTACCAATATCATTGCTAATTTACCCCTTCATTCTTAGATGGAGTTCTGGAAGAGCCGTAGCATCTTTACAGTGAACAGCAATGCTGATTCACGCTCAGAGCGCACGGACACTGTGTACATGGTGGTGCCTCTACTGGGTATGGCCCTTCTCATCATCATCGCACTCTTCCTCATCTGGCGTTGTCAACTTCAGAAGGCCACGCGTCGGCGTCCAGCCTACACTCAGAACCGCTATCTGGCCAACCGAAACACCCGCAGCCTTCCGCGCATCCTAGTGCACCGTGACCCACCCTCGCATTTAGACTCTCATGCCAATGATAGGCCTAGCACGGTGGTCAGTGGTGTGGAGAGAGGCGGAGCTTCTGTCACGACCCAAGATGCCCATCATCACACTAATCTCTCTCAGAACAATCGCTCCTTGTATGTACAAGATTCGTCTTTGTCTGTAGCTTCACATTTGTCTGGGGCGACCCCACCACCATCGTATGAGGAAGTCACTGGCCACTTAGAAAGCAGCAGCGATGAGACTACTGCCCCCTACTGCGATCCTCCACCCAAATATGAGGAGATTATTCTAGAAAAGTGAGAGCTTTCATAAGTAGGGTCTTGTAATGGTATGGTTCGCCACCAGATTTTGGGGAACATTTGATGTGACGCACCTGTTCCCAATCACTTAACCTAATGTGGGTCTCACGCAGTGTGCGCGGGCTACGTTTTTGACCTCTCAAATTGTCGTTAGCAGTTGCCTTTTGTTGTTGATCGGTATGTGGACTGCACAGGTAAATGTGGTCATTTTTATGAAATTGCATCCCCATAGTTGCATCTTCTGCCTTCACATTTGTATGACAAATCTCACCTCTGTCCTTGCACCACTTCACTTCTCCTTTGACCTTTCACACACCAAAGCATGATCCTCATGAATCTGGCTTCAGCTGCTACTAATGAAGTAGAAAATGTATAAAAGGAAGTGAGGAAGAGATATATCCCTTACTGAGAGTTGCCAAGCTTCCTTTGTGCTGAATCATAATTGGATTGACAAGTCAGGTATCAAGATTCAAAGTCTGCTAGCAATGAAAGGAGAATTCACGTGATTTGCCAATCCTAATTGGTGTATCGTAGGAATGATCAGACAGTCAGTATGATTTAAAAATGTCATGTAAACGCTGTAGTTAAACCAGAAACGTACCAGTCAATTTTTTGCAATGTCGGACTACACATAAAACTCACCGTTGCTCGAACTGGGCATGTAAACATGCTGAGTCCAGATAAATATACAAAAAAATATTTTTAGAGGAGATGTTTATCAGACGTACTGCTATCAGTGTGGATCCTGTCCTCATCATGTTTATATTATTCAATGATTTCATAAGCAGTGTTAATTTCGAAGACATTTACGTAAAACGTAAGCCCTGTGAATTCTTATACCAGCAAAATGATCCATGCCAACATTCATAGAATTAGTAATACAAGTCACATGTAAATTGTAAATAACAATGACAAGTAGAGCAAAATGAATACAGTATCCAAATCACATTAATGTGAAATTGAGGATGAAAAAGACATTGTGTAATATTACTTGTCAAAAATGCACATCATATATGCACACTTAGGCAATTTTCTTGTTTACAGACTCATTCACAAAGAAATTTAAATAGAATGTAATTCGTTCCTTACAGGTTTTATACACAGAGGGTCACCTCTGAGTACAACTCAATATAGGCCTTAGATACATCAGTGGTAACACTTTGCAATAATGTTCCATTAATACATTAGGTATCATGATCAACAATTATATTTTACAGCATATATTAATCTTGGTTAATGTTAGTTAATAAAAATACAATTGTTCATTGTTAGTTCCTGTTAGTGCATAATGCATTAAATAATTTTTAACATATACAGCTTTTTATTTGTAAAATGTATCAGTATATGTTGAAATTGACATTAACCAAGATTAAGAAATGCTGTTAAATGATTGTTCATTGTTAGTTCAGGTTATCTAATATAGTCAGCTAATGTTAACAAATGGAACCTTATTGTAAAGTGTTAGCAAATCAATAGTCTTATCAAAATGTCTGCTCAGCAGTTATTAGCATGTTGTGGTTATTGAAAGATTTGACCTCAAATGCTGTGCTCACGCAATCACTCTTTCCCAAGACACAAATGCACAAAAACTCGCACGCGTGCACACACACATACAAAAAAAACATAGTTGGGGGCCCAATCATTAAATAATACAACATTCCAGGCCCTTATTTTCTGCTTTTTTCTCCCCCTCTTTCACAGACTGTTTACAATATGTTGTATTACTCTTTATATAATGGCTTGAGAAACTGTGTGAATTTGCATAAAGCATTCTGTGGCTTTTGACATCATCACCAGGTGCTATACTGTACTTGTAATGCTGCTTGTTCTCACCTTGTTTTTCCCTCTCACTATCTGCTTGTGTTTGTAGATCTCTGTGACATATAGCTTATGCTCATACCAGTCAACCAAACTGCCCATCTATTACATGTGGCTGAATCATGTATTCCAGCTCAGGTTTAAGCCAGTGAACTGCTGCCATTGCAGTAAATGTGTAAATAATCTCTCAAACTGCCAACCTTCGGGTGACTGGGCCATGTTGATGGACTGGTATTTGGAGTGAGCATTGCTCCCAGTATTACTGTATCAGTTCAATACACATGCAAAATAGACTTTGCAAAAGTATCAGAGTTGGGCAAGCCCTAAAACTTATGAAGCCTTAAATAAGATAATGAATGTTTATGATTTGATAATGCTAAAAAAAAAACTATTACCAAATGCTAAAGGTAAAAAAAAAAAACCACACACAAAAAAACATCAGTAGCCAATTATTTAAATAGATAGTTCACCCATTCTCTCACCCATATGCTGTTCCATACGTCATATGGAGTTTTAGAACAACATGAGGGTGGGTAAATGATGACATAATTTGCATTTTTGGATGAGCTGTCCTTTGCACAAATGCTTATCCAGGCAATCAGATGAAATAGACAGAATGGATTGAATACATCAACAAGCACAGTATTTGAAGGATGAAATGGGGAAGTTGGGTTCGACTGAAATGACTGTGCGCTTGATCTCAGATCTTTAACAATGGAGGATACAAAACCCAGGATGTGTAGTCAAACTGCTAACTCGGCTTGGATTGGGTCTCTGCTCACGTCTCATGGGCCTCTTACCCAGCTGCAACGATCAATCCTAGAATGCCCTGACAGGCTGTCTTCTGCACTGATGGAGCAGACTCTACATTGAAAATGGCTGGCACAAACTGCAGATCAGGTTCAGGCATGGTTGCTGTTGAAAGAGAAATAGAAATGAATGTCAGGACTCTATGTTGCAGTGCAAAACGAAGCAACAGGTTTCTGATATAACAGTATGTCAGAGGTAGCAAGATATGGAGGTAATCTCAAGTGTTGTTTATCTTCGTGTGTTATTTTAGACCAAGATAAAATTGTATGTATGAACAAATGTGTCAGGGAATATGTGTGTTAGTGTGTATATGTGTTTATATCTATGCCTGTTGCCAGCACCCATGTTCCTGTCTAGCGTTTTCTCTAGGAAGAGTGTGCCACAGGCTTTGGTTTATATGCTGAATATGTTCTTTTAATATACCCAATACCAAAACATAATGCACCATCGCCAAAATGCATGATTTTTCATACATTTTATTTCTGCAGTTTTCTATTTGTATGTAGATATATACATTATTCACTGTGGCTCTGTTACCTTGATACACAGCTGGTTACACCAATTTTGTATTTTCATTTTAAATACATTTTAACAACATAAGCACTACGGTTACTGTAATTCATAATGATATGGCACAATTGTACATTTGGGTATGTCTTGTATCAAATGTTCCTCCTCATAGGCATCATGGCAATTTCTTTACCAAATGTATATATTCAAATATCCATTTAGTTTGAATATAAATACATTTAATCAGATCTGTGGCACACACACCAGTCAATTACATAATAGTAAGCTGATGCATGAATTAATTTTGATTATTATATTTTTATTTTGTCATATTGTAAGTAATATTGTGAGCAATTCATATTAAGCTTCATAATTGTTTGTAAAAACAATTTTAAACAGCTTACTTTTATTCATGTTAAGTTTTTTGTGTTTTCAGATACAGGCTTGTTAAAAGGTCTATCAATGAATTATCTCACCCAAAGAAATGTGCTTTTTAGAGAGTTTATGAGGTTTTAGTTTGCGGTTAATAAGACCATAGACTTGAAAAGCATTCAAAAGTATTTGGAGTCTTCCGTATCATATCCATATTAAGCTTTTTCTGTAAATCTTTCTCACATGGATCTTTCCAATGAGATTCATATTTGAATTTTTTTTTTCGCTCTGTCACAAACAATATTTTATGCTTAATCTAAAATTATATATGCTTCATTTGATCATATCAAAATTTACAGTAAAATTATTTTTGATTTATCACATTAAATATACTTAAAACTGAAATGTGGATTTAGTCATGATTTATAGCCAAACATTCATATTTTTATCTAAGAAGGGATAAACATACTTTTTACATGTTTTAATTTAACTATGTGTAACTTTTTTGCATTCCCCCAGAATACACTGTTACCTGAATGTTTCAAGTGCCATTTTTATTTAATTTTATGAAAGCACTGATGTTTATGAAGAATAGTCTATTAAAGAAAAGAATCTCTTAAAATCTGTCTATGCTGTTTTATTTTTCTAAGAATATGATGAAAATGTTTATATATATATATATATATATAAGGTGCCATTCGTGATTTTTCTGGCTCCAAACGGAATAGCAAAAATAACTTTGCATATGAAAAAAAATAACATTGTTTCTCCAGTCTACCAAAGTTCGACAAACACCTGAAATTACACTTTTTTTTTATTAACATAATATACAACAGTATACAAATATATACAGAAACTACCAGAGTGTACAAAATGTTAATTTCTTAATCAAAAAGGTAACCACGAAAAATACTGGTCTTTTTTGATTTTTTGTTGACAATATTCTCCAAACAGGTGCTGTATTTCTTGATCTCCTGGAGAAAATGAATTAAATTTGGCTTGGATCCTGACCATTTCTTTTTATGTATGTGGAACTTCCCCAAAATAATAAAAAGCTATTATTATTATTTTCATTGGAATAATATATACATATATCAAAAATATTTAGTTTGAATATAGTTTTGGTTTTCCTTCTGATACAATTTTCCATATCCACCCAAACATTTTGAGAGTATACACAATTATAAAAAAAGATGTACAATAGATTCTTTTTCAGTTGAGCAAAAATCACAGGAATAATCAATATCTAAATTAAATCTTTCTAATACACCTTTAGCTGGATATATACCATATGAAACTTTGAATGTAACCTCTTTTACTTTATTATTTAAACAATATAGAGTGCCGAAGTTATGACGTCACTTTGTAGGACAATTCTGAAGTTAGCGGCGCATGGGTTCCCTCGATCGAAAAGCTATGCATTTTCCCCATAGACTTTTGGAAAATCGCAAAAATCTGCATTTGTGAATGAAGTATTTAGCAAGTTCAAAAAGATTATTAACTAAGTAGTGTTGTGAACAATCTTTCTTAAGTACACCAAATTTGATTTGTTTGTATTCAAGGGGGTTTACACATGTAATAATACATGACAGTTTACTGTTCAATTGAGACCAAAATAACTTTGAGTGGTTACAATAATAAAAAATATGTTCTGTGGTTTCTATATCAGTTTCACAAAATTGACAAGAGTTTTCTCCGATATCAAATTTAGATTTCAGTAATTCTTTAGATGGGTATATGTCATTTATAATTTTAAAATGAATTTCTTTCACTTTAGGGAGACTTGGAAAGATAAGATAATTCATTCTCAATTCCTTCACCTCCTCCGGGTCAAAATCTTTGAAAATATAGTAACGTTTATTTCTATTTGGATGAAGTCTATCAATAAAAACACTTCTAATATATTTGTTGTTGCATTTATGATCTCTAATAGATAATATACCCAGAGAAGGAGATGGGAGAGAGAATGTCACAGAGTAGTGTGGCTATAAACGGACTACAGCACACCATGGTCGCGGATCAACGTCATCATCAAGCATCCTCAAACTTTATTTAAAAAACACGCTCGCTCATTATGATCTGCGCTGTGTATGAACACTTATCCACTTTTTCATGAGAAATATTGCCCATTGGTTTTTCCAAAAATGTTAGAAACTAATTTTGTTTATGCGTGCCTCTCTGAGATTTTAAAAAAAGTCTTTAGTTAATGTTTTATTTATTCGTTTATTATTTTGTTAGTTTATATAAACCTTAATATTATTTTCTTTGATTAAGATTATTATGCCTGATCATTGTGCCCCAAATAAACTTTAAAGATTATCTTTCACAGTATTATGTTTGATTGTATGTTTGCATACCATTTGCTATTTCGCCAGAAACAAACTCGCGATTTTACCATCTCATAAGCACTAACGTTAGCTATGGCCGTAATAATTTCCAATCTTATGTCCTTTTTCTTAGACGATAGAAAAACCATAGATCGAGGAGAGAACCACTATAAATCTGGACATGTAGAACAGTGCAGATTAGATACTGGTTTACTTGCCGGTATTGTAAGGGCCAGCATGAGGGACAAGGTTTATCGAGTCTCGGTAAGTAAAACTAGGGAGAGATAGAGGAGATATAATAGTGTTCTATGTATTTAAGATAACTATACAAATAACTGAAAGGTAAACTTCTAAGAACGTGAGGCTGAAACGCGGGCTAGTGAGAGATTTCCTGTTTGTCATGATGACGTCTAAAGTCCCCGCCAAAGGATGTAGTCCCTTTTAGCAACTTGTTAGCAATCACCGTTTTTAAGACACAATAAAGTTTAAAAAACCACAAGCAGGTTATAACTGGTGTGTTTTATTTCATAGATCAAAACGTGAAAATATTTAGAGGCTTTGATAACCACAGACCTTATTTCAGGCGATTTAGCAAAAACCCATTCAAAAAACCCATAGACTTTAGGGCGAGGGAACCGGAAGTGCTAAAATGCTAACTCACTTCCGCGTTTTGGCCTACAAAGTTACGTCATAACTTCGGCACGTTATTTAATTTATTTATTTATTTTAATGTTTATTACAAACTCTCGTGGAGACAACAACAACAAAAACAGGCAAGGCATCAACACAATGCAGATTGACAATGAAAAAATAAATAAATAAAAATAAATAAACAAAAATAAAGCATTGTTCTCAAATAAATAATGTGTTACAGAATCAAAAACATTTCAGCAGCATAACAAATAGCTTCTACAGTTTGTCACACCTGAAATTACACTACAAACGTTTTCCACAGACTGGATGACGCATTTCCGCCTTATTTCGCAGCGTGAATATCGATTTATAACATAATGCTTTGTGTTATATTACCCTGGAATTAGTCTTAAAAAACGAATTACTAAAAGCTGCGAGGGTGTTTATATTTCAGCTGCTGAGAGATTGACAGTAAATTTGGCATCTTCTCCCATTTTACTGTCTTAATCCACCGCTCTCTATTTGTGTCCCCCTAAAAATCATTAAAACGTAATAGTGGCTTTTTCTTTTGCTCTTGGAGTAAATGGGTAAGTGAAAATAATTTTTGCTGTGGTCTCCCATTCACCGCTGTCGCAGTTTACCCTGCATACGTTGGAGAGCGGAAGAGATCGCCCTCTCCACGTTTTCTGATTGCTAACTCGCACGGGCCGCTGTCAGGTTCTTCACCGGACGTGTGATTTCTATTTCAGTAATATGTCAGCTAGTGTGAAAATATTATTTGTTGTATTCCTTTAAACTAACAAATAAAAACCACGTACAGCCGCTTCTAGTCCGCTGAGCTGCAGTTTTAACATTAAAATGTAAGCTCCGCCTGTTGTCGACGTCACTTACGTAAGTCGACGTGATCTGCATGAAGGTTGGTTCAGCAGTTTAGTGGAAGTTTAAGATGTGTTTATTAGTTTCAAACATTTAAAAGCGCTATGTAAGTTGTATATTGTATAGGTTGGTATGGTGTTGTAGATTTGCAAGAGAGAGAGAAAACCCCCAAAACGAAACCATTTAGGTCGAGACATAGACACATTAACACAAAGTTTAACGTGTCGAATATCAGACAGACTTACAGCTAGAAATGCGAAATATTGTTTTGCTCTTAAGTGTCTAGACTCATTTTAGTGAGATAACAGAATTAACTTGTGCTAATCTGGATTTTTGACCTGTATTTGAAGGGTCACTGACCTCTCTCTCTCTTAGCTGGTTATAGCATATCAGCCAGCTAACAAGTTATAATCAGAATATATGCGACTTTAATGTCCTTTACGCAAGTCAAATTACTTATGGCCACAGTATCTTGTGATCTATTTCAGTTCACTGTTTGTTTTGCTTACGTAAATCAGCTCAAGGTTTGATATTTAGCAATGTAGTCAGTCTAATTCCATTTACTGGACTCTTGGGATAATATGAAGTCCCTTTTTTACCTTTATATGTACCTGAAGTAATATAAACTGCATGTATTCAGGTAGTGTTGGGATAATTATGGCATCTCCGGGGTATTTTGGTGATGGTCCACGGATACGCGTGCGTGACCCGTACTTTGCCGAGGTCATCAGCCAGAGTATGCGCGTGCCCGAGCGGCTGAGGTTCGGTTCCGCATCTCACACGCACGAGCCTGCGGACAAAAGACCTGAATGTCTACCTGCAGCCTACAGCATGCACATACCCGATAGACTGGCCTTAACAGGTGATTAAAATATATATGGGGTCTACTTACCGGTAAACTTTCATTACCAAATTATGCCTTTGAAGCCACTTCCATGAAAACAATCCATGTTAAGCCTATAGCATATTATTTGTGTCAAATATACAGTTGAAGTCAGAAGTTTACATACACTTAGGTTGAAGTCACTAAAACTAAAATTTTAACCACTCCACAACTACTTTGTGCATGATACAAGTAATTTTTCTTTGACTACATCACAATTTCAGTGGGTCAGAAGTTTACATGCACTAAGTCAACTGTGCCTTAAAGCAGCTTGGAAAATTCCAGAAAATGATGTGCCTTTAGACAATTAGGTTTGCAGCGGTATACCGGTTTCACGGTATACCACGGTTTGAAAATGGACAGTTATCATACATGTACATTTGCTTGTCTACGGTATTGAGAAAAAAATGCAACCGGACAGAGAATCTCACGTGAACGTTCGCATCTCCTTTATTCCTTGTCTGCCTGTCAGACTCGTCATCTTGCGACACACGCGTGTGCGCAGCGGAGAAAATGTCTGAGAGAAGCGAGGCAAGGGGGTCTGACATGAGTTTGTGTGTGAGTTAAAGCAGTGTTTCTCAACTGGTCTATTCGGACTGGGTCGCGGACAGCAGGGAAAGAACAATGCCATGGTTCTCCCATTGAAGATATTTCGGCGGCCGCCCAAGTGATAGACTATTGAGGACTGCCGACGCAGATTTAATGATAATCTCGCAAACGGCTAAAGCAGACATGGGCAACATACGGCCCGCGGCTCATTTATCTTAAAACGTTTTTATTTTTCATTGGATATTTCAGTTAACTTGCATTGGGACCTAACGGGTCTCCACAAGCGTTTAACATGCTCAGGGTTGCCAGATAAGAGACGAAACACCCCCAGTTTGAGATTTATACTTGCGCAATTGGAAATATTCCTCCTAATGTAATACTTATTTTGTGCAATCTGGCAACCATACACGTCTCGCTTTCTCCTTTGAACAAACTTGGTGATCTGTTGTGCAATATTCTGCTCTAGGAAAAGTGTTATACGGTATATACTCTGTGTCCATTCTTGAGGCTGCTTGTGATGTTTGGTGCTACTAATTTTGCAGGTAAACCTTCTCAGTGATTAAATTAAATATAAATGTAGATCTCGGCATCATTGACATGCAAGCAAAAGCAAGCCAGAGATGAATATGTATATGTATTTTTTATTTGTGAAAATAAACTCGCCGCTTTGCGACAAACATTAAAAGGTCTATACATTTTTTTTTTTTTTAAACCGAATAATAAATTAACAGGGAAGTAGAGATGTCAAAATAAATTTACAATCTCCGCCTTTATTCAGTTTTTTAATGCCCGATAGAAAAGTATCTACCTTTGTAGAGTACACAACTATTTGAGTACACAACTATTTCTGGGCTTAAAAGATAAAAAAACCAAATCAATGCAGAACATTGTATCTCAATGTCACTTGATGCATGTCCTTGTACTGGAAAACCATGAACAAATCTAAGCAACATTAAAGGAAATGCAACCCAAGATACATTAAATACAGGTTATGTTTGATCTATGGCAGGTCACCACTTTATGTCCAATGTAAAATCTGTCCTGAAGCAAAACCAGTTGAGAACCACTGAGTTAAAGGGACAGACAGGAGCAGTCTGGCCTCACTGTCACGCACCTACAGTATATGTTAACTGTTAATAATCATTGGACATTACTTTAAAAGCTCACACAGCTGATGTTATTTTTCATTTAACATGTAAACTAACATGCTTTAGTTATATAACATGTTATAGTTACATGATATTTTTTTATCATGTTTATGTAATAATAGTAATTATAATAGTTAACAATTACACTGATAATAGTAATTGTGTTATACCGTGAAACCGTGATATTTTCTGAGACGGTTATCATACCATGAAAATTTCATACCGTTGCAACCCTACTTCTGATAGGAGGTGTACCTGTGGATGTATTTTAAGGCCTACCTTCAAACTCAGTGCCTCTTTGCTTGACATCATGGGAGAATTAGAAGAAATCAGCCAAGACCACAGAAAAAAAAATTGTGGACCTCCACAAGTCTTGGAGCAAATTTTAAATGCCACGTTCATCTGTACAAACAATAGTATGCAAGTATAAACACCATGGGACCATGCAACCATCATACCACTCAGGAAGGAGACAGATTCTGTCTCCTAAAGATGAACATAGATGTGAAAAATTTAAATCAATCCCAGAAAAAAAGCAAAGGACCTTGTGAAGATGCTGGAGGAAGCAAGTAAGACAAGTATCTATATCCACAGTAAAACGAGTTCTATATCGACATAACCTGAAAGGCTGGCCAGCAATGAAGATGCCACTGCTCCAAACCCACCATAAAAAAGCCAGACTACAGTTTGCAAGTGCATATGGGGAAAAATATATTACTTTTTGTAGAAATGTCCACCATCCCAACCATGAAGCATTAGGGTGGCAGCATCATGTTGTGTGGGTGCTTTGCTGCAGGAGGGACTGTTGCACTTCACAAAATAGAGCATCATGATGAAGGAAAATCTCAAGACATCAGCCAGGAAAGTAAAGCTGCACAATGACCCCAAACATACCTCAAAAGTTGTGGCAAATGTCTGAAGGACAACAAAGTCAAGGTATTAGAGTGGCCGTCACAAAGCCCTGACCTCAATTGATTTAGTTACACCAGTTCTGTCTGGAGGAATGGAACAAAATTCCAGCAACTTATTGTGAAGCTTGTGGAAGGCTACCCAAAACATTTGATCTAGGTTAAACAACTTAAAGGCAATGCTGCCAAATACTAACAAAATGTATGTAAACTTCTGACCCACTGGGAATGTGATGAAAGAAATAAAAGCTGAAATAAATAATTCTCTCTACTATTATTCTGACATTTCACATTCTTAAAATAAAGTAGTGATCCTAACTGACCTATGATAGGGAATGTTTTCTACGATTAAATATCAGGAATTGTGAAAAACAGAGTTTAAATGTATCTGGCTAAGGTGGATGTAAACTTCTGTCTTCAACTGTATGTCAGTTAGAATTCACATGCTTCAAACTTGTATATGTTTATTTATTTACAGGTCACATTATAAATCTTTGTAATTGTGCACACACAATTTTCCATAAGCAGAGATTTTTGACAACTTAATATTCAGTCAAACTAAAGACAAAATAAGATAAGATAAAATGTAAATAAGATGTACATCTTATGTTGGTCCTAAAACAGATGTTCCTGACCTGAGTCCGCGGCCCCTCTTCTCCAAACATACTTCATCAATGTGGGACCTACAGCACGGATCCTTGGATCGGGAGGTGTACATGAGAGAGCCTGTCCAGGTAGTGAAATGTGAATATAACTGAATTAGAGGACCAAACATGTTCATTGGCAATAAATAAAACAACTAAAAAAGTCATAAAGCTTTTGGCGTTTCTTTAATGTTGCACAGAGTCTGCTACGTAGGTCTTATAGTGACCACGCATTATGCCGGACCCCACCTGGAACCCCCACATACTTCAGACAAGCACTCCACTCCCAGTCTCCGTAAGTCCACTGTTTACTGTATTCCTTAAGTGCTGAAATGTGCACAAGACATTTTGTGTATATCCAGATAATTTTTCATATACCCCAGTGCAAAGAAGCTGACAAAAAATGGAAATAAAGAAAAACAGAGCTGTTTTGCATGTGCCATTCAGTCTTTATTCAAATCCCTATTAACTTTCTTAAAGTGGTCACTAGTCTTCCTGGGATCCCCATTAAAGTTTAAAAATAACAATGTACTGTATATTTCTAGAAAACAATTTATACCTCTAAATTGCAAGGTCTTAAAAGAATAGTTCACCCAAAAATGAAAATGTTCTCATCTTTTACTCACTCTCATGACTTCTGCTGAACACAAATTAAGATTTTTAGAAGAATACTACAGCACTGTAGGGTGAAAACAGACCAAAATATAACACCCTTTTCATTGTACCTCATGTTATAAGCAGTCTCCTTGGCAATCATGATTTCAAGCTTGATTACACTTACTTGTGCCATCAATGTAATCAAGCTTGAAATCATGATCACCAAGGAGACTCCTTAAATCATGAGGTACAGTGAAAAAATAATTTATATTTTGGTCTGTTCTCACCCAAAAATTATTAGATCACTTCAGAAGACATGGTTAAACAACTGTAGTTTTATGGATTATTTTTATGCTGCCTTTATGTGCTTTTTGAAACTTCAAAGTTCTGGCTACCATTAACTTGCATTGTATGGACCTTATAGATCTGTAATATTCTTTTAAAAATCTTTATTTGTTAGGTGAACTATTCCTTTAAGTATTTATTTTTTTTGTGACAAGATATGGGTGATCATGATGAAAGTACCATTGGTATTTCACCAACAAGTAAAGATTTATGACACCGAGATAAGATTTGTTACTATCAATTTGAAAACGCATGCTATATATTCCCACAGTACTAAAATTGTTAATTGTACATAAGTAAATCGAAATATCCTAAAAAAAATCAAGCGTGGAAATTATTAATATAATGAACAAAAATGTTCAAGGATGATTGAATGTCAAAAAAACCTGTCCATCTTGTTAGCTTCTGCCTAATTTGGCTAGCATCTACCAAGTGACAGATGAATATGTCGAAAAGTTTAATTGGGCTGTCTTTGACGTCAACAAACAAAAGCTAACTGTATTATTATATTGTCAGTTGCCTCTTTTTTTTTTTTTTTTGCATTCATAATTGTTTTTTCCCCTTGCTGTTCTCATCCCTTTCAGAATAGTCTTGCAACCCACCAGTTGAGAGCCACTGTTTTTACTGGAGGCTACAGACTTCCTGCTAAATGCTAATCATCCACTAGATGGCAAAAGAGACATATTTATGGGATTTTACAGCGTTACAGGACACATCGTCTCTGTTGTTCTTTAGAAATCTTCAATGCATGGCTTAAATGGGAAATGCTAGTTTACCAGACAGCATTTGATAAGGCTGTTTCTATCTATGGATATTTTAACAGAAGTTCAATTGCTACATATGCTTAACATTTCACCTGTTATTTCACCTATTAAAATAAAAACATGAATCTTTATATTTAAATGTCTGTGTAGAATTGGTTTAGTTTCCTTAAAGGTATAGTTCACCCATAAATTAACTTATTATCGTAATTTACTCACCCTCATGCTGTTCCAATCTCGTATGTTTTTCTCTCTTACATTAATCACAAAAGGAGATGTTAGGCAGAATGTTAATTTCGTCACCATTCACTTTCAATGATGCAATGAAAGTGAAAGGTGAATGACTAACATTCTGCTTAACATTTCCTTTTGATGACAGAAAGTTCATTTTTGGGTGAACCTATCCCTTTAAATAACCATGGCGCGCCTGTTGTCTGTTATGTCCGTACCTCCCTTGGTCTGTCCACAATAGTCACAGTGTTGGACGTTCACCTGCTGTACATGCAGACCCGTCCCCTTCAAAGCCCCTGGGGCTGCCCTCCATCCTACTGAACCTGCTGTCCCCACAGAACATGCTGCAGGCCGGCAAAGAGCTGGGACAGCAGGCCTCTCAGAAAATCCTACAGAATGTCACCAAAAAAATACTCCTCCAGGTGACACCCCAAAATGGTCCTCATCCCGCCTCCTGCACGCGCTGTCTGACCATTTCCTGCTGTTATGGGTTCTAGCTAACCAGGCTTAAAGGAATATACCAGGTTCAATACAAGATAAGCTCAATCAAGAGCATTTGTGGCATGTTGATTACCACAAAAATTAAATCCAATGGAAGTGAATGACACTGAAATACACACGTTTCAAATGTATAGCCACAGGATGTAAATTTTATACATATTAACATGGTTTTAGTTTGATAAAATCACTTACTAACATATCTGTGTGAAGTTATATCTGATTTTACAGTTTTGTTTTCACGACGACACGCTGCCAGTAAAGCCTTTAATCTAGTAAACACTTAGTAACACCAGTAAATTCCTGCTTTTATCACACTAAAATCATGTTAACGCGAGTGATGTTTATGGTTTGTTGGTTTGATTAACAGTAAATATCATGGCACAGTTTGGAACTGAATTAGACAGAGGATTCCTGCAGTCCAGAAATATCAGATTTAAAGTTGAGCTTTATCAGGAAATCTGGAATATGCAGTCTTTCTGAAAACGATTAAAATCTTACAGTAGTAATGGAAAAGCCATGATTTTTTTGCAAGAACAATTTTTTCTGTCCTAAAATATTTAAAGGGGTAGATATTTTAGTTTTTGAAAATACTTGTCTAGAGAAAAACCTTCCTGTCCATTGAGTTTTATTGGAGACATTTGCACACTAACAAGAGTAATTGTTTAAATATATTACTTGACATTTCAAATGGAAATCCGCTCCAGCAGTCTATATGAAATTATTTTAAAACTCAATATACTGTAATCATGAACTGGGTACAAAGGTTATGGACAAGTCATGGCAATACATTGGTCAAAAAGTGTGGGAACCCTTTAGGCCTCATAATTTGTTGGGCTATGAAAAGAGGGCTTTATGTAAAACTAACTTTTTTGGACTTTCAATGTTGGCTCTATCACTGGGGTTAACATTACAGTGTTTGCCTATATTACCTTTCGTGGCTAGAAAAATCAACCTTTTTTCTGTTCTCAGAATTTTTGCCTATTAATTAGCTTATTTTGCAACTAATAATCACCTAACAGTGCTCGCCTATCACACATTTAGTTCACCTGTTTGAGTCATTTAGTATGGACTTGAAGTGTTCATTAGAGGAAATAAATGCATATGTGCTTGGGACAACATGAGGGTGAACTATTCCTTAATATTACTTTGTCTTTACAGTGCCTCACAGGAGTTCTGGCTCAGCCCTGAGGACGACACGGGAACTCCTGTCGAATTTATGGTGCTCCGCAGACAGGTCAGTGGTAGAGTTTTAAGCCCTATTTACACACAAGGTTTTTTTCCCCCCTCAATGCTAGGTGAGAATATTTCACTGACCAATAAGATACAAGCCATTATGTGTTTGTAACCATATTTACAGATTCTTGGATTTGCTGTTGGTCTCCAAGTACAAGCAAAACAAAATGCTAAATGGTATCTAAAAGAAGTGATATGGAAAGTAACTGCTGACAAAATGAGAATTGTATTTATATATATATATATATATATATACACACACACACACACACACACACACACACGTACATGCATACACACACGCACTGTATATAATTTTACTGTTATATGTACAGATATCATCTCCTGTGATGGACGTGCATACTACTAAATATTGTTAGAAGACAACTTAACAAAACTCAACTTTCTAGAAAGCCATAGTGCTAAAAGTAAAGTTGAAAAAAACATCCTCACAGCCCTTTGTAGTGGGAGACTGACATTTTTTTAATGATTGGTCCAAATATTTAGAGAGAACAATATCATGAATATAATCCGCCTGATCTCAAGAACATTATGTGACTGTGGCAACTTAATTAAAACTAAATGACTTGCGTCATGACACGTTTAGCTGCAGTTTCCTAGTGAAATGTCCAGGGGGGGCTCCAAAAGTGAATGAAATGGTGTTGCAATCTGACAAGGTTTTTGGGGTGAAAATTAGATGGTTTTAATGAGTACAATGTATCTCACTAACCTAAAACTTTCAACTAAACTGAACCAATAGTGTCCTAAAAGCAAATGAGAAGTTAATACAGACAGACATCCTTAACATTAACCAATGCCTAAACCTAACCTATAGTGTTGTGAAAACAAATGCGACATGAAAAGAACATTTTCTGAAGCAACCACATCATTTTGTGTCGATTCGATGACACTTTTGTCTTGTGTGTCAGCTTGGTGCCTGGCTGGACTCGAACCTTGGACTTGCGAGTCCAAAGTCTAACACTCTATTAGGTAACTTACCTTGTAAGCAAATCACATTTGAATTAGTGTGGAAATGTTGGTGGGTCTGTAATGCAAGCATTAAAATGTCTTGTTTTTCAAATTATGTGTCAGAGGAAAAGTGTTTCGATATCATAAAGTGTGAGTAATAGTGTGAAAAATAAGCATTAATAAAGTCATAATCAGCCATTGCAGTTGTGATTTGTTTGATAGTGAATTCAATGCACAGTTGTTGTAGTACCTCTTCTGTTAATTTCACCAGGTAAATGCAGCGAAACAGAATTTGGTCATTAAAAGTAATTTGCAAAAATGCAGTTATATATGTATTATTCTAAGAGACTGGATATAATGGTGATATGATCAAATACAATTTAATGATAGCAAATGGACATTTATGAAATTTAATTGAAATTCAGTCAAAAATGTTTCAAAACAGTAAAGTTAACTCTTCTTTTAATCAGTTGAAAGGCCACAGTTCTCAGCAGTATAATGATAATCTCTTGTTGTCCAAAAATAGGCTGACAAATTATGACTGGAATGGGTAATGTTATGAAATGAAAGTCATGTTCCATCACAAAGACAATTGACCACAGAATGGGACATGACTGCTTCGTCTGCTGACATATTTTTATTCCATAAGCCTCATGTTAATTTTTTTATTGGTTCAGGTTGTAAAGATGAGCAGACGGATAGCAGGGCTGGAGAGACAGAACTCAGAGCACAGACAGACAGAACTGGTGCTGTTTTCACTGCTGCTGTCTGCCTTATTGATCAACGGCTGGCTGTGGATGCGCAGATGACATCGCCTACACCACAACAAGAACACTACATAAACAGACTGCTCTACATGAAGCTCTCATATATTATACAACAGAGCTTGTCCAGTAGATCCTGTTGGACGTGTGTAATAGTGATTTACTAGGGTAAATCAGAGGTGTCCCAATTATGGTAAATGGATGGCTAAGAAACCACACCTGTAGAGCACTGTTATCGTTATGGTAAGGTGTAACATCTGCGTCATCCATTGGAGACCTGGTCTTTCCTGACCACCATTACCATAAATACCCTTACTGGCAATTGTGATCAGACCACTGTAGTAGATTGTGTGTAAGTATCTTGCCTTGCGGATTTAATTTGTTCTGCATATTTTGCAAGCCTTGCTGGTTTTGTTCAAAATACTTCTGACATTACAGTGATTAAATGTGTTTAGATTCTTATCTGCTCTCAATGAGATTTGAAAATCCTTTTCTATTTTAACATGTTTGTTTGTTCAGCTTGATGTATTATATATATTCACTAATAAAATTTGTAATGAATTGCTCTCAAGTATCATTCTCTCAAAGTCAACATGAAACACTGTTTACAACACATTTTGCTTAGATATATTTGAGTGAAACAGGATATTCAAAAGTAGGACGAGGGACTGTATCAACAACGGCCACTTTTGTTTTGAAATGTGGGTGTTCCAAACCAGAATGGATCCAGACCTGAACGTGAGTTTGCAGTCAATCATGGAGAACTAAATTGGTAATGCTTGTTTTTCAAAATCTACCATTGCTTATGTTAATAATAGTATATTTATTTTAACATCATTGACGGCAATATATTACTATGTTAACTGCTTAAAATATTCATAAATCCTTCATAAAAGATTTGTAAGCCATGAAACAAACCAACCAGCTCAGGTGTGAATCAGAACTTTACAAACTTAGTTTTGAGGCCCCAAATAAAAAAAAAATAAAAAATTTGAAAATTGGACAAGAAAAACAAAGGTAAATGTATGTGTACTTGCCATATTTCATGAGGGCATGAACAATTAAATTACAATGTAATTTAATAAAAAAAAATCATAGGTATATACGCTCACTGAGCACTTTATTATGAACATGTACACCTACTTATTCATGCAAATACCTAATAAGCCAATCGCGTGGCAGCAGTGCATCAAATCATGCAGATACGGATCAGGAGCTTCAGTTAATGTTCACATCAACCATCAGAATGGGGAAAAATGTGATATCAGTTATGTCGAATGTGGCATGATGTTGGTATCAGACAGGCTGGTTTGAGTATTTCTGTAATTGCTGATCTCTTGGAATTTTCACATGCAACAGTCTCTAGAATTTACTCCAAATGGTGGCAAAAAACAAAAAACATCCAGTGAATGGCAGTTCTGAAGACGGAAACGCCTTGTTGATAAGAGAGGTCAACAGAGAATGACCAGACTGGTGCGAGCTGACAGAAAGGCTATGGTAACTCTGATAACCCCTCTGTACAATTGTAGTGAGCTGTATAGCATCTCAGAATGCACAACATGTCGAACCCTGAGGCGGATGGGCTACAACAGCAGAAGACCATAATAGGTTCCACTTCTGTCAGCCAAGAACAAAAAGCGGAGGCTGCAGCAGGCACAGGCCCACCAATACTGGACAGTTGAAGATTGCAAAAACATAGCCTAGTCTGATGGATCTCAATTTCTGCACACAGATGGTAGGGTCAGAATTAGCTGCAAACAGCATGAATCCATGGAACTAACCTGTCTTTTGTCAACAGTCCAGGGATGCGTTTCCCAAAATCATCGCAAGCTTAAGTTGACAGCCACTCCCCGAGAACCCTCCAAAAAAATCAAAATAACCCCCCGACAAACAAATTCCATTTCCCCAGTCTTCTAAAAATCATGTCCTCAAACGCCGCCACCTCGCCCATTTCCCTGCACCATTCACTAAATGAGGGTGCCCCAGCCAACTTCCATTCCCTGAGGATGATTTTCTTACCAATCATGACTCCGGCTAGGACACAGAGTCTGAGGCTAAATTAAAGTTCATTGTTCAACACCTCACACAAAGTACATGTATTGCATCCCCGTCTTCTGATTGGCAATGCCAGCAGAAGGGTGAGTCTTTAAGACCCAACCTATACAGTCTAGAGGGGGTCCAGAAGAACCAATGCAAAATCTTAAATTGCATCAGATGGACCCTTGCATCTCTAGATGCAGACTTGATGCTTTATAGGATCCTAGCCCACGCTCCCACCTTAAATACCAGGTTTAAATACTTCTCCCATAATCTTTTGAGAGAAGACGAAGCCCCATCCCCCAGACTCTGAATTAACAGGGATTAATACACAGAGGGTATTAATCCCCAGAGATGCTTCGTGACCTTTCCCAAAAGCAGTAATCATTTCCAGAGTGTCTGCTGCTTTAGGGAGGTGTATGCTACTCCCAAAAATAGTGCAGAGCAGGTGGCGCAGCTGTAAATATATAAAGAACTGGGATCTAGGAATCTTAAAATGTTTAACCAAATTATCAAAAGATCTCAACACTCCACTCTCATATAGTTCACCAAGTGTAGTAACCCCCTCCTAATCTACTCTGACCAACAGAAAGGGGACTTATTAATATGTAATTTAGGGTTCAGCCATATGCTTGAGGCAACATTTAAATGTGAAAAGAGGCACCAAAACACTTTCCCGGACTTTCAGTTTCATCATACAACGGTGGTGGAATGACCTTCCCAACTCAATCCGGGAAGCTAACTCACACTCTGTCTTCAAGTAACGGCTAAAAACCCATCTTTTCCAAAAGCAATTAAGCACAAAAAAAAACTGTTTTGAATACTTTTCTGATGATAGTGAAACTTTGTAGTATGGCACTTTTCATACCACTGTCTCCTTAAGATGATTCGCTTACGTTTTCCTCTTTTGTAAGTTGCTTTGGATAAAAGCATCTGCCAAATGAATAAATGTAAATTTAAATAAATGTACGAATTAAACCCTCTGAACACTTTTGTCCAAACCACGTGCAAATGCAAGATAATATGTGTGACTTAACTTCTCCGATTAGTTTGATCGAAAGGCTTTGCAATGGCGAAATAGGGGCAATGACTTCCTGTTCAATACGAAACCAGGGAGGGGCTCTCTCAGGTGGGAGCGACCAATGGGCCAAATCTCTCAGACAGAATGCATTATAATAAAACAAAATCTTGGGTAAGCCAAAATCTGCAAGCCCACCTTTGTTAATCTGCCTATGTAACTTATTAAAATGTAACATGGAATACTTACCATTCAAAATAAAGGACTTCACTATGCTATCAAATAGTTTGAAATAAGAGAGGGGAACATCTACAGGTAGATACTGTAGCAGGTAGTTACATTTTGGAATACAATTAATTTTAATAACATTAAACTTCCCAATCATAGATAAATGCAATGAAGCCCATCTGCCCACATAGCTCGAAAATTGTTTTATTAAAAGGGTCAAAATTAACTCTCTGACTATATAACAAATTTGCTGGGAATAAAATACCCAAATACTTAATGCCCTGTTTGGGCCATTGAAAGGCGCCTGGCTAAAAAGTCGTTACTGGGCAATACGCAGTCAGAGCCAAAGAATTTTTAAGAATCTTACTGATCCAGGCTTGTCATAGTTTGAGGAAGTTTTCCATTCTTTAATGATTCCATTTAAACTTCTAACAAAAGTGGAGCCCATTCTGTAGCTTAAGATCTTAAAAATTCAGTGGCAAAGCCATCTGGCCCTGGAGCTTTGCCTGCAGGTAAGGCCTTAATTACCTCGTCAAGCTCCTCCAAGTTTATTTCAGAATCAAGAGATTTTTTTCATCAGATTAAGGAGTTCTAATGGTTACACAAAATTTCTAATATCTTCATCCGTAGACAAAGACGTGGAACTATAAAGATCAAGATAGAACATTTTAAAGGCATTATTAATATCAATGGACGAGATACAAATTTCACCACCAGCAGATTTCACCGAGGGAATGATAGAAAAAGACTTTCTCTGCTTTATATATCTAGCCAAAAGCTTCCCTGCTTTATCCCTTGACTCAAAGTATGACTGTCTTGCCTGATTAATCAAAACTCCACTTTCTGCGACAAAATAGTATTATATATGCATTTCAAACGGGTCAATTCTCTGAGGCCATCAGATGACATTCGGCGCTTTAGCTCTGCTTCTGCACTTTTAATATTCCCTTCCAACTCCACAAGTTCTCATAGTTTGGATTTTTTGGTGAATAAGGCATACGGTACGATCCGACCCCCAAGAACCGCCTTAATTGCCTCCCAAGCCATGCCCACAGAAGATACTGAGGACCAGTTGGTCTCCATATAAACATTGATTACAGTCTTTAACATTTGTTGGAAATCAGGATTTTGCAAAAGGGATACATTAAAGAGCCAACTATATGATTTATTTTTCTCTGTATGTGGCAACATCTCTAAACACACCAGGGCGTGATCTGAGACTAAGATGTTTCCAATTGAGCAATCCACAACAGTTGAAATGAGGAACTTGGATATAAAAAAATAAATATTCTAGAATAAATCTTATGGACTGATGAAAACATTATTTAGTCCCTACCAGATGGGTTAAAAAGTCACCAAATATCTGCAAGACCAAGATTTTTACACATCCTGAGAAGCGTCAATGTTGCTCTAGGGGGCTTACACACTTTTGCTTCACTATGATCAAGGACTAAGTCCATCAAAAGATTAAAGTCTCCTCCCAATATTATATCATGAGGGGTGCCAGCAGCTTGCAACATCCCTTCAAGATCAATAAAAATGCTCCGATCTTCAACGTTAGGCATGTAAATATTAGCCAAAACCAACCTTTGCCCATGAATTTCTGCTAAAACAATAATGATTCTCCCTAATTTGTCTTTAATCTGTTTAAGAGATTTGAATTGTAGAGGTTTACTTATCAATGTAATGACTCCCCTGCTCTTACTTGAGCCAGCACTAAAGAAAATATGCCCACCCCATATTTTCCCAAATTTTTCAGCTTCCTGTGAGGAAATGAAGAAACACTATCACATTTCTAACGCTTAAGAAATAACTTTCCTTCTTTCTATGGGGTGCCCCAACCCATTCACATTCCACCTGAAGATAACCCACTCATTAACATTTGACATTTTTATATAGTAGAAAAAATAAATTGTGTGTCAAAAACCAGATTATACAGACCACACTCCAACATCAACAGCGCCAACCGGCGTCAATCACTCTAAACTCAAAAGGTTGATATACGCCTTTGCCATCAGATTGCTCGTCCGGTGCTTCTGCACAAATTACATAACAGAAAATACTTTGTAAAACAAATCCCAGCCATTAGAAAGAATAAACAAAGAATGTGTTGATTCATTCACAGAACTGTCTCGAAGGTTTATGAGTGCAGCAGATGACATAATCATTCCAATGTCCTGCAAAAATACTCCACAAAACAAACTCCAGACAACAGGAGGCATAAGCACAAAGAATGAACAGTTCCATCCACAACTGTAATGAAGCAGTATTAGTCACCAAAACAAACTCCAGCTGCTAAGCGGAACCAGCACAAAAAGAAACAAAACAGGTGTCCCAGATTCTCGGATGGTCAAGAGTGTATTATTCACTAGGATGCCGCATAAAAAAATACAACATGACTTACTTAGTCAACTTTATAAAAGACATAATTTGTTTGGGCATATAGATATTTTGCAGCCATCCTTAGAATCCATTCTCAATCTGCAGATCTGCGAGCTGGGACCCTGTGGTCGCTAGCAGATTAGCGGATAATTCTCTTTCTGATGACTCCAGATAATCAATTAATTTCTCAACATCTGCCACTCTTTTAAAAAAAACTCAAGAGAATTTTGTTCCCATCACCGTAATCGATCAACATATTACAGCAAGATCTTCCAAGTCAGCAACAACCTTCGGCATCACAGACATATTGGACTGTTGACGCTGGATTTCTCCCGCCGCACCATTCAAATTGAGTCCCCGGTCCACAGGCCTGTCAGAGTTTTCAGCTTAAGGACGTAAGTGTCTTTTAATGTCTCCAGAGCCAGAGGATTTTGACTTCTTTGCCATGTTTACCTCAAAGAACAAATATGAACTGGGTGTATCGAATCTCACCGGATTATAACTAATTATTACATTTTAACTAAAAATAATTAAAAAATAGCAAAGTGTGCAGAGCTTGCCGTTCACACGTCTGCTGCTCACATGGCGTCACGTGACCTCCAACACAGTTGCGCCACCTTTAATTTATGATGGGAATCATAAAAAGGCTGTGAAGAATAGAATAGCCTCTTCAGTGGGTTGTATTGTTCTGCTGATGAAACATTGAAAAATACATTTCAGTAGACAAAAAAAAAAAAAAAAAAAAAAGAGAGGTGTGATCTAGGAGCTTTAATACAATGCATGCCACTGAGGAAAAAGTAAGTCTATCCCTCAGCCTTGTTTTCATTCACTTTAAAAATCCAATATGTTGTTACGGTGAATAAGGTCCTTATTCACAATAATAAAAAAAATACCTTTTACAAACACATTATTTCTTTTTTTTATGAATCATTCACACTGAGGTAAGTAAATTGGGTCAATTTTGTTTTCTCGTTGAGTAAAGTTCTCACAAAAGTGTAGACATGACAGAAGATGAGATATGGGACATAGGTTCTCACATGATACTTGGAAAATAGAACAATTGGACAACTTAAAAACTGCAATTGGATCAGTTTATTAAAAAATTAAATTAACCAAAAAAAGTTATTTTAAACATTTAGACTATAAACCAAATAAAAAAGGTAAAGCCTTATACAGAATCTGTGTGAGAAAAGGAACTGAAATAAGGAATACAACTGAATACAAAATTAAATCATGATTGTACAGTAATAACCCAGATAGCACACATACATATTCGAGATGTCTGTTTTTGAGTGTTTCATCTGGAAAGTATCACAATCATCAGCTTAACCTTTTAATCTTAAATGTCACAAAGACATCTGCTCAATGTCTTTTTGACATCCGAGAGGAAGCATCTTACAGACGTACTGCAGATGAGCAAACAACCTAAAAAACACATCTTCCAGATGTCAACAAACACATCAAATAGACATCTGGGTGATGGTCTTTTGCTATTATGGAACATTGTCAAGCAGCAACTAGAATGACATTTTGAATGCAACAAATACTTGTGAAATGAATGAAAACATTCCTCGAGAGGAACAGTAAATACATGCAAATGCCCATTGGTGGGACAAAAGGGTAAATGCTGTACAAATAACTGAAAAACAATAATAAAAAAAAAGACATTCTCATAATTCATCCTGAGACAGACTATAACACATACTCCTTTAGAAATACAAACTTTAAAGTATCAAATGTAGCAAGACCATCAAGATATAATAGATAACAAGATTGAGGCCTTAGTGGAACAAACTGATAAAGGTCCTAATGAAATCTTAACTTACATGTCCTGACTCGACTTAACAGTAAGATTCACAAAGCACTCAGAAAATAACTAAGGCTATTTCGTTGATGAAATTAACAGTTTGCATTCACTGAAGCATATTGAAATGTAATGTGTGTGAGATTGTCAGTATTTTATCCCAATTTAGACTCAATCAGCTCTTCTTAGGTCCATTGTCTTAGTTTGAGCCCAAATTAGATGAGTGATCTTGAAACCTAAAGTAACTTCTGATATCTAACTTAAGAAAGTGGTCTTTAAAATGCTGCCTTTGAGGATTTGCACAATGGTTTGTCTGACAATACTGTAAATGTTCATTTTAGATTTTATGTAAAAAGGATAAGAGATAAAGGATTTATTGTGTACAAAATGTCAAGAACACTGCTAAGGCAAAAAGTGTGCCGAACTGAAAGTGTTTGTGGCGAACAAATGTGAAGTTGCGTGTGAAGGAATTTGATTTGGATGAATAATAATAAAATAAAATAAAAATGTGAAAATTGTTTCCATATTAGAAATGTCCAAGACAAATAGGAAAAAAGATTTATTGTGTTTAAACACTTATAGTCTTCCATATGTATGCATAATCTCGGGTTTGTCTTTGAGGCAAAAACCAAGCTGCTAATTTGTCAACTAGGATTTCTTTGGCCCTAGATTATTTAAATCAGTCTGGCCTCAATGATTGTTATACTGCACTTTATTCTTGTCCTACAGGGGGCAGAATGTGTTTAGTGTCAAATCTGGAAATGTCAAAAGGTATCATTTTTGATGGTCACTAATTCAAATACAATTTGGATTGTAAATGAAAAGTAAAAGTCAAAAGGATTTGCCAATGCTTTTGAATTTGGTGAGATGATGATCTGATGTACTGTTGGCTAACACTACAAGAATATTTGACCTATATATCTCAGCTCTGTTAGTCCATTCAATGCAAATGAATGGTGGCCAGAACTTTAAAGCTCAAAAAAGCACATAAAGGCAGCATAAAAGTAATCCATTCATGGTTTAATGCATGTCATCTGAAGTGATATGATATGTGTGGGGGAGAAACTGATCATTATTTAAGTCCTTTTTTACTGTAAATCTCCACTTTCACATTATTATTATAATTTTTTTGTTTTGGTTTTTGGTGATTCAAAGTCTTCCAGCACATTGCATCTACTGGGCAGTAAGTAGTAGTTATAGTAAAATAGCACTTAAATACTGATCTGTTTCTCACACACACCTATCATATCACTTCTGAAGACATGAATTAAACCACCGGAGTTGTATGGATTACTTTAATACTGACGTTATGTGCTTTTTGGAGCTTCAAAGTTTTGGTCACCAATCAGATGCATTGTTTGGACCGACAGAGCTGAAATATTCTTCTAGCAGATGAAGACATACATATCTGGGATGGCATGAGGGTGAGTAAATAATGAGAATTTAAATTTTTGGGTGAATTATCACTTTAAATGATTGTGCATAATGTGTCACTTTAATGATGGGATACCTTTGTGTATAACGGATACCTTTGATCAAGAGCTAAATGTGTATCTTGCAACCATGAGACTAAAAGACTGATAACAAAGCAATTCCGCTAAAGCCATTTAAGTTAAGAACAACCTGAGGGTGAGTAAATTATGATTTTTTCATTTTTGGGTGAACAATTGTTTTTTTAAGCCATCACTGAACAAGAGGTTTGGAGGATTTCCAAACTGAAAATACTAGTTTGTATCACATATTACATGCAGTACCTCATGTGCAAGGCACATTGCAGCTGCTGTTGTTCAACTGGAATGATGGATCCTCAGTTCTGACTGAAACACTACAGACTAACATAGACAAACCCAAAACCAGTTGGGTCATTCATACTTTCACATACATTATCTTGAGCTTTTGGACCACAGAGAAATGCTTGTTGGTCCATTGCTCTTAAACATAGCACTGTGAACCGTACAGAACTTTCTGTACAGCCAATGCGTACAAAAATAAAAAAGGTCCAACAATATTCAGTTGTTCTCCCGCATGTGTTTTACAGCATTCCGATGCAGTATTTACATGTAACAACTGTTGTGCTAGTTACCATACCACTACATACTCAAGTGCCATGTTTGTAATATTAGTACATAAGACACAACAAAAATACGACATACCCAAATAAGTAAAAAACACAAAGTAGTGCAGTGGTTGCCAGTACATTTGGTCCGAAAATCTGGAGGAGAAAAAGATCACCAGACAATGCTGTACAAAACAAAATAAAATAAAAAAATACTCTGTTGATTGTAAATGACGTTGCATGTTGTGGTTCACGCATTCCCATACATCGCTCTGTCTGGATCCAAATATGTACAGAGAGAAATTAACTGCACCTGTATTGTTGGTTTATGAATGTGTATGATTGTAATCAGATGAGTATTTCCACCATCTCATTGTCAACGTCTTGAGGCAGTGGTGAAGGAAGGCTCTGTTGAGATAGAGACTGTACTGGCACTCTCCTCTCTAGCGTGCTGGTATGAAACACTGGCACATCTGAAGAGACAGGAATATATTTTGTTTCTTTTAATTAGATGCTTGTCATATCAGATGTTTTCTTCATCAATATTTAGCAGTGCAGCTGAATTTACAACCCCATGGCAAAACTTTGTTGTAATTACAATGTTAAAATGGTATTTTAATACAGCACAAATATGGGTTGGTGCCTGGTTGCAAAACAGAACCCTGTAGGAAACACTGTTTTATACCATGTACAGGGATTAATTCCTCTCTTCTGGATTAATCTGGAACTGGAGAGGCAGAATTTTTTTATTAAAAAATATACCTGCGGCCACATATTTAAAATAGTTTATTATGCTTTAGCCAGTAAAATGGAAGCTTAAAAGACATTTCGTTTTTTTTTTTATTTATAATTGTAATACATTTTTTGACAACCACTTATGTCTGTGGTGTTACTGGTATTTGAAGTGCAATTCAGGGTTGTTCTTTTTTTTTTCTCCCCAACTTGGAATGGCCAATTCCCAATACGCTCAAAGTCCTCATGGTGGCGTAGTGACTCGCCTCAATTGGGTGGCAGAGGACGAATCTCAGCTGCCTCTGCGTCTGAGACCATCAACCCGCGCATCTTATCACATGGCTTGTTGAGCGCATTAGCATGGACACATAGCGCATATTCTCTGCGGTATCCATGCACAACTAACCACACGCCCTACCGAGAGCGAAACACATTATAGCGTTTATAGGACGTTACCCCATATGACTCTACCCTCCCTAGCAACCAGGCAAATTTGGTTGCTTATGGAGACCTGACTGGAGTCACTCAGCACACTCTGGATTCAAACTTGCGAACTCCAGGGGTGGTAGTCAGCATCTTTACTTACTGAGCTTCCCAGACACCCTCAATTCAGGGTTGTTCTAAAATGAGAAGGTAAGTACAACTTTAGGGACTTATTCTGAAAAATAAATAATTTAAAGAACTAAATTTAACAGGGGCCTGGGTAGCTCAGTGAGTATTTACGCTGACTACCACTCCTGGAGACGCAAGTTCGAATCCAAGACGTGCTGAGTGACTCCAGCCAGGACTCCTAAGCAACCAAATTGGCCCGGTTGCTAGGGAGGGTAGAGTCACATGGGGTAACCTCCTCCTGGTACCGATTAGGGGTTCTCACTCTCAATGGGGCGCATGGTAAGTTGTGTGTGGATCGTGGAGAGTAGCATGAGTCTCCACATGCTGCGAGTCTCTGCGGTGTCATGCACAACCCGGATTGAGGTGAGTAACTGTGAAGACTGCCATTATGATAGTTTCAAGGTCAGGGGATATTTTAGAAAATTAATAAGAATATATTTATCAAAATTTACATTTAAATCTGCAAGTTATGATAGTAACACAGAGTCTAATAAAGTGCGACACATTAAAAGTTTCAGAAATGTAGTAAAATATATTACATTTAATAAGAAAGAACAAACTCAACATGCACTCCTCAGATTAATCATCACCTAAAATGACCTTTGCACACAGGAAGTATATCAAATAGAATTGCCGCTTTTCTTAAAGGGCAGATTTCCCATGTTGAAACACCACAGACATGAAGTTGAGGGACACAAATTTTCTTAAAATCTCAAATTATTAATATTTCTTAACAATATAATGAATATACACATGCTATATTATCGACAATTTCCTGTCCGAGGCATTCTCGATGACCATTTTTTACCCCAAAATTTGTTCCCTCCAAACAACTTCACCGCTGCTTTTGCGTCACACACACTTTTTTGAAAACGCACGAGACGGAAGCTCCTGATTTTTGCCGTCAGGACTCCATTGAAGACAGACAGGTTTATTGGAATTCATCAAGAGAAATAAAATGGTTTGATATAAAACAGATTTGAACTGTTGCCACAGTTGCTGACAGGTTAAAAATTGCTAGCTGCAATTCCAGCATTACTGATGTGATATTTGCGGTTAAATCGTGAATTTCGTGAATGATATATCTTGACATATAAAGTGTTCATTGTCATTATAACAAACTGTTTGTCTACATCATCATAAAACCCTGCAGATACAGTGCAGACATTTGAAAATGTTCAGTCTAGACTAATTTTTCTACCCGTTTAGATTGGGAAATTAAATTGAGTTACGGATGTAATAAAAATTGACATTGAGTTTTTGGGAGACAACTCTGTAAAAACTGAAAAAAATGCAAAATCTAGAAATAATACTAGACATATGATGAGGAGGAGTTGGCACTCCTAAGAAAATGTAATAATACATTTGTATTCATTTGCTTTTTCACATTAATGTGGAAAAAACTGTGTGACAGTTTTAAAAGCAGCACAGGAACAGTACATGCTGAGGGAAATCTCTTTAAATTCTGCAAACGTTGACCTCTGAGACATTCGTATATGATATTCACAGCATTATGAGGTGAATTAAATTGAAATTGTAATGGGCACAAAAAAGCAGGAAAATGTCCTTTGTTTTCCCCCACTTCGCTCAGGACATTTTCCTGCTTTTTTGTGCTAAGCTGATGCCTGAATGTAATATGGTATTTTGGAATTATGAATGCATTGTGTGTGTGAAAGATTGTTACCGGCAATGCGGTCAGGGATGTAGACGGGGCTTGGGCTGCTGATCCGGCTGGGTCCGGGTACACTCTGCAGTGCTGGTGTGCTTGGCTTGCTGACTTCCTGACCCTTGTCTGTCTGGGTGCAACTGTCCCTACTGCCCGTCTTTGAGTGTGTAGCAACTGGCATGGGGGTTGAGGGCAGGACTGGAGATGGAGACGAGGAGATGGACTCTGTCCTCAGAGAATCACCCCTGAATTCTGGACTGAGCAGAACACCTGCAACATGAAGAGAAGAGAAAATTAAGGGTAGGGGAATGTATATAATGAGTATATGCAGAAGCATTGCTTTTAAATTGCAGCAATCTCCAATAATGGTTAATAAATTATCAAACTTGATTTTATTATTGATATAAATTTTGTATGTAAATTCAAATATATTTTGTGTTAAATTAGTTATATTGTTCACATAAAAGCCTAGGACTTCCTAGGTTGCCTGTAGACTGATTTTCATGCGAAGGGAGCGGGTCGCTTTTGCCTGGAAAATCCAAAGTGACGTTTATGTGCGCTCCTGAGAGCCTTGCCTCAGTGCTTCCGCTATTCAACAGCGTCAACTGACTGCAACATTAGGTAAATGGTCTGCACTTATATAGCACTTTACACTGGGTACCAATCACCCATTCACACACACACACTCTAATGGTGGCAGAGCTGCCATGCAAGGCGCTAGCTTGCCATTGGGACTTCGGGTTCAGTGTCTTGCCCAAGGACACAGGCATGTGGAGTCATGTGGGCCGGGAATGCCAAACCTGCAATTAGCAGCCGACCCACTCTACCACCTGAGCCACAGCCACAAGTTTAAATCTTTCTGCCATAATCTCTTGAGACATTGATGCTCCATCCCCAGACTCTGAATTAGCAGTGAGTAAATACACTGATGCCTAATGACCTTATCCAAAAGCATTAATAACCACTTCCAGAGTATCTTGCCACTTTAGGGGGGGTGTATGCTACTCCCATAAATAGTACATAAAATTTTCAAAGGATCTCAACACTCCACTCTCATACAAGTCACCGAGCATACTAACCGCCCTCACAATCCACTCTGTCCAGCAGAAAGGGGACTTTCCAGGAGATCAGCAGTCACAGAAATACTCAAACCAGCCCATCTGGCACCAGCAATCATGCTACGGTCCAGTTCACAGAGATCACATTTTTTCCCCATTCTGATGGTTGATGTGTACATTAACTGAAGCTCCTGCCCTGACCTGTATCTGCATGATTTTAGGCACTGCACTGCTACCACATGATTGGCTGACTATATAATCACATGGATGATTGTTGGTGCCAGACAGGCTGGTTTGAGTATTTCTGTAACTGCTGAGTCTCTAGAATTTACTCCAAATGGTCCCAAAAACAAAATAATCATCCAGTGAGAAAATGGCCAGACTGATTAGAACTGACAAAGTCTATGGTAACTTGGATAACAGCTTTGTACAATTATGATGAGAAGAATATCATCTCAGAATGCAATTCTGACATGCGGGTTGGTGCTGTTTTGGTGGCACAAGGGGGACCTACACAATATTAGTTAGGTGGTTTTAATGTTGTGGCTGATCGTGTATATGGGGATTTTTTTCGGTAATTGAACTGCATTATTGAACAATGACATGCAGTCCAAAATTATCCTTGCAATAATAACCAGGGGTAGGCAGCGGTGTGGTGTTACAAGCTGAACATCAACAAACAGCAGTGTTTATTACTTGTGCCAGTATTACGGTCACATTCATTTTTTGACAGTGACTTCTCATCTGTTTATATCACTTATCTGTATACTTTATAAGATCAGGGTTTCATAAACATTCTCTCTCTCTTTTTCTCTCACCCTGCTAGATAATTTCTCAATGTTCTTCTATCACAGAAGGGTGACGTTCCTTCACTGAAAGGAGAGCATGCATGTGAATTGCAGTTGATACTTTCACAACAAAAACCAACAACACTGCTGATTGCATTCAGGTAAAACATATTACTTGAGCCGTAAGGGGGCGCTAGAACACCAAGAAAAATTCATGAGATAAGATGTCATTCAAGATAGAGCTAATGTTTTTTTCTGTTGCCAGATGTGGAAGAAAGTCGCTAATGCAGACAGCAAGTCACTAAAATTGTAGCTGGCCGCTTGATGGGAAAATCTAGCAACAAAGTTGCAAAATTGTCAACAGTGCTTTGATGACAAAAACAGTAGTTGGAGGAAGAGTTTTCTCCACCCTATTAAAGGGTAACTAAACCCTAAACCAACTGCCCTCTTCAGGTTGAACGGTGGCTACTGCAGTTGAATTTTCCTATTGGCTGTTGCGGTACTTCGTGACGTAAGCGGTGACAGCTGACGTAAGCACCTTCCAGCTCACCACGCCAGATTCATGTACATGTCGTCTTGCGACCGTGTGAGGAATAATAATAATATAGAGTCTGACAGCAGCTGTCAATTAATCCGTCACTACGAGTCTCAGGTGCCCCCCGCTCAGCACCGCACTCGGTTCGTTCCCTCTATCCCCGCCGGGGTCTGCCCACTTTTCCAGCATTTTCAAATATTTCTAGTGGGTGGAGTCAGACTCTGAGCAGGTATTTAGTTACCCTTTGAACATAGATAAGCCCATTTATTTAGCGCTGCATGATTATTTAATTATTTCCATTTAGATTAGTTTTTTCCCTGTTGTTTGAGACCCAATCAGAACATGATTTATAAACTAGCCATCATGGAATAATGGATAATTAGGAAAGCAATATATCCAGTTGAGAACCACCGGATCAAACTGTACTGACAGCAAATGGCAAGTTTGACCTCTTCAACATAACTTTAAACTTTCTTACCAAGACTGCCCTTCCAGCTGCGGTCCTCCCTGCGCTCCTCTGTGATTGGGCTGCTTCCGCTGAGTCCTAGAGAGTGTGAGAGCAGCCCAGAGCCTGTGGAGCTGCCAGTGCCTGTGGCGATGGACATGAGGGACTTGGAGGGCCGCATGGCCGGGGTGTCTAGTTTGCTGGCAGGTTCTTTGCGGGAGCGCTGGTGCAGTACCTTTATCATGGCGTCCTTCTCGATGATCTGCGCATGCAGATTCTTGATTCTGCTCTCCATGTCCAGACAGCGGCGGTTGGCCATCAGGATCTCCTCCTCCTCTTTCTGGATACGCGCCTCGACTGAAGTGTCATAGCTGCTGCTGGGGGAGTGGCTGATGATGGCGGAGGACGACGTGTCTCTGGATAAGGCCAGATGTTAGATGTTAAACACACATGCATGCGCACACCAAAACCAGTGATAAAACAGGGATAATAATGTTTTCAGGAAGCGTTTTGGTTTTCAATTTTCCAGTTTAGTTTTCATTATGTTTCAATGATGCATAAATAGTTTTTATTTAATTTCCATAAGGCCAACTTTTCTTTTCATTTTCCCAGGATATACCGATAAGTCAAATGTCTGGCTTGCAAGACTAACTTAAAGCTGAATTGTGTATTTCTTGATTTCTACAGCACTAGAAATTTACAAATAAAAATTATTTGACTTGATTTGACTTTTGTTACAATGTTTTTTTCTACTTTGGTAATACAATCTCAATGTTTTCTCTTTGCGCTGTCAAATGCCAGTGCTAAATCATTTCACTAATCAGAAATTTCGATAATTAATTCTGATTCAAAGTAATGGCCAACATCATCCAATCAATGCCAACCATGTTAAAAAAATAAAATGATACCTTGTAAATTCTGAAGCTATGTACTGATTATCATTGTTCCATGTCTGCCAAACATGTTGAGTGTTCCATACAGCATCTGCAGCCTGAAACTGAACTTTTGGTCGAATTTTAGAAGTAAATGCACTAGGCTGCGTAAGTAAGATGATGATGATCTATATGATGATCTCTTGATTCCTTCCTCCCTTTTTAGCGAATGACTTACCCTCCAGTGTGCTGTCTGTCTTCACTGGTCTCAGAACATTTGAAATACACCTTATTTTCATCCTAACTCTGTATACAGTCTCTGAAAGCAACATTTTCCATCTTTTGAATGCACCCATTGATACTTAATGTGATAATGCATCTTGAACATTTCTACGTGAAAAATAGCCCTATGGTACTCGTCTGTGGTCGTTGTTTAACAGCGCATCTTTTGCAATAAATCCGAGAAATGTTCTAAACAGCATATCAGATGAAACTAGAGACTCTAGTCTTTTGTCTCAAGCATGTTTCAATGTAAAAACTTAATGAGGTTTCTAACCAGATGTAGTTTTGTTGGAATAAGAGAAAGTATTTTAACAAAGAAAAAGTTACACACTTTAGCTTTAGATCAGACTAGCATTAATTAAATACAAAAATTTTTTTTCTTGGTCACAGTTTTCCATTCCCATTGCAGTGCACCTTTCCAGTTCAGGTTAAATCTTTCTGTCTGTAAAACTCTATTTTAACAAAAATATGTTTGACTGGAAGTTTTGAGCTAATATCCTTGAGAAAGCATGTGTAACCTACTACATTCCTACAATTTTAGTGAAGTTCACTTTTCTACCTCTGTGTGGCCACAGAAGCAGCAGCGTCCAGTGCAAACTGTCTCATGACGCTCTCCTCAAGGTATTTCTGCTCCCATTTGGTCATGTCGGCCTCCAGGGCCAAAATCCTCTCCTCCTTTTCTCTCAGGTGCTCCATCAGAGCTGCCGTGCTGAACTCGGGGCCAACTGTGTTCTGAGAACCACCCTGTCTCTAAAAGAGAAACAGGAGGTATAAATCTTTGAAAAAAAAAAATTCATAAACTCTGGAGGTATGAGGTATTTGAAAACAGCATAAAAAAGCAGCAATATGTCAGCATATGTCAATATGCATCTTAATTATTTTGTTGTACTGAAATGCTTTTGAGTTAAAACTAAACTTTTTTATCATTTATCACTGTAAGCCCTGATGTAAAATTTCACAAATTCTACTCTTCGAAGAATAAAACAAACAAACTTTAAACATCTACATTATTTCTACTCAACCTGAGGCTAATGAGCCTCATAAAACGGGCCTTTGAAAATTTGTTTTGTGGCTCCCTTTTACCCCCAAATTCTTTTCTTTTGAGCCTTGGCTGCTGAAATAACATCATTTAGCATCACTGTAACTAGTTAGCTAGCTAGCTTTGTCTCAGTGCAGCTTCCACTCAGATGAGCAAATGAACATTCAAAGAGGAGTGCAAGCTTGATCAGTATCGAATAGTGTAGGACGTATATCTCTGCTCTGTGGCGCTGAAATCTCAGAATTTAAGAGAGATCAAATTTCTTAAATTAAATTTGTCAAGTTGGTTTCTAAACTAGCTAAGGCTGAGTACCACTAATCTGAAGTATGCAGATCTCATCTGAAGGTTTTTTCAGGTACCTGGGTTGCAGGAAAAGCACACAGGAAGAATGTCCACTATCTTGACACCTAATGAAGAATACAGCTGTCTGCTATGCCTCTCTCTCTCCCTCTCCAACATGCACGCACACAGCTGTAATCTTTCCTCCAGATTAGGGACTAGTAAAACACTGGGTTGGACACACAGGAAGAGGGGCTATGAAGGGAAATGGACAATCTCCAGAAGGACAAAGAGCGAGAGAGAGCTCCTACTGATTGCAGCTGAGACTTATCAATTTATGGACGATACTTAAACAGACTGTGTAGAAAGGAAACATGGTAAACTTCACATTCCTCTGGAGTTTAATATATTATGTATACGCTGTATTAATATTTGAGTGTATTCAGCTCTAATATGGTTGGCAGGCTTCATGTAATTTCAGGGAGTCAGGGTGCACAAGTTTTATCAGTCTGCAGGGAAACAATGTAATATTTAAAAGGTACCAGGTTGATACAATGATTGCTTTTAAGGAAGAACTAGTCACTGAATTTGCCAATGTTTACAAAGTTTATGGCCTCAAATTTTTGAAGGATTTAGTTTGAGACAGCAAATCAAGATATCTTTGAGCACAAATGAATATTCTACTTTGCTCTCCGGGTTGAATCCATTTTCAGATTTACCCATTACTAAACATCATGTAAAAAATTTAGAGGGACACTGATAATCAGTTTGAATAATTTCACTTTAGCCTAAAACAATTGAAAAACTAAGACTAAAAACTAAAAACCAAGAAATTGGAGACTTTAGAAAACGCTCTCTAGTAGAGGTCAATTTATTGAATGTTAAAAAAAAACATTGTAGTCAATTCTTACTGTGAAGGGCACAGACAGAGACTGCAAGAGTCAAAAATTAGTAAAATCCCAGATGTGTGTTTGTTGCGCAACCAAAAAAACAACAATAACTCAATGTATTCATGGTCCCACCCGACCCTCGTACGGGTTAAGGTCCATATTTTAAATGGTCAGCCGTGTCTGGGTCAGGTCCCATTCTTGTACTTCGTGTCCTGGGACTTTACCAATTGACGATTGCTCTTTTATTTAGAAGGCGGACTTATTCTGCCATATCAGTGTTTGACAGATGACGTAAACCGAAGTGCATTATTGGCGTCTGCGTGATTTTTGAGATATTGTGTTTGGAGTTCATTCGCTTTGTTCTATGTTCATTCGCTAAAATCTATGGTCAGACACGTCTCAGAGGGCACAGATGACAGCAAATTAGTAATGCTAACATTAGCGGCCGTGGCACTGAACAAGCAATCGTTATTATAGTTCAAAAGTTATCGTATTATGCGAGAAAAAAAATTGCAATTGAAACTATGCAAGAAAAAACTGCCATGTTTGTCATTTTTGAAGCTGAAATAATGACTGGATTATACACGCTCTTTCAATCAGCAAGAGAGGAACAACATGGATGTTATTATACCAACATTCTTGACAAGGAGGATAGATTGTATGCATCATGGTCAGGTACAGGAGCGAAGGCTAATAACATTAAATTAGGTAAAACACAAAGTTTTATTTTCACAACTTGTAAATTAACTTGTTAATAGCAATTAGCTGTGGGATCTGTGCCGATCATGTTCAATCAGGTCTGTGTCCCGGCCGGGTCCAGATTTCAAATAATAGACGGGTCCGAGTCCGTTCAAGGTAGTACATTTCCAAGTCTCTTCGGGTTCGGACACACATTTTTGGACCCGTGAAGACCGTATTACAATATATTTGAACATGGTCATATGGGCAAATAAATAATGGATGAGCAGTAATTCATCAACAGTAGATCATTATTCATCAAAAGTGGATCATCGGTGATCACTTGTCAATTGTATTTTTTTTTTTTACATTTTGCATTTAAAATCATAAATTAGGCTAGTGATGGTGAAAGAGTCTTGGCTCAGTTATAATGCTCTGTATGTAAAAGGTCACTAAATTAAGCTTTTTGTAGCCTATATACAGTATTCATGAGATGAAAAGTTTTTGCCACAGAGGAAAAAAAAACAACTATTGAAAAATGGCAGATATTTGCCAGTAACCAATAGCTCCAAAAAGCAACAATCAGCAACGACTAATTGGTAAAACGAATATGATGGTTGACCTCTACTTCGTAGCACTGGATACTTTGGAATATGATGATTTTAGCAAACAGGATCTGTAATAGAGTTGACATGGCCTTAGATTCCAAAATACTCAAAATTGTACGTTATATCAATAGAGTAAAGAGCAAGTGTAAGTTGTCAATGTCAATAATACAGGTGAAGTGAATATTTGTTTACTATGCTCAAAATTAGATTCTTAAAACTGTTTGTTCAACTTGAGAAATAAGAGATGAACAATTTTGTCGTTATTGGGTCTAAAAGCAGAAATATGTTGGTCAGACAATTCCTATAATAATTCCTTCCTGTCTAATTGGGTGTTACGTGTGCACCAGAATTTATGCTGATAGTCGAGTCTGGCTATTTGTGACTTATATTCATAAATAGAGCTAGCCAAGTGTGTGTGTGCGCGTGTATCTCGTACCTGTTGCATGCGCAGTGATTCCAGTTCTCTCTCGAGCCGAGTGCGTAGCCGGTGCTCAAGTTGTTCTCTCTTCTCACAGGCGGCCTGAAGCTGTGCTAGAGCCTGCTGCATTCGCTCTACCTTCTCCACATACACCTGCTTTTTCTTCAGCTATAAAAACAAAAAAATCAGGTCAGGCCATGCTGCAACCAAAAGCCCACCCACCATCCACCTTACAATGCCCCCTTGTGTCCTCCAACCCCTCTCTCCTCTACGTGACTAAAGTCCACCAGTGGCCATAATTGAAGCCAAAATGAATGGTCCAATTTAGCTCAGGGCGGGACAACATAACACAGAAGACCCAGTGCAGAGAGCACAGAATATTTGGCTCCTGTTTGGAAGGGGTGGGTGGAGAGGGCAAGAATTCAGCCATCTTAAGTCCTTTCATGGCAAACAACTCAAGAGGCTTTGTTAGAGGAACAAGCGGGCGTTTGTGACAAGTCAGAACAAAAGTGGAATGGCCCGGTGCATTTTGGGACGTAAGGGTGCGCGCCCCGTTCAGCACGGGCCAAAGGGACAACTGGAAGCGAGCCAAGGGAGCTCAACCATAGACTCCAACTGTTACAGATACTCAAGTGTGGAGTTCAAAACAGTAAAAAATACTTTGGTTTGGGGGGTTCACCCTTTTCTCCCCATTGAAGCTTTTTTTTGTGGCCTCAATAGACCTTGTGTTGTTTCAGAGATGGTTGTGGCCAACGGTTCACTCAAGCTTAAAGATCTTAACTGCAGCAATGAGGAGATGACAGGAAAAACTTCAAAGAACTTGTGAAGTTTGAGCTGAAACATTGTGGTGGATGTACCATAGGGATGGGTTTGATGATAAATTGTGTAACTATATGAAATGTCAATTCAAATCACTATGAAATAAAAAATGACCCCATTTGATTTCTTAACACAGGGGAATGGTCTATTGTGCACAAATCATTGGTGCATGTTATTCCCATTTTGTCTTTGTGATCTTTCATTGAAATGGAATTACTTTCCTTTTCGACTGACATAACCAATTCCTCTTATTTTTCAACCTCCATTCTGCTAAGTAATGCCCACTTTTTTACAATCCACTCAATTCCAGATGGATAAAATCAAGTCGCTCTATATTTTTCATTTTGGAATTTGAATAGTACCTGGAATATATCAATTGCTCTCTAAAAATCACTATAGAAAACTGGTACTAAACAGGCAAACTGCCTCAGCACTACATCTGGATTGTACCATGATTCAGCAACTCCTGAGCCAAAATTGATTAAGAGAAAATAAAAAAATTCCAGAATAATAGATCATTCCAAAATCTTCCAAAGATATTTCCTTCTTTGAGGTCTTGACAGAGCAGCGAGATGAACAATGTGACCACAAGGGGGCTCACATCTAAATCGCATGTCTTAAACACAGAAACACAGTTGTGGAGACTGTAGAAAGTGTGGAGTAAATCATGTCAAGAACACAAAGCAAGAGTGTGCAACTAAGTTATCTAGATAGAGTTTGCACCAGGATTAGTTGTACTACAAGTCGGTGAATTGGGTTTGTATCGACTAGTCGTACATTACAAGACTTCAGCTGCATTTCAGTTATTCTATACATGGGGACGACAAGGACAAAAATGTCCACAAACTACATCCTAGTATAGCTGCATGTCATTAGCTTTAAATAATGAACTGTAACAGGCAAATATTTGAAATAGTTTGCATTCACAAACAATGTTATAATCAAAACATGCAGCATGCACTGAGATGATACTTCCTTAATTTAGAGTGTTCACATGAAAGCCAAATTATTCGCAAGCAGAAGACATTTTTTGAACAGAAGGATGAACATCTACACAAATGCACTAAAGTGCACTACTAATTCCTAAAATGCTACAGGGGTACCAAAGCTTACCTCCTCCTCCAGTTTGACCACTTTGGCTTGGGCGTTGTTCAAGGCCTGATCACGAATCTCAATGTGCCTGCGCTGGTCCTCATTGGTGGAGCGAAGCAAATTCATCTCGATCTCCAGCTTTTCCTTCTCTCTCTGTGTCTCTTTATCTAAAAAAATTGTAAAATAAGGTAATTCTTCAAAATGAGTCTCTCTTCCTATATTTCTTACCTGATGTCCATGCCTAGAAATCCACAGTACAGTATTTCAAAATAAATTGTAAGTGCAGCACATTGGCTTCAAGAGAGTTCTAGATTCCGATGTCCACTCACTCTGAGCCAGAAGCTGCGAGATGGTGTTCCGATTGTCCTCTGTGCCCTCACACTCCTTCGCGGCTAACTGCTTGTTGGCTGATTCCATTCGCTCTAATACAAATACAATAAAAAGAAAATGCCATAATACTTTCCACCAATTTTATGGTTAAAAAATCTGACATTGCTTTGAAAAGTTTGTCAATGTGCATTAGATCAAGTCAGTGTTAGAAACTTGGATTCAAAAACCCAAGTTTTTCTCTACATTAACATTTTTCATGTTAATGTAGAGGAATTCATTCATGCAAAACTTTATTTGGCATCACATTAACAAATGTGGTTATAATTTATTTGAGGAGAAGACCACAATCAAGTCTTTTCCAAATACTAATCCCAAAATATGAACGTAATGCTACTCCGACTTTGAATAAATATTCAATATTTACTTATAATAAATGCAACAAAATCTATAATTATTTTAACAAATGATTTGTGCGATATTCTCCATCCCTCCAAAATAAAATATAATGTAGCTTGTATTCGAGGCCTCTGTACACACATAAAATTCAACTTGGACTGGTTGCTCAGCAAACTGGAAAACAAAAGTCTAACAAACATTTTACATGAGCCCAAATCCCAAAGAGCAGTCTTGACATAATTCACAATGTGCTATAAAGTAAAAAAATGGCCCAGATAAAAGGGCCATTATATAGCGGGGGATGCTGTTTTCGTGCAATGGCCAACCATTCATTAAGAAAGAAGGCCAAATGTTAAAAAATATTTCCCTGTCAACCAGTGAGATGAGCATTCCAGAATCAAATGACTATCCCCCTTCCCACTTCTTAAAGCCTCTTAATACAATCTAGATTAAAATCTAGATTTAAAATACAGATGAGAAGTAGGGATGCACCAATATAATTTTTTAATATAAACAACAAAAAAATAAATAAAAAAAATGTAGGCTGATACAGATACCAATATTTTGCCTTATCTCACCTTATTTTGTCATCAGATCACTGATCTGAGCTTCACCACAATGAAAGAAAAATAGAAGATAAACATATTTAAAAATATACAAAAATAACTAAATATGATAGCATGATGACATAAGAAAAAAAAGGTTATTTTGTACTTCTAAAACATTTTTGCACTTCAAAGCAACATAACTAAACAACAATTTGTTTTTTCACTTTTACACATTACAAATTCATACTATCCATATGCTGGGCAATTCCACAGAAATATCAACCACATCATGGACAAAAAATAAATAAATTAAAAAAATAAAAAGATTTAACCAAAGAAACAAACCCCCCTTTTAAATGTGTTTTATATTGGTATAATGGATGTGATTTAATAAGTGTATCATGTAGGATTAATTATATTATACTGATGTCTCAGAAGTCAAAGTCTGCTGCTTTCAAAGTGTTTTGGATGGTTTCCCTCATCATGTAGTATGACGGTAACATGAGAATGAGAAAGAAAAAACACATTGCATGTTCTTAGGAGTGCCAACCCTTCTATACATATTGTGACTTATTATTTCTGGATTTCACAGAGTTTTTACAAAGAGTTTTACTAATTATAAATAATCCATCAGTTTTTCAAATCGGCATTTTCATGTTTATAATCGATATGCCAATGTTTTTAATTTGGTCAATAACTGGCTGATAAATATCGGCAGCCGATACGTCAGAGCATCCCTAATGAGAAGATAAATAGAAGATTTTAAAATTTTCTGAAGAAAATGTAAGTGGTATTGATTGTTGCCAGGGCGAAGGTGTCCCAACTATGACCAATAACAATAGTGACTCTTGTTTTAGCAAACAACACTAATTATTGATTATGAACTGTGTAACAGCTCCCCCACCCCCAAGCCATCAGACTCCTCAATACTCAGAGACTGCTATGTGCATGAACACTATCTCATAGTATGTTATGTTTACGTTTTTAGAAACTGTCATCTTTTTGCACTACTGTGTACTGGTCGGCGCTGCACTGTCTCTCACTGTGCCTATTGTCCTGTTCATTGTTAGAAATTTCTTGTACTGTCCCGTACTTTTTGCACGTTTGCACATGCACTTTAAATAAGTATAAAGGTATTTTATTTAGTTGTGTAGTCTCATGTGGTCCTGTGTTTGTCCTATGTTGTTTTATGTAGCACCAAGGTCCTGGAGGAACGTTGTCTCATTTCGCTGTGTACTGTACTAACTGTATATGGTTGAAACGACAATAAAAACCACTTGACTTGGAATATACAAAGGCAAAATATAAGTTTGAACAATAGCAGAAATGGTATATCAGGAGAAACATGTACTGAAATAAAGAAGGGTGAGTGAGAGGGAAGAAAAATGTTGCTATAAAATTCTGGGAGCTCCCTGTGGACTTAAAGTCTGGGCACACTGCCATAAAAAGGGCTCCTCTGTTTTCTGCTGGACTAAAGAACACAGTGAGGCATGGTCATTGAGGTGGCCACGCTCAAGCTGAGTGAGCCTGCTGTCAGCAGCAGAGAAATGAGCCAGCAGCAGAGAAATGAGCCAGAGAGACTTTTGCTCTGGACTCCAAGAGATACTGCACTGGGCTACTAAATATCAAACAAAAGAAAGCAAACTAAATTAAAATACAAATGCCTTGAGCTTTGGGGAAGAATAAGAAGCCTTGTTGACTGGGAAAGACAGAACGTTGGAGCCATGTTGGACCACCTCGACATAATGGTGAAGTGTAATTAATTTTTTCTTTGTTGAAATACTTCCTTGTATCCCAGCTTAATATACAGTGAATCCACCAAAAAGTGTAACACTTTGGTTCTGTGGCACTTTTGCTGATTGAGCGTCCTGACCAGCCCTACATTCATGGATCTCAACCAATAATTGAGGGGCAGGACTACCTGTCTGTCTAAACAATGACACACATCACCTTTAGTCTTTAGGTAACTTTGGTAGAATTGTGTCGAAACCATAAACAAATGACCAAAATAAAGAACAAGTGCATTTCACTTCACAAATAAATGAACAACGGTTCTAATTTCAGCTGTCCTTAAATGTAAAAAATAACATGGTCTGGTATTAATGAGACCCAGGCATGTGAGCAAAGCATAAACTAAAACTTAAGTGCAAAACATTGTGCAAAATGAATTAAAACATTTAAAAATATAAAAACAATTGGGGCCTGGGTAGCTCAGCATGAATTGACGCTGACTACCCCCCTGGAGTCACAAGTTCGAATCCAGCTGAGTGACTCAAGCCAGGTCTCCTAATCAACCAAATTGCCCAGGGAGGGTAGAGACACATGGTGTAACCTCCTCGTGGTCACTATAATGTGTGGTTCTCGCTCTCGGTGGGGCACGTGGTGAGTTGTGAGTGGATGCCGCGGAGACGTAGCGCATGTGGAGGCCTACGCTATTCTACGCAGTAACGCGCTCAACAAGCCACATGATAAGATGTGCGGATTGGCGGTCTCAGATGCAGAGGCAACTGAGATTCATCCTCCGCCACCCGGATTGAGGTGAGTTACTATGCCACCATGAGGACTTAAAGAGCATTGGGAATTGGGCATAAAAGGGGAGAAAATTAAAAATAAATATTAAAAAATTGCACAAATATGTTTTGGAGTATTACTTATAATAAGATCTGATACAGTGGCCAGATAAAATTAATTATCAATCCCTTTTTAATAGTTTTTTCATAATACACCTAATAAGAGTGTTAATAACAGGGTATTTTAAAGATTACAAAAACGCACGCTTGCTGCGTTCTTACCTCTCAGGTCTCTGTTGAAGTCATGCAGCCTGCGCACCTCCAATTCCAACTTATTCCTCATGGTCTTCTCCAGAGCTTCCCTCTTTGAGGATGATTTGGCCAGGTTCTCATAGGCTTCAGACACCATCTGAATCTCAGTCTCCAGCTGCAGGGCAAATAGAAAGCATTAACAATCTTGTGGTCTTACAGAAAGATGAGCAGATGAATGTTCTGAATTCAAAGGGATAAAACCCCTGCATAGACAAAGTGTCTTGTACACAGTTTACAAGCTTTGATTGGAATCGCCTTAGATTTTTACTGCTTTGGAAATAAACAAATCATCCCTTTCAAAGAATACCTCCAAACCTCTTCTAGTTCTTTGAATAGGCAAATTTTTTTGTATTTGGGAACAGGTTCACAGTTATGAGACATCTACCTTCTACTTAAGTCAGGTAGCTGGTCCCGAAATATGCTGGTATTCTTAACTGGTTTCCATATGCTCTGAAACATTAGAATGTTAACCTTTAAAGAGGATCTTACCTTCTGCAGTTTGGACACCTTCTCCCCACACACTTCAAGCTCTTGCTTGAGAAACCGGTTCTCCTCCGACAGCATGTCCACCATCTGCTGGGCCCGGGGCAGCATGGCATAGGGATCCCCTGGCATGGAGTGCGGATGTGGGTAATGTTGCCCTGGATTCTGTTGCTGCTGTTGAGGGCCCTGCTGGTGGTATTGGTGCTGGTGTATGTGAATGCCCCTGGGAGCTGAGCCGTAAGGATCATGAGGAAATCCATGGCTCCGCTGATGAGGAGGGTGTCCTGGACCTGGGCTATATGGATCACCTTGGTGGGAAACATGGCCCTGTGGGTTTCTTGCACCCATGGGGAAGGGTAATTCTCCTTGATGGCCCATGGGTGGAAGAGCATGGGAAGCAGCCAAGATGCTGCTGAGAGTGGAGGACTGGGCACGAGACAGGGAGCCCCCTGACGTAACAGAGGATGAGGGGCTGTGGTGATGGACTGACCTTTGAGAGTGACTTGAGCTCTCTTTACTGGACCTAATATGGACAAAGCAATGAATCATATTCAAATCTTAACGGATTAAAAATGAATAACCAAAATCCAAATTCAATCAAAATATAAAAAATTGGTTTGACCAATATTTTCTACCAATACTCAAACTTTTCAGTGTAAACTTAATAACATTTTAAAGTTACTTTCATTTTTTTTATTTATTTTGATAGATTAAAATGTACAAACATATAAAAATTCATTTAAAATATAAGAGAAAGACAGAAAATTGGTTTGGCCAATATTATCTACTGATATTTTCAACCAATTATCGGTTCCTTAATATAAAGCTTACGGATATGGCAAAAACTCATTCCTTTGTTAGTCTTGATTGTGACATTGTTTACCAATAATAATATTGTTATAATTAATATTATTCAAATATTCATAGTGCATATTATACATATTTCACTGTTGTAATGATTACCATTGTGTCAAAAAGTAAAAATAAAACAATTAAAAACAGTCCTGTTTATCATTATTGAACTCCTAAACATAAAAATAACTGGTCTCCTTTCATAAAAACAATATTGGCCAATCTGTGCAAAATAATAAATTGAACTCTCAATAACACTCAAATAAATAAATAAATTATACTGATCCAAACATACATTAGCAATGGCTTCAATTAACAGATCATGGTTAGGGAACAATAACTTATCCAATGCCCTATGTAATGCATTCCAACTGTTCAAAAAAAGGTCAACATTCCTGGATCTCTGCAACATAATGGAGAAACTGTCACGTTGTGACATGTTGTAGATGATTATTAGAATTCTATATGCATTCTTTTGCCATATGACACACACTGGCTCTGAGGCAAATGAATTCAGGGAAACAGGCAAAACTGGCTTTTCCCATAACGCCTGACAACTTGTCCAAGCACTGTAGGGAAGGGCTGTTTAAGACTCATCATTTGGAATTTTTCAACAACTGAAGACTCAGGAAATGTGATCTGTAACTATATAGAGTTGTGTTTCAAGGTGTATTCTTCCAGTTCCCAAACAACTCCTAAAAGTATGCATACGCTTAGGCCTGTAAGGAACACTCACCGGAAAGAGCCATACTCAGGTGGTGGCTGGTAGCGGACATGAGGAACGTCGGTTCTGCCTGGCTGGCTGGTAGAGCGGTGGTCTGAATAGAAGTGTCCTGGCTCTTGGTGCTGAGTCTGATGGTGCTGGTGTTGTTTGGGTGGAGAGGCCATACCTTTAAAAGGATAGTCTGGTGGAGGCCCCCTGTGTGGGGGACCTGTTGGTTTATAGTAGTCTCCTGGCAGTCCAGGTGGAGGCAGCTGGGGGGAGAGTGGCGAACTGGTAACAGGTGCATGGGCCTTGACCCCACTGGTGGCCAAAGACAGCTGCATTAGTCTTTCGCTAAGAGAACGCACATGCCCCTGTTTAAGATCCTTGAGTCCATCATCTTGGTGTACTTTCCCTCCACTCACTCTCTGCACTGTGGGCCGGCCCTCTGGGGGTCGCACTTTAGGGTTGCCGATGCCGGTCATGTAAAACGCAGCACCTACTGTCTGGGGAAGTTGTGGCTGAGGCTGCTGTGGCTGGTGGCCACGGAAATACTGCGACTGCACCTTGGCCTCCTCGTAGGTGGGTAGATCCTCAGGATTTGGCCCCTGTCCACTCACACAGCTTCCACCGCCCGATCCCATGCCCCCACTGCCACTGCCACCGCCACCCCCTCCTGCATTGCGTGTGCTCAACTTCTCCATGCCGCTGTCTGTCTGCAGCTCTTGGCCCTGAGGCTCCTGCCTTGCGATGTGGGAGACCATCGAGTGCTCGTCCCCTGGGCTGCCGGGGCCTTGATATCCACTCACTGGACCTTGTTGTTGATGTTGCTGCTGCTGCTGTTGATGTTGCAAGGCAAGATAATTGCGGCCTTCACCATAACGCATTTGCTCCTGTAGGAGTCTCTGCAAAACGGTGTGGCCACTTCCGCTGCTAGCCGAAGTGTCCTCGGAGGCTGCCACCCTCATTTCCAGCTCTCGTGTCCGGCCCACCTCATGGAAGGAGGAGCTTCGGGCACGGTCCACACTCCCTGCGCAAAACATCAATGAGCAATGAGTGATAAACTTAGCCACTAAATTATATTATATGCTGCACCATAATGGCACATCAAGAAAGTAGATGCCAAGTGTAAAAGCTGAAAATTAATGAAAATGGATTGAGACTGACGAGTCCTCTGTATGTGCTTAGAGGATTGCCTGAAATCTCACACCACAACTGTCCCAAACTCTTAACACGTTGATAGCTGGGCAACATAATAAGTAATTGAACTGTTTTGTTAGAGAGGTAGTTCACCCAAAAAGGAAAATTCTGTCTTTGTATATTCACCCTTGTGTTGCTCCCCATTTGACTTTCTGTCTTCCGTGGAACACATATGACTTTTACTCATTCATGGAACACAATGACATTAGATGTCAGGCAGAACATCCGCATCGGTCACCTTCACTTTCACTGCACACAATGCATGTGAATTGTGACTGAGGCTAACATTCTGCCTGACATCTTCTGTGTTACACCTAAACAAAATTAAGTACAGTTTGAGAAGGTGAGCAAATGATGACAGAATTTTCAGTTTTGTGTGAGCTATCCCTTAAATGCCAAAATAAGCTAGGCCTAATCATTAACGATACTGTGTCCCACTTACTCAATCCAAAATTAATACCAATTTCTCCCATGGGTATGAATAGTTGTATTGCACTTTAAAAGTTAAAATCCCAGAGTCAAGGTGTAGAAGTCCATCCCTGATGCAAATCATGATATCAATACCCTTTATATGCCATCATTGTACAACAGTTCCATTTCTTTAACATGCATTGCCGTTGATTCATCTGATTATCCAAAGCTTTAAACATGTCCCATCTCCCTTTTGTAGACTTGAGCTGTAGACACTTACAAATCACACAGAGCAATGTAAGATAACAGTGAGCTGTTAAAGAATACAAAACCATTAGGTGGAAACCATTCCATAATGTTTGTGCCAATGTCGGGCAAATATCTGGTACCTCTACAACTACATTTTACTTAATTATGCATTCATTTAAAGTCTGCTTCTTTAAATCAGTGATTCCCCAACCAGGGACATGCATACTCAAGGGGGTACTTAAGCAGGGACATAATCTGGGGGACAACTGGGAACATTGTCCCAGGTTATGAGGGGGCCCACTAAGATCATTTGTGGGCCTGGGGAAAAAGGGGCCCACCTATATAATTTTGTCCCAGGCCCCATGAATTTTAGATGTGGCCCTGCCAGGGGGTTAGTGATATGTCTGTGGGGGTACCTAAGACAAAAAAGGTTGGGAAACACTGCTCTAAACTGTGTTTAAATTGGAATGGTTGCCACTACTGGCCTTGAACAGAGTTTGTAGTTTAGTGGTTATTTCACCATGTAAAAAGTAATGAAGGGGAACTTATTACGTCTATTGTTTTCTGATATTCTCCGCATTCTCAAGGAGGATGAGGCTTTTTTCCGAAACATCTGTGGTGAATAAATACATACACGTACAGCGAGTTAGGAACCATCGGTGTACAGCTGCTTTGCAATTCAGAGAGCCAGGGAGAGAGAAGAGATACATAGAATGAAAGAAGAAAAATGCATCTCACAATTAACCCCCCATCCTTTAACTTCCTCTTCCGGTCATTTTCCAACAAACGCCACACTTTCTCTCACTGACTCCTTAGAACCAAAGGCAGAGATGGCAACAAACAAAATGTGAAATGATATGGTCAAAAAACAATGGTTAAGATGGATGAAATGATTACTGGCTACTGTTGATGGATATATGGCAATTTATGTAATGGAAAGCAGACATGCTTGGATATTTGTCAGCAACTTAATGTTATGTTACTTTATCAGAATGTTTACTATGACATTCATCCAATGTGGTTGGAGCAACTTAAAATCCAAAAGTAGGCATTTCAAACACCTTTTAAAGATAAATTAAGTTACTTATATCAAAGCTTTAAGTGCACAATATGTTTGTACATAATTTTTGTGACTTTCATTAAATGTGTTTAGAGTAACTTTAAAATGGGATGGACAAATCCTTGGTGTTAAAAGCATTTCAAACACCTTTTTAGGTGTTTTAGGATGTTAATTTCAACCACAAAATGTCAATCACTGCATTTTAAAAGTTATAGAACTGAACTAACGGTTACCTTGTAACAGTTCTTTTTGTTCCATCTCAGCTATGTTAATCTTTAGTCTTTACATACTTACTCTACTGTATTGGACCAGATCACCTACCTTTGTGGCTGATGTAGCTGCTGTCGTACGTCACTATTGGCTGCTCATGGTGCTGACATTCGCAGGAGTCACTGCTCTGAAGAAGCTCCTCAAGTCGCTCCAAAACACCCAGACGGTCTGTGAGGTCCCGTACGCCAAGCCACTCTGAAACAGGAAGGCAGCCTTGCGAGTTAGAACAATGGGGTGGGGTCCAAAGACAACCAGAGGGGCTTTTTTTTAGTTGAGGAGAGAAGTATATTTCATGTGGAAAACTGGGGATGTGAAGTTCATTCGTTTCCGGATTGTGACGGAGCCAAAATAGAAATACCCTTGCTTTTTTACCCCCTTACAGTTATATGTGACCACTGCAGTGTAGTACACAAATACCAGCCTAAACTACAGGACTAAGACCAGTGAAAACTTCAGACACACAAGCACATACTATGGTTTAGTGAAGCTGATTTCAGATTAGAAGGTACAGAAAGAATGGGAGAGGTTAAATTTAACACAGGATGTGCATAGTTTTGATGGATTACTCAAGTGGATTTAAGGTGGTGTACGCAAAATAATGTCATCTCTAAGGAAACAGTGTAACATTGAATCTAGAGCAGGGATGGGAAACTGGCAGCCCGCTGGCCATATATCTGTATCGTTGAATATGGCCCGTCGGACAAGACTGAGGATTGATTTTATTTCTTTGAAAAAGGGATTATGTAAAGATTGCATTCATTCGTGATGTTATTACAACTATTGACCAGAAGAAGTCGCTTGTTCTTAGCAGACCTGCTGAACACTCTAGGATTCTAGCATGCAACAGCTTACACTTGCTCATCATTTATAAGGAAAATCTAGCTAAATTTTAGCTTGTCAGTGACATTGTTAATGTCTTTTGTTTGCCTGGATACGAAATCTGTCATTAAAGATTTCAATTCGATTTGCAAATACACCATTGATCAAAGAGACGTACAGTATGAGAGATACATACACCAGAGCTGCTCTCCTCACAGGTGTAAAAGGTAAATAAATTACAAGGGTAAAATGCATCAAAACTTTTTAGAATATCTGAATTTTTGGTCTGTGATTTTATAAAAAAAAATGTGGGGGGCCTGGGTTGCTCAGTGGTAAAAGACGCTGGTTACATCCCTGGAGTTCCCAGGAGAATCCCAGGGCGTGCTGAGTGACTCCAGCCAGGTCTCCTAAGCAACCAAATCGGCCCAGCTGCTAGCGAAGGTAGAGTCACACAGAGTAACCTCCTTGTGGTCACTATAATGTGGTTCACATTCGGTGGGGCGCGTGGCGAGTTGTGAGTAGATGCTGCGGTGGATGTCGTGGGCCTCCACACGCTCAACGAACCACATGAAAAGATGTGCGTGTTGACGTCTCAGATGCAGAAGCGACTGAGATTCATCCTCTGCCACCCGGATTGAGGCCAGTCACTACGCCACCACAAGGACTTGGGAGCAAATTGGGAATTGGACATTCCAAATTGGGAGAAAAAATTTTTTTTTACATCAGTAATGTCCTGACTATACTTTGTGATCAGTTTAATGCCACTTTGGTGAATTAAAGTACCAATTTCCTTCCTAAACAGCAAAATCTGTACATTATTCCAAACTTTTGGCCACCTGCGTGTTTTGTGTGTGTGCATAAATAATAATGTATAAAATACATACACACACACACACACAGTACTGTGAAAAGGTTTTAGGCACACTTGCATAGTGAGGATGTCTTCAAAAAATAATGCCATAGTTTTCATTTATCAAGTAACGTCATACAAAGTCGAGTAAACATAAAAAAGCTAAATCAATATTTGCCGTGACCACCTTTGCCTTCAATACTAATTGCAAGCACCAATTCCCCCATGTACACCTGGATACAGTTTTTCCTTGGTTGTTGGCAGATAGGATGGTCCAAGCTTCTTGGAGAATTTGCCACAGTTCTTCTTCTATCTATTACGGCTGTCTCAATTGCTTCCGTCTCTTTATGTAATCCCAGACTGACTCAATATTCAGTGGTGGGCTTTGTAGGGACCATGACATCTATTGCAGGGCTCCCAGTTCTTCTATTCTATTCTTAAAAGAAATGTTTGGGAGTCTAACATTTATTTTTCCTATTGACACACTAAAGCTGAAAATATAAATAACCATCCAAGACAAATGTTTTTGTGAAGCAAAAAAGACTTTTGCACATTACTGTATGTATATGTGTGTATATATATATATATATATATATATATATATATATATATATATATATATATAGCCTATTTTCCAGACCATAAAGATTTTTTTATTGTGTTACATTTTAAACACAATTAAAAACAACTTATTACCATAATATGATATAAATTGATTTATAATGTATTAAAATTTTTATTTATTAGTGAAATATAACCCCAACTTCTCAACTTGAGTACTACTCAAATAAACTTGTGATGACAAAACGTTGTACTCCATTTCAGACTAATAATACATTTCTGAAACAAAACTCACTACACCAACTTTCTAATCACCCACATATAATTCACACTTACACACTGTGTTATGGATCAATCTAAATCATGCAATAAGCCAGACCTCTCTCTCTAATACCCTTCCCAACCTCTGCAAAAAAGAAACCGGCTTCAGATGCCTCCTCCCCTCACACCCCACTGACGCTCAAACTTAAGTTCCTTGACTGTTTCAGATAAACAGTTTATTCCATGGCCAGAGTGCCCAGCAGTGAATTCTGGGAATCTGACATGCCTGAAAGTCCACAGATAGGTCTCTCAACGTGCGTTTCCAAAGGCTCTGACCTCTGAGTCTTGCCATGTTTAAGTCAGTGACACTGTGTGCTTCTGTTTAAGTTCTTTCCAAGGTTTGGAGCATGCCAGACACGATTCTCAGAACTACAAAACTGGGGGAACGTTTATCTAGCCTCCTGACTCAGAAATCAGTTTCCTCAAATTTACTAGATACAATGTGCATACAGCAAATACCTCTTAAAGAGATAGTTCACCTAAAAATGAAAGTCATAATTTATTCACCATTATGTTGTTTGCATGTTGATGTGGAACAGAGACACAAAAAGTTAGACACAGAAATGTTAGTTTCAATCACCATTTCCTTTCATTGCATCTTCCTTCCATACAATAAGAGGGAATGGTTACTGAGAATGTCATTCAGCCAAACATCTGCTGTTGTATTCCACGGAAGAATGGATGAATAAATGATGAGAGTTAAACATTTTTAATGAAACATTCCTTTAAGTTTAGATTAAAAATATTTTTTGTTAGGTGAATGAGTCTATTGCTTTTTCATTTCAGCAATCTAACTCTAAAAATTAGACATTACTTCTACAGCAACCATAAAAAAAAATGTAAAACAATTGGAAGTTACTCAAATTCAACTTACAGATAATTAATTATCCACTCCACCCAACATGTCCTCAGTGTGAAAACTCCATCAAACACTCCTAATTGTTGAACATTTGCCTTGAGTCGTACTCTGTTCACACGCTCAACGATACTGCTACAGTAAGCACACTACACTGAACAGCCTAATACATTCCATCAGGTGTGGCTACGAGGAAAGGTGAGTCTGGATCAGTGCCAGTTATCTACACACCTTCAAACGTGCCTGCTGCTGTTACCGCTTTAACTTACAATAATGCAAATACTGCTAATTATTCGACAATGGGTGTGTGATATATCTAGGGGTCTTTAAAATAAGGGACTTTTAAATGGGACCACCCTAATCACGGCCCCTAACCACATCCTCCACAGTTAATATGTGTTATTAATACAAATTGAATATCCTTTCTTATATGCTAAAATATGAACCTTCCTGCCCCATGACTTATATATATATATATATATATATATATATATATATATATATATATATATATGTGTGTTAAAAGTATATTTATTTACATTTTTTAGATTATTTGTCTTTATCTTATGTATATATTTTGGATGGTTTATCCATATTAAATTCGTTTTTAATTATTTTTTGTTTATTTTTTCCCTTCACCTGTATTTGTCTTTATAATTGTAGTCATACATCGTTTGATCTTATTGAACATTTGTCCAAAGCGACTTACAGTGCAATTATTACAGGGACAATCCCCCCGGAGCAACCTGGAGTTAAGTGCCTTGCTATGACGCTTACTCAAAACCTGTATTTATCAAGTGATTTGAGGTCAAAAACATTTACATTACAAGTGTGAAGTCACTGGTCATGTTTCCATCCAAAAACCTGAATATCGGGAAAAACTCACAGGGATCATATCGTACAGCCTGACAAGCAACAATTGTAAAACAAAACATGAAAATCGTACAGTGCACATCCACCTTTAAGGCTCATGTGTACTTCGTTTTTTCACATTCTGGGTCGTCTCTCTCTCAAGGTCGAGCGCTCGGCCTTTCAAAAGTGTCTTGTGAATGTGAGTGAATACATATGATATCAACACGTGCACTACGACTACACTGTAATACTTGTTTAGTATAGTCAATTGCAGGCACATGCACAGACGATGCGCAAAGATGAGGCTGCACACGTACAGTACACGCAGACTGTGCTGATGACAAATTTTGCATACTGTGCACATTCTGATCAGCAACGCGGACAGCCAAAGTATACTTTTTCCTTATTGTTCACAAATTTTCATTTCTGTGCTATATTGGCATTCCAATTACCACAAGGGGCATTCAAAATAAAGTTGAAATCCAAAAATTCAATTTATTTACATAAAACCTAGCTTGCAGCTCATAGCTTGACCTTGGTCAAGGCATTAGCAAAAACTTTCTGAAATAGTGGGCTGTCTGCAGATTATTGGACACAGCACTCTTACATCCAGTGTTTTAACAAATCCCTGAACTTAATGCCAACTTGAGCAGAGTTTTCACCTGCTGAGAGCAGTTGACTAATGAAGAAACAGGTGGCAAACCGTAATTTCTCCTGATAAGAAACTGAAACTTGCCACAACACAGCTAGCAGATATTCCTTCCTCACATTCTCCCTAACTGCTGCTGATGCCGTGTGTCATTCAAAGCATTAAGCAGAGCCAAGAACAACTTGTGTACTGGCACACGCCTGCTGTCAAGATATCACAAAGAGTGCAATAGAGAGGGCCACACAGATCATCTTCAAGTTAAAAGTGAAGCATGTAATTTTTCAGATGTTAAATCTTTTCTCAAATACCAGCTTACTATGCTGTCAACTATAATTAAGCCATTCATAGGTTGAAAAAGTAAACACTATGGCACTAACAAAACATTGCTGTTTGTTTGAGCATCCAGACTAGTGTGACCAATGGTGCGAGTTTGGAGTGTGACTTCAGTTTTATGGACCAATGGAAGACGAGGAGTGTTGAAGAAATCAATTTTGCAATTGCAATTTCATTTGGTGAGGCTAGTGATGCAGAAATTAGCTACACACTTTAATGGGCCATTCAGGAAAACATTTTTGGATCCATCCACACTGTTTTCTAATGTAAATGAGCTGCTAGATGGACATTGTTGATTTTTGATAATTTTGCCTATAAGTACTTCAACTGTTAACGATTTTCGTTAACAGTTAAAAACCTTTTTGTCTTTTTTTTATGTCTCAGTATGTTTTTAATATTGTATGCATGCATGCATGTTGTTGGTGCTCAGGAGTTTGTTGTCCTATCAGGCTGTTATTGAAAATAAGAGTTCTTAAGTGACTTGCCTGGTTAAATAAAGGTCAAATAATTGTTTTTATTTGTTGCACACTGTCTCGCTGTCCTCACCTTATGCTAAAGCATAATTTTTTTTTTTTTAGACAAAATGTCAGGTTAAGAAGATCTACATTCAGCTCTATTTAGCTTTTTTATCACAAAGTATCGCATTTGTTGTGAACGGCCCCTAAGGAGGGCAATTTTCATAAGGACACCAAAGATCTTGGGCGACACGATGCAGAAACAATTTTTTATGCACTTCTAAAGTCCAAAAATAAAATAAAATTGGCAGGACCTCTTCCTTTAAATTTGTAAAAAAAAAAAGCCATATAGAAATACCCCATCTGGTGTGCCAACAATGTTGAGCAAACATTCTCATTTATTACGATCTCAGTTCCTTGACAATTAATTATTTGGTTATGCAAGAAGAAAAAAAACAAAAACATGACTGGACATTAGCTATCAAGCTACATTACAAAAATAAGCAAACTGTTGTGCGTGGGTTTCACAATGTCAGCTTTTACATTTAATGACTGCAAAAGATTGAATTATTTCAAATGAATGTACCCCTCACACTGTAACCTGGACACTGTGATGGTCCGGTCCATTTTAAATGGACCATGACATTGTCTAAATATTTACCTTTCATGCACAAGCTTCCCAGGGCCCCCACATAGACAGTGTTTACTCATGTAATACATCAGGAATGTGGCCCAGGGTAAATTTGAGTGCAGGCCCGTCACTGGCACTCAGTCAAACAGCCTCTGACAGTACAGTCCCTTCCTGCTCTCATAACTTTGAAACACTCCAGGCTCTTGGTACAGTGCTGACAGATGTTCAGGCTCATTTCTGATCTGGGATGGACGTTAATGCTAACTCATTATAGAGTTTTGGTATAGTAACGTTGCCATGGCACTACACCTTCAAAACCTCATCTTGTGTTGAATAATATTCCTTGATCATTACATTAAGACATACTAAACTTCAAAACTATCTCCAAAAACACTCCAGTTTAGTTTAAACAACTCTTACACTCACAAGATTTCCAGTCTTTTTAGTCATATGACCAGAAACTGACACAATAGAATTCCATCACCAAATACAGTAGCTTTTATGTGGATGCATAGAAGCAACAGGTTTAGAACAAAATGTACTTATGTTTAAGGCTGGGCTATATAACTTAAATATTTGCAGTACATTCAATATTATTTTGTTTGCAATAGAAAATTAACCAAAATCATCAATACTGTGATCATTTTAATGCACATTTGATTTGGACATTAAGTTTCCTAAAGATAGTGGTCAGAGACAAGTTTCAGGCCCACTACTTATGTTACAAATTGTGCGAAGAGAAGCCTAAAAGCAAATAATTTCATAGTATATCTGATTTAAAATGCAGTAGCAAAAATGCTTAGAGTTTGGCAGTTTGATTCATCTCCCCAAAACAACTCTTTTGAACTGTCTGATTCAATTAATTAGTTCACAATAGTGATTGAATGATTCATTTATGTCAACACTGAAACATTTTCACTGCAGTCCCAGTGCGGCATTTTAATGTTTATTTTATTTTTTTATTTTAATACCACATAAACATGTTGGCTTCTTTGGGTTCCTTGAAGGAATGTTTCAGGTTCAGTACAAGTTCAGCTCAATCGACAGCATATGTGACAATGTTGATTACAACAAAAATACATTTAGACTCGTCCCTCCTTAAAAAAAAAAAAAAAAAAAAAAAGCTAAAATCGAGGTTCCAGTGAGACACTTACAATGGGGCCAATTTTAGGAGGGTATAAAGGGAGAAATGTAAAGCTTATAATTTTATTAAAGCACTTACATGAATTCTTCTGTTAAAATTGTTAAAACAATTATTGAACTATAAAGTCACTTAAATTGCAATTTTTAAAGTCGTTTTAAGGTTTGTTGACATTACATCGTCGTGGCAACGAAGATATAAAATTGTCTATAACTTTACACAGAAAAGGTTAGCAAGTGATTTTATCAGACTAAAATCATGTTCACACACATATTGCTTATGTCTTGCTGCTATTCTTTTGAAACAGTGAGTATTTTAACTTTCTAAAATTGGCCCCATTCACTTCCATTGTAAGTGCCTCACTGGAAACCAGATTTGAGCTATTTTTAAAGATCAGGAGAGGCTGTCGACCGAGCTTAACTTGTTTTGCATCCGGAATATTGCTGTGAAAAGTGAAAAACATTCCTAAAAACAATTTAAAAAAAATCAATTGGTGTGTTTTACTTAAACATGTACTTTAAATTATTCTACTTGGTAACAATGGCGGTTTGGTGAGAATAATGGTTCCCAAATAGCCGTTTACGAGCAAATACTGTATGTGAAATAATAAAGTCATAATAATGAAACAATTTTGACTGGTCCTCATTACAGACAGTTTAGCAGAGATGGACCACTGGTATTAAAATGAATGATAGAAACTGGAAAGACCAAAGGCCTACGGATGAAAAAAAATGTCCTGCCTTACAGGTAAAAAGAACCAATCACCTTTGAGACACAGACATCATCTGTCAGTCAACTCGAGAACATGCATGTGCATTAGCTGTACCAGCCTGAAAAATAGCGTTTTTTAGCATGATCTGTGAAAAAAAATAAAAATGTATGGCACCATTGATGTCAGAATTTACTGCCGATTTGAAATATGCTCTTTGATCGTAATCTTCAACCGGTTTGGAGATTTTGGTCTTTCTCCATTGAAGTAGATAGAAGCTGTAACAAAGCTGTAGCCACTTGTATCCAAAGATGGCCGCTGAGTGGACTGACAAAAAACTTTGCCCTTGAACTTTGCTAAAAACAAAGCAAAAACCACAGTTACAGTAAGGGGGCTTTCACACTTGGTTCGATTGCCTGTTTCGAACCCGAGTTCGATTGCTCCCCCCTGCCCCCGATGGACTGTGTTCACATTATATATTTGTATCCGAACCGCGGTACGCTTGCGTCATGAAGCTGCAGCTGGTGCGTAATAGTGTTGCTTGATAACCGCGAAATGAAAAGGCGTCAAAATTCAATGAATAGACTTGCTCGGTTCACATTTGTTGTTCTTTTTTTAACCTTTGGTTTTGTTTTCAACATCAAGATACAGAAACACACTTGCGTCTGTCTGCCGCAAAAATCCTGAAATCGTTCAAGACAGCGGGCTGTCCGCCGAAGACAATTTTTGCGAAGGCAAGCAGAAATCATCTCTCTGCTTGCAGTGCGTGTGCGTCAATCCCGCTTTTCGTCAAGGTAAGTGTATACACACACACACACACACACATGCACGCACGCACAAAAGTAAACCCTTTTCGCTCATTTTGAAAGTGACGCGTGTGAGACTGACGACCACATTATACGTCATCGATAGCGGTTCACTTCCGCGGTTTGGTTCGATTGCGTTCATATCAGCAGCGAACCGTACTGGAGTTCACATGAACCGTACCCCAGACCACCTTTTTAAGCGGACTCGAGTACGGTTCGCGGGTGCGCACCCGAGTTCGGAAGACAGCGTTCACATCATCCAAACGAACCGAACTCTGACGTCATTCGAGCCGGGGTGCGCACCAAAAGTGCTAGTGTGAAAGCCCCCTAAGGCACATACAATGGAAGTGAATTGGGCCAGTCCATAAATGTTAAAATACACAGTTACAAAAGTACAGCCACAAGACGTAACAGTATATGTGTTGACTGATTAAATGTTTCTATTGTAATAAAGTCGCTTACTAAACATATCTGCATGAAGTTATGCCCAATATTAACTTTGTAATTTAATGTTAATGGCCTGCCTTAATCACTTCCATTGTAAATGCTTTACTCTAACCAAAGTCTAAATAATTTTTTGTGGAAATCAACATTGTGCCACAAATGCTGTCGATTGAGCATTCCTTGTAACCTGAAACTTTTCTTTAACTAACTCAACAATAAACAGCTTATGCACATGTTACTATAGACCCATTCACACTCCTGTAACTCAATAACTTCAACCTTTGGTTCCACTTTTCAGAGAATAGTGACACATGACAGCAGGATTTTCCATTCTATTTTCTTGTCTTCCCGACCTCGGGTGCATGAAATGATGAATATTGCCGGCGGCAACAACGGTAAAACGTCTAATGCTGAGGAGTGGTAGAGCCGCATTCCATGAGGCCTAGAGTTTTACCACGGCAGCCTCCAAACATCAAAACTTAAAAGCAAGAAAGATCAGGAGGCTGACCTTAGAAGACCCCTGTTAAAAAGATAGTTCACCCAAAAATTGTATTCTGACATTTACTCACCCTCATGTTCTTCCAAACCCGTATGACTTTCTTTCTTTAGTGGAACACAAAAGGATATGCAAGGCACACTGACCACCTGATATCATGAGGGTGTGTAAATTATGACACAATTAGATTTTTTCAGGTGAACTATACCTTTAAAGCCCATAGTATACTTTGGTCATGCGTGTGCTGCCCGATTTTTCTAACAGCGTGTCTCTGAATACGCAGAATGTGTATGCGCCTGGAATTTTTTGCACTAATTAGAGGGTCCACAAGATGGCAACTCTCACAATTGAGCCGTTGCATCACGAAAAGCACTAGAAGAAAATGTAATCACTGATAAACATCAAGAGACGAAGGTGAAAACAACAACTGTCGATGCGCACATCAAGTCCGCATGTACGAGGAGGTCAGGAGATACCTGCATTTGTAGAACACGAGTCTGAAGGACTACTGTATAAAATACATATTTATGGATCTAAACTCCTGAAGAGAAATAGTCCAGTATCTCATAGCAGTCGTAGTGCACATGCGTCAACCGCCTGTGTATGCAAGCATGTCAAATGAAGTATACTTTGAAAGGCTGCCGTTCGATTGTACGCAGATGCTAAGTGTTCGCATCAAAACCAAAGTATATTTGGGCTTAAGACTGAGTGAGCAACCTTCTGATAGTAAAAATACACCACTTCCATCTTCCACTGACACTGTTTACATAACAGGGGAGCTTTGGTGAAGGTTTCCAGGGATTTAAATGAACTCAAGTGAGCTTGTCCATGTTAAGAATTATTTTATGTTTATGTAGGACAACATAACACTGAAAATATTGTTATAGGGAAGGAGGAGCTAATGGAGAAGAAAGTGTGTGTGCGAATGGGGTCTTTGAAGATAGACTGAAAAGAATGAGAGATGTATGATGATCACAAGAACGCAATGAGGGCAGCAGATGAAAGGTTTATGGGAATTAGACATAATCAGATGATAGTGAAAGACAGCACTTAGAATTGAAGAACGAACATCTTTTCAAGGGTTAGTTCACACAAAAATGTAAATGGTCATATTGTAAAATCAGCCTTATGCTGTTTCAATGAAGCTGAATGGGACAGAGACTGACATTCTGCCAAACATCTAATTTTTTGCTCCATAGAATAAAAAGCCATATAAGGCAGTTTTGGAACAACATGGAGGTGAGTAAATGACAGAATTTTCATTTTTGGTGAACAACTCTTCTTAGACCAAACTTTACATCTTCTTACACCATGGATCCAACGAGCGCACAAGACAGTGACAAAGCAATAGTCAGAGACCAAAGATACATGCAGACAGAGAGATTAAGGCAGAAGGGGGATTTGAGAAACACATGGCAGGAACAGAGCAGGAAACGCAACATTCCATTCTGGAAAGGTCTGGCGCTGCAACCGAGGGGAAAGCGCGAAGCTCAGCCTCCCTCTGAGTCCATTATTCCCAGCTCAGGCAGATTCTTACACGGCAGGACTGGAAAAGAAGTAGGCCAAGAAACTCTTACATATCTGCTCCTGCTCTTTTCCTCCGTTTCCATGTTCATCGCAATATGTCTTCACAGCATTAATCCACCTCCTCCCTCAATTGTGCTGCTTACTTAAAATTAGCCCCTCTGATTAATTTCACGGGATTGCATTCTTTTAAACATGTCTGATGGGAAAGTTGGGGCTGAGAGAAACCAGGAAAGCACTTTGGGCCTTAAAACTTTAGACTCATGGCAGATTCAAGACTTCAGGATGGAATATGAATATTTGTTGATTGTGGCCGTACATCATGTGTCTTGCTGAAGTTAAATATTGTGGATATTTAATCAGGGAATGGACCAATTTAATCATTAAAGAATTCACTTTAACTTTTCAGACAGTCACTTTTATTGGAATAAAAAAAGGTGCAAGTATAAATGGTGACATTCTGCCTTAGTAAGAAAGAAAGTTATATAGGTTTGGAATAACAAAAGGGGAAAGAAAATATTTCATATTTGGATGAACTATCCCTGAACTTTTAAAAGGATTGAGGAAATACAGTTATTTTTAAAAGGTCAAGTTTTTTTACCTTTATAAAAACAGATAAAAAAGGAAGCACAAAAGAGGCCCTGCAAACCTGTGTGCCATTATGGCAGAAAAATCCAACATGAGTCACCAAGTAACTCCTTCCATTTCTTCTCTTCCTTCATACTCCAAATGCAACAAGGTCTCTATAATGTGGTTTTCCCCCCACAAGTCCCTGATACAGGCCCAAGTATTTGGAAATACAGCACTGCTCCCCTCAACTACAAACCCTTAATGAAAAGCATGTGGTTGGGAGATGAGATCCCCATTTCATCTTTGCCACTCTAGCTCTGCACTACTCTCTTTCCCTCAGCATAGAGAAAAAAAGATACATTTAACAACCCGACCCCCATTCCCATTTTGTCAGAGGAGAAAAATTACATCTGTAAAATCTGAATTTATGACCTAAGTGACAATTAAGACAGTTACGGTCATGTACGACACAGATGAGGGCGTTGCAAGAGGAAAGATCTTTGTCAAATATATCTACTGTCTGTAGAATTTTTATATATTTGTAATGTGTCTTTGCTGACTGCTAATCCAAAGGCTCAGCACTTCTTTTCTAAAGACAAAAGCAGCATTAAAAGGACAGCTTGAACTAGATTTGTACTTTTTTTTTTCTTTCTTTTTAGAAAATGAGTTGCTTGGCCTGCAAAAATTGCTACCATGGGTTTTGTGGGTGGTTACCAGAGTATTGCTTTGGGATTGCTCAGGTGTTCTGAGTGGTTGTTTGTGCATCGCTAAATGGCTGCTAGGCTGTTCTGGGAAAGTGCTGGGTGATCCCTAACTAGGGTTGGGAACCGAGAACCATTCTTATTTAAAACCGGTCCCCTAAAATATTTTTATTTTTTTAAATGCCAGAACCTAATGATTTTCTTGACTTACGGTTCTGTTAATGGTACACAAACGGATGGGACACCATGCTAAAATATACTGACAGTGTTTCCTTAGCTACAATTAAGCCTCACTGCAACACTGCTATTTAATTTACAGTGCAAATCATACAGCATGACCAGTTTAGTCTGATTCACAAACAAATTATTCTAATGAGCCGCTTCTTTTGAATCTACAGTGCAAAACATAGAGCGTGACCAGTTCAGTCGGATTCCCAAACGGTTTGCTCTAAAGCCCAAAGTATACTTCGGTCAGACACGTGATGCAAATCTAGCCATCGGCAGAGTGTTCGAGCACTGAACGCTCAGCCCAATTTTACGGTAGAATGTGTGTGCAATTGTTTGCACAAATTGGTGTGTCCACAAGGTATCAACACTCACATCTAAGCTGTTGTTGTCACAAAGAAGTCCTAGAAGATGTAATCACTAGGGATGTACCGATCCAATACCTGGATCGGAATTAGCTCCGACACTGATGTTTTTAGATGGATCGGGTATCAGACTGACGAGCCGATACCAATCCGATACTGTGTGTTAGTCATGTTCAATACAGTAAGGTTCTCATAAATGACATAAAAGAACCATAAAAACCATTAAGGGTTTCATATAACTTGTGCATTTTATTCAAAGTCACTTGATGATGTGCGATAGCTCTGTGAAATCACAAAACTCTGTATAATAAGTAATATATAGTATGCACACGCAGCGCCAGCACGTTAGTGAATGGTGCAGCTCTGTTGACACACACACATAAGCACGGTTAGGCTGTTGAAACCGCGACTATTTTCAGTCTTCACGCATTGTGCAATATTTGAGCGCTACTCATGAACATCATCTCAGATGTAGATGCTCAATAGTTCGGTTCACTTATAATTTGCATTCAGAACGGCAGTGGAGGTACATTTTACCAGAATTTCAATAAGACGCAAAAAAACTATGACGAACTTGCTAACAAAGAGACACATAGAACTTTCTTGAGAGTTCAGAATGTCAAAATAAATGCAGAGGGTTTTAAAGTTAAAGGTCCACAATTGAAATATATTACTGTAGTATTTAAAATTCTAGAAATCAATAATAAAAATATTTTATTATTTATTATCATTCATATTAATATTTGTTTACAAATTGTAACAATATTTAAGTTGAATGGGTTCCAAAGGATAACTGTGAATTAAAACTGAGCTGATATCTTACAACTAAATTGAACAAAAAAGAGATCTGAATCCTAGATACAAGTTGAAAAATATTTGATTTCTTTTTGGCAGAAGACTTGGACTGGAATTACTGTTAATATTGCTGCTACGTTATCCAGTATACTAGTTAACAATAAAGTTTTTTTTAATAAGCTATACATTTATATTGAAATGTGTAGTTAGAGGTTGGTGTTTCTTTACATATTAAAGAGTACCCCCAATAAGTTCAGCACAATAATTAAAAGAAATTCTAAACTGATTATGCAAGAAAACCACAACACTGGTATCAGATCGGGGTTGATCTTGACCGATACTGAGATTTCAGATATTGGAATCGGAAAAGAAAAAGTGGTATCGTTGCATCCCTACTAATCAACACTAAACCACAGGAGACAAAGGTAAAAACAACAACAGTGGATGTGCATGTCAAGAACATGTCAGTGAGGAGATCAGGAGATACCTGCATTTGTATAATTTGAGTCTTAAGGACTACGGTATAAAGACAACTTTATGGATCTAATCTCCTCAGGAGAAAAAGTCTGGTGTTCCACTGCAGTCGTAGCGCACATGCGGCAAATGCCTGTGTATGTGCACACAGTCAGATGGAGTATACGTTACTTTGAAAGGCTTGCGTTTTACTGTACGCAGCGTGTTCGCATCAAAATCAAAGTTTCAGATTAATTAGCCAGCTCTTTTGCATCTACAGTGCAAAACATGCAGCGTGACCAGTATAGTCTGATTCTACAAGTAATTCATTTTGTCATGTCTGAAGTGAACCAACAACTGTGTATTAAGTCTTGTAAAGACTTAAATTACTGGATGGTCATTTATGACCATGTGTTTTTATAGATTCATAATGAGTTTTGTTGTAATTAGTGGTATTATATATATATACACACACAAATTAATTAATAAGATATTAATATTGTCACATTTCTGTGATTCCCATCCCTATTACTTACCGGGCTATGTAAAAACAGCCCACAGCCAAGTTTCTACGATATTCTTGTTGATATTCTTTGACTGTAAGGGTATGGAATTTTCCAACTATTTTATAATCTGCGAGGACCTTTCATTCAATGTAACGCTTAAACAATATTGTGGCAGCGGGGGCGTGGTCAAGTGTCTGTCCGGAGAGAGAGAGTGGTAAGGGCACTTGAACCTGAGCTAAATTATTTTTAACACCTGTTTCTGGTTACAGTGAACAAGGGGAGAGCGGCATAAAAGAGCCGACGCAGGTACGGGCGTAGCGCCTGGGCCAGCATGCTGGAGGTGCGGAGACCCGGCCACTTCCGGAATCAGTGCCCTCTGATGGAGCTGGGGACAGTGGTGCGGGTCTCCAATATCCTGCAGGCTGCCCCCGATCGGGCCGGAGTGTACTGGATACCGGTGAGTGTCAAGGGGGGTACTCGCCAATCATTGGTTGATACAGGTTGTAATCAAACCACCATCCACCAAAGCTTGATTCAACCTGAGGCTTTGGACACAGTTAAACTGGTGAGGGTGAAGTGTGTGCATGGGGATATTCACAAGTATCCTGTGGTGTCCCTTGTGATCAAATTCGGGGGAAAAAAAGTGGAGGCAGCGGATTTGCGCGGATGGGTCCTGCACTAAAATAGGGAGATGAGAGATGTGCGATGCTCTGGAAGGGTAGGCGGAGTCCGGGCCATCACCGACAGCTCCACGTCAGAATGACGAGGGAAGGGGAGAGGCCCCTCCCTTTCTCAGGGAACTCCCTGAGGGGGACTTCCCTTAGGAGCAGTCGCGGGACGAAACCCTCAAGCACGCCTTCGACCAAGTGAGAGTAATCAATGGTCATCAACTCCAGCCGGACATCGCTCTTTCATATACCTATTTTGCCATTATAAATGAGTGGTTGTACAGAGTGACGCAGGACGCTCAAACAAAAGAAAATACAACTCAGCTTTTGATACCACGGAGCATCGGGAAATGGTGTTCCAGACAGCTCATTATAATCCCATTGTGGGTCACTTAGGAACCACTAAAGGAAAACACTACACCATTTTATAGCCCGTTTTTATTGGCCGGGCATTGGCGGCGATGTCCGCAGGTGGTGTGCGGCATGCTGCGAATGTCAGCTGGTAAATCCATCGGACACCCCAAATGCGCAATTGCGACCCTTCCACTGATTGAGGTTCCCTTCGGGCTTCGAATTGGGATGGACCTCGTCGGGCCATTAGAGCAGACAGCACACGGACATCACTTTGTATTGGTCCTAGTAGATTATGCAACGCGATAGTGCCTCTATGCAACATCTCAGCACATAGTGTTGTGAAGGCACTCTTCAAAGTAATCTCCCGGGTGGAGATTTCAAAAGAAATTCTCATCGATCAGGGCACAACATGTCATGGACACTACGTGAGCTTTATGTACTATTGGGTATTAAGTTGTTTCACACTAGCGTGTACCATCCGCAGACAGATGGCCTAGTGGAGCAATTTAATAAAACCCTCAAAAATATGATTTGTAAGTTTGTGCACGAGGGTGCTTGATATTGGGATAAATGGCTCGACCCCCTGTTATTCACAGTACGAGAGGTCCCGCAAGCCTCCACTGGCTTCTCCCCATTTGAGCTGCTGTATGGGCGGCGTCCACGCAGTGTGCTTGATGTCTTGCGCGAAGCCTGGGAGGAGGGGCCTTCAAATATTAAGATAGAAATTCAATATGTCCTCGATTTCAGAGCAAAACTCCACACTTTGGGGAAACTAACACAGGAGAATTTGCTCCGAGGCCAAGAACGTCAGCGCCGACTGTATGACAGGGGTACTCATCTAAGGGAATTTGCACCGGAAGATAAAGTACTCGTATTACTCCTCACATCGAGCTTCAAATTACTCGCCAAGTGGCAAGGACCCTTTGGAGGTCACACGACGAGTGGAGATCTCGATTATGAGGTCAAACGAACCGAACCGATAGAGGGGGCGCACGTCAAATATATCACCTCAACCTCCTGAAATTGATACTACCTTCACCCTCTGTTCGGATCACGCCCCACTCCAGTGGCTCCACAGCATGAAATACACCAACATGCTGATTACCGTTGGTATCTGGCTCTTCAGCCATTTAAGTTCAAGGTGGTCCGCAGACCGGGAGCGCAGATTTGGGGGTGAGGGGGGTGGTAGGCAGTCCGGATGTCTCCCCGGCCTGAGTCGGGCAGTGGGGATATGTGGCAGCGAGGTCATGGTCAAGTGTCCGTCCGGAGAGAGAGAGCGTGGTACCTGAGCAAAAGGGGTACCAGGTAACACCTGTTTCTGGTTACAGTGAACACGGGGAGAGCGGCATAAAAGAGTATCGTAGAAACGAATGTCTATTGTGAAGCTGAACCTTTTTGAAAAGCTAAAAGTTATTTTGAAGCTGACATCTACTGTGAAGCTGGCATATTGTGGCGCCCTGTGAAAGCCAAATAAAAGTCTAATCACTTCAGTTGAAGGAACCTGTTGTCCGGTGTCCTCCCTGGGATCTTTACAATTAAAAGCCTATAAACCAGATGGCCAATTTAGATGTCCTCAAAAGTCTTATATTTTCCATTCACCTTTCAGTTTGACACAAAACAGTAAGCATACTTTTTACCATACTGGACCATCTGGAGACAAATCACTCTCTGGCTTGTGGTGACTTGCCCTAAACAATTAATTTTTGAGTGACACATCCTGCTTGAGCAATTAGCGGCCCAGAGATGAAAGAGTGGTGAGACGCTGTACCTTGCCTATGTGATTGTGTCTGAAATATGATGACACAGTCCACCACAGAGGTGTCTGACTTTTCTGCCCTGAGGCGAGCAGGTAAGCATCATGCTGCATGGCTCCATGGAAAGCATTGGGTTACACAAGACAAAAATTAATAGTACTTAGGTAGTACTCAAAGTTAGTGCTAGAGCTGCAGCTTACAACTACTATGATAATAAAAAAATCTGTGATCTGTAAAGTAGGGGATGAAATATACATACAGTATGTCTCCAGCTTTGCTCATTAATTTTTATTTTATGATGTGATGTTCGCTCGGTAGACATAAGAGATTTGCCAAAAAGCAGACCTTGGTAAAAAGGGCGCAAGTCAAAATATTATTCCCATTTACCACATACACACTCATTCAGATCCCATGCTAACAAGCGGATACCAGATTTTTTATAGTTATTTTTTATGAAAAATCCAACAATGCAAAAGAATCACATTTATATGATACTTGTAACCATCTGACTATTCTCTGCATTTGACAGCAAAATGTAAACGGGCATGTGCACAGCACTTACGCACACTGGATAAACCGGTAAAAACGCCAGTACAGGTGTTTAAACACACACACACACACACACACACACACACACACACACACACACACACACACATATATATACACTCACCTAAAGGATTATTAGGAACACCTGTTCAATTTCTCATTAATGCAATTATCTAATCAACCAATCACATGGCAGCTGCTTCAATGCATTTAGGGGTGTGGTCCTGGTCAAGACAATCTCCTGAACTCCAAACTGAATGTCAGAATGGGAAAGAAAGGTGATTTAAGCAATTTTGAGCGTGGCATGGTTGTTGGTGCCAGACTGGCCGGTCTGAGTATTTCACAATCTGCTCAGTTACTGGAATTTTCATGCGCAACCATTTCTAGGGTTTACAAAGAATGGTGTGAAAAGGGAAAAACATCCAGTATGCGGCAGTCCTGTGGTCGAAAATTCCTTGTTGATGCTAGAGGTCAGAGGAGAATGGGCCGACTGATTCAAGCTGATAGAAGAGCAACTTTGCCTGAAATAACCACTCGTTACAACCGTGGTATGCAGCAAAGCATTTGTGAAGCCACATAATGAACAACCTTGAGGCGGATGGGCTACAACAGCAGAAGACCCCACCGGGTACCACTCATCTCCACTACAAATAGGAAAAAGAGGCTACAATTTGCAAGAGCTCACCAAAATTGGACAGTTGAAGACTGGAAAATGTTGCCTGGTCTGATGAGTCTCGATTTCTGTTGAGACATTCAGATGGTAGAGTCAGAATTTGGCGTAAACAGAATGAGAACATGGATCCATCATGCCTTGTTACCACTGTGCAGGCTGGTGGTGGTGGTGTAGTGGTGTGGGGGATGTTTTCTTGGCACACTTTAGGCCCCTTAGGTGCCAATTGGGCATCGTTTAAATGCCACGGCCTACCTGAGCATTGTTTCTGACCATGTCCATCCCTTTATGGCCACCATGTACCCATCCTCTGATGGCTACTTCCAGCAGGATAATGCACCATGTCACAAAGCTCGAATCATTTCAAATTGGTTTCTTGAACATGACAATGAGTTCACTGTACTAAAATGGCCCCCACAGTCACTAGATCTCATTCCAATAGAGCATCTTTGGGATGTGGTGGAATTGGAGCTTCGTGCCCTGGATGTGCATCCCACAAATCTCCATCAACTGCAAGATGCTATCCTATCAATATGGGCCAACATTTCTAAAGAATGCTTTCAGCACCTTGTTGAATCAATGCCACGTAGAATTAAGGCAGTTCTGAAGGCGAAAGGGGGTCAAACACAGTATTAGTATGGTGTTCCTAATAATCCTTTAGGTGAGTGTATATATATAAACATGCTTTGTAATGACATTTGTTGTCAACCATTTTCAGTACTGATTTTTATTGGTTTATTGAGTAGTTGTTGCAGCACTAATTAACACAACATTCTTTAGAGGTCCATTTATTTTAAAGGGTGTTTTTGTGTTTTATTGACATGACAGATTCCCTTGAGGGGGTTTGGGGGATGCAGTATTCTCAGTTGGACACAACCTAATTGTAAAACTTCAATAAGGAGTGCAAGCTTAAGAGTCCCTAAAACTCAGTGGAAAAAGGCTGTTGGGTGATTTGGAGGCTGAGTCAGCAAGCAGAACTTTGGCCCCTCTTAAGAAACACAAGGGGGGGTCAGTGGAAGTGAAAGATGGAAAGAGATGGAGAGAGGAAGAAAAAGTGAAAGAGTGCTGACATTCCTGCCCCGTGAGTCAATGCTGCTAGGCACTTTTCTGGCAGTCGTTTGCTACCTTTACAACTAAAAGCCCATGGCTTTTCCGTTGCACTGTTGTGATGACAGGACGGGAGAGGAGGCAAGCCGAATGCTGAATGTCCATCTAATAAAGCTATGAATGTGCGACGGACATTTCTTAGAATGTTGGTCGCTGCTACCCCAGTAACCCTTTTGGAAATCAAGGTAAACAAGACCTCCCAACATTCAGAACGAACCAGAGCACTTAAATGGACCCCATTCAATGAAAGCACTATGAGGTAGGAACTATACTCCTGCTAGCCACAGTTAAATAGTAAAAAGCAATTAGTTTCACCCAATAAAGACAACAGTTCCTCATAACTTAAGAATCTTGCTTTGATTTCCAATAACACATGACTGCATTCCTGCCCTATGTAATGTGGATATCTGTGTGTCCAAATCCCCCTTCACCCCCCGGCAGCATTCCTTAGAAGAGTGGGTGACATCCGTCAGCAGGGCCTCTGCTTATCCTCTGTGAAGCTTAATTCATTACTCTAAGTATTAAGTTATAATGAAGCATCAAAGGCACTTGTGTGGCCTTTTTTTAAAATGTCCCTTTTCATCAATCGGGCAAAAAAGGTTGTCTGCAAACCAAAATATATTATGAATTCATACTTTGTATTTATGCATTTCTAATAGCAGAGTCAGATATTAACTTTTACATTAAGGGGCAATCTTTGCCCTCTAAATATGATTTACGGGGCATCTTTTACCAATGTGGTGGCCTTTTTTCTAACTTTTCAAACTGTTAAACTTATTAAACTATAATCTGTGTCTCATCCGTTGACGTCAAATATGTCAATTTAATAAATTCATAACTGGGTCTATAATAGAATTTTAAGAACAATTAAAGGTTTGGGGATTTTTTGCCCCCAAATTATTGGACATTTTGGTCATTATTGGTGGCATTTTTGCCCCAAGCGCCCTTTAATTTAGTATACACCACTGCAAATGTATTTAGGCCAGAAGGAGCAGGTTGACACTGTAGCAAATGTGTCAGAGTACATAATATTTTTATTTATGTTCACCCTGTACAAGTAACAGCAACACCATTCATTCTAACTTAAATTGTCTTATCTAAATTATGCATCTAAAAGTTTCACTTTTTTTTCTTTTATCTGACGCTCATATTACATTTATTATGAGACTTGTAGTCTACGACTTCACAAAAAATCACATAACGTGCTATAATCGTTAGAAATAAACGAATGTAAATGAATCGATTCAAGCTATACTATTTCAAATGAGCATACCGTTAAAAGTGATTTACCTTCATAAAACTTGAAGTCCCGCTTTATTTCGATCTGGAGCCGGTGTAAAACGGCTTGAAGTTGAAGTTTGTATGTCCGTTAAAAGTCTATTTGTGTTAATTCCGACCCGTCCAGCACTTTTCACATTAGTTCAAACGCGTCAATCCGAGGGGACTTTCGGTTATGTTAGCAGTTTTCTCCACACACACAAACAAAATAAACTCTCTTCGCCGTGTCATTTTTTGAGCTGGAGAAATTAGTTTTCCACTAGGAATGTGCTGCAAAGTGAAGGACTTCTGCTCAGACGAACCCTAAGCGAAATTACTTTTGGAGTAACAAAACACAATCTCCCTTGCTCAGAAAGTTTAAGGGAATCAAAACTTGTGCGTGCGTGCGTGCGGCTAGGGGAGCCCTCCTCCGGAGAGTTTGTCGATTGTTCCTGTCTTTCTGTTGGCTTCAAGGAATGTCGCTCAAGCTAGACAATTACAAAAAGCTTTTGTGCGTCATAAGATCAGTAGCCCGTCAGAGAGCGTCTTAAGTTTGGTACAGCTCACACACATTCAATGACTTCAGAGGAAAATACATTTTAAATCCACTCATAGGATTTATAATTGTATTTCCCCCCACAGAAAACAAAACCTCTGCGTGTAATAAATCTCAAGTTAAAATAACTAAAATAACTTCAAATATGCATTTGATTTTGAATATCAGCTGGAGGAAATAGTTTATAACCCATAAATAAAAAAATACTCTCGTCATGTCATTCCAGATGTATTCTTTCTTCTGCTGAACACAAAGATGTTTAGGAGAATATTTCAGCTTTTTTGGTCCATACAATGCAAGTGAATGGTAAACAAAGTTTTGAATCTCCAAAAAGCACGTAAATCAGCATAAAAGTTACCCATAAGCCTCCGGTGGTTAAATCCATGACTTCAGAAGAAATATAATAGGTGTGGGTGAGAAGCTGAACAATCTTTAAGTAATGTTTTACTATAAATTCTCTTCCCTGCCCAGTAGGTGGAGATTTGCACAAAGAATGTGAATAGCTAAAAACAAAACAAAAAAAAGGTGAAAGTGAAATTGGAGATTTATAGTAAAAAAGGACTTTACTATTCTTTAATAATCTGTTTCTCACAATCACATTATTTCTGAAGAGATGGATTTAACCCTTTATGTCTTATGGAGTCTTATGGATAACTTATATTCTGCTTTTTTGCCGCTACAAAAGGTCTGATCACTATTCACTTGCATTGTATGTACCTACAGAGCTGAGATATTCTTCTAAAAATCTTAATTTGTGTTCAGCAGAAGAAAGTAAGTCATACACATCTGGGATGGCATAAGGGTGAGTAAAAGATGAGAATTTCTGGTTGAACTATCCCTTGCACCTGTTTTTCACTATATACTGCAAAACATTCCTGATCCATGAGATCATTGCGTGTTGTGGGTAAAGTTTAATAATGAAATCACTTGATCTAGTACTTAATATTTTTAAAAAAAATTATGTAGCTAATAAATATCCAGGAAATTATAAAAAAAAAAAAAAAAAAATGTAAGATACAAAATACTTGTCATTTTCAGTTTTGTTCAAGATGATTAAATAAAACGTTTTTCAATAACTGTCCCATAAGATAGTATTTGGGGTAAAAAGCCCCTGTTGCAGGGGGTTGTAAAAAAAACAACGTTTTACTTAATTGGGGAGAACAGACATGTCATGAAAAATGTTGTGGGCTCACATTGACTGATCCAATCACAATGGAGATTCATTTTTTTTATAGAATACACAAGATGTTATTAAATGTCAAATACGATTGAAATTGACAGAAAATTATGCACCTTTTTTTTAAGTGGTTACTTTGACACATTATCTGAAATTGCTACTCAAAAAGCATCTTGCTGTCGAAAAAGTATTTGCCTATGCTGGCAAATTTTCCCCTTTTAACTAATATCCCTGTATTTACATGATATCACTATAATGTTTTTATTTATTTTTTAAGCTTGATCCACATTGTAATCAGAATAAAGCAAATTTTCCATAAGGTTGTACCCTACTTGCAAGACACATTCATCACTGGTCTATTCCCTTGTACTATCAGAACAGCTGCACATCATTAGCACAAGATTTGTAAAAGTGGTGATAATGGCATGACATCAGCCAAATGCTTGAAAGATGCTTTTTCACTAAATAAACAATAGCACACCCTGCATGCCTCTACTCCTTTTCATTCTCTGAGATGAATAGCTATACTTTTATTTGACGTACAGCAGTAACGGCAAGGCTATTGATCAATGGAAATATTTATTTGGGGGGTTATAAATGAAAAGCATGGTTATTAACACAACACAACACAACCAAACCTATAGTATAAATATATTACCCACCTGATTGAAGAACAGGAATGTGGACAAAAATACGACAATGCTTCCAAATAGGCCTAAATGATTAAAATCAGGCAAGCGTGTCTTTAAATTAAATGCATACGTAATATATCCCTAACTTCATCCCTCACCCCTATATTCTTCCTTGTATGATCAGAAATATGCATTTAAAAATGCAAGCATGTATTCTTACCTAAAACTGAATCAGTGACTTCCAAAAGCTCTAATCCAATAACTCAATTTTCTGTGAAGAAATAAAAATATGCAAAACTATATTAATATGCTCTTATTAAATAGTCTTGTGTATTTAAAGAGCTAGACCCTGAGCGCCCCCATGTGATGGCACCACCTTTGACAATGTAAATTATAACGGACAACGCTTCCCCATTTTCATTTTCTAAACGACTTGCTGTTGATGTAACTCTTGAAAATCAATTGCCTCACCCAAAATAATCGACTGAAATCATGGTTTCATTTGTTCTCTCTTCCTTCGCATCCTTTCTTTCCTAACGGGACAGTAAACTCTTGAAAAATCACATTACAGCACACAAGCACTGAAACTAATGACGTTCAAAAACAGTGAACTGATTTAAATTATCGACTTCTAAATCTTTACTAAAGTCGTTGGTGAAGGTAAAGTGAAAGTCCTTTTATAAGCCATTATGTATATATATTTGGACCAATTCAACAGGTGAAATATGATCTCAATTTCCACTGATGTATGTTGTGGCACAGTTATTTTCACACAGCGGAAGCACACAGGTTATGGTTAGCATAATAAAATGTCTTTATTGGCTCGTTCATTAGCTGAAATGTTTTCCATGTGCACAGGTTTATAAAACATATAATTGCTTATGGAGAGAACAATAAGCTACATACCTGTTACCCATAAAGAAACCCGCACTTTTTGCTACTGCTGATGATGAATGCACACCTTGATAGGTGAGTGCAGGGCGGAGCTACGATGACATTATGGGAACTGTAGTCCCAAGAAGACTCACGACGGACAACAATGACTTAAAGGTGCACTCAGTCATTTCCTCGTTTAAAAGGTTTACAGTTGAAGACAAAATGATTAGCCCCCCCTATGAACAAGGGGGATTTTAACACAGTATTACTTATTATATTTTTCCTCTGGAGAAAGCCTTATTTATTTCAATTTGCCTAGAATAAAATAATTATTAAAAACAAAATTAAAAAACTGCTGAGGTCAATATTATTAGCCAGAAATTATCTGTTTGATTGGCTACGGAACCAACCACTGTTATCCAATGACTTGCCTAATTAAACTAATTAATCCCCCAAGCCTTTAAGTTGCACTTCAAACTGAGGATTAGTATCTTGCAAAACAACTAGTGAATTAATATAAAACTGTCATTATGGCAAAGACAAAATACATTTGTTTAGACTTCAGAAATATAATTGTTAATGCTCACAAAGCAGAAGGATATACACGTTTATCAAAGTGTTTTCAGGTGTCAAGAACTACGGTGAGAAGTATTATCAAGAAGTTTAAAGAGACTCACACTGTGGAGAACAAGACTTGCAGAGGCAGGAAACGAAAGATTTAAAAAAAAAAAAAACACTGGTGAGAGGTTTCTAAAGACCGAAGAACAACTGCCAAGACACTAGTGAATGATTTGGCCAAGTCTGGGACTGATGTCTCAACGAAGACGGTCACTAGAGCCCTGCACAGGAATGGACTGTGAGGTTGCAGACCAAGAAAAACTCCACATCTGAAGAAGAGACACCTCCAAACTAGACTGAAGTTTGCCAAGGACAACCTAGAGAAAAATTATGCATACTGGAAACATGTCCTTTGGTCAGATGAGACAGAGCTCTTTGGCCATAGAGATGTTGCCTATGTTTGGAGAAAGAAGGGAGAGGCGCTCAACCCAAAGAACACCGTTCCCACACATGGCGGTGGAAGTATAATGCTGTGGGAATGTTTCAGTGCGTCTGGAACTGGGAATCACATCAGGGTTGAAGGAATCATGAAGAGAAGATTTTGAAAGACAACCTCAGGCAATCTGCAACAACTTGGTTTGGGTCGACATTTTAGTCTTCCAGCATGATAACGACCCAAAGTATACTTCACTTCTGGTGAACTACCTCCACTGTTCTTGACTGGCTTGCACAAAGCACAGACTTGAACCCCATAGAAAATCTGTGGGCCACACTGAAGATTAGAGTCCATGCCAGGAGACCAACAAATATGGAGGAGCTTGAGAGATTTGCTGAGGACGAATAGGCTGCAACAACTCAAGCGAAATGTCTAAAACCTGTTGAGAACTACAACAAATGATTGAAAGGCTGTTATCAAGAAAAAAGGGATACACTATTGTACCATCAGAGGGCTAATCATTTTGACTGGTAGATTTTTTTTATTCTTTGTTCTAATAGTTTATTTTTGTATTATAAACACTACGTTGCCTAAATAAACTTGTTTAGAAATGCAATGTTGAAAAAAATCTTTGCTCCATTAAAGGGCACTTGGGAATTATTTGAAAAATAACTAAATATTTCATAGGAGCCTAGGGGGCTAATCATTTTGTATTCAACTGTACTTCTAACGAAACAAATTGTAATTTTTAAAAGTGTATAAAATAACGAGCACTCATCAGAGATTAAGAATCCAGTCATATAAAAGCAGTTTTATTTTACATGGAGAGGGTCCCTCATGGGGCAGCCATTTTTTAATCACATGACAAAATTCTTGATAAATTTTATTTGCTTAATCTCAGATAAAAGTTACTTTGAAGTTCATTACTTGGGTTACACATTTTTATAATATAATACTGTTTTTAATTAACATTTAAAATAAGAATTCACTTGTCAGTTTGTATTTTTGTGACATCTGAAGGCTCTGCCAAAAATGAAATTTTGAATTTGTTGAACAAAAAAAAGTAAGTCTTTTATAAAGTAACTGAAAAGTAATTAGGCGCTGTGATGAATGAATCAGTTCAGTAATCAGTAAGGATGGATTGCTCTTTAGTGTAATTGACCCAACACCTTTCCAATCTCAGTTTAAAATATAAGTAATCCATTTGTAGGCTCGTTTTTTCAAACTGTGAAATCAGCTTTAAAAATTCCTCTGTTCCTTTCGAGCGGACCGTCCAGTCCAACACAACAACGTTGCCTCAACCAATGGCCTGAGTTGGGTGCGATACCATCTGTTTGTTCGATCCACAGCAGAAAGCTTGTGAAAACAATATTTATTTTTACAATTCTACTCAGTGTTACTAGTGGGGCAGAAATTACACAGTTCAGCTTTAATCAAGCGGGTTTACTACTGTACTTTTAAAAGTTGTAAAGGTAAATTACCTCCATTATGATTGGCTATCCCCATCACATTTAGAATCAGTAAGTGCCTGCTAAGTTGCTGAATAGGCATTGATATGCAAAAGTTTGAGGTCATAATGTTATGTTCATGGTTGTGATGTCTGAAACATGTTTTTGCTGGTCAATTTTAATAAATTGTCTGGGTGGCTGTGTGTGTGGAGGGGAGCTTTGGATTGTGAACATTAGATCGTCAGATATTATTTCAAAATAGCCAGGAATAACATGTTTCCCATATATATATATATATGGAGAATATATATATATATATATATATATATATATTCTCCATTAAATATAGCCACATGAATAGATAAGACCAATAGATGCCTTTTCTAAATGGAAGAATATTATAAACACAAAAATGACTCAGACTACAGAGCTTTGATTTTTTTTTTTATTATCTTTGTTCGTATTCCACAACAGACTGTCTGGGTTTACCAATTAGCCCATCATAATAATTCCAGTGCAGAAAATCTATCACATAAGCTGCAGGTCTAGGATGACAAGTGCAAAATGGGGAGCAAAGTGTCTACAGTATTACATGTACTCAACATCTGTGGAGAGACAAAAATAAAGTATAAACTCTACAGTAACAGCACAACCGTTTACAGCGAATACATTCAGACTATAATGGGGATGACACATGTGACAAAACATGACCCATCTCTGAAAAATAACAATACAGGAACAGCGATTACTGCTGATGTCCAAGTTTCTCTCTCTAAAAAAACAAAAACCTAACGGATAGAAACATCTTGACTGAGAAATGGTGAGGTGACCCCTCCCCCCCAACAAAAGAAAGTGTAATTTGATAGAAAGCAAATGGCTAATCTGAATGTGCATGAATGAATAGGTCAGCAGTCCAGCTGTCCATAAATAGAGTAGTTATCATTTGCATCCCCGATAGGTGATAGCACTGAACAAATGCTGTGCGAGTAAGAATGACAGCATGTTGGGAGAGGAGTACCCAACCTCTGGCAGAAGAGCCACATAGTGCTTATACACTGCTGAGGGCATCCACACCAGGCAACACTTTCCCCTCCAGCAGCTCCAGACTGGCTCCACCCCCAGTGCTAACATGACTGACCTTGTCCTCTGTGTCCCACTTGGCACAGCAGGTCGCCGTGTCTCCCCCACCTGAGGCAGACATCAGTTAATAATAAAGCAAAGAGGAAAAAGACCTGCATTAACCTTCTAGATGCACTTAAACTGATAATTGGATGGGCATGAAATTCTCACCAATAATGGTGATGCAGCCATTTTTAGTCACTTCCACAACTTTGTCCATCATGTTCTTGGTTCCGCAAGAGAAGTTGTCCCACTCGAACACACCGACGGGTCCGTTCCACACAATCTGTTTGGCTCTGGCTATAGCCTCTGCATAGACCTTTGAGCTCTCAGCACCACAGTCCAGACCCTGAAAAGAAAAGGTATAGCTTTAGATATTTCAGAGATCAGTTGCTAGTGGAGAGTGTCTCTTTTGTTGATTTGCCCAATCATGGCATTGAGCAGCAGTCAAATATTTTGTGTAATGCCCACTAAACTGTATATTTAAATGTTGTTCAATGCAAATAACTAGTGCAACTTGTATGTCTCCAAGCAACTGCCGCAATTTTGCGGTACAAAATGGTTAGCTGACAGTAGTAAAAATGGTTAACCTTCTGGGGTCTGAGGGTGTTTTGGGCCCTGGAGAAGATGACATGCCTTGACTTTTGCTTTTTTCAGTTGCTTAAAAATATAATAATGGCTAAAGTCTGATAACACTGTATTCAGCACAAACTGGGCTACAATAATATGTGAGCAACATGTGTACATGCTTTTATTTTTGAGAAAAAAATGTTCATGCATGGTTTTTGAAAAAACTATTTTATATTTATATCATACAGCATACAATTTAAATACCTGCTTTAGCCGAAACAGCATTTAAAATGTAACCAAAACTTGCTTATTAGAACATATTTCAAATTTCAGTCCCACTAGTAAAATATGTACATGTTTATATAAAATAGCATGTCAACTAAAGAAATCTAAATGACTTGTCCGAAATTGTATCCTCGGCTGGATCAAGTAACTCTTCAAAATAAAAACGTTCATCGGAGTCCCGCTATTCTTCTGAGGAAAATGTTAAATCTTCGTCACCATCCAGGAGTTCCGCGCAGAAAAGTGAATGAACTAGATGCATTTTAAGGCACAGTCGGTGGCGTTTACCATTTGCATTGATCGTCTCAGCGCATTACCGTATGAATAGCACCCACTGCCCGTGGGTGTGATCCCATTAGGGATAATTAGCTGAGCCAGGAGAAACCGTACATCGTTTTGATTCATACAGATCACATTGCAGGAGAAGTTTTAAATTTGAATTTAAAAGTAGACATTTTAAGCTTTCTTTAGTCATACGTTTCATATGTGTGTGATAAGTATTTGCGGAGTTTCAGTTGAACAGAGACTGCTGTAAGCGCACCCTTTTTATTTTCTTTACAAAAGCACAAGGTTTTGTTGTTATTGTGAGTGTACACAAAAAAGTAGACCATTTATAGTATCTAATGATGTCTTACACTTATCTGTATGCCCCAAAATGACGGAGTATTTTATGTTGTTTCCACTGTAATGCCGAAAAAAATCCAGCAGGACGCGCCGGCGCGTCCAACGACCCCAGAGGGTTAAAGCAAAAAAACATTGCTTGGAAGAATAAAAAAAATAAGACCTGTTACTGAGCATTTTGTTAAACCGTTAATTATGTTAGCTAAACTAGTCTATAGAAAAAGTCAATTTTATCTTTAGCATTTTTAACTTCATCAACAATAAAATATAATTCTTAGTGCTTGTCTTTATTGCTACACTGCAAAAAATTATTTAAGACATGTAGACATAGACGTTGTGTAGTGGTCTAAGCACCATAACTGGTAATCTGGTAATCAGAAGGATGCTGGTTCTAACCCCACAGCCACCACCATTGTGTCCTTGAGCAAGGCACTTAACTCCAGGTTGCTTCGGGGGGGATTGTCCCTGTAATAATTGCACTGTAATTCGCTTTGGATAAAAGCGTCTGCCAAATGCATAAATGTAAATGTAAGAACAAGATTTACTTGGAAAGATATTAAGACTCGTTTTGAGAGAATCTTGAAGTTTATACATGCTTGAAACAAAAAACTGTTTGAATTAACAATCCAATTTAAGAAGGTGGCGAGTAAAGACCCCCACATTTGGGGTAAAAGCCCCCCCGGGGTTTATAGTGATATCATGTAAATATAGGGACATCAATGTTGAATTAAGCTTGTTTTACTTACCTCATTGGCAAACATTTTTTTCTTCTTTCAAGCATGTATAAACTTACTTCAAAATAATCTTACGCAGTTTTCCTTCTCTAGTAAATTCATCTGGTTTTAAGGATGTTTATATATTTATTGGAAAACAACACAAAAATACTTTTCTTAAATTATTTTTGCCGTGTAGGCTGATCGTTTTCTACTTTAATTGGTTATGTTTCTTGGCAGAAGCGTTAAATTATTGTAATCTACAGGCAAGATCATTTTTACGCATGTTCTTTTTTTATTATATAGCAAATAGTAGTGTAATAAGCAGGATATTGTAGTCAGCCGGTCCTTATTGCACAATAAACCAGGATGATACATGACCAGATTACCCTGACAGGGCGTATTATGCAAATTACCAGCTGGTCGTATATATCCCTTACTTAGCTGACTTAGAAGAAAACAAGTGAGTAGATCTTTTCATGCGTAACTTTCTGAACGATCACAAGTCACAAAAAAAAGAAAATCACTAATATGTGTATGCCTTACCATCCAACCAGCTGGAATTCCATCAGCTACTGAAGCAGTCCCTGTAACGGCATTCTCGTCAAACTTGTCTGCAGTGACAAAGTCGACAGGAAGTGTGATCTTCACACCGTTCTTCTCAGCCTTGGCCATCAGGTCATTCACAATTTTGGCACCCTCTTCATCATAGAGGGAAGTGCCAATCTGAGCACAAGTGAAAATACATTTTACAGGTCAGAAATTATATTGTAGTGGTGTATAAATGGGTCCATAAAATTGCCATTAGATGACCATAGCATTCACAAGGGGTTGCGATTAAACCTTTTGCTACCCAGATATTGTGATGACAATTTAGCATGTCAAACTTAAATTATTTTAGCTAATATATATATATATATATATATATATATATATATATATTATTGGTGGTGGGAGACACAGGTTAAATTTAATATCCTGGTGGAAATGTGTCAACTTGTACATATTTGAGTATTGTCTACACAGACGGCCAAAAGTTTGGAATAATGTAGAGATGTTGCTGTTTCAGAAGGAAATTGGTAATTTTATTCATCAAAGTGGCATTCAACTGATCAAGAAGCATAGTCAGGACATTACTGATGGAAAAAACAGCAACATTACCATTTTTTTTTTTAATCAAATCCACTTCCAGCATCTATCACTCCAACACCTTATCTTTGAGTAATCATAATAAATTGCTAATTTGGTACTAGAAAAATCGCTTGCCATTATAATCAAACACAGTCTAAAGCTATTTGGTTTGTTAAATGAAGCTTAACATTGTCTTTGTGTTTAAGGTCAATATTAGGTAAAAAAAGAAACAGCTTTCTCTAGAAACTCATCAGTCAATCAATGTTTTGAGGAATGAAGGCTTTACAATGCTTGAAATTGCCAAAAAACTAAAAATTTCACACAAAGGTGTACACTACAGTCTTCAAAGACAAAGGACAACTGGCTCTAACAAGAACAGAAAGAGATGTGGAAGGCCAGATGTACAACTAAACAAGAAGATAAGTACATCAGAGTCTCTAGTTTGAGAAATAGATGCCTCACATGTCCTCAGCTGACAGCCTCATTGAATTCTACCTGCTCAACACCAGTTTCATGAACAACAGTAAAGAGAAGACTCAGGGGTGCAGGCCTTATGGGATCAAAAAGAAAAGGTTAGAGTGGGAAAAGAGTGTTATGGATCTTAACCCCATTAAGCTTTTGTGGGATCAGTTAGACTGTAAGGTGCGTGAGAAGTACCCGACAAGACATCTATGCCACATCTATGGCAAGTGCTACAGGAAGTGTGGGGTGAAATGTCACCTGAGTATCTGGACAAACTGACAGCTAAAATGCCAAGGATCTGCAAAGCTGTCACTGCACGTGGGGATATTTTGATGAGAACTCTTTGAAGAGGTTTAAGAATTACTGAACATTTTTTCAAATTGTAAGTCATTTTTCATGTTATTAATGTCCTGATGATACATTTTGATCCGTTGAATGCCACTTTGGTGAAAGTACCAATTTCTTTCCAAAAGAACAAAATCTGTACATTATTCCCAACTTTTGGCCACCAGTGTATATGTCAGAAATATGCAAACGCTGGTGCATTCTATAGAACAAAGGCTGCACTGCAAATAATGATGAATCGGAGATGCAAAATTCTGTAAAATACTCTGTATATTTATGTCTGTCATTAGATACTTTTGCATGTAAAAGTGCCTTTAATAAAAAAATTTAAATGTTTTTTCCCCCCAAATGTGTGAAACTATTTTAAGTATAAAAAAGGAACTTTCATTACTTTCACACATTTTCTTTTTAACCTGTTTTCCATAAAAATTGGTATATCATGAAAATATATTAACAATATTGCAAAATACATTTTTGCCTATATCGCCCACCCGTAGTAAATATACTGCTCTTTCTCTGGCTTCATTGTGGACATGACTTTACAGAAATTATGCAAACATGTCTCTCTCTCTCTCGGTCCACTTACCTCCATATTCTTGAGCACCTTGAGGAAGGTAAATGCCATTCCTCCCCCAATGATCATCTCATTCACCTTGTCCAACATGTTGTTGATCAGCTGAATCTTATCTTTGACCTTGGCCCTGTAAATATCAAAGTAGCAGCAAAAAGCATTTTCATTGAAATGTCCATTTTTAAATTAAAATCACATCTAATTGGCATGGAATAAAAAAAAAAAAAAAAAAGAGTTTCATCTTTCTCCCACTATGGGAAACTATGGGTAAGAACTTTTCATTCAGCTACAAAACCGTAAGGACATTTCAGTATGACTTATCAGTGGGTCAATTTGATCAATTAACTTGATCAAATTGGGACAAACCACAGACAAGAAGTGATAAAGTCATCAATGCAAATTAGTGACAACCAATGAATATGCAGGGGTGGATGCTCTCAGGGTCAAAAAAATAAAATGATTAGTATGTGTGGAAATTGAGCAAAAAACCATTGCCTGAACTCTGCCTACTGTCAATTAATCCTGCAAATCATTAAGTGAAATCTCCATTTCTATAAAAGCACTTTGTAGTACTGTGTATTTTGTATTGTGTATACTGTACTACATGTAAATTAGATGTTTATTGTAGATTGGTACATGTTTCTTCACTGTCATTACTGCTATGTTGCTTGGAACTGCACCCAAGACTTTCACCCACTGTTCCATTTGTGCATATGGTTGAGTGACAAAGTGATTTGGTTTGACATGAGGGTGAGTGAATTATGACAGGATTTTCCTTTTTGGGTGAACTATCCCTTTAAGGAACCCTGCCTTAAGCTAAATCTGAAACTGACTTTAAATTGAAATCCTTTCTTAGAATGAAGGACAATTTCTGTAAAGACCAAAAGAAATGCCTAAAACCAGCCAACTTGTCATTTTATACCTAAATAGTTCTTGGGATGAGATAAGCTATCAGACATTTTTCAAAGGACACTCACCCTCCAAGGATGGCCAGGAAAGGCCTCTGTGGTTTCTCTAAGGCCATGGCAAAGTAGTCCAGCTCCTTCTTCATCAGGAAACCAGCAGCCTTCTGAGGGAGGTCCACACCAACCATGGAGCTTGAGCAAGTGAGATATTGAACCAGTTAACTTGCAAACCAAGCAAACATTAAGTTTACACATTCTAACTAAATTAGTAAACCAAACATATTACATACTATTTTGCTTAATAGAGCCAATGTGTTGAGGTACCTATGAGCTCTGTGCGCAGTTCCAAAGGCATCGTTGACGTAGACGTCACCTAAATTGGACAGGGAGGCTCGGAAAGAGTCTATTTCCGCTTGGCTTGCTTTGGTCTGTAAAGAGGAATTGAAATCCTTAATAGGTCATATGATGCCACCAGAAGAATACAAATAGCATTAACTAATTTAGTAGCCATTTCAAAATGATTTATTTAGTGCTGTCAGCAGATGAAAATATTTAAATCAAGATACATTTTTTGATTTCTCATTAGTTAATCATGATTACTCAGAGATATTGGAAGTGCAAAAATTGACACTATATATTTGTTTTCCCTGTAAAAATGCATTTAGTTCCTTCTTAGAAAAGAACAACAATATGTAACAATAATATTAAATTAACATTTTACAAACAAAGTATTCCACCGTATAAAGATAGAAATGTACTAAAGCAGCACCACCAATTCAAGTAACATTAAACATTTCCCAAAGTCTAAGACTGACAAATTCAAGAATCTCCCATAGGTTGGGTCTTCATCACAATAGGCATTAAATCACTTAAAGGGATAGTTCACACAAAAATGAAAATTCTCTCATCATTTATTCACTCTCATGCCATCCCAGATATGTCTGACTGACTTTCTTCTGCTGAACACAAATTAAGGTTTTTAAAATAATATTTTAGCTCTGATGGTCTTCACAATGCATGTGAATGGTAACCAGAATTTTTAAAGCCCAAAAAGCACAGAAAGGTAGCATAAAAGTAATCCATATGACTCCAGTGGTTAAATCCATATCTTCTCAAGTGTAATGATAGGTGTGGGTGAGAAACGGATGAATTCTTAAAGTTCATTCCACACTTTCACATTCAGCCACCTACTGGTTGGGGCTCGTCAAAGGTGGAGCTTGATAGTAAAAAGGAATTCAATATTGATATTTTTCTTCATCATATCACTCCAGAAAACATGGATTTAATCACTGGAGTCTTATGGATTACTTTTATGCTGCCTTTATGTCCTTTTTGAAATTTTCGAGTTCTGGTCACCATTCACTTGCACCTAAAAAGCTGACATATACTTCTAAAAATCTTAATTTGTGTTCTGCAGAAGATCCTCATACACATCTGGGATGGCAAGAGGGTGAGGAAATGAGAGAATTTTCATTTTTGGGCAAACTCCCATCCACCAAAATATTAAGCGCTGGGAATGTGCATGTAAATGATACTTCATCCGAATTGTCCGGTAAGTCAGAAGCACAACACAGCGACGGGGAAATGCAGATGCTTCACTCCAGTAAGTCATGTGAATGCAGATAAGTAGTCCTTTATCAATCACTTGATCATAAAATATATAAAAGAAAAATAACTAATGTATAAAGAATAAAATGTCAGAATCGAATGTGAAAACTGGTAAATGCGTTAAATCGCATAAAAGAAAAACTTATGCATTACATTTTAAATTGCATGAGTTCACATGTTAATTTCGACAGCTCAAGTTTTATTGCTTTTTTTAATTGTTTCATTAATACAACATTGAACACAGTATGCTGAATCTGAGAGACAATTCTGATAATTAATGCCAACTATGCATCATTTTTTATATATTGATTTTAATCAGAATCTTAACGCACTACATTAAATAATCTATGAATGCAACAACTATCACAGTGATGGCCCATATTCATGAGGACCCCTAGATCAAGACCCAGCAGCACATAATCAGGACTAAATTACTGCTGTCTGCAATAGGTCAAGAGCCATGGCTCTTGACCTATTGTGAAGAAAGGTTGTGGAGGTGCCCATTAAATGCCAAGCATAGGTTTACTACAGTTGCCTTTCAGCAAGTCTACTTCTTTGGTCTCTCCACTCCTCTTCACAGCATGTATTCCAGCCAGGACTCAGACAACCAGAAAAGCCACATAATCAGACATGACCTTCCTACAAATGTCAATAGGTTGAGTGTCTACAGCCACCTCTAGCCTTTGAGTGCAGCATATTGTTTTTTAATTTGAAGCAATCGTAAAAGGTCAATTATAAGCTTCTTGCAGCCAAAACAGACAGATTTGATTACAATTTTGTTATTCCAATGTGTACATCTAGCCTGCTCTTCATGTTTTTCTTCATTTCAGCATGTGCCATTTCAAGCGACAGATCCCACTGTACAAGATGCACTTCGTTCTGCAGAGCCAATGGCATTTGGTGCAGCTGTTGTCATGGCACTGACCTTGTTACCCGATGCATCTTTGCCCTTGCCCTCCTCGGCCACATGGAATCGCAGGTTCTCCAGCAGAATGACAGAACCAGCAGGTGGGTCGGCACAGGCCTTCTCCACATCTGGACCCACACAGTCCTTCAGGAACTGAACATCTCTTCAGAGAGAAATGAACCAACCAGGTTTACCATGGATCTGTACAGCACAGCATTGGCCAGATATGTAGATATGGATGGATAGAACTGCTCTTAAAGTCCCCATGAAATAATTAATTTTTTTATTTTTCAGTCCATGCGTGTTTGCTTCGAGGTCATCTATATGTTAGTGCACTACAAAACGAACTCTGAGCAGCTACAGGCATTTAAAATTTGCAGTCTCTCTCTTCTAGAAAAACAAACAGAAAATAATGATGACTCATCTTGGCACTACATAGATTTTTGTGCAATCAAATAATTGTTCATGGCAGTGGCATAACTAAAGCCTAATGGACATTTAAAACAAAGGGACAAGCCCCCTTAATATGTCCCACCCAAACATTAGGTTACAATAGGAAATGCATCAAAACAGGACAGAAAACTGTGCTCATCAAGCAATTTCATAGGTTCATTAAGATGTCAGTTTGAGGGAGTGCTCATTCCATAACGATATGGTATTCACACAGCAAAACGGCACTATTTCATCAATGCTGTTAAATACAGGTGAAACTCGAAAAATTTGAATATCGTGCAAAAGGTCATTAATTTCAGTAATTCAACATAAAAGGTGAAACTAATATATTATATAGACTCATTACAAGCAAAGTAAGATATTTCAAGCCTTTATTTGATATAATTTTGATGATTATGGCTTACAGCTTATGAAAACCCCAAATTCAGAATCTCAGAAAATTAGAATATTGTGAAAAGGTTCAGTATTGTAGGCTCAAAGTGTCACACTCTAATCAGCTAATTAATCCAAAACACCTGCAAAGGGTTCCTGAGCCTTTAAATGGTCTCTCAGTCTGGTTCAGTTGAATTCACAATCATGGGGAAGACTGCTGACCTGGCAGTTGTGCAGAAAACCATCATTGACACCCTCCACAAGGAGGGAAAGCCTCAATAGGTAATTGCAAAAGAAGTTGGATGTTCTCAAAGTGCTGTATCAAAGCACATTAATAGAAAGTTAAGTGGAAGGGAAAAGTGTGGAAGAAAAAGGTGCACAAGCAGCAGGGATGACCGTAGCCTGGAGAGGATTGTCAGGAAAAGGCCATTCAAATGTGTGGGGGAGCTTCACAAGGAGTGGACTGAGGCTGGAGTTACTGTATCAAGAGCCACCACACACAGACGGGTCCTGGACATGGGCTTCAAATGTCAGACGTCTTACCTGGGCTAAAGAAAAAAAGAAGTGGTCTGTGGTCCAAAGTCCTCTTTTCTGATGAGAGCAAATTTTGCATCTCATTTGGAAACCAAGGTCCCAGAGTCTGGAGGAAGAATGGAGAGGCACTCAATCCAAGATTCTTGAAGTCCAGTGTGAAGTTTACACAGTCTGTGTTGGTTTGGGGAGCAATGTCATCGGCTGGTGTTGGTCCACTGTGCTTTATTAAGTCCAGAGTCAACGCAGCCGTCTACCGGGACATTTTAGAGCACTTCATGATTCCTTCAGCAGACAAGCTTTATGGAGATGCTGACTTCATTTTCCAGCAGGACTTGGCACCTGCCCACACTGCCAAAAGTACCAAAACCTGGTTCAATGACCATGGTATTACTGTGCTTGATTGGCCAGCAAACTCGCCTGACCTGAACCCCATAGAGAATCTATGGGGCATTGCCAAGAGAAAGATAAGAGACATGAGACCAAACAATGCAGAAGAGCTGAAGGCCGCTATTGAAGCATCTTGGTCTTCCATAACACCTCAGCAGTGCCACAGGCTGATAGCATCCATGCCACGCCGCATTGAGGCAGTAATTAATGCAAAAGGGGCCCAAACCAAGTACTGAGTACATATACATGATTATACTTTTCAGAGGGCTGACATTTCTGTATTTAAAATCCTTTTTTTTATTGATTTCATGTAATATTCTAATTTTCTGAGATTCTGAATTTGGGGTTTTCATAAGCTGTAAGCCATAATCATCAAAATTATATCAAATAAAGGCTTGAAATATCTTACTTTGCTTGTAATGAGTCTATATAATATATTAGTTTCACCTTTTAAGTTGAATTACTGAAATTAATGAACTTTTGCACGATATTCTAATTTTTCGAGTTTCACCTGTAGGTTTAGTGTGGATGGTTAAAGACTTCTGTACATATCAAGACATTCCAAATTGAGTGCTGTGCTCAGCGCAGCTCTCTTACTTTCCCAGCAGGTTCTTTAGTTCTGCCGCCACTGGCTCCAGAGAGTATTTGTCTGGCATGGGGACTCCATCAGGCCGGCCCAAGTGGCTCATCAGGACCACAGCTTTAGCCCCATTATCTAAACAATGCTGAATGGATGGGACAGCAGCCTTGATTCTGAGAGGAGGTAATATACTTTTTTTAGTTACAAACAGTACAGATAGGGGAAGGCTATATACGCACAAAAGTATTATCGTAATATTCTTGACATTTTTGGTCAAAAACAATATAGTATATCACAATGTAATCATTTTATGGAGTGTAATTAAAAATTTAATTGTAATTGAAGTTATTTAAAAGTAAATAATGAAAAATCTAAATGAAAGCGCTCTCTTCACCATGAGAAAGGTGAATTTTTAATGCAAAAATTAGTCAAAAATAATGATATGGCCAATAAATATAATAGGCCTTATGGTTATATGTAGCCCAACCTCTGATTGAGTGCACATTCCCTGCCATGCAGTGACATTTTGCATAACCATGATAGAAAAATATAATTAAAAAAAAACACTTCTACAGGTATATCGATTTAACTAATATTTCACTCAGCCCAGTACAGAGAAATATACAGCATAATGTTTAAACTGCAAGTCAATTCGATATAGGCTATAATATCTGGTCAACTTGAAATCAGTTTAATCTATGTTAAAGCATGTATTATATGTCCTGGGGTAAAGATCTGACCAATTAAAATATGTTTTTTACATTAAAAAAAAATACAAAAAAAGCTTTAACCCAAACGATGAAAAGATTCCCTTGTATTATTTTTGTACCACTAATCCAGTACAGGGAAATTTTGTCCCCAACAATACATCAGACAAAGCAGCTTAACAGGTTACTTCAGGCAAAGAATGTAAAATACTCGTAAATTGTCAATATCCATCTCACCTCTGGTTGTTTGTTATCGCTTTATCCTTCATGGGGACGTTAAAATCAACCCTATTGGAGAGAGAAAAGAAAGCTTATTTTCTCATGCAATGCATTACCAATTTGTAGTAATGTTGATCATCCATTTGTAGAGAAAAATATTATAAAAATATATGAACTGAAAACAAAATCATACCCGACTCTGTGTCCCTGGCAATCAAACATAGTGACAGTCTTTTAAAGGAATATTCCAGTTTCAACAAGTTAGGCTCAATCGATAACATTTGTGACAATGTTGATTATCACAAAAAAACAATTCAAATCATCCCTCCTTTTCTTTAAAACAAAAAAAGTAAAAAAAAAAAAAAATCAACATTACAGTGAGGCACTTATAATGGAATTGATTGGGGCCAATTTTTGGAGGGTTTAAAAGGGCAGAAATGTGAAACAATTTTATGACAGCATTTCTATTAATTCTTCTGTTAAAACTTGTGCATTATTTGAGCTGTAAAGTGGTTTAAATTGTCGTTTACTGGGATAACAGGGTTTAAGGCATTACGTCATCATGACAACATAGTTGTAAAATTGCACAGGGATTTTATTACACTAAAGTCATGTTAACATACATATTGTTTGTCTTGTGGGTAAACTTTTGAAAAAGTGAGTATTTTAAAATGTAAAAAAAATTGTCCCGATTTATTTCATTTTGTTTTTTAAAGGAGAGACCAATCGAAATAATTTTTGTGGTAAATTAACATCATACCACATGTGCTGTCGATTGAGCTTAACTTGCATTAAAGCCAGAATATTCCTTTAAGGCTATTCATTCTCAGATAACAATATTAGACACAATGTTTCATAGCAATGTGTACATCAAGTATATGTGTTCAGATGTCAGTGAAAGATGAAGGTCTCAATAGAAATGCACTTATAAAAAGCTTATAAACTTAAATAGCTCTTATAACATCTTTATACTGGTTATTAACAGAGTTAGAGATAAGCATTAGGATAATCAATGCTTAATTATATGATTCTATAAGTAAAAGCTCATATTTATTCAGTACGAGGGCATTTTCCCTCAATGAGAATCACTCTGATCTGTATACTACATGTAGGAGCGCACACACACTGCTGCACGTTCACACTGTCTCCATGACTACAATGGATTTGGTAACACTAAATATGGTCATATATTCAAGGAATATTTCACAAAATATTGAAATGCTCTCATCATTTACTCAAATCATGCCTTCCCAGATGTGTATGACTTCCTTCTACAGAACACAAATTAAGCTTTTTAGGTCAGTAGGCCCATACAATGCAAGTAAAAGGTTACCAGAAATTTGATGATCCAAAAATCACATAAATCAGCATAAAAGTATTCCATACTAATCCAGTGATTAAATCTATAACTTCAGAAGCAGTATAATTGATGTGGGTGAGAAACAGATCAATATTTAAATAATTTTCCCAATGAATCTCCACCTTTGACCAGCCCCGACCAGAAGGTGGTAATAAACACAAAGAATGCAAACTGCCATTATATGGATTAGCTACTTTTATGCTGCCTTTGTGGTTTTTGGAGCTTCAACATTCTGGTTACCTTTCACTTGCTTTGTATGGACCTACAGAGCTGAAATATTCTTCTCAATATCTTAATTTGTGTTCAGCAGAAGAAAGTCATACACATTTGGGATGGCGTGAGGCGGAGTAAATTATGAGAGCATTTAATTTTTGGGTGAACTATCCCTTTAAGACATGTAGCGCATGCAGTGGGCGGGACATGCTGTTTTTGGCATACCTTTGGGTTAGTGCCCGTGTTTAAAGGAATACATGACAAACAATCTTAAATTATGGTATAATAAGAACATTCCGTCGCATGCGTGGTGGGCGCCATCAGCATGACAAACGAGTAAGAACAAGCCATGTGAACAACCATATATATGAATAGAACACGCCTGAGCAAGCCAAATCATTTACTGCTGGGAAATAGCACAAGATAAATTTGAAAAAAAAAAAAAGGCTTTTTTTAACACGTACTGGTTGTCTGTGTGGCACAAAAATTAAATAAGCAGAGGCTCGGTGACCATTTGACATTTCCAGCTGATGGTGATGTCATTTCAAGATGCACATATTGTGTCAGGACCTAAAAGACTTTCCTTTATTAGATAAACTAATATTTTTTACTTAACACTTTTATTAATCAAAGGCTGTGCGCGTCCTCCTGGTATACCTGCCATCCTGCACGTATCACGAATCTCTAAAACGTGACTCTTGACAGATACACTTCCGGTTATCTGTTTGAACAGCTGCTTAAATAAAAAATACAAAATGTCTGAACAGCTGCTCATTCATACTACCTTGACGATAAATCAAGCTAGATTTGTATGTATCTACACAAAGCATGCTAGCATATAATCGAGGAGCATGGACATGTCAGTAATAAATAACGGAAGGTGTCGGGCACTTCCGACGGAATTTAACGGTGCCAGTTCACTCACCTCATGATCACGCGCTTTCCTTTCACATCCACCTTGTCCAACGTGAGTTTGTTTGACAGAGACATTCTGGCTGTAGCTTCTGTGGTGCAGTGCTGCGTATGTTCCCGAATTAAAATGACCTTAGCTTGATGATGATGATGCACACGGGGTGGGCGGGTCTTGTCGAGCCATGCTGGTCAACACATCAAGAGCTCATTGGATATAGTTGCTGTCAATCAATATATCTAACCAAGTACTCAGAATGTGGTACAAGTAACGGTACTGCAAATCATCCATACACTCATGCATAGCTAGCAGCATGCGATTTCGATAAACCAAATACGTTTTCAGCCAAGTAAATGTTCAACTCGCATCATGATTTAGTACGCTTGTCTCATTAAATACTCGCAAATACCCCTTAACAAAAATTTAAACTTGGGCTATCAGTTGTTATACTTGATAATCAATTATTAAGATCAGCTGCAAAGACAATGCAAATAAACACAGGTGCAGGCTTAGAATTGGCATTGCTAGAATATTGCATGAATGCTTTACTTTTGTTCCCCTCTGTAGGCTGACTTATCCAAAATGTCTCCTAGGAATTGCACCGGATTGTAAAAACTGCAAGTTAAAGGAATAGCTCACCATATAATAAATATCTCATTATTTACCCTCATGCCATCGCAAACTCGTGACTTTCTATCAAGGAACACAAACGCATCTCAGGGGGTGTTTTTGTCCATAAACGGAAGTCAATAAAGTCCAAAATGTTCAAGCTCCAAAAGAACCAAGTCAGCATAAAAATATTCCATATGTCTCAAGTGGTTAATCTATGTCTTCTGAAGAGATATGTCTTTGTGTAAGAAACACCAGAAAGTCCTTATTTACAATAAACCTTAAAACAAAGCTCATTCACAATTCCCTGCACATGCACACAATCCAGGCACAGTTAGTCTATTAAAATCCAGAAGCAATGTATTCTGGTAGCATCTGTAAACACTAAGGTAAATGGTAAACACTAAAAAATAAAAATGCATTCTCAATGTACCGTCAAAGCATCACCGACCATCCTGAAGTCTGCAGTGTTCCAATTGAGCAAGAGGTAAAGATTTATAGTGAATGTGGACTTATTGAGTAATAGCTCATCCAAAAATGAAATTTCTCTCATCATCTGGGACAGAGTGAGTAAATGTGTACAACTTTCTTTCATCTGCTGAACTCAAGCAATTGAAAAATGATCTTAATTTACTTTGTTGCAGTCCAACAATATTGGTTTTGGATCTAAATGTCACAAGAGCTCATTTCTTTAAACACATGACACAAAGTAACTAAGACAAATCTTAAGATTTTAATTAATTTATTACAGACATGCCAAAACACTGGATTGAATCAGGTGAAAAGGAGCTCCTTTTTCAAAATGGAAAAGTTCAGAATTCACCAGGACTCTTTGTGTTCATTACTCCTTCCATTCCTTGGGCTGCACCTTGCCTACAGGTGACAGGTTCCATGTGATGCCTGTTGATGTGATCACCTGCAATGATAATGTAAACACGTATAAAACAATAGTGATTACATAAAGAAGTCATGTGACTATTGTGTTGCAGACACTTACATATGCCCAAACAGCTGTGCAAAAAGTGACTCCTGCAATCAGCAGAGGGGCTCCATATTTTCCATGAAATTCTTTTGATAGAGTAGAGTGGTTACGAACAGCCACCTGACGGGCAGTTTGACCTATTACAAAGACAAATAAGTAGCCAAATCGTTTAAAACATTAATACAAGTCACAAACACGATTCACTGAATTTATGAGTAAACTCAAAACAAAATGACCTTTCCATGTTCATACATGGGAGCACAACTTAGAAAAGAATTGACAAACCACTGTAGAGGTCACATTTTTTGTACGTTAGTGTTAATGGGGTAATTTGAGAATGAAAGATAAAAGTTGCAATCAGTGCTATTAGCATTTGCTACATTACATTGATCATTAGTATCAGCTGTATGGGTAATCTGGTGACAGGTTCAAGTACCTATAACTAAATTATGATATTAACAGTTTTATAAGTCGTACATATTCTTTAGGGCGAAAACCTCCCAATACATGAAATTAATTTGTGGAACCATGTAGGAAGCGTAACTACGGATGTGTCTCATCTAAACTACCACTTTAGCATAAAGGCAACGAACTGCTAGTTTAAAGACCAGCGTTAATCATCAGCATATTGCTGAAAACTCGACTAAACGAGATATGGCTCAGCTAAGATTTTATCTTACCGGAGAGGTTGAGAGCAGCCTTGGCGAAGCGATACATGGCGATGTCTTGGTTCCACTAACTGCGAGTGCTAATACCCTTGAACTGAAAGGCAGGAAGAAAATGGCGAATAACCGAGCGGAAATGCGCGTACGAGACATGCGCGCAAGACAGCGAGCAGCAGATTCATCATGGAAAAAAAATATACTCAAATATATAATGTAGACTAAAAACTGTTGTAGTCTAATGAGAAGTGGTTTATAGTTAACCCTGTACTGAACTTTAGGAACGCGAGGCAATGGTGTAATATTTTCTTTCATGTGTATAACAAGGAGCCACCATTGCTGTCTTAATTTACACTCTTAAAGCCACTTGCTGTGGGTTGTTACCCTTGTGTTTTATGCAAGTTCAAATGTAATAATACAAAATTCATTATTTTCGTAAATATTGTCAGGATGGCCACACCTTATGTAAAATACTTGAAGTCAATGTATTCATATAAATTCCAAATTAATTCAGTAAGGCTGTCATTTTGTGATAACATTTTAAATTTCAAGGGCATGTTTGCCCCAAGCCCCCATTCATTTCTGATCCTTGTACAGTATGTGCCTTGCTTTACTCTTTATTAATTCACATTTGAATTTCCACTTTTGAATGTATATTTGTATTATTATTTTTTTAATCCCCTTTTCTACCCAATTTTGGAATGCCCAATTCCCACTACGTACTAGGTCCTGGTGCAGTTATTCACATCAATCCGCATGGCAGAGGACAAGTCTCAGTTGCCTCCGCTTCTGAGACAGTCAATACACGCTTCTTATTATGTGGCTCGTGCATGACACCGCGGAGACTCGCAGCATGTGGAGGCGCATGCTACTTTTCGTGATCCATGCAAAATTTACTATGCACCCCATAGAGAGCGAGAACCACTTCATTGCGAACACGAGGTTACCCCATGTGATTCTACCCTCCCTAGCAACCGGGCCAATTTGGTTGCTTAGGAGACCTGGCTTGAGACACTCAGCACACCCTGAATACGAACTCTCGACTCCAGGGGTGGTAGTCAGCGTCAATACTCGCTGAACTACCCAGGGCCCATATATTTTTCTATTGTAAAAAAAATGTTTCAGTGACCATCATTTTCAAAGTAGGATGAAAATCTTTTGTTGGTCTTGGAATCAACAATTAAGCTTTCAGGATTTCGGCTTGAACAACATTCCAGTTAACCTGACATTTCCCTCTGATTATAGGGGTAGATTATCGTTACCATTTACTAGAGTTACTATTACTGCTTGACAGGAGCATTCTTTCAGGACCAACAACAGATGTTAGGAATATGTCCAACCTGGCAAAATCACGTTCAATATAACAGTTAATGTGTTCACCACCAGCAATCAGCAAAATTCATGGAAAGTTTAAAGATACTTGTTAAGAAAATCAACAAATAAAATTTTTCCACAAAAAAGAAAACTTAACTTTGGACAAATGTACAAAAAATACATTATGTTAATAAGTCATGTTCTTTAATAATGAACAAATACTTGAATTGGTCAAAAACATAATCTCATGGAATGTTACATCTATGTAAATGTTTCCTGAGCACATATTAAGACTAGCATGTGATGATCTCACTGATTACCTATTGAAATCCCATTAGTATGCATTTAGTCTTGATCTGTATCTGTGAAACTGGTCCATCAAGCACCCTTGATTGAGATCTCATCTACATGTCATCTGATGCTCTTTTAAAATCCCTCACAAAATATTCTGAAGTGTATCTTGATGTCATTTTTTTGGTTTAAATGTTCTCGTTAGATAAAACAACTGATCAACAATCAAAATAAAAAGAGTGAGAATTGTGTTCCATATTAACAGTAAGCCATATATATTCCTGAAGCATATATTTACCCTTGAATAACTACAAATGACATTATAAGTCACAGTTAATGCAGCATTAACATGTACTACATTAAAGACAACAGTGATATGAAATTCTGTCTATAAACTTAAGAAATGCTTTTTAAGGTCATGGTGGTGAAAATGAGAGGTTCAGACAAAATAGTCAAACCGAGCTATCGGCAAGTGTGACTGGAACAAAGCTAGGTCACATAAGCACGGAAGGATAGAACTAGGTTTGGTCCGCCCTGTGATCTGCATGTTCTAATCCTTCTTCTTGTCCTTGACTTCCTCATCATCCGTGTACTCTGTCGGTTCTTCTCCAGGTTTAAGAAGCTTCCCAACATAATCATATTTCTCTGTGGAGAAAAAAAAAAACACTTTCTCAGTATTTTTCATGTATGCGAAAATGATGGATATTTACGAAAATAATTGTGTTTCAGTGTGAATAAAGAATAAGAATAGCTTGCTTGATACAGCAATTCCCAAGTGGGATTGAGTTTATGACAACAAACTGCAACCCACTATGACTGCTTTTATTACAAGATGTCAATTGCAAAATTCACTGGGCGCAGAGGAAAGAAAAAAAGTTGTCCTTCAACTCACGTTCAAACTGGGTCTCCCACTCGTTCAGGCTTTCCTGTTGTATGGCATTGAGATCCGAAAGATCATCATGAGTGTCTTTCAAGGCCTCCTTCTCCAAACAGAATGTGGCCAACCCTCTGGAGGCATCCCGGCCTGCAAAGACCCCATATGGGCCCTCTAAAAGTGAACAGAGTGAGTATGTAGAACAAGCAGGGCCCTTTCAACATCTGAACTCTTCACAAATATATAATTTTGATAGGAATGCAAATTAGGTAGAATCAACAAATAGTGCTTGAATGAATCAGACAGTCAACATCTGAAGTATCTCGTCATCCCCCGACCTTTGTCCCGAGATAAGTTAATCATTCACTGATGACAAGCAGTTTTGGCATTGCCAAAGTGTGCACAAAAGGCACACGTGGAAGCACAGTTGTTGAACAAAAACGTTAGAACAAGGTTAAAGAAGGTTGTATGAAATCTCAATTATAATGAATTACTGTAAAAATGAAAAGATCCTCAAACCACCATTTGGGGTTCCTAAGCTGCAACACTGACAAAACCCTTTTCAAAGAGTCTCAATTATCCCATATTTGAAGTAAAGGGATAGTTCACCCAAAACTGAAAACTCTCTCATCATTTATTCACACTCATGCCTTCCCAGATGTGTATGACTTTCAGCAGAACACAAATTAAGATTTTTAGAAGAATATTTCAGCAGGTCCATACAATGCAAGTGAATGGTGACCAAAATTTTGAAGATCCTAAAAGCAAAAAAAGGCAGCATAAAAGTAATCCCTACGACTCCAGAGGTTTAATCCGTGTCTTCTGAAGTGATCCAATTGTTTTTGGATTAGAACAGAACAAACTCCTTTTTCACTATAAACCTTCACAACAGCAGTCTCCTTGGCGATCATGATTGCAAGCTTTATTACACTTCCTAGTGCCATTTAGCGCTCTGCACATGCATCGGGTAATATGAAGTGTCAATCTTGAAATCACGATTGTGCATAGAGACTGCAATGAAAAGATGAAATATATTTTTATTTATTCTCACCAAAAACCGACTGGATCATATCAGAAGACATGGATTAAACAACTGAAGTTGTATTGATTACTTTTATGCAGCCTTTATGTGCTGTTTAGATATTCAAATGTCTGGTCACCATTCACTTGCATTGTGAGGAACTACAGAGCTGAAATATTCTTCTAAAAATCTTAATTTGTGTTCAGCAGAAAAAAGAAAGTCAAACACTTGTGAGATGACATGAGGTTGAGTAAACATTGAGAGAAATTTCATTTTTGGAGGAACTATACCTTTAAGATATATTTCATTTGTCTCAAAGCCTTTACTTTATGATGGGATGACTGACACATTAGTGTCTGGTGGATATCCAGAAAGTATCTTTTCATTTTTATAGTGTTCATTACTCTATATTAATATTTAAATGTAAAAAAACTTAAAAGGGAAGTGAACATTGGGCGTGGCTGAAATTAAGTGGATTAATTAATTGATGATTATTTTAATTAAATACAAGAATATGATGAGTTAAAATAAAAATGACACCATTAATCGTATCGTAAACACAAAGGAATGCAAGAAAGCACTTAATCCGCATGGTTTTGCGGCCACTGATAAATCACTGGAGATAAGTTTGAGATTGAACTAGGTCGTGTATTACCGGGCCCGTAGAACTTCTTCCCTCTTGTCACGTCAAACACTTTCCCGCTGATAGCCATCAGGATCCTCGAGTTTTTCACCCCATCGTACTCCTGCAGATCTGCTAAAGTAAAATCTCGTTTTTTAAGTTTAGGTAACGGCTCCTCAAACTGGCCCAAATCTGCAGGCTTGTCTCCGCGGACGATTTTGTATAACAGGAATAAACAGAGACATAGCAAGCTTATGTTCAGAGGCGACGTGAAAATCTCCTGAAGAATTCCAGAAGTTTGCTCGACCTCTTCTTCAGCCATTTCGTTTCTGATGCGCACTGCGTGAGAACATCGAGACTTAGCGACGACCACACTGGCGCACCAATCACCGAGGACAACAACACACAACAGAGTGACGCCAGCCAATCAGATTTGAGGTGGATTTCTGGACTGTGTAGTTTTTCAACGAGCTTTGAATTCCAATGAAGTCTGTGAGCCTTGCATGACTTTTTATTGTTTTTTTCATAACGGGAACTAACTAAATTTGTCTTAACTTCTGTCCTATGTCATAAAAATAAGTTATCAATGATAGGATGATACTTCATGTTCCCTTATTCAATAAAAAAATCAGGTTTACTGAAATACTTATGCACAGAAATGTTTCACGATGTTGCAGCTGCAAGTCGAAGCTGTACATTTTGTAATGGGTTGTAAAATTCCTTTTAGGAAAAAATTCCTGGAGGAATTAAACTATTATATGTAAAAATACATTTAAATATGCTTACACAAAAGACAACAAGTCTTACAATAAAGGGATTGTTCACCCCAAAATGAAAATTCTGTCATAATTTAATCACTTAATAATTGAATTTTGTTGCAATCTCATATGACTCATCTTCCTGGGAATACAAAAGGAGATGTTAGGCAGTATCAGGGGTGTAAAATGTATTCAGAAATTATACTTCATTGAAAGTATTCTCAGTAAAAACTTTACTCAGTTAAAATTCCAAGTATCTAGCCAAAAACATACTTGAGTGAAAGTCTAATCATACATAAGTATAAAAATTCGATTTGAAAGTTTAATTCGATTGGTTTATTAAGTCGCATTTTAATATTTCTCCCCAGTGGCATTTGCAACCTGGTCAAAGAATCATGTTACAATAACTACATTTTGCAAAATTATTTTTATGTGGCCTGTTGTACATAAAAGTGCAATTACCTGGTGGAATGAACACTAGATTCGCAAAAAAACCAATGACTTTAATCCCCTTTCACTCAAATCACGAGTAAAACAGCAGAGAATCAGTTAATTAACACTTGCTTTCCTCTCTGTTCCTCAAACAATGCTCTCTTATTACATTTAAACACTTTTACTAAAGCGCATGTCTCATATTCACATTTGCATTACATAATCAACAACATTTACAAGCTTGTTTAAGTGTGATAAAAAAAAAAAATTATTATTATTTTTTTTTTTTTTGCAACGTGAATGATAATTTTTGACTTCATAACTGTCCAAACCATAGCAGGCACCTAGAATAAAGTTTAGAACAAAAACCGTCAATGTTTCTCACTTCATGCTCATAGTTTTGCATGATTACATCACATTAAGTTGTGCAGTCATAAATGGTCTAGTCGCACAAATATTTTAACATATTGAACACAAAAGGAGATATTTTGATTTTTTTTTTCTTTTTTTTTTCATACAATGGAAGTCAATGGGGTCCAATGTTGTTTTCTTTCATTGTATGGACAAAAACAGTTAAATACATTCTTCAAAATATCTTCTTTTGTGTTCCACAGAAGAAAGTCATACAGGTTTGGAGTGACACGAGGCTGAATTAATAATGTCAGTATTTTCATTTTTGGGTGAACTATACCAGTTTATACCAGTCAGAAGTATACCAACAGTCTCCTTGGTGATCATTATTTCCAGCTAGATTACTGGTCTGTTCTCACCCACAATTGATTAGATTTCTTCAGAAGACATGGATTAAACCACTGGAGTCCTATAGATTATTTTGTTTTCTGCTGCCATTATGTGTTTTTTTTTTTAAGTTTTGGTCACTATTCTCTTGCATTGTGGGGATCTGCAGAGCTGAAATATTCTTCTAATAATCTTCACTTGTGTTCAGCAGCAGGAAAAAAAAGCATACATATCTGGGATGGCATGAGAGTGAGTAAATGATGAGAGCATTTTCATTTTTTTGGTGAACTGCTTCTTTAAGCGCCCTCATGTATACGTAACTGTAAGTGCAGCCTCCAAACAACAACACCTTGTCATCGTTTTGCATTCCTCAATGAAAGCGAGAGTTTAACGGGAAAAACATACCACATCATGTCCAGTGACAGAGTAGGGAGGAAAGATACAATGAGAGAATTTCCTGTAGGACTCAAACCTATTTTTTTTTTCACTTTGAAAATGATTTTAAACAATATTGTTCATTACAAATGTAAAGGCAAAAAGGCAATTAGAGCCTGCAGTATTGTAAGCAAGTATGATATTGTTACATAAGTGGCACCCCTTTCCTCTTTATTTAATTGTACTCAGGCACCTGTTTAGCATAGTTTGTTTTGTTGTTGTAGTCCCCCCCACCCCCCCAATAATAAATCAAAAGATGCTACAGAAATTGCAACATTACTGGAATAATGAAATTAAAGGAAGACATTTATATGCAATGCAAGCAAAAGTTGGGAAGGGAAGAAGCGGTGGAAGAAATAGGGAGGAAGAGAATATAATATAATATCAAGACTAAGGCTGGGACATAACTGAAACTTGAAATGTGTAAAAAAGTCTCCCTTTTGAAAAAAGAAAAGAAAAATAAAGCTAACAGAATTATAATAATAAACCGAATAATAAACAAGATAAAAAAATCGCATGCAACTATAACATGTTATATAACTAAAGTATGTTAGTTTACATGTTAGCATATCATGTTAAATTAACTACTAAATGAAAAATAACATCAGCTGTGTGAGCTTTTAAAGTAATGTCCTATGATTGTTAACAGTTAGCATATACTGTAGATGCACGACAGCACAGCCAGACTGCTCCTGTCTGTCCCTTTAACTCATAGCATAGTGGTGCTCTTTTCCTCCTCAGTGCTGTTTGGCATGTCAGGGCTGCCTACCGTTTGAGAGGTTTGACTTGACTTCCTCAGTAACGCTATAAACTAGAAAAGTCTCACTAGAATTGAAATTGGTCACATCAGTTTTGAGGTCTGTGCTCCACAATATCGAGGGAAGCCCGGTTGTTGCACGTGTGTGCCAGAGAGAAGAGCAGATCATTAGCGCAAGCTTGTTCCATTACACTCGTCCAAAGGTGCAGATTATATAATTAAATCTGCCTCAGCAGTCCTAAATAGGCTATAATTTGGGCGGCTGCCAAATTATCTTCAATAGGAGAACCACAGCATTGTTCTTTCCCTGCTGTCCGCGAGCCACCAGTTGAGAAACACTGCTTTAACTCTCACACACACTTACTTATGTCAGACCCCCTCACTTCTCTCTGACATTTTCTCCACTGCATGTGTGTGTGTGGCACAAGTTGACAAGTCTGACAGGCAGTCAAGGAGGAAAGAAGATGTGTAAGCGGTGGTGAGATTCTTTGTCCGGTTGCATTTTTACTGTAGATAAGCCGTGATATACCGTGAAACCGGTGTACCGCTGCGACCCTAGTTGATAATTACAAAAATTTATTTTGACTCATCCCTCCTTTTCTTTTTTTCTTCTTTTTTGGGGCATTTTCTCCCCAATTTGGAATGTCCGATTCCCAATGCACACTAAGTCCTTGTTGTGACATAGTAAGTTGTCTCAATCCAGGTGGCATGGACAAAACACGGTTGCCTCCTTGTCTGAGACCATCAATCCGTGCATCTTATCACATGGTTTGTTGAGCATATTACTGCAGATACCTAGCGTGTGTGGAGTCTCATGCTTTTCTCCATGGCATCAAGGCACAACTCACCATGTGCCCCACCGAGAGCAAGAACCACATTATTGCGACCACAAGGAGTTTACCCCATGTGACTCTACCCTCCCTAGCAACCGGGAAAATTTGGTTGCTTAGGAGATCTGGCTGGAGTCACTCAGCATGCCCTGGATACGAAATTGTGACTCCAGGTGTGGGGTGTGGTAGTCGGCGTCAATACTCGCTGAGCTACCCAGGCCCCACATCCTTCCGTTTCTAAAAAAAAAATAAAAAAAGGTTACTGTGAAGAAAGTGAATGAGGCCAGTTTTTGGAAAGATTAAAGGCTGAAATGTGAAGCTTATAATTTAATAAAAGCACTTTAATTGTTTTGTTACAAATGTTTTGTTAATTTGAGCTGTAAGATTTTTTAAATTGTCGTTTTTGTGGTAGACTACAAAATAACCGGGATTTACACTGTTATGTTGTCTTGATAATGATGATAAGCTATAAAATTGGATATAACTAACTACACAGAAAAGGTTAGTAAGTGATTTTATCACTCTGAAATCATTAACACACATATTGTTTATGTCTTGTGCCTATACATTTGAAAATGTTAATGTTAAAAAATATGCCCCATTCACTTCCATTGTAAGTGCCTAACTGGAACCCAGAGTTTTGCTTTTTTGTTTATTTTGTTTTTAAGAAAAGGAGGTTGATTGAACTTAACTTGTATTAAACTCTGAATATTCCTTTAAGATAATTAAGTAATGAACTATTTGTTTAACCACGTCAAGACGAGATTGTAATGTGGTAAGATGTCAGACAACGAAAGCTCTGCAAGTGACCAAATCAATGGACCAAGAGCCAAATAGCCCTCCGCTGATACTCTGAGTGACAGCTCAATTGATGTAGCTTCAAACCATAAGACCAGGAGGAGACCAGAACACAAACCTCCACATGAGGACCAGAAGATCCCAGAGACATCAAAACCAGCAGAAAATTATGCAAAAGTAGACTTTTAGCTCACCCTTTCTGATATTATTAACAACAAAAATATGACTGTTTTTATTTATTTCAAGACTAGATGTGTAGGGCAAGGGCTAGTAAATTTCACCAACCATCTTGAAATGTGTGTGCCGGTGTTGTAAGATAAAGTGGAAGTATGTACATTTTCAATGTTAAAATACTTGGCAAGCTCAAAATGCTTAGCTGAGGAAACTATAAGTAAGCCATTTATAGGTTTATTTCTCTGAAATGTGTAAAACTGTGGCTCTGTGGCAATATCAAATCAGTGCTGTGTTTATTTGAGCATCCCGACCAAAGTAACTGTGTCTGTATTTGTCCAACATCAGTCCTCCATGGAGACCTCTATTTCCCAAGGAGGGTGGGGTTACTGGGGCAGCTGGGGTAAGTCTATCCTGTCCACTGCTACTGCCACTGTGACTACTGTGGGTATGTGGCACAATTGCTATTCTGTAACTGTTACTATAACTGAACTGACAAAATCCTTCTCACATTCAGGGTCTGTTGCCAGCAGCTCAGTATATGTATTATAGAGACTGATACTGTTATTTCATTGGCTAAGGCCAAGGATTATCACAGGCCATTGAGAAAGCAGAGACTTCTCTCGGAATCCTAACTCCCGAGGAGCTTTCTGCTCAAGTGGACGAGGACGAAAAAACTGATGTTTATGGAAAGTACTTGATCTTGTACTTGAAGTTGTTACTAGTGATCTATTGGCGTCAGCCGATTGATGTTTCTGCCATCTGCCTGCAGGATCAGCTAGCAGTGAGGCAAATAAAGAGGAAAGGGAGAGGTCTTATGGAATGGGTGGTGCAATGGGAAAGATCTTCTCCAGTAGTATGGGAATGCTCTCCTCTTTAACCAATGTTGTTCAGAGTACGGTAAGCAAACAAAATTTAGGTTAGATTATTAAAACTGAAGCGATTTTTTTTTATCTATTTCTTATTTCATGATTATTTTCATTGAATAATGCCATTAAGTTGTTATGAATGGTGCCATGATAAAAAAAATTATAAATATATACATAATTAAACTAAACTACACTCTCCACATCTCCTCCCTGAGAGTTCCACCCCAAAACTAAATAATTACCCCATTTATTTTTTAACAAATAAGTCCCTAAACCCCAGCCTTCTACTTACCACTTCCTCAAATGCAGCTACCTTACCCATTTCCACACACCACTCTGAAAAATAGGACGCTCCATTCGACTTCCAACACCTTAAAATTATTTGCCTGCCGATCATGAGACTGGTCAGAACCCAATTTTTTATGTTATTATCCCCCAAATTTATGACCGCCCCATCACCAAAAATACACTCTGGGACAAAGAAAAATTTTAATGTTCAAAACAGCACACAAATAATTCTGAACTTTTAACCAAAAATCTTGGATCTTTACACGCCCCCAAAAGACATGGGTTGTATCTCCAACTTCTGATTGGCATCACCAGCAGGTGGGTGTGATTTAAGATCAATAATATATAATCTAGAGGGGGTCCAATAAAATCTATGTAAAATCTTAATTGTGTAAGGTGAACCCTTGCATCTCTAGATGCAGACATTTTTTAGAATGTAGGTCCACTCCTTCCTCCAATACCAAACTCGAATCTTTCTCCCATAATCTCTTGATAGAGGTTAAAGCTCCGTCCCCCAGACACTGTTAGCAGGGAGTAATACACTGATGCCTCATGACCTTTTCCAAAAGCAGCAATCACCTATCCCAAAGCACCTGCCGCCTTAGGGGGGTGTGTGCTATTCCCAAAAACCATACAGAGCATGTGGCGCAGCTGTAAATACCTATAAAAATGAGATCTGGGAATCCCAAAATGATGACCCAAATTCTCAAAAGATCTCAACACTTCACTCTCATATAGGTCGCCGAGTGTAGTAACCCTCCTCACAATCTACTTTGAACAACAGAAAGGGGACTTGTTGATACATAATTTGGGGTTCAGCCATATGCTTGAGGCAACATTTAAATAAATGTCTGAATTAAATACTCTGGCCACTCTTGTCCAAATCACGTGCAAATACGAAATAACGGGGTGTGACTTAACTTCTCCGGTTAGTTTGATAAAGGATTTGTAATGACAAAAAAGGGGCAAGGACATCCTGTTCAACAGAAAACCAGGGAGGGGCTCTTTCAAGTGGAAGCAACCAATGAGCCAAATACCTGAGACTGAACGCATTATAATAAAACAGAATCTTGGGTAGGCCTAGCCCAACTTTGTCAACTGACCTATGTAATTTGTTGAAATGTGGACATTTACCATTCCAAATGAAGGACTTCGCTATGCTATGAAATTGCTTGAAATAAGAGAGGGGAACATCTATTGGGAGTGACCATAGCAGGTAGTTGAATTTTGGAATACTGTTAATTTTAATAACATTAACCTTCCCAATCATCGATAAATGTAATGAAGCCCACTTGTCCACATCTCTCAAAAAACATTTTATTAAAGGGTCAAAATTAACAAAATCAGACAAATTTGCTGGGAATAAAATACCCAAATACTTAATGCCCTGTTTGGGCCACTAGAAGGCTTTTGTCCTGAAAAGCCGTTAACAGGCAGTATGCTGTCAGAGCTTCAGATTTAGACCAACTGACTTTGTATCCTGAGATCTTGGAAAAGGAATGAATAATTCTGTGGTGGCAAGGCATAGATCTAGTCGGGTCAGAAACGAATGATAAAATATAATCTGTGCTAAGCAGAAACTTATGCACCACACCTCCCGCGATCACCCCTGGAAAATAATCCTCCTTTCTTATCGCAGCTGCTAATGATTCCAGGGCAAGAAAGAACAATAATGGGGAATGAGAGCAACCCTGCCGAGTGCCCCTATTCAGAGTAAAATAATCTGAAATGAATCCATATGTTTGTACCGCTGCTTCAGGGTGTCTATAAAGTAAATTAATCCAACCAATAAATGCACTTCCGAACCCATACATTTCCAAAATCTTAAAAAGGTAATTCCATTCTACCATATCAAATGCATTTTCGGCATCAAGTGAGATGGCAGCGACCGGAGATGTCGTGGAAAATCTTTGACGAATCTCTCTAAAATGCAAGAAAACTCTCGGAGTCCAGGGTTCCAGATGCCAAAGTTGTAGTTTATTGAACACCAACAAACTTGAGACCGGTCAGCTGTCTGTTCTGACTCTCTTAGTCCAAAACCTCCTCTTCTATACAGTTTGTTATCTGGCATTACCTCATTTCTACACCCCTTCATTATTTTTGTAACCAATGGATACTATTTGCCACCATTATCTCACAGAGCCTTTTGATATCTTTTTTACTGGTAGAAACTTGGCTTTAGTCTATCTTTTTAATTAATTTGACCATTAGTTGTTTTACTCATTATCTTCAACTGTGTTTCAAGGTCCTTAGCCTCATTTTTTTGTTACAGCTGGGTGCTCTTTGTGGCCTCTGCAGCATCAACACTTTTAGTAAACTCATATGCTCTCTCCTGGGTCACACAAAGGCCAGGAAACTCATATAAGTACTTTGATATAAAAACATACTAGAATATTGAAAAATATACTATATACTCCCTCCTTTGAGACTTACAAAAAGTCTCACTCTATTTCCCTCGACCAGAGAGCAGTCACACAAGCCAGTCTGTCCCATTCCATCATGTAGCCAAAATAGGCCACTCAGTCCTTTATCCAATACCGTCTTTATGGGGCTGCACTCTGCAGGATTAAGGACCAAACGTCTCCCTCCACACTTGGCTAGGAAGGAGTAAAAGATCCCAATCCTCTAGCTATCACTTTTCCTAGGGGTGGGTGGCAACAAATCAACTCATTTGTAATAAGCGTGTGCATGCAATTTCAAAGCCTTGCGTGATGTAGAGTACAATTGTTACACGTTGTTATATATATATATATATATATAGATATATGCTTAACAAAACACTAGTACAACTAACATAGTGATATGTATCCCTCGGTGCCAGAGGAACTCACAGACATTTCTGGTAATCTGGAGCGCTATCTGGTGGTGTGTTGGAGCAGACAGCGAGTTTTTAAACTACCAGTAGAGTCTTGCTCTTGCTGCTTAGCACTGAGGTGCTCGTCGATCCTTTTCTGTATTTTGTAATGTCTTATTCTCAGGCCCTCCAGTGTTTTTAAAGTTTATAAATACATACTATATTTCATTATACATCAATTTACTCAGTAAATATTACCTTCAGAGATAATTGAAACAACAAATGATATTTCTAAAACAATTAAAAAGTGTATTTTTTTAAATAAACATTATTATCATTCCCTTTTAATTCTGGTTACATTACCTTGTAACATTGACAATGATCTGCATCAGACCCTCATCATCCCCTTTCATTATCACTGCTTTTGATACCCTCTGATGGGGCACTGCGTCAGGTTGGGTCTTAGGCGGATTATTCGGTTTGCCCTGTTTAGCCAAATTGCTTATCCAAATTCTAGTATTTCCAGGTTCATTCTTGTGTTGTGAGCCAAGTGCTCACTCCCTCCTGACACTTCGTTCTATGATATCTCGGTTTTGCTCATTCTGGGAAATAATACTGAAGGTCTGTGATGTCAAGTGTAGGGAACTCATCATACCATGGTCGTTCTGATGTTCCTTCGTCTGTAAATTCTGGATCTTCCTGGGTCGTTTCTCCGGTAGGCCCTGTATGGGAGGCAATACCTGTCCCATATATGTTAGCCACAACATCATCCATACTAATACCTCCTTGAGCTTCCATTCTTTCCTCTGCATCCCACAACACTTCGTCCAGTGACTGCGTTTGTTGGCCTGTTTCATTTCCTTCAGTTGCGTCTTTATCTGATTCAGCAGGATGAGCACTTTCTTGTCTTTCTCCTTCATCTTCCTGGTCCTGTTCCTCTGTGACAAATACTTCCGTCTCCCTTTCTACGCTTTCCTGCTCCACTGTGGCACATGCTTCAATCCCTCTTTCTGCCTCAGCATGCTCTTCCCCTACGTTCGCTTGTCCCTCTTCTACTTCCTCTTCTCTTTCTTCAGATTCTCTAGCCGGTGCTTGCGGATCTTCTCCTACCTCAGGTTCTTGGTTTTGTGCTTGCTGCTCTTCTTCATCTGAATCTTGCCTCATATTCATCGTTGGGAAGTCCATATCATAGTTACTTCAATACAGTCCGTCAAGTGCTCTGTACTTTCTGAATTCACTTTCTGGAGTATTTTGTTTTAGGTCAGCTTCATTGGAAAGGCCATCCAAGATCCCCAAGGCTGATTGTAGGGAACCCACTCTGCAGTGTGCTTTCTTATAATTGTTCATCTGGGGATCCTGGTCCTTCTTGGGACGTTTCTCTGGTAGGCCCTGTATTGGGGGCAACACTTGTCCCAAGTATGTCAGTAATAACATCCATATTAATATGTCTTTCTTATTCATAGGTATTGTAGGCTGCAATTGTTTTCCACCTTCTCTCCTTCAGTGGGTCATCCTGCCCAACTTGCTTCAATGATGGCAACAGCATGACTATTTCATTTTATATGCAGAAAGCACACTGTAAATCACCTCATATGGTTACATGCTTTATATTAACTAACAATCATTACTTTCTGCATTCATTTGTTTAGTATATTAAATGATTTCCCTCATTACAGTCATTTGCTACACACACATTTGTTGCATCTCATTTCTAGCACTAAATAACACTTGGGTCCTCTGCCTCCTCCAGGCAGGTGCCAGGCAGAGCCTGACTTTGTTCCAATTAAAAACATTAGATCATCCCTTTAGTATCTATACACAAAATTGTTCATAGTCATTCACAGAAAGGGTCATTCACAGAGAGGCTATAATTCTCATCAGAGGAGGTAAACTACCACAGGTGTTCCTTATCTTAAAACTCCCTACTCATTCACTTATCACATACATTTCATTTCCTCCTGTTTCCCAAGGTCTCTCAATGTCTGTATCACATTAATTAATTTTCCCTGCAAGCTAAGCTGTTTTTCATAGTTTTAGACTGCATCAGAATAATTCAGAGTATTAAATCAATAAAAGAATGATCAAATATATAACATATCATTGGAGGAATCAATTTCCTCCCAGTTTGGTCTTTCTGTTGCATTGGACATTTACATTGATCAGTACTTCATCTGTTTTTTACATAATTATTTAATCAATGGTAACACACAATATAATATTATTCCCCTCTCAAGAATTGTTGTTTCAATTATTATACCAATTGTAGCCAACCCTGCACCATATTTCTTAATTAATTCAATTTATATTGTTACAAACAAACAAGACAAGCAATCTTAATCTTTAGTCACCACCATGAATCTTTTCCATTCTTCATTACTTTTAAAATGTACATGAGTTCAATTAAAGCAAAAGTAAAAGTAATAAATCATCTTCCAGTCTAAATTCATTATCATACAAACATGTCTGTTTAATACTTCTATAAAAAGTCAGGCACTCCTTTGTCTGCAATGGCTCGCAAAACTTTACCCCCAAAACCAATCTATAAATAATCCTCTACACAGGGTATAATCCCCTGATGACACAGTGACAGAATGCTTAAAATGCAGTCGGGTTCAGTGGAACTTAAAATTTTTTGGGCAGGTCTCTTCTAGACCTCCCTTTTGATGCTTCTGATCTAAGAGCATTCATCCATTTCCTTAAACCCCCTTCAAACCTTCTTGGGCAGGTTTCCAGGGCAGTGACGCCCTGCCTTAGGCCCCCTCCTTTTTTACCTTTGGAGAGTTTTACCCATCATCGGGTCGTCACCTCTTGCCCCTGGTCTTGATACTGCTCAGTCCTCAATCCGTAATAATTTGTTATCAGTAAACAGATATTTTCTTTTTCAGGGAGTATCACCAGAGAACCGACACAGGCAATGGAACATCTACAAATGCTTAAATATGGAGACAATTCAAAATATGGTTAAATTCAAAAAGCATTATTAAAAATTCATCAATCTATTAAAATTGTCCAAAGTAAAAGTAAAATATGCTAAAATTGAACTCATTTATAGATCATTAATTTCCATTCAGGTTTTATTTCTGCTACTTTAACAAATGTTACACACACATGACGGACATGTCCGTAAACGATCTCTCTCCCGCACGATACTCCTAATACGGGTCCGGGTGCGTAGGATCACGACCCGGCCCCGCCCTCCGCCCTGCCACAGTAACTCTATACTTTGCCATACGTTTGTAATATTTATTCTTCAAATCAATAAATCAGTGGTTAGCTGCTGGATTTAAATTTAGATACTCAGAACAATTTAGAAAATGGGCATTGAACCCCATTGATGGCATTCTGGAAAATCATAAAGCGATCGTATAAGACTGAAATCAACTTTTCCATAGAAATTTGAATCCACATTATAAATGGCAAATCAATAATGATTACCAGCAGTAATGAGGGCAGGAGGATCAATCAGATAATAGCCCACGTCATTTTCAGTCTTCTTTGTCTCCGGATTTCCTCCTGCAGCATTAGTAACTTATAAAAAAAATCATATTTCTCAGCCATCTGCAATGCTAAGAAACTAGTTCCAGAATGAGTTAGTGAAACAACATACACATTATGATGACAAAAGAAACACAGAATAGACACATGCATATGAAGTTATTAACATTCACATTTGAGGATGTTATGATGTTCAATTTAATCTTAACCTTTCTCCATGGGCTTCACCTGCCCCAAGACCAATTTTTAAATGATCAAAATCATTCTTAAATTTATTTTCCTTTCATTTTAGTCTCAAATGCAGCTTCTCAGTGCACTCATGATCAACCAAGACCTATTCTGTGTATACCAAACAAAAAATAAATAAAATACAAATAAAATAGCTATCTATCTGCTATCTATCTTTTTCTAAAGTCCCTTTCTGTCTGTCTGAAGACATCAAGAGAGGCCTGTTTCCCCTCAAAGTCATCCTCAATGCCTTCATCAGACAGTTCCTAACAAAAATAAAAAATCTCTGCCTATCTTTTGTTGGTTGATCAAGTATACACCGACAACGCTGCACTCACATTTAAATTGTTCTCCAGACATTTTTAAATCATAGAAAAATCAAAAACAACTTTCTAGTCTTTAATTTAATGTTAATGTTAAAATAGTATTCTCTCATAAACTGGACCAAACAGAACATAAAACAGACACATGAATGTGAAGTTTTCACATTTAAGGTTTAACTGAATAAGATACAAAATATAATTTTCTTGTTAGTTATTTTATCATCATATCATTTGTCCTCTTTTACCATTTGCTTGAATATAACAACACTTCAGTCATACTTCCCACACTTTCAAACACAGATACCCCCATTTTTACAAACACAAGGCCTTTATAAACACAGAGCTCTCAAAAAATACTAAACTAAAACAAACCTATTACTTCTGCCCCTCCTTTTGCTCTCCTCTTTTTATCCCTCTCTCTCCTTTATGTCCATAAAAAACACTCATTATTTACAGTAGTTGATTGCTGTTACTTCTTTTTATATTAAAACCCATGTACTTCCACCAACAGCTGTCACATCCATTTTGGGTCTCTGTTCAAGACAATTTCTACATTGGTGCTAATTCTCCTTTACTCTCCCTATTAAAAATCATCTTAAAAATTGTGACTGTATTTAATTTGTTCATAACTCCAGAAATGATCACTAATTCCCTGTGTTTCTATTATTAATCTTTTTAATTCTATTTCTTTTCTCCTCTCAGCCTGCCACCACATTAGGATTTTTGTTTCAGGAGGAAAACTGAGACAAGAAAAAAAAAAAAAGTCTTCTCTGTTACTGTGCATGCTCACAGCCCTCCCTTTACAGCTCCTTCTCTCTGCTCAGCCAGCCCCTCCCCTACAGCTCTTCACTGCACTCAGTATCTAGCGTACTGTATGAGAGAGAAATGTTACCTGCTGCAATTTCTTTCTAGTCAACAAACGGTCATTCTTGTAAGGTCTCCGCTAAGTTTACTACTTTAATCAGACCCTTCACCAGTTCCTTTTTCTTTTTCTTAGTTAACTTCCTCCTCTGCCCTGTATAATCTATATACTCTGATCCTTTCCAAAAATTATCACTGATCCCCTTTGACTCTATCAGTGTTTTCTCCAATTCTCTCTCCCACTCTTCAGATCTGCGTTGATCTCCAAACTTTACAAAACTCGCTTGTCTCTGCATTTTTCTCTAGTCTTGTTCACTGCAGTGGAAAACATTTAGCCTTTTCTTTATCTTTTTCCCAATTATTCTATTTCTTCTCTTCTGAATCTCCTCTTCCTCTCACTCATGGGGCTGTCCATTCAGCCAACCAGTGAGCGAGAGCAAGGCAGGGAGATATCAGAGAAGCAGGTGCTGTTTTGTGTCCCTATTCTTTTTTTTTTTTTTTAACAATTGTTTTATCCAATTCACTATTTCAATTAATTTTTTCACTTTTGCTCTCGTTTAGCATTTCCTTATTGCACCTGATTCTCAGTATTATTCTGCCTCTGCACACAATACATCATCAACACTGTAATCATGTATTTAAATAAACACAAAAGAGCGCAATTAGTACTGTAAGCAACAACATAGTTAGTCATGCACATCGTTCATTGTCTCAGGCATGCACATAGTTCAACAGTTCCCCGTTTTCTGCACAGTCCGGGTTCCTACTGACCACATGATATTGATGAAACTCCTTATGTTGTCAGAAAATCTGTGGCCCCTAATAAACCCCACCTGATCTGTATGTATAAGAGATGTCATAACTTAATCGGTTAGCCAACAATTTTGACAATTTTTACATCTAGCTGGATCAGGAAAATTGGACGTTAACTTTTACACTTGCTTGGATCTTTGTCTTTTTTAAGAATCAGACTAATCTGGGCTTGTATCATGGTTGGGGGAAGCTTTCCATTCATTAATGATTCCCTATAAACTTCTAACAAAAGTGGAGCCAATTCTGTATCATAAGATTCAAGGTTATCTCAGAATCAAGAGATCTGTTTTGCTCAACAGTTACTCAGTTGCTCAGAGGTTCTAAATGTTCTAATATCTTCATCCATAGACAAAGATGTGGAACTATAAAGATCAAGATAGAACTCTTTAAAGGCATTATTAAAGGGGTCATGACATGAGAAACCAAATTTGCCTTGATCTTTTGGCATATAAGAGGTCTTTGTATCATTAAAACGTCCTGCAAGTTTAATATTTTAAGACGTCCTCCCCATTCTAAACGAATCATTTATTTAATCAAGCTCAAAATACAGCTCGTTCTGGATTCATGGTTAGAAGTGACGTGTCGGTTAGAAGTGACGTACCAGCGTTTGCATATGACCGCCTCCAGCACAAGATAACTACGCTTTAAGCGCAAGACAACTACGCTCATTTCAGTATCGCCGTCGCCTCACAAGTGTTCAGTCGATGGACAGCGAGCTCTGATAGAGACTACTTGTGCACAGGAAAATTACGATGCCACACAGATGTGCTGTTCCTGGCTGTGGTCAAACAAAACCTCTGAATAAGCTGCCGAAAGATCCAGACGTCAGGGAAAAATGGATGCAGTTTATTTTTTGCGGACGTCCCAGTCACGGCAGTGTTAACTTAAGCGTTTGTTCTGTACATTTTAAGGATGACTGTTTTGAGAACAAATCTCAATATGATGCTGGCTTTGCCAGAAAACTGTTGCTCAAATATAAGTCCGTGCCGACTATTCTGGGAACAGCGACGACGCTAAACTGTAAGTAATCTATTTTAAACTTTAAACTACTTTTTAAAGCGCAATTTCATTCATTATGAATAATCACAGTGTTTTTACTTAGTTTACTTGCATATTGTTCTGGCTGGGGGCGTCAATAATTGATACATAGGCACTGACGTTAGCCAATCATAACAGTGGGCGTTAACACTGAAGTCTTAAATGGAAAACGCCCCCAAAACAGACTTTGTTTGAATCAGAGGATGAGAAACAGGGTGGGAAAAGGTCATAAATCACTAGATTTTAAAAGTTTTTCTTAAAAAAAAATATATTAATACTATAATTGCACCTAAGGGAACATAATAATACAATAAAAAAACCCATGTCATGACCCCTTTAATATCAATGGCCGAGGTAAAAATTTAACTACCAGCAGATTTCACTGAGGGAATGGTAGAAAAAGACTCTCTCTGCTTTATATATCTAGACAAAAGCTTCCCTGCTTCTCCCCCCAACTAAAAGTATGACTGTCTTGCCCTGAATTACCAAAACTCCACTTTCTGTGAAAAAATAGTATTATATCTGTATTTTAATCTGGTCAATTCTCAGAGGCCATCAGGCGACATTCGGTGCTTCAGAACTGCCTTTACACTTTTTATATTCACTTCCGATTTTTTGGTAAATGAGGCATACTGAATTATCCAGCCCTTAAGAACTGCCTTAAGAGCTTCCCAAGCCATGTCCTCGGAGGATACTGAGGACCAGTTGGTCTCCATATAAACATTGATTTCAGTCTTTAACCTTTGTTGGAAATCAGGATTTTGCAAAAGGGATACATTAAAGTGGCAACTATATGATTTATTTTTCTCTGTATGTGGCAACAGCTCTAAACTCACCAGGGCGTGATCTGAGACTAAGATGTTTCCAATTGAGCAATCCACAACAGATGAAATGAGGGACTTGGATATAAAAAAATATATATTCTAGAATAAATGTTATGGACTGATGAAAAGAATGTATAGTCCCTACCAGATGGGTTCAAAAGTTGCCAAATATCTGAAAGACCAAGATTTTTTACATATCCTGTGTAACATCAATGTTACTCTAGGGGGCGTACACACTTTTGCTTCACTATGATCAAGGACTGAGTCATCCAAAGATTAAATTCCCCTCCCAATTTTATATCATGAGGGGTACCAGCGATTTGCAACATCCCTTCAAGATCAATAAAAAAGCACTGATCATCAACGTTAGGCGTGTAAATATTAGCCAAAACCAACATTTGCCCCTGAATTTCTGCTAAAACAATAATTATTCTCCCTAATTTATCTTTAATCTGTTTGAGAAATTTGAATTGTAGATGTTTATTTATCAATATAATGACTCCCCTACTCTCGCTTGAGCCAGCACTAAAGAAAATATGCCCACCCCATATCTTCCCAAATCTTTCAGCTTCCTGCGAGGAAAGATGTGTTTCTTGAAGAAACACCATCATCTTTCTTATGCTTAAGAAAATAAACTTTTTATGGGGTGCCCCAACCCATTCACATTCCACCTGGAGAAAGATAACCCACTCATATTAACATTTGACATTTTAGAAAAAATTAATTGTGTGTCAAAAACAAGATTATAAAGACCACATTAGTATGAAAATCAAAACATGAACATCCCCCAGAACCACACAAACAGAAAAAAGAAAAAAATGTGCATTAACCCTGTGCACGAAAGCGCCAACATCAATCACTCTAAACTCAAAAAGTCTATGTACGCCTACGAGAGCCCCCGTGACAACCTTGCCATCGGATTGCTCAAGTCTGGTGCTTCTGCACAAATTTAGTGAGGCAAAATTACATAACAGAAAATACTTTGTAAAATAAAACCCAGCCAATAGGCAGAATAAACACAAAGAACATGTAGATTCATTCTGGAAGGTGTGTTCTTCCACAAAACAAATTCCAACAAATATAAAGCCATTCAGTTTCCTCAGAGAGACAATCAAGTGTACAGTGAGCCTGCGGTTTATGAGTGCAGCAGATGACTTACTCAACAAACTCTAGCCAACTGGAGTTATAAGCACCAGGAACAAACAGATTCATCCACAACTGTCCTGATGCGGTGTTATTCCACAAAATAAACTCCAGCCACTTGGCGGAACCAACACAAACAAAAACCCCGCCCAGCTTCCTCAGACAATCAAGTGTATGTTCAGTGAGTCAATCCACTCACATGAGAAACACCAAATGGCTAACTCACTGCAATGTATTTATGAAGGACAGTGCTTGCTTGGGACACGTACATACCCTGCTGCCATCATTCGTTTCTATTCTCAGTTTGGCCGGAAAAAGTGTTTAAAACATTTTTTAAAAGACTCTGACAGGCCTGCTGTTATGAATGGTGGCAGCGAAGGCAGACGAGGAGAGTGGATCTAAATGCAGCTTATCTTTATTCCACAAACAAACAAATAAACACAAAGGGAAAAACCCACAATGGGAAAACAGGAAACTTAAACACGATGAAACAAAACTGAACAGGAAACTTAAACACGATGCAACAACACTGAGAACTCGGGCAGGGAAACACATACCAGGCTTAACAACATTCAACGATTGACAGAGGGGAGTGAAAACAACCGGGTTAAAATACACGGACATGGGAAAACGGGGGCCAATGAACAAACAGAACTCAAACAAGATAACAGGGCAATAAACAGAAACCAATGGCAAACTAACGAGGGCAGGTGAAAACAATGAACAGAGAACACAAAGGTTAACAAGGGAACTATGGAGCTACACGGGTGACACAAGTGCAAACTAAGGAACTACAAAAGTGACAAAAATGACAAACAAAGGGCAACAGTGAGACAAGACAAGGTACACCTAACAGAGCCCCCCCTTAAGGAGCGGATTCCAGACGCTCAAAAGTAACATCACATAAAACCAAAAGAACAAATGTCCATTGACTGGGGGGGAAGCTTGTGGTGGGCAGACAGACCAAGGGGGGCAACGAAGGGCAGACTGGCAGTCCAGGGGGAAACGAGGGGCAGACAGGCAGTCCAGGGGGCAACGAGGGGCAGACAGGCAGTCCAGGGAGCAACGAGGGGCAGACAAGGGAAAGGGGCCGGTTCAGGAGGTCTGGGAGAAGGCCACTGGGCGATGACTGGTTTGGGGGGCCTGGTAGGCAGTCGAAGGACAGGGGCCAGTCCTGGGGACCAAGAAGTCCAAGGGGGCACAAAGGGCAGACCGGCAGTCCAAGGGGGGTACAGAGGGGACTGGGTCAGGGGGCCTGGGAGGTGGCCACAGGACAGGGACTGGTTCAGGAGGCCTGTGAGCTGGCCACAGGGCAAGGACAGGTTTGGGGGCCTGGGAGGCAGTCGAAGGACAGGGGCCGGTCCTGGGGGCCAGGGAGTTGACCACGGGATGGGGATTGGCTTGGGGGACCTGGGAGGTGGCCGCAGGATAGGGGCCGGTCCGGGGGGGCGGAGCCGTAGAATGCGTAGCCGGTTGGAGGCCTTGGAGCCATGGGGGGCGGAGAAGCCATAGGAGGTGGAGCTGAGGGAAACCCTGGAGGCTCAGGAGGCGGAGCTGCGGGAAGCCCAGGAGGCGGAGCTTAAGAAGGCTCTGGAGGCTCAAGAGGTGGAGCTGAGGGAGGCTCTGGAGGCTCAAAGAGGCGGAGCCATGGGAGATAGCGCCGTGGGAGGCTCTAGAGGCGGAGTCCTGGAAGGCTCGAGAGGCTTGAGAGGTGGAGCCCTGGGAGACTTGAGAGACTTGAGGGGCGGAGCCCTAGAGGGCTCGAGAGACTTGAGGGGCGGAGCCCTGGAAGGCTCGAGAGGCTTGAGGGGCGGAGTCCTGGAAGGCTCGAGAGGCTCGAGAGGCGGAGCCCTTGGAGGCTCGAGAGGCTTGAGAGGCGGAGCCCTGGGAGGCTCGAGAGGCAGAGCCCTGGGAGGCTCGAGAGGCTTGAGAGGCGGAGCCCTGGGAGGCTCGAGAGGCTTGAGAGGCGGAGCCCTGGGAGGCTCTGGAGACTCGAGAATTGGAGCCCTGGGAGGCTCGAGAGGCTTGAGAGGCGGAGCCCTGGGAGGCTCGAGAGGGGCGGAGCCCTGGAAGGCTCGGAAGGCAGAGTTCTAGGAAGCTCGGAAGGCGGAGCTCTGGAAAGCTCGGAAGGCGGAGCTATGGAGAGCTTGGAAGGCTCGGGAAGTGGAGCCCGGGGAGGCTCGAGAGGCGCTGACTCTTGGACGGTCATGGCTATTGGCACTGGCTCTTGGACGGGCACGACCACTGGCACTGGCTCTTGGACGGGCACGACCACTGGCGCTGGCTCTTGGACGGGCACGACCACTGGCGCTGGCTCTTGGGCGGTCATGGCTACGGGCACTGGCTCTTGGACGGTCATGGCTACTGGCACTGGCTCTTGGACAGTCATGGCTACTGGCACTGGGATGGTCGAGACCACTGGTGCTGGCTCAGGGACGGTTGAGGCTACAGGCACTGACTCTTGGACGGTCATGGCTACGGGCACTGGCTCTTGGACGGTCGAGACCACTGGTGCTGGCTCAGGGACGGTCGAGGCTACAGGCGCTGGCTCTTGGACAGTCATGGCTATGGGCACTGGCTCTTGGACGGTCATGGCTACTGGCACTGGGACGGTCGAGACCACTGGTGCTGGCTCAGGGACGGTCGAGGCTACAGGCGCTGGCTCTTGGACGGTCATGGCTACGGGCACTGGCTCTTGGACGGTCATGGCTACTGGCACTGGGACGGTCGAGACCACTGGTGCTGGCTCTGGGATGGTCGAGGCTACAGGCGCTGGCTCTTGGACGGTCATGGCTACGGGCACTGGCTCTTGGACGGTCGAGACCACTGATGCTGGCTCAGGGACGGTCGAGGCTACAGGCGCTGGCTCACTGCTGGCGGTGGCGACAGGCGCTGGCTCACTGCCAGCGGTGGCGACTGGCGCTGGCTCACTGATGGCTGAGGCGACACGCGCTGGCTCACTGACATCGGGGCTAATGGCTCTGGCTGGTTGACCGGGGCTAACGAGGGCTCAGGCTCGTTGACCGTGGCTGACGAGGGCTCAAGCTCGCTGACCGTGGCTGACGCGGGCGCAGGCTCGCTCACCGTGACAGGCGCGGGTGCTGGCTCGCTCACAGTGACAGGCACGGGCGCTGGCTCGCAGACCGGAGCAGGCGTGGGCTCTGGCTCGCAGACCGGGGCAGGTGTGGGCCGGGAGGCGGAAGCCCATCTTCTCTTCCTCCTCCGGGCAGACGAAGTTGAGCACGCTGGCTCAAGGATCGCGGATGCGGGGCACACCGGCTCTGAAGCGGACGAGGTTGGCAGCGTGTAGGTCAGGACGGGCGTGGAGAGACGAATCGTGGCAGACAGGGGGAGTATCTTCGTGGGAGGAGCGTCATCCTTCAGAACGTCCACAGTAAGCGGCGATCCGCTGACCCACAGGGTCTCCTCCACGAAACCAATAAGCGTCCAGCAACGACTCACGGCAGCAACCGCTCCCTCAGAGACTCGTTCAAGTTACTCCGGAAGAATGTCACCAGGGCATAGTCGGGGAAGTCAGAGATGCGTGCCAGCTCCAGAAAATCCTGGACGTGGTCCTCCAAAAGGCGGTCCTCCTGCTTGAGGCAAATGAGCAGGTAATTTGTCGAATAGGCTGCTAGATCCATGTGTGTTGGTCAATCGTTCTGTTATGAATGGTGGCAGCGAAGGCAGACGAGGAGAGTGGATCTAAATGCAGCTTATCTTTATTCCACAAACAAACAAATAAACACAAAGGAAAAACCCACAATGGGAAAACAGGAAACTTAAACACGATGAAACAAAACTGAACAGGAAACTTAAACATGATGCAACAACACTGAGAACTCAGGCAGGGAAACACATACCAGGTTTAACAACATTCAACGATTGACAGAGGGGAGTGAAAACAACCGGGTTAAAATACACGGACATGGGAAAACGGGGGCCAATGAACAAACAGAACTCAAACAAGATAACAGGGCAATAAACAGAAAACAATGGCAAACTAACAAGGGCAGGTGAAAACAATGAACAGAGAACACGAAGGTTAACAAGGGAACTATGGAGCTACACGGGTGACACAAGTGCAAAGTAAGGGACTACAAAAGTGACAAAAATGACAAATAAAGGGCAACAGTGAGACAAGACAAGGTACACCTAACACCTGCAGACCGGGGACTTGATTTGGATGGTGCGACCAAGGAAATTCAGTGTTAACTGTCCAACATGTCGGTGATGCTGACGAAGGTTGTTGCTGACTTGGAGGATCTCACTGTAATATGTCGATCGATTACAGAAATGGAAACAAGTTGGTTACAAGAGTGGCAGATGTTGAGAAACGTATCGATTATCTGGAGTCGTCAGAAAGGGAATTATCTGCTAATATGCTAGCGACCAAAATAGATGTGGAATACATTTTGGAAAAAGCTGTCAAATCTCGAAAATAGGAGCTGAAGAAACAATGTACGGATTGTTTCTTCGAGAGAAATTAAATGCATGGAAATTATTTATACGCAATACCGACAAGCGCGCATTGAACCGTGGATGTCATACCAAAAGGTTCAATATTATATTGAGAATTGTGGCATCCCTACTGTCTATCTGTATCTTCAAAGCTTTTTTTTAATTAATTTAGTTTAAACTTAGACAAAGTTTTGTCAAGTCAACATCAAAATTTGCCCTGACAAACTTTACCTATCTAGTTTATTCTGTATTGTTATTTGTATTGGCCAGGGTAAAACAGTAATAACTGGTGGTCTGTATGCATTGGAGTTTATTGGGAAGAAGACTATGGATGTGATAGCAGAGTAAGATCCTGGCTTTAAGAAAACAAAGTGGCTGATGATCAGAAACACAAAACTGTCATAGGTGCATAATCTAGTGATCGAACAGGCATCTATAATTAATTTGTAATGATGGACATCAGCAAAATTTAGTGGTTGTTCCATTTTGTGTTCCTCCATTCAAAATGTACCAACAGTCTTGTCAATGAGCATTTCCTGTTTTAGTGAACTTTGAATAAATATTGTGTTGAATAATTGTTTTAATTTGCTAATGTCATATTATATTCTGAATATATTGTCATTATAAAGGCCATCGACTTTTCTGCTCTCTGGACATCAGTCGGCCACTAGCGTAGATTATTATGACTGTCTGTCCTGATGATATTGAATATATTCCCTGAAGTTGATGCCAACCTTTATCTGAACAAGTGTCCTGCCCAATCTACACTTGGATTCTGCTGTTGAATTGTTGAATGAAACTGCTCTAATTCCATTTTTCAACAGCAAACAGACAGCTGAAAACTTAACTTTGGAAACGGACAGGAAGGCTCATTATGGGATGTTGTTTGATGAGTTCCAAGGTCTGTCACATCTGGAGGCTTTGGAGATACTCTGGAGAAAGTGAAGCTAAGGTCAATAGAACTTACACTTCACATAAAGTGAAGATATTGCTCTGAAAATAACAAATTCTATTTCATCAATCTTATCTATAGACATATCCTATAGAAACGTAAAACAAAGTAGACAATACTATATAAAGCAGTTAACTACTTGATGGTACTGTAGATGTGGTGTGAGGTTTTGAACTCATCTAGTGTGTTGACTACTCTCTGTCTAGTGATGAGTTAGCTAAACTAAGAGAAGACATACAAGAGATTAAAGAGCCCTTTTACCTCATGGATTTTGGTGATGAGGTGGAGGATGATACAAAAGGTAAACACTAAAATAAAAACATATTAGGGAACATAACCATTGAAATGGTTGGAAGGAATATTCAGAGTCAGGGAAAACCTGGAAATGTTTTAAAATGGTGTTGTCCAGGCCTGGAAAAGTCATAGATCTTTCTATTGTGAACATACATTTGTGAGCAAACTGTTCTTTTGAGTCGGTTCTTATAGTTGAATTGGCTGAACCAGTTAATTATTTAGTCTGAATGATACATTAACAAATCAATAAAAAAAAACAACCTTATCCAGTAATCACATAAGACTGGAAAGAGCATGGTAAAGTCAATGAAATGCATTGGTCAAAAAGTGTGGGAACCCTGAAAAATTTAAAATGAAGAACTCTGAAAAGTTAAAATATCTTTATTGATATTCTCAGGTGATGATGGAGAAGATTTCATAAAGGAACTAACAGATGTTCTTTAAAGATTATACATATCCACTTCAGCAGACAAATTTAGCATGGTATCTTTTAATCATACTGTTCAAGTTACTTATGCGTCACCCAGCGAACCCAAGCCAGCGCATACCACGGTCAACCAGCCAGTGCCTGTCGCCCCAGAGGTCAGTGAGCCAGTGCCTGTTGCCCCAGAGGTCAGTGAGCCAGCGCCTGTAGCCTCGACCGTCCCTGAGCCAGCGCCTGTAGCCTCGACCGTCCCTGAGCCAGCGCCTGTAGCCTCGACCGTCCCTGAGCCAGCGCCTGTAGCCTCGACCGTCCCTGAGCCAGCGTCTGTAGCCTCGACCGTCCCTGAGCCAGCACCTGTGGCCTCGACCGTCCCTGAGCCAGTGCCTGTGGCCTCGACCGTCCCTGAGCCAGCGCCTGTGTCCTCGACCGTCCCTGTCCCAGTGCCAATAGCCATGACTGTCCCTGTCCCAGTACCAGTAGCCATGACCGTCCAAGAGCCAGCGCCAGTAGCCAGGACCGTCCAAGAGCCAGCGCCAGTAGCCAGGACCATCCAAGTGCCAGTGCCCCGTGAGCCTTCCAGGGCTCCGCCTCTCAAGCCTCTCGAGCCTTCCAGGGTTCCGCCTCTCAAGTCTCTCGAGCCCTCTAGGGCTCCGCCTCTCAAGTCTCTCGAGTCTTCCAGGGCTCCTCCTCCCGAGCCTCCTAGGACTCTGCCTCTCCAGTCTCTCGAGTCTTCCAGGGCTCCTCCTCCCGAGCCTCCTAGGGCTCCGCCTCTCAAGTCTCTCAAGTCTTCCAGGGCTCCTCCTCCCGAGCCTCCCAGGGCTCTGCCTCTCAAGTCTCTCAAGTCTTCCAGGGCTCCTCCTCCTGAGCCTCCCAGGGTTCTGCCTCTCAAGTCTCCCGAGCCTCCCAGGGCTCCACCCCTCGAGTCTTCCAGGGCTCTTCCTCCCGAGCCTCCCAGGGCTCCGCCTCTCAAGTCTCTCAAGCCTCCCAGGGCTCCGCCTCTCGAGCCTTTTAGGGCTCCGCCTCTCGAGCCACCCAGTACTCCGCCTCTCAAGTCTCTCAAGCCACCCAGGGCTCCGCCTTCCGAGTCTCCTTCGGCTCTGCTCCCAGAGACTCCCGAGCCTCCTACGGCTCCACCTCCCGAGCCTCCTACGGCTCCGCCTCCCGAGCCTCCTACAGCTCTGCCCCCAGAGACTCCAGAGCCTTCTAGGGCTCCACCTCTAGAGCATCCTACGGCGCCCCCTCCCTCGGCTCTGCCTTCAGAGCCTTCCAGGTCTCCGCCTCTGAAACCTCCTACGGCGCCACCTTCCTCGGCTCAGCCTCCAAAGCCTTCCATGGCTCCACCTCCTGGGCCTCCCGAGCCATCCTCGGCCCCGCCTTCCTCAACCCCGTCTCCTAGGCCTTCCTCGGCTCCGCCTCCTGAGGTACCCTTTGCTGCGCCGCCTGAACTTCCCTTGGCTCCGCCTTCAGAGCCTTCTTCGCCCTCGCCCCCTTCGGCTCCGCCTCCTGAACCTCCCTCGGTTCCACCTCCTGAGCCTCCCTCGGCTCCGCCCCCGGAGTCTCCCGAGCCTGTCCCGGCTCCGCCTCCGAAGCCTCCATCAGCTCCGTCTTCAGAGCCTTCTTCGCCCTCGCCACCTTCGGCTCCACCTCCTGAACCTCCCTCGGCTCCGCCTCCAGTGGCTCCCCCAGCTCTGCCTTCTGAGCCTTCTACGCCATCACCTCCCTTGGCTCCGCCCAACACTGTTCCACCTCCTGACCCGCCCAAGGCCTTACCGCCTGAGTCTGCCACGGCTCTGCCTGTCTCTGCTCCGCCCCCAGGGGCTCCGGCATCCTTGCCTACACCTCCTTCGGTGCCGCCATCCAAAGCCACGACTGCTCCGCCTCAGAAGTCCACCTTGGCTCCGCCAGCTTCCCCAGTGGCCACTTCTCCTCCCAGGCCCCCTGAACCGGCCCTTGCCTCAGTGGCCGCCACCTAGACCACCTAAACCGGTCTTTGCCTTGTGGCTGCCTCCCTGGCCTCCCAAACCTGTCCCTACCCAGCGGACGCCTCCCAGACCTCCTGAACCGGTCTTTGCCTTGTGGCCACCTCCCTGGTCTCGTGGACCTGTCCCTGCCCGGTGGACGCTCCCCAGGCCACCTGACCCTGGCCCCGTCTCACACCCCCATAGACTGCCTGCTTGCCCCCTCGGCCTTCCTGGTCTACCTGTCGGCCCCTTGCGCCTCCGTGGACTGCCAGTCTGCCCTCTCGGCCTCCCTGGTCTGCCTGTCCGTCTCTCGTGCCTCCATGGACTGCCTAATTGCCCCTTGTGCCTCCTTGGTCTGTCTCTGTGTCCCTTGTGCCTCCTTGGTCTGTCTCTGTGTCCCATGTGCCTCCTTGGTCTGTCTCTGTGTCCCTTGTGCCCCTTTTGGTCTGTCTTTTCTCCCCCTCTTCTAGCCCCCCTCGCCTGGAACATTTTGTGTTTGTTGTTTTTAGGTTTCTTTAGACCGTCTGGAATCCGGTCCTTTTGAGGGGGACTATGTTACGATCCCGTGTTGTCCGTCCCGTGTTTTCCGTTTTCACTTATCACATTCCGTGTCACAATCCCTTGTTGTCTGTACCGTGTTTTCTGTTTCACTCATCACCGCCCTCTCCGTGTTATTGTCCGCACCGGTTTGTTATTTTGTTATCACCATGTCCGTCTATTTAAACCCGCTTGTTTCCCCTTTCCTCTGTCGTTCGTTGACGTTGTATGTTGAGATTACGTTACATGTTCGCTATAACCTCTCTCCCTGTTGTTCACAGTTTATGTTCGCTGTCTGCGTGTTCGTCCGAGGATCTCCCTGCTGTTCGTGTTCCCCGCTGTTAACCCGTTCGTGGATCTCCCTGCCCTCCGTGTATGTTTCATTACCCGCACCCCGTCTGTATGTCATCTAATCTTTAGTTTCTTTTACCCATCGTGGTCCTTTTATTTTGCTCCTGTTTTGTACTGTTATTAGTTGTTTGTCAATAAAGAAACCGCATTTGGATCCACACTCCCGTCTGCCTTCTCCTACTTCCACAATTCATAACACCATATCACACACATGAAGCTACAAAGTGAAAACTCACAGCAAGAACCAGAGGAGACAGAGCAGGAAACAGCAGTGGCAAAATGCAGCATTGAGGTCTGACACTCTAGTTATCGAAAATGTACTACATGTTTTTGAACCATCCTTACATAATTTTAGGTTAAATACAGTATACTGTATGTAAATAATGAATATATGCAATGTGCTTGAATCATTTGAGTTATGCGTCTTTATAGAAGGCCCATTTGTTTGCGCCATTACAAGCCTGGCTGAGTTCACAGCCAGATCCATAGAGCAGTTCCACAAAACAGCTGAAATGCTGCTTCACTGTAATACTGAGGAGGTGACAGCTGCAGAACAAACCAACGTCTTATCGCAGTGAGTTATTACAATGTCTTTCTGCAAAACAATACAAGGATGGTGCTCCATTTGGCATCTTGAAAAAATTATCTGATGTTATTCTCTTTTAGAGTTACTATCCTTATTTGCAAAGAGATATCACTACTATCCAAAAAGTTCACATCTTGTTTAACTACCATTGGGGTAAGAAAGCTCTGTGCCTGTGTCTATATTCATTCAATCAGCAGATAATCCTTAATTATGTTTTTAAAAATGTTTGATAATTATATTGATGCTGGTACTTTTTTGCATGCCACTAAGTGTAAATGATTGTTTCTCAAGCAAATGAAAAGGGAGAAGTTCTCAATCCACTTATCATCAGTGTTTTCCTGGAGGTTTGTCTCTAGTCTTTTCTCAGCCTGCTTAAAGTTTCTGCTGAACTACAACAGCTGATGAATTTATGCTTTTGCGTGTTTGACCTTTTCATGTCTCATATTCAAAGATCAGTGGAGTATGCAAAGTGATATACACTCAACAGTGTTGAAAATGGATTTTAAGATCACAAAACCCAACATGCAACTTTTTAAGATGGAAGTAAAACTATTATCTATTTGGTAATCTTGTGCTAGATTTGGTAAGCACATGACATACTGTATAGCGTGCACAGCTCGCAGTTTATTGGTAACTGTAAATAGGTCACTGTTGGCTTTTTCCTATTTTAGTATATTTTTTTATAAATTAAGTGTCAGAACTCTCCCTATATCTGTCAATGTAAAAAAGAATACAGTAATTTAAATGTGTTTTGTATATTTTTTTTAATTTTAAAAACTTTCATTGTTTCCAAAAATTGGTTTTATGCAGGTCATATCAGTATTAACTGTCAATTACATTTTAAAATAAACAATTGTTGTCTTCTGGACTATTGGAAAATGCAGTTCAAATACTAGAGTATGTTGTTTACTGCTTACATATTTGCTAATTTGCAAAGCAGAACAAACCAACCATAGCCAGTACACATTACCTTTTTTAAATGACATTCTTTGGAACCTAATATCCTTTTTTCCACAATCAACCACTCTGCGATAACTTTTAGAATGAATTTGTTGTCAAGTACTCTAAGATGTAAAACGAGTAATCGATTACTTGTAATTAAGAATGTATGTTCAACCTTTAACCATTAAAGAATTAGAAGAAATTAGCACTATGCATAAAAACATCTTTATTTTTTGCACTGACACTTACAGACATGCATTCCAAGTCTTCTGAAGCAATACGAGCACTTATAATAGTTAAAATTTTATTTTTGTAATCGCAAGATTTAGGTGAGAGAAGCAGTTTCATTGTTGCTCATGCCAGGCAAAGACAACGTAAAATCAAAGTGCAATATTCAAGTATTGTTGAATATTTAAAGGTGAAACAAGTATTTGATTAATCAATTACTCATGCACAGCCTTACTTTATAGCGCTAGATCACACCAAAAAAACTCTCATCATTTACTCACCCTCATGCCATCCCAGATGTGTTTGACTTTGCTTCATCTGCTGAACACAAAGATTTTTAAAAGAGTATCTCAGCTCTGTAGATCCATACAATGCAAGGAATGGATGCTTACATTTAAAGCTCCAAAATCCACATAAGGGCATCATAAAAGTAATCCAGATGGCTCTGGTGGTTAAATACATTTCTTCTACAGCAATATGATAAGTGTGGGTGACAAAAGAGATAAACATTTAAGTCCTTTTTTCCTTAACTTTCTCCTTGTGTTTTTTGTGAATTACATTCCTCTTGCATATCGCCCCCTACTGGGCAGAGAGGTGAAGTTATGACAAAATTACTTAAATATTTATCTGTTTTTCACCCACACCCATCGCTTCTGAAGATATGGATTTAACCACTGGAGTCATATGGATTACATTTATGCTATCTTTATGTGGATATTGGGGCTTTTAAGTGCTGATCACCATCCACTTGCATTTATGGACCTACAGAGCTGAAATATTTTTATAATCTTTATAATATAATTTGTGTACACATCTGTGATGCAAGGAGGGTGAGTAAATTTTTGGGTGAACTATCCCTTTAGGGTTAACTTGACTGGATTGATTGCTTTTACTTCCACTAGAGGGCAATATTACACTGTAATGTCTGTTCAAATGACAAACGTAAAGCCCTTATTATATAGCACTAGTTCAAAGCTGAATGTAGTGTGTGGGTGACGTAGATGTCACCCATTGGTTATGTCGAATTAGGAAGTGTGTATTTAAATGGGCTGCGCTGGTTTTGTGAGGCGATCGGTTGTAACACCCGCCCTATTCTGTGTCGTCATTCTGTCTCGACGTGCTGCAGGGAAAGGTATGTGTATGTGTATGTGTATGTGTATGTGTATGTGTATGTGTATGTGTATGTGTATGTGTATGTGTATGTGTTTGTGTCCGATCTGTTTTCTTATGATATGACTATTAAATATTCTCTGTTGGCGCTGATATAGACTGGGAGGTAGCATGCAAATCGGTTGGACCACTTAATACAGGAGTGGATTGGTTGGGGTTGGCTGGTTGTTTATTCAGGTGAGTGGCGTTTTTGTGGGCTCAATGTTGATGTACGTGCGCTTATAGCGTGTATCATTGCAGCGTTCTGTGGCGTTGGTCGTTTAGTGGAGTCTGTGCACCAGCTGCAGTTAACCTATGTAAATAAAATCATCACCCTTGGTATGTACCGAGCATTTCTTTCACTAGGATTGATTTGACCATATTCTGACTCTTGATATCTTTGTGTTGGATAGGTTGGGCATGATGTGCTGCAATATTTGGCAGTAGCGCGAGCAGCCCGGTCAGCGCTGTTGTCTCGCTCAGATTTTATGATCTTGTCCTCTTTTCCTTTCGTTTTGTTTCCAGTTAACCTGGTTTGTGTTTTTCTGTCTAAAAACGCAATATTGAATTGGTGTGTAGTTTCTTTTTTTTCGTATGTGTCACTGATTCTTAGTTTTGTTGTTATTATGTGTCCGTGATTTAAGTGGATTTATTGAATATTTTGTTTTTTGTGTGTTAGTGACTAAGAGTCATTCTCCTGTGTTTGCAGATTCATTATTGTGCTTATTATTTTCTGGTATTTACATTGCCAGTGGTGTGAAATTGTTTATTGTGTTTGTACTCATTTTTTTCTTGTTGTATATTCCCATGCAGGAGCTGAGGGCCACTGTACGCGGGTGTCCTGGGGCTGTGGTAGTGGGGTCTCCCGTTCACTGAGAGTGCTCTATTTCACTTGTGTGGTGTGTGGTGGTGCGTGAGTATTGAGTGAGTTGTTCTTTTGCTTTCCTTGTAGGCCACTTCCAACCGGGGGTGCCCAAAGTAGATGTCCTCCAGCCCTGTATGGTCAGGTTGATGAATGTGTTGGAACTAATGCATCTTTTTGATTTATTTTTCCTTTGGTAATTTACTGTTGCTGTTATTTACATTTCAACCCTTGGATTATTTCTTTGTAAATTCTTGTGTGTATGTTTGGAATTGAGTATTTTGTCTAATGCTCTGTTGAGGGGTGGTTTTACAGTGCGTCTGAGGTTTGTTGTAATAAAATCTATTTTCTTAGAACCCATGACTCTGCCCAGTTACTTGCTGATAATGAACCTGTGTGCTCTGAGTAGATAAAAGCCGATGGCTTGTAATTCTTAGGGTGCAAGTCCCTAGGTGGCGTAGTTGACAACTAAAAAATTATATTAGGAATTATTTCCGTAGATTAGGCTGACTTCCGTCTTGCCGGTAACCGTTCGGTCAAATATACATTTATAAATATTTATAAAATGCAACTTCTGAATCTAGCACAACCATACTGTACATACATGAATACACTCCTCGTCCAGTTTAAGACAACGTATACAAACCGTGGTCCACAACTAAGCCTTCGAAAATGGTTTGCAAAAATAAAAAGCTGAGAAGGGTTACTGTTGAATAATATGTTGTACTGCCAAATTATACTGAAGTATTATGTTTCTGATATTATTAGTTTTTCTGTGTCAAAACGAACAGCAGGCAGAAGCTTTCAAAGCATGTCTATGGTGAGGGTGGGGTTATAGCTCCCCTTGATTTTCCTTGTGCCCCCCAGAAATTTCTGTCAACCTCCCCCTCCATCTAATGAAGAAATAACCAATTGCCCACCGTAAAGATCAACATCCCCCCCCAGTGATTTTTTTTTCCCTTTACCCTGGCCCAGTTTCAAAGAATATAATTTGACATGGTTGCTTCAGAATTGCCAACCCACTAGTCAGAAAGCACCATTTATCACATCTATGTGCCGATTTGCAAAACTTGTGTAGCTAATTACCACCCAAACACAAGGCAGTCTAATAGCTTAAGACAATGTCAAGACATTTACATACAAACACACAACACTTTGAGGACGAGGGAAAGGAAGATGCAGAGGACGTAATGTTTAATTGCTCCAATTTTTTTAATTAAAGATGCTTCTGTATCTTCTGTGCTTTCCGTATGAGGCTCCAAAAACTGCTATCCAGCAACCATCTTCCTAGTGAGGGTGTCAACGACCTGCCCTACTTTATACATAATCTCTGATAGTTCATGCTTCATGTGTTTGAATCTTCTCTCTGGCAAGGCCTTCAACAAAACAACTTCCCAACAAAGCACTGCTCCAAGCATCATGGGCAAAGTAAGTCCTTCTCTTGTTGTAGAACTTGTGACGCAAATAACACACTGATTAGAATAAATTCACAACCATGCTTGACTATTTTACAATGGGTTTAAGTACATTAATACATCACATGAGTGCAGCTAATGATTTAACTGATAACATGACACAAAACATGAGCTCTGGTAACTGAACATGAATTACACTGATGGTTAAATAAGTGCTCCTGAAGCAGCAACATTATCACTCTGAACAAATCACACTTTGCCTTGAGCAGGTATGGATCAAGCACAAGTCTGGTGATGCGAACCTTTGCGTGAAAACTACTTAATCTAATTGGAAATTGACTAATCTCAAAGTTACATTTCAACAGAAAGGTTTGTCATCGTTCCATTTTATCCTTTGATCCTTTACGTGCCCCATTGAGATTCAGACAGATACGGAATGTTTTCATGAGTTTTTGACCTTTACATTGACCCTTGTCTTTAAAGTGAACCGGGTAAGCAAATTAGTTAAATTTTTGCACTTACGTACACAGAGAACCACGTGTTGTCCAAAGTTATCGTCTTTTTAATTTTTGTCCTGATCACCCGGCCAAAGATCCATTTCACATGGACCAATGTTTGTTTGACGGACATGCTGTTTACGGTTCAGAAAGCTCTGAAATTCAGGTAACATTTGTGCAAAACTAATGGTCAAGTCAAAGCTCAGATACAGAATACACCATTGTTAGCTAGGCTAACAAGTCTAGACAGGTTTGCTCACATTATATAGTTTCCTTTGGACAACAGCACATGGTTCGGTGTATGTAAGTGCAAAAATTTAACTAATTTGCTTACCTGGTTCACTTTAAAGACAAGGGTCAATGTAAAGGTCAAAAACTCATGAAAACATTCAGCATGGGTCTGAATGTCAATGGGGCATTTAAATTACATAAGTGTCAAAGGATCAAACGGAATGATGACAAGATTTCTGTTGAAATGTAACTTTGAGATTAATAAAATTCCAATTAAATTAAGTAGTTTTTATGGACAGGTTCTACTCTCCTGGTTGCTTGTTTATAAACATATATTTCCAACAAATAAAAGTATAATTTGGAATAACAGTCAACTAACATTTAAACCCAAACTTTTTTTTTTTTTCAGAAATGGGTGGACAATGACATTATATTTGTTAGAAAGTTGTTAAATGAAAATGGGCACCTGTATACATGCACAGAATTTCTTCATAAGTATAAAATTTGTCTAGGTTATGGATGTAACCTCCGTTCCCTGATGGAGGGAACAAGACATTGTGTCGGAGAAGCGACACTATGGGTCTCTCTTGAGCACCGAATATACCTCTGATCTATGAAAAAAGGCCAATGAGAAGTTGGCAGCTAGTATTTGCATACCACGCCCCCGGACATACGGGTATAAAGGCGAGGAAATACTAGAGTTCATTCATGATTTTTCTGAGGAGCCGGAAATGGTCCGGCCACTACAGCGGCTCGGCTCAGCGACGTGGCCGGGAAGACACAACGAAGACACAGGACGCGAGGACTACCGAGAGGTCCCAGGAGGGGAAGAACACCAATCTGCGAACAAGCACCACTTCAGGGCGTAGCGATGCCTGGTGGAAGGGGCTCTGACTTGGTTGATCGTGTCTACGACGGTAGGGGGTAGACCAGCTAGATCTTCCGCGTCCCGTCCAGGGACCAGACGTGGAGTTTCCAAATGTCTGGATGCGGATGCCAGAGCATGTCCTGCCCCTGAGAAAGAAGGTCCTTCCTCTGGGGAATTTGCCAGGTAGGGGCTGTCGCGAGGAGTACGAGGTCCGAGAACCAGGCCCGGGTGGGCCAATAGGGAGCCACTAGTGTGACTTGTTCCTCGTCCTTCCTGACCTTGCACAGCACCTGTGCAAGAAGGCTCACTGGGGGGGGAATGCGTATTTGCGCTGCACCACGGGCCAGCTGTGGGCCAGTGCGTCTGCCCCGAGGGGAGCCTCTGTTCGGGCATACCAGAGCGGGCAATGGGAGGTCTCTCGGGAGGCAAACAGATCTACCTGGGTCTTGCCGAATCGTTCCCAAATCAGCTTGACTGACTGGGGGTGAAGCCTACACTCTCCACTGGGCAAGCGTTGTTGTGACAGTGACCTGAGTCGCTGCTGGCTCCAAAGGAGGAGACGACGTGCGAGTCATGACATACGCCATACGTCGCCTTGGCGATTTATGTACGCTACCACAGTGGTGCTGTCTTACCTGACCAGGACATGTTTGTCTCGAATTAACGTGAGAAACTTCCGCAGGGCAAAGAAAACAGTCATCAACTCTAGGCAATTGATATGCCAGCACAGTGGGACCCCTCTCCAACGGCCCGCAGCTGCGTGCCCTTTGCACACGGTGCCCCAACCCAATCTGGAAGCGTCGGTAGTGACCAGGATGTGTCGGGACACCTGGCGAGTCATTTCAGCACTGACTGCGCACGCTTGTTGGTGAGATATGCGGACATTGAGACTGAGTCTAACTCCATGCCGAGAAAGGAGATGCTCTGACCGGGGTGAGCTTGCTCTTTTCTTGGTTGACCTGAAGCCCCAAGCAGCTGAGGTGCCTGAGAACCTGGTCTCTGTGAGCACATAGTAACTCTCGGGAGTGCAGAGAGCAGCGTGCGCACCTCCGCAGTCATCCACGGCTTCTGGTTGGAGCGTGTGGTGATGGTCTTGGAGAAAGTGACATCATCAATGCACTTGCTGATGTAGCTGGTCACTGATGCTGTGTATTCCTCAAAGTTGGTAGAATCGCCATATTTTGCAGCCTCCCTGAACATGTGCCAGTCAGTACACTCAAAACAGTCCTGAAGAGCAGAGATGGCTCCTGCTGGCCAGGTTTTCACCTGCTTCTGAAGCGGTTTTGTGCGTCTGACGAGCGGTCTGTATGCTGGAATTAACATAACAGAGATGTGGCCTGAGTATCCGAGGTGGGGGCGGGGCTCCGCCCAGTACGCGCCTGGGATGTTTGTGTAAACAAGATAAAATATGTTCGCCCCTCTCATTGCAAAGTCCATATACTGATGGAATTTAGGGAGCACTGTCTTGAGATTCGCATGGTTGAAATCTCCGGCGACAATAAACCCATCGGGGTGAGCGTTCTGCAGTTCGCTCATAGCCCCATACACTTCACAGAGTGCTTCCTTAGCATTAGCGCTGGGAGGAATGTAAACTCTGGTTATGCAAACAGTGGTGAATTCCCGTGGTAAATAAAAAGGTCTGCATCTAACAGTCACAAGCTCCAACAGCGATGAACTGTAACTAGAGACTAGCATGGAGTTCTTGCACCATTCCGTGTTGATGTAAACACACAAGCCATCACCACGAGTCTTGCCACAGAGAGCTGTATTTCTGTCGGCGCGAAACGAGGCGAGCCCATCTAGCTGAATGGCGGACTCGTGAAAACAAAGACGCAGCAGTCTCTAAACTCACACTGCGTAGCCTGCTGGAGTCGGATATAGTCCAGTTTATTGTCCAGGGAGCAAACATTTGAGAGCAGGATAGACGGGAGAGCCGGCTAGCTAGGGTTTGTTTTTAGCCTAGCATGGACCCCCGCCCTCTTGCCGCGCTTCCGCTTCCTCGCACACCGCTTACCTCTCCCCCAGCCACCAACATCAGGCGATGCAGAGGACTGGAGGCCTGGTCTCCGCAGCAAGCAGAGTACACGTAGCGCCTCCTGCAGGTCATCGTGCAGCTTGGTTTTTGCATGAGTCTTATATTTCAGTAGTGTCTGGCGATGGTAAACACTAACACCGGTTGCTCCGATGTCCATGTGTCACAAAAGTCGGGCTTTTTTAACAAAAATAGCACCATTTTGGATCCGGAGTGGCCGCTGCGTGCTACCGCGCCGCCATCTTGGATCGAATTATTGTCACTTCTCCAACACAACGTCGAAGAGAGCGACAGACGGGGATCCAAGAATTCCTAAGAAATACATTATAGTATTTGATGCTGTTCCATCTGGTTTAACATGCCTCGTAGAATTTGACATTGATTTTGTTAGACTTGATGTTATAATTAATATTACAGTTTTTAGTTGATATTGAGTTGAGTTGATATTACAGATAGGAGGTGGAATAATCTTTTTATAAGGTATTTACCTGCAAAATACAACCCCATATCTTCATATCTGTCTACATTGATTGGAAATATGCGTGGTTGTTACCAATAAAAATATTGTAATTTATTATTAACAAGGTGAGGGAAACTCATTTGGCCTACCCTGTTAAAACACTTTTCCTGAGATTTCATACTGATATTAATACTAAATGTGAATTTTGAGGTTTAGAGGAGTGTGTTGGTCACGTATTTTTCAACTGCGTGTTTAGTAAAAATGTTTGGAGAGACTTGGAAGACATTCTTTGCAAGACATTGGGTGTGAAAATTCATCTTTTTGAAAAAGATGTGTGTGTATATATGTGTATATATATATATATATGAATGGACAAGGATTACAACCAGATATGGTCTTTCTTATTAATTTATGTTTAATTATTTTAAAATACCATATTCATAAGCAAAAATTGGACTAAAGGATACAGATTTTGCTAAATCCCTAAATGGAGGTCTGAGAAACTGTAATACTGATGCCTTGCTAAAGCAAGTGCCAGTAATAATAATAGTAATAATAATGATGATGATGATGATGATAGTAGTTTAGCAAATGCTCACTCTTCTAATTAATCATTTTTTAATGTTCTCCCTCTTGAGTAGTCTATCTTTTTTAAGTCTATTCTGAACAGGGCGGCTGCTAAAATTCACAAAGCCAAAGACAAAATCTTATATGTGGGCCCTCTCTCCCCTGAGCCCAATGACTAAGCTATACCAGAGCAAAGTGGACCTAAATGGGTACTCATCCCCAGCCCCAATAACGGCATGATTTTGATGCACAAAAACTTTTTCAGATTTACTTTGTTACGCTCACACCAGCTGTAATGCAGAAAAATGTGTGAAATGGCAACGTCAGTTTTCACTACGGTACAAAATGTCATGAAGATTGTGGTTGTGAAGATTTTGGTTATGAATTCCCTCTATAAAATTTGCCCTGCAGGGAGCGACTGCACTTTGTGTGTAGTGATCCAACTCACATTTGAACTATTTGGTCCATTCCAACTGGCTTGGAGTCAGGGAACAGGCATAAAATGCGAGAGATGTGTCTAAAATAGGGGAACGGATCATGGCACAAACTTATGTGTGTTCAACAGCGTATGAAAAAGAAATCTGTTTGTCCCTGGGTGGGAACTGGATAAGGGCCAGCACAGTCAAATCTGGTTTTAATCAGAACCACACAGAAAATATGGCCTGTTTCTATGTGATTCCCATTTAAGGCAGTGCAATACGATATTTTGTGGAGAACTAGCACACCATCGGTCTGCAATGCTCTTGCACATTCAGAAACATGTAATATATCAGTCAATATACTGACTCTGACCAGTCTGTTTAATTTCAGACCTTAAATATTTCAACTAATGTACTCTACAGACATATGACTGTATTTATTTGATGTCTAGCACATGAAAGCTCATAAAAGCATCTGTTTGTGGTTACAGTGCCAGCCCAGGACATAGATTTCTAAAAAGCCATAAAGCATTCTCTAAATGTAATTATTAATTAATGTGTCTTGATCTTTTCTGCTGTTGCTGTGAAAAGGTAATGTGGGCACTTTTTTCCAATGTTAAAATACCCAACATTTTTCCCAGTTTCAAGTGAATAAACAACTATAAGATATTTTAGGATAATTTCATAAAAAAGTCTTAACTAATGACTGCTTTTTTTTTTTTCAGATTATTTGTTAGACTGACCAATATAAAATGGGTGTAGTTTTTGGGAAACCTATTTTAAAACTGTCATTATTTTTTGCAATTCTGTATGGTGGTGCAAGTGGCTCAGAAATTACACACTTCAACTTTAAAGACTGTATCTGAGCCTCTGACTACTGATATAGCCTGTAATCTAGTGTGCCTTGTTGTTCCGACAGCAAGAGAGATGCTGACTGAACAGTAGCAGATCAGAAAGTAGCAACAGGAGGAAGGGAATGGTCAGCCTGCAGGAAACAGCCCACACTACAAACATACTGTACATGCTAGTGTGAAAGAGGCCTTGACTCATGTAGCTGTTTATTTTCACTGCAGATTGAAAGCTGATTTAAGAATATTTCCCTAAAGAGCAAATTTAAACATACTTGAGTGATTAATGACAATGCTGTCTCATTCAACCATATTCCTGTTATGGGCTCTGTTTGTTTACTGTTATTGTATGGGATTGGCATCAGAAGGTTTAAATAGAATATGACAGCAATAAAAATACAATTCATTTGATTTGTGCTCGTAAAGCTGTAAAGACCACACACCTCAATGACATACTGTAGCTTTTATATTATTAAAACATAAGTGTGACTTTTTATTAATTAGTGAAGCATTTTATGCAAGCCACACTACAGTATTACTATTGCTCAATTTTAGAGTTAGAGTTTAGAGGGATAACAATAAACCTGCACTGTCGGCTTGTCAAGGAGATATGCTAATACTTTTCTATGCAATAAGATACTTTTTGCTTGCCGGATGGTAAAACATGCAAAACAATTCAATAAAAAATATCAAATTTGAAGGAGGGTCCCAAGCCATAAATAGGGATCTTAATATCAGGTGGGCCAGTAAGCAACCACCTAGCAACCACATAGTAGCAACGCCTTGGCACCGACCCACAACACCTTAGTATTATAGTAGTACATTTTTTGAGTAAGCACCACTCAAATTCTCTTCAGAAAATGTAGTTTAAAGGTGCAGTCTGTAATATTTCTGTTTATGTTCGCTGACACCCAGGGGCGTAGATTCCAGGGGGGATATTTACTAGTATCCCCCCTGGAATCCACCCCTCCCCCAATAATCAACAAGCAAGTACAACCTCTCCAATATTTATAACATGATCAATGGAAACATGTAACTTGTTCAGACTGTAATGACCCAATGTTCAAGCCAAGTCTACACCTTTGCTGACATCTAGCGGCATCTATGCAACATCACGTGATCACAAATATTTTCAGTTACCGATGCAATTTTAGAAATGAACTAATTGCAGTTAGCCATGATTATATATTCTGCAGGTGAAGGCGTCCAATTGTGGGGGATTATTGAGATAAAGCAGGTAATTTTTGGCTGGTCATGTGATCTTAACATGGCGGCGCTCTATGGGTCCTGGGTAGCTCAGCGAGTATTGACGCTGACTACCACCCCTGCAGTCACAAGTTCGAATCCAGGGTGTGCTGAGTAACTCCAGTCAGGTCTTGTAAGTAAACAAATTGGCCCGGTTGCTAGGGAAGGTAGAGTCACATGGGGTAACCTCCTCGTGGTTGCTATTAGCGATTCTCGCTCTCAATGGGGCGCTTCGTAATTTGTGCGGATAGCAGTAGCATGAGCCTCTACATGCTGCGAGTCTCCACAGTGTCATGCACAATGAGCCACGTCTCTAAGACTGATATGACTAGAGTCTTCTCATGTGGGTTTACATTTTAAACATATATATATATATATATATATATATATATATATATTTTTTATTAAAGTATATTTGAACTTTCTGTTAAAAAGTTCAGCAGTTAGGAACATATAACTATGTGCCCCTTTAAAAATGAAAGTTCAAATGCTACAGTGGAAAAACTAGTAATTGTACAATTCAAATAATTTGTCTTGTTTGAATGTTTATAGTTTCCCTGTTTGCAACCACATTGCTCCAAGTCTGTTCACACAGTACAAATGTATTTCTAATTTCTTTTCCGCAATGCTTCAATGATTTGACTTTACATTACGATGATAAATGGCTTGTGTATTTTTATAGCAGATGCTACAGTGTAATGTTGATTTTGCCTTGGTACATGTCTGTTGCAAGCTGATGTCAGTGTCCCTTGAAAACAAATATGAGATCACCATGAAAATACCGTCATAGGGTACCATAAGTCATTTACGAATTACTTAAATAATATTTTTTCCCATCTGAATCACTATGCTGGTCTTGGCCCATAAAAGTTTTACTCACCTGCAACAACACCACCTGCTATTTTCATGCAAGTCGCATTTATATACACAAACACCGAGGCTGTCAATCCCTGACTTCTCCTTTTGTGTCCAGAAAGAATGTTATATGTATGTGGCATGGGGGGCGTGGTCATGTGTCGGTCTGCGGGAGAGAGAGAGCGGTAAGGCTTGTCACCTGGTTTGTAATTACCTCTAACGCCTGTGTCTTGTTATAGTGATACGGAGAGAGACATTTAAGGGACGCCAAATGTCGAGAGAGGGAGAGAGTGAGTGAGTGAGCGCGTGCGTGCGTGCGTGCGTGCGTGCGTGCGTGAAGCACGACAGCCAGAGTGGAAACCTGTGCCCTGTCGGAAGAGAAATATAATTGTAACGACGGTTACCGTCGTGTGTGTGACAAAGTACAACATTAAAAGTACTAACCTTGAACCTACCTCATTGTCTCCTGACTCCTCCATCACTCCAACCAAACCAGTTTACAATGTATTTGGAACAACATGTAAATTATACAACATTTTCATTTTTGGGTAAAGTATCTTTTTAAATACATTTGAAGAATGCATAGCACTTAAAACATAAAAATGTACCAATTTGCCTTTGGAGAAGGGAACAATCTGCAAAGAATGAAACTCAGTGGAGCAAAAAACTCGTCATGCTGTTTAAACAAACACCAAGTTCCAGTTCTGCCTTTCACAATGTTTTCAGCAAACAGAGCATTACAAGCTGTAAACAGTGAGCATTGTATGAGCAATACAGAGAAAGAGAGAGAGAGAAAGAGAGACACACACAAATGAAAATTCTGTAATCATTTTCTCACATTCATGTTGTTCAAAACACTTATGGCTTACTTCCATGTAACACAAAAGAGGTGTTAGGCACAATGACAGCTACAGTCACCATTCACTTTCATTATATAGAAATCCTTTGTTCCACTAAAGAAAGTTGTGTTCTTTCTCATTAAAGGTGTTGTAAGTGAATTTTTTTTTATGGAATGCCTAAAATGTTCCTTCTCTCTGAAAAATAAGTGTCCTATGATGCCTTACAAATAAGGGAATTTTAAGGAAATATACTGTAAATATACTGAAGCTGCTGGCTAGGCATCCGTTTTATCGTTGTGATAATGACGCTCTATTTAGCCTAATATTGAGATAATTTTTCTTCTAAGATACTGGTTTACTTTATACTCACAAAACTTTATTCTAATAATTTTTACTTTATTCTCAAAATATTATTACAATAATCTCAAAATGCTACAACTTTATTCTAATAGTTGTGACTTTATTCTCATACAAATTTTTTTTATCATAATACTAGAATTTTATTTCAAACTATTATGACTAATCTCTTCTAAACTTCATTCTCGTAATTGTAATTTTTTTACTAGCCATTAAAACACCATCGTGGGATCACAGAGTTAAAAATAACTTTCACTTTTAAAAACGCATCTCGAAACACCTGTGTTGGGTTCCATGATTCCAGGTTGTTTTTAACAAAGCAAAGTTTCAACGCTTGATAAACGGTAAGAGAGTGTTTTTTCCCTCATTTGATTTTAAACCATTTACAAAATCAAGGCACCCCAGGGGTAGCTCAGCTAGTAAAGATGCTGACTACCACCCCTGGAGTCCCGAGTTCGAATCCAGGGTGTGCTGAGTGACTCCAGCCAGGTCTCCTAAGCAACCAAATTGTCCCAGTTGCTAGCGAGGGTAGAGTCAGATGGGGTAACCTCCTCGTGGACCCTGTAATGTGGTTCTCGCTCTCGGTGGGGCACGTGGTGCGTTGTGCATGGATGCTGCGAAGAGTAGCATGAAGCCTCCACACGTGCAATGTCTCCGCGGTAATGCGCTCAACAAGCCACGTGATAAGATGTGCAGATTGATGGTCTCAGACGCGGAGGCAACTAAGTTTCATCCTATGCCACCCGGATTGAGGTGAGTCACTACACCACCATGAGCACTTGGAGCACATAGGGAATTGGGCATTCCAAATTGGGGAGAAATGTGGAGAGAAACAACAACAAAAAATCAAGGCACCCCAAAGAGGCTATATAAACGCAGCAGTTTAACTCACGCACATGACATGGAAATATGAACCAGCCCAGGCAGAACTCATAAACAGGCAGTGTCAGTTTGATCATTTTTGTTTGACTTTGATGTGAGATTTATCATTTTAAAACCTTTGTATTGTGCTATTTAGGCGTATAACTCCCTGTTCTGCTATTCTGAGTTGCGTTTGAGGAAATTCCTTTGCAATAAACATTCTTTATTCCCGCATAGCCTACAAACTCCCGACTAAACCTGAATAACCGAACAAGTTGACTGTTGCATACATTAAAATCTACTTGGTGTGTGGATTGTTAAAAACAAAAGAAGATTAGAAATTAGGCTTATAGATTATATATTTAGAAATAAATCTTACATAATAAAACCTCAGTGTCTCTGATACCTAAAAGCTGCACCACAGTGAGAGAAATTAGAAAGCTTCCACTCGAGGCATTCGTAACCTGTCTGATGAACTTGAGCAGGAACAGCACGTAATAGTCAAAGTGCAAACTTTCAGTTAATGCAAGTTAGGCTCACTGATAGGAATTCATTTACATTTGAAGCCAGAATTGCAGAACATTAAGCTTTACTTTTTTTCATCACAAAAGAAAACTTTCGGGACTATTAACAAAAGATCCGGGGCTTCAGCCCTATCAGCCACGTTCTAGCTACGCCGCCGCTCACCCTTATGCCATCCCGGATGTGAATGACTTTTTCAACTGCTGAACACAAACTATAATTTTTAGAAGAATATTTCAGCTCTGCAGGTCCATACAATGCAGGTGGATGTGATCACCTCTTAAAAGCTCCAAAAAGCACAGACAATCATATTAAAGTAATCCATATGACTCCAGTGGTTAAATTATTGTCTTTTAAAGCAATAAGATCGATTTAGGTGAGAAACAGATCAATATTTAAGTCCTTTTCAATGTAATTGTTTACTCTGGGTTGCTCTTCAGTGCATGTCCAGGAGGGGAATCAGTTCACACTGCCTCTCGTGTGATGTACAGTAAGTGTGCTGGCATGTTCAAAGGAAAGCCAAACCAATGAAGCTTGTGAACAGTGTTCTCTTGTAAACAGCTGCACTTCCGGTTGTATCTCGTCAGTTCTTGCCTGAACATGGCAACGTGCTTGCGTCATGCAAGAAGTAGTGTGAACTGATTCCCCTCATGGACGCACATTGGAGAGTGACCGGAAGTAAACAATTATAGTGAAAAATACTTAAATATTTATCTGTTTCTCACCTAAAGTCATACATAGCAATCACATTGCAATGCCCTGAAAACACCCCCATTTATGCCATTGTGCCAAGTAGTTATATCTCCAAATGGATGCAAAATATCTAAAATAGGCCATGGGAACTCTAAAAGTGGGTTGGGTCAGCTCCAAAAGGGGGCAACACTTCCACACACGATCAGAGAAATGGTTGGGATAGGGTTTGTGTATATCTTTGCTGGCTATTTGGAGCTCCCGCACCTTTTGGAGCTCGACCTGCAGCCACATATTTCTCCATTGAGCTGGCGTGTTTGCACAAGCAATCAATCAACATTTTATATACAGCATATATTTAAAAAATTATGCTGAGGCAATATATTGATGTGCACTCACACAGTAAGTTTTACCACTGTACAAAAATACTGTTAAGAAATTAACAGTACTCTGGTTAGTAATATTTTTTTTTAAAGTTTTAAAATTATGAACATACAAATGATATGAAGACAGCACTCATATCAGTTGTCTAGAAAAAAAAAAATTATTCTACAAGGGGAACCATCTTGATAGGCCTGGTTCCTGATCAAAATCGCTGAGGGTGCTTCTGAAAATAGTGGGGGTGCTCTGTATGAAGTAGAGATGTTATGTACTCTATATATGGGCAGCTTTATCTATATATGGTGGCTTGTGTGAGATTATTCTGCTATTTCTCTATGCGCAAGTGGAGGTCTTAACCAATCAGGAGGTATGTTGGAGGTATGAAAACAGAATGCTTGCCTGCAAATCACACTCATTTTCCATGTTTATTATTTTTGATACAGAATTTTTGTGTCCCCGTTCATCTGATATTCAAAGAAATCTGCTGCCAGTATACAGGATAATTAGGCTTACATATTCAATTGAGGGTGCTCTAACATTTAAGCTTAGCACCATCAAACACCCCTGTAAAATCTGGCCTGCATCTTGAGATCATATGACCAGCCGGATAATACTTGTATTATATAGATTAACTCCCTGTTATTGGAGATGTTTAGTTAATGGTTTAGTTCATTATTCAACAGAGGTCAACGTTCAAAACCCACTGTTGAACCGGCCAATGAAACAAAAGCAAAAAAAGCAACACATCAGAGACTATTTAGCCAGAGACAGAGCACTTCTATTAAAATGAATGGGAGAAATTGGAACTCCCAATATGGCAGGTGTAGAAAAGGAAGTCCAGCCTTACAGGTAAAAGAGCCAATTGCCTTTTAGATACAGACATCACATGTCAGTCAGCTTGAGAACGAGCATGTGCATTCAGGGCTGCAGTTAGAAATTCTTGGGCAAGGTACCAAACTAATTCATCAGACTTCCCTCCAGCTAGTGAGGAAGAGATGCAGACAGTTCTTTCATCAATGTGCGCACTGCCCTGGCGGCTTTCAATTTTGCGCGCTGTCTCTGTGTTTATATCCACGTCTACCGTTGAACTTGCTTGGATGCAATATACAATATGGAACAGCTTTTCTTTGATTGGATTCTTGACCTACCATTTTGAAGAGTCTTTTTCCATTCATGTACAGTTTCCTGCATATATATCTGAACATCTCAAGGAAACCTTGATGTGACAGGGCGGATGGCGATTGTGATGCTACACCCCCAGCCCCTAATCAGGCTAATCAAACCTCAGAGAGGTATAAATGCTGACTGGAGACTGCAGTGGGACAGAGAGAGAGAGATTTACGGGCAGCTGCCCGACACCTTTGTGTGTTTTGTCTTTATGTTTAAGGTCCTTATTAAAATATTATTTATATTGTATAGCCAGTTCTGCCTCCTTTTCTCCATTAATACCTTTTAACTTGATTAATAGACATGGATAGACGACTTAATAGACATGTTTTTCACCACAAACAGTTCTTTGTGTTGTCTAAAATTTGCAATGGCATAAGTGGAGGTGAATAAATGAGACAGACATCTAGATACGTTATATCAAATGATCCGAACTGTGAGACCACAGTTGAATTTCAAGACATGGATGCTGTTGCAGGGGACATCATGTTGACAAACTTTAACTTTAATGACTTCAGTCTGCCTTGCCTTAAGTTAATAAAATTATACTAGAGTACACCATGAAGGAAGTTTTGCTAATGAAGTGGTTTGAAATGACCATTTTTCAAATGCAGTGATTCCCAAACGGGTGCCTGTAAATGATTCCAAATGGTCACCATTGAATTAATCAACCAATTTATCAACTCCTAAGAATTAACTGATTGTGATATCATTAATTTGATAAAATAACTCATTGTTATGTGTCAGTGTAAGGTTCCTGTAGATTTATTAGCTAAAAGTAGCAGTCTATTTTTTTCTTTGATTTTCATTAACGTTTTCCATACTGTTATCCCTTGAAATTGGCCCTTTCACTTCTGGTGTCTTCCTTCACAAATGTCAGTCATTATCGATTTAGTGATCGGATAATGACTTCTTGCGTGTATATTGCAGGGAGTCCCTCTCAAGTCAAGTCAAGTGGTTTTTATTGTCGTTTCAACCATATACAGTTAGTACAGTACACAGCAAAACGAGACAACGTTCCTCCAGGACCATGGTGCTACATAAAAACAACAAAGGACCAACACAGGACCACATGAGACAACACAACGAAATAAAATACCTATATAAAATACCTATATATACCTATATAAAGTGCACGTGCAAACATGTGCAAAGTACGGGACAGTACAACAAATTACTGACAATGAACAGGACAATAGACACAGTGCAGCGCCGACCAGTACGCAGTAGTGCAAAAAGACGACAGTTTCTAAAAACATACACATAACATACTATGAGATAGTGTTCTATGCACATTATCATGCAGTTATTGAGGTAGCAGACAGTTATAAAGTGACAGTAATTTAAAGTGCGACTCAGGACACGTGTGTGTGTCAAACCAGTCTCTGAGTATTGAGGAGTCTGATGGCTTGGGGGAAGAAGCTGTTACACAGTCTGGCCGTGAGGGCCAGAATGCTTCGGTACCTCTTGCCAGACGGCAGGAGGGTAAAGAGTTTGTGTGAGGGGTGTGTGGGGTCGTCCACAATGCTGGTTGCTTTGCGGATACAGTGTTTTTTGTAAATGTCTTTGATGGAGGGAAAAGAGACCCCAATGATCTTCTCAGCTGTCCTCACTATCCTCTACAGGGCTTTGCAGTCCGAAACGGTGGAAGTCCCAAACCAGGCAGTGATGCAGCTGCTCAGGATGCTCTCAATAGTCCCTCTATAGAATGTAGTGAGGATGGGGGGTGGGAGATGTGCTTTCCTCAGCCTTCGAAGAAAGTAGAGACGCTGCTGGGCTTTCTTGGTGATAGAGCTGGTGTTGAGGGACCAGGTGAGGTTCTCCGCCAGGTGAACACCAAGGAATTTGGTGCTCTTGACGATCTCCACAGAGGAGCCGTCGATGTTCAGCGGAGTGTGTTCACCTTGTGCTCTCCTAAAGTCAACAACCATCTCTTTTGTTTTGTCGACATTCAGGGACTGGTTGTTGGCTCTACACCAGTTCGTCAGCCGCTGCACCTCCTCTCTGTATGCTGATTCGTCGTTCTTGCTGATGAGACCCACCATGGTCGTGTCATCGGCGAACTTGACGATGTGGTTCGAGCTGTGCATTGCTGCACAGTCGTGAGTCAGCAGAGTGAACAGCAGTGGACTGAGCACACAGCCCTGGGGGGCCCCAGTGCTCAGTGTGGTGGTGGTGGAGATGCTGTTCCCGATCCGGACTGACTGAGGTCTCCCAGTCAGGAAGTCCAGGATCCAGTTGCAGAGGGAGGTGTCCAGGCCCAGCAGGTTCAGCTTTCCAATCAGGTGCTGGGGAATGAATGTGTTGAATGCTGAGCTGAAATCAGTGAACAGCATTCGAACGTATGAGTCCTTATTGTCTAGGTGGGTGAGGGCCAGATGGAGGGTTGTGGCGATGGCATCGTCCGTTGAACAGTTTGGACGATACGCAAACTGTAGTGGGTCTAGTGAGGGGGGCAGCTGGGTCTTAATGTGCCTCATGACGAGCCTCTCGAAGCACTTCATGATGATGGGTGTAAGTGCGACGGGACGGTAGTCGTTGAGGCAGGACACTGAAGACTTCTTTGGCATGGGGATGATGGTGGTGGCTTTGAAGCACGTTGGAACGACGGTGCTGCTCAGAGAGATGTTGAAGATGTCGGTAAGAACATTTGGCTAGCTGGTCTGCACATCCTCTGAGCACTCTGCCAGGAATGTTGTCTGGTCCAGCAGCCTTCCGTGGGTTGACTCTACGTAGAGATTTCCTCACATCTGCCGTGGTAAGACAGAGCACCTGGTCGTTGGGAGGAGGGCTGGTCTTTCTCGCCACCACGTCGTTCTGCACTTCAAACCAAGCGTAGAAGTCGTTCAGCGCATCTGGAAGGGAGGCATCTTTGTCACAGGCAACTGATGTTGTCCTGTAGTTGGTGATGGCCTGGATGCCCTGCCACATGCGCCGCGTGTCACCGCTGTCCTGGAAGTGACTGTGGATTCTCTGGGCGTGTGCGCGCTTTGCCTCTCTGATTGCCCGTGACAGTTTGGCCCTAGCTGTTCTTAGGGCTGAAGGCGGAGTCTCGGGACCTCAGCAGCGTGCGCACCTCCGCAGTCATCCACGGCTTCTGGTTGAAGCATGTGGTGATGGTCTTGGAGAAAGTGACATCATCAATGCACTTGCAGATGTAGCTGGTCACTGATGCTGTGTATTCCTCAAAGTTGGTAGAATCGCCATATGTTGCAGCGTCCCTGAACATTTGCCAGTCAGTACACTCAAAACAGTCCTGAAGAGCAGAGATGGCTCCTGCTGGCCAGGTTTTCACCTGCTTCTGAAGCGGTTTTGTGCATCTGACGAGCGGTCTGTATGCTGGAATTAACATAACAGAGATGTGGTCTGAGTAGCCGAGGTGGGGGCGGGGCTCCACCCGGTACGCGCCTGGGATGTTTGTGTAAACAAGATCAAGCACGTTCGCCCCTCTCGTTGCAAAGTCCACATACTGATGGAATTTAGGGAGCACTGTCTTGAGATTTGCATGGTTGACTGGGAAATTACATTAAATTAGTTTGAGATTAATTTTTACACCATCTACTGAGCAATACATCTGTTATGCTGCAGAAAAAGTATTTTACCTATTGTTGGAATGCTAATACACTTTTAAAAAAATGTTTGGCTATGTGCATTATACGTTTATTTACTGTATGCTAGTCTTGCATTTTTAAAAATTTTGGGGAAAAAAGGCATGCAGCACAAACACGCTGACACATTATTTCTCTCCCCTTGTCCCCCAGTGATGTCACTGATTATTGTTGGCCATATTCCAGACATGACCACTAGTGCTCCACCAACCATAATGGAAGTCCCATGGTAAATCGTGTACAGCACCTCCATAGTTATCTGTCATGTTATGTTAAGAAAATAGTGATTTGTCGTTTTTTACAGGCATATTGTGGAAGGACAAATCAAACCTGGTAGAACATCACTCTGATATTACAGTAATATGTGTCTTTGGCCATGTTTGTTGAGTGTGTGTGTAAGAGAGATAGAGATGAGAATACTTCACGTTAGCATGTATCTTATATGCTATCTTCATAGCACATATGAAGATACATATGTAAGAAGGACATATGTAAGGTTTCTAGAACAATAGGGAATAGACAAATAGCAAAGTATTACTAAAGTGTCATCATTTACACACATTGAATGTAAATAACATAAGCATTATCTTCTCATATACAATCTAAAATAATCGCTATATTACGTTAATAACTCCTCAGATAATCAACATTGTGCATTACGTCACTTAACTCAAGTGTGATAAACGAATCACGCTGATATAAATGAACTGAACTTACAAACAGTATCTCTAGAGCAGGGGTTCTCAACCTTTTGCAAGCTGGGCCCCCCCCCAAAGCTGGTTCATTGCAGTTGGGGCCCCAGTGCCCCCCGCCCCGCCCCATGCTTTATTGTTGTTATTATTATTATTATTATTATTATTATTATAATTGGCAATAGCACCAGACTTCTAATGTGAGCTTGCAGGCATTATTATTATTATTATTATGAGTAGTAGTAGGCCTATCATCATTACTAGGCTATTGCTATATAATTATATGAGGTTACATGCTTTATTATTGTTATTATTATTATTATTATCATCATCAGTAGGCCTATTATCATTACTAGGCTATTGCTATAATTGGGAATTGGCACCAGACCTCTGATATTAATTTATGCTTTATTATTGTTATTATTACTAGGCCTAATAGTAGGCATCATCTGCATTTTTTACAGAAGCTTGCTGGTAGGTGATGTTAATGTGAGACCTGAGCCTGCTTTGCCTTGCAAAGATCCTCAATTCTTGGCTCAATGTTTGATAAACATAGCCTCAAATCATCCTCGATTTGTGCACGATTGCGGTATTTCGTTTTGAGTACAGTCATTTTTGAGAATCCTGCCTCACACAAATATGTCGACGCGAAAGGGAGGAGAATCTTCAAGGCGACGTCACAGAGTTCAGGGTATTCCTGCATCAATGCTGCCCAGAATGAATAAGAGGGCAGGAGCTAAAGAGTTCCTTCAGTCTACTGTCACTCTTCAGCTCAATAAGCTGTTCCTGCATATCAATTGATAGCTCGTTTGCTGTGCACACAAACGGATCTCGAACCCACGCAAAATCCTCTTTAAAGTACGTCGCAAATTGTTTTCTCATTGCTGACAGGTACTCAGACGCTGATTGAAATAGGGAGGAGAATTCGTGTGACGTGCCTGCATCAGTGATAAAGTCTGCAAGGCTGGGGAACATGTCGCAGTTCCCTCGACTGATGCGGCCATGCCAGAGGTCTAGTTTTTGTGTGAAGGTGTGCACTTTGTCTGCAAGGAGCAAAATATGAGTTTCATGGCCTTGCAAAGACAGGTTGAAATCAAACAAATGAGCTCCCTTTTCTAAAGTCTATGAGCGCAGCACACACAAATAAACTAAATTGACATACTGCAGTTAAATTTCAAAATGTGGTGTTTTTATATTTATAACATTTGAATACAGTTCAGCAACATACATCACACGACCTGACGACCAAGAGAGCTGACAATTGACCATCACTTAATTTACCATCACCCCAGATAGCAAAAAATATCCGCACGGCTTCTTTTTGCCGCCGTCCCTAAGCTGTCGGCTATAGGTGTGTCCCACTGGCGGGGATGAAACGTTTGCCGCCGAATTCGTCACTCCCATTTCTTGCGAGATGCCGCCCGCGAAAAGCTGGCGGGCCGCCCGCTTCATTTTCTCTGGCGGTTGCCTCGGGCTGATCGACCATGGCGGCTGGCGGCAAGCCGCTTTGAAATACAAGGATTTCTACTCTCAAAATCGACCAGCCATGTTGGCTATTATTATTTTTGCTCCAAAGCCATTAGGGTTTATAACAGAGTCTTGACTCTTGATTCCATGATAAGGTAAGGTTTAGGAAATTACATTTAAATTACTTTGAAACTCTGAAGCGATTATACAGTAATATATGTAAAACATATTGAATTATTTTATGCACTTGAAAATTGTTTACATTTCTTTGATTGCTGCGCATTTGAGACATGCACCAATAAACCAAAAAGAATTCCTTTTGTAAAACTTACTTGGCAATAAATATCTTTATGATTCTGATTAGGTTTTAAAATAGATATTTAATTCATGGTATGAACAATTTAGCAGAATAAATTGATGAAGTTAGACTTTTCACGAATGCCTGACTATCAGTGAACAGTGAAAGACACCTGCAACATGGCCAAAATCTTGGGTATACTTAAATTTTTTTTATTAATTTGCAACCATGGTGATATCTGTCATAAACATGAAAATCCCTGTTTTGACGTGAAGGATAAACTCAATGAAAAAGCGAAATTATCCTCTGGTTTCACAGTTGAGCAGAAATTTCGTTTATGTCTACATTTTTTCCAACCTCGATTTTTTTTTGTTATTTTACCTTTTACAGGTTTTGCAATTATGACCTGTACAAATGTTTAAAAAAAAAAATCTAAACGCATTATAAATATTAAAAATGTATTGCTATTGCTACACATTACAAAGACTGAACTGTGAAGTTCCGCTGTCGCCAAATCTGTTTCCGGTTTACTTGCGCGTCGCCCAAAATGTCTGTTTTTACTTGATGTCTCCAGAATCTTCCGAAAATACGCGTCAGCGATGTTCATTGCATTGTTGATGCCTGGTCCCCTGCTCCGACAAGCAAGAGGGACAAGGGCTTTAAACGCTACATATCGAGTTATCTGCACAACTACAAGGGTAAGTATTTTAATCTAATGTGGTGTGCCGGCAGATAGCGGCTAAGCTAGTTCGCCACGTGTTAATTTTTTATGTAAGGTTAGTATAGAAGCTTGTTTTTCTTAGTTTTAAAGCAGACTGTTTGTAATTTTTGTGATAATTGTAATATAAATTATATTAACTTGCTCTCCTCTCAGTTTCTAATAAAGATCAGGGCACAGGTGAAGTCACTGTCAGGGCATTGTGCTACAGGTCCATGAGGAAAACAGATAAACCTCACAGTTTGAGTGTATGGTGAAGCTAGAATTGATAAGACCGCAGTTACAGGCTTGTTACTTTAATAGCCCGATGTTCCTGGGGACTCGGCTAAGGTTATTCATGTTTAATGTAACTCAAATCAAATGAAAACAGTTATTGTAGGCAGGTAAGTTTCCCTAACTGGTCCCCTCTGTGTAAAATGCGTTCTTATAAAAGTTTTCAACTCAGTCATTCGTTTAAGATGCAATCTTGTGTTATAAGTATTAGGCTATCATGATTATACAGTGAGCATGCTATATAAATAAGTATTTAATATAATAAAAGTGTAGAGCAACAACCGAGGGTGTAAGGTAAAGGCTGAATATTGTAGATTTATTACAATATGTTGCATGTTTGAATTAAAATACCTGTGGATATGCAGGAGCACACACTCTACAAAGGCCTAACTGGAGATTTGCCTGATCCATCCATCCTTCAGGTGAGTAGGGATACAACAATAGCAAATTTCACTGTACAGTATGATATATAAACCAAAATCTGTATACCAATATTTCATTATTTTCTTTTTCCTCCCCTTTTACAAACAAATATTCTGCTTCAAAGAAAAAAAATGAAATTGATGTTATCATAAGGGTTCTTCATTATGAACTTGTATGCCATGCATAACATACTGTGGATAGAAATTACAGGGAAAGTTACTGGTATGATAATTGTGGTTATATTATATTACTATTATATTTAGTGTATTGCTAATCAATATATTGTTACTTCCCAGGTGACAGCGGCTCACTTCAAGAGCAGGTGAAGCAAGTTGGGACAATGTTGAAGACATTTGCTCGCACTGGGCAATCGGGTACAACTTGCAAACAACACCTGTGGTTGTTGGTTTAATTCCCACTGGGGCCACCTGTACATGTAGTAGACCTAGATATAAATGTCATAGTTTAGTAGTTGAAGGACCAGGACTGACTACTTTATTCTTTTATTCTGGGAACCCCTGTAGGTGCAGATCAAACCCTAATGCTGCGACGTCTTGGAGTTTGGCGATGTTGTGCGTAGCATGGACAACAAAATGCTACGCTGCAACATTTCAGTGCCAATGTCTCTGTTGGAGAGTTATCCCTGCCAGGGGATCTGTTACTCCCCCCTAGACACCCAGGAAGATTTGGCGTTGCTTGACAACAGTTTGAGGCAGGATAAAGAGCTCCAGCAACGATTTGTAAGTGTGCCGATTTCGTTTATCGTTTAAAAAGTAAAATTAAGATCGTACACTGCATATTCTACAGTCTGAATCCACAGCCTGTCACATTTTAAATTTCTGAGAAGCTTCAGAGAAATGTAATTTGTAACATGTTTTTTTTGTATTTTCAGCTTCGGTTTTTGGCAATCAAATGTGGGAGGGACCTAAAGACAACCGTGTGGCGAATGCTTCAGAGTATCTTCTCTAATCACCTTTCCATCAATACAACCTGGACTGGTGTAGGGGAAAAAGCATGTTTTAGAGACATGTTCCTGAAGACCATTGTTCAAATTAAGTTGGATATTTTTTTATATTTAAGTAGATGTGTATGACCTTATGCCATTCAAATGGAATGACAGATCTTTATTTTCTACAGGAGCCATCCGGAAGAACCCAGCAACCCAGGATTAGAGGTCGACCGATTAATCGGCCGGCCGATTAATCGGCCGATTTTTAGCATTTTTTACATAATCGCATCGGCCAATTTCCAAGTATATCAAGCCGATTATTAGGCAGGCGCATCTGTGGGCAGCCTAGTGTTGTTGTGGAACACGTGTTCGACGCACGCTGCCCCTAGAGTCATTTTCCAGCAGAGTGAGCAGACCTCATCCAGTGCCTATAAGGAAGGAGCTAAGTTCCTTGGAGAAAACAGTAAGGATTAAATTTGTATAACTTATTTATATTTAATTAAAAACTTTTGATATTTTACTGCCAACTTCGAGAAAAAACGCGACATGACATTCGGCTACTTTGGATATTGATAGCGTAGTTGAAGTTGCATTATCACAGCAGAAGGGTTGCTATCATGTCACAATAAGTAAGCAAGAATTTTGCAATTACAGACAGTGAATCTGAGACTTTTATTTGTTCTGTTTGTGTGTCTTATATTTGAGAGGGTTGTCACTCAACGCAGAGAAATAAGTAATAAAAAAGATACCAACGCGCTATAGGCTATTGAAGGACTGGCTTTGGTAAGCTCGGACGTTACCAGTTCTGCTGTCAGTACTGGAGAAATTAAGAAAATACATGTATTATTGCTATAAAGAGAAAGTTATTTTATCTCGCCAGCCATTTCTATGTATAATAATTCTATGAAACCATTTGTCTGTGATGCAATTTAGCTATTCGCAGTCAGAGAGAGAGAGAGATCTCGCGCACAGCGAGCACAACACAGCCCAGCTAAATGAGTGACAGAACTAAACATTCAAACGTAGCCTGGTTTAGATCTGTGATTATTAGTCTGATTTTATTTTATATTTCGCCTTCCAAAGATTATAAAAAGAATATTTATACATAAGCCGCATTCTGTCTAGCACAACATCCTTCCCTTCACAGCGGTGCACTGACATTTCTCCCTAAAACTCAAACTTAACGTCAGAATCAGCACGATCGGTGATTGTTGTAAAATGCTACTGTTGCTAAACTGCGGGACGCGTTTAATAATAAAATAGCGCAAGAGATACCGTTCCCAAGGCGGCGCGCGCTCTGAAACAGACAGCAACGAGACAAGCAAAGTATAGACTACTTTGGGTTTCATGTGTGCATCTAAACGATCAACTATACACAAAAATATGTCTAAACGACCGACTTGGAGATTCACTTAAACACAGTTTATGTCTTAAATGGACGTAGTTATGGAAATAGTTGGGAGAAAATATGCTGCATCAGGAGTCTATTAGATCTGAACTCGGTCTTAAAGGGGAAGCATCCTAATAAACATGCCGACGATTGAGCCATTACTGCGAATCAAACAACAAAAGGCAAAGAGAAAATCACTTACAGCTCTTGAATGAATAACTTATGCATCAATAAGCATTAATCTATCTATGATAAACTATGCAGTGTTATTTTACAATTGATTACTAGATTATTAGATTTCTTTTTAGACCACACCTGAACAGTAATGTTAGTAGACCTTCCTGAAATTAAATCACTGTGCCTATATAACGTTTATCTTAAAAAGAACCGTTAAGAATACAGTTGAAGTACCGGATCGATAAGCAGTATCGGTAAGATAGTAATACCATTAAAACCTTAACGATACCCATCCCTAGTTATGCCTGTGCTTCTCTTGGATGCTCTGAATATTGGATTACGTGTCTGGATTGCCCCTTAATTAAAGCTGCATTTGGATCTCAACCTTCGTGTCTCGGAGCAGTTCAGTAACACCTGCTTTGTTTATTTAATATATTTGTTATACATTATTTATATAATATGTTTTTACATTATACATTTTTAATTTAAGTGCCAAGTGTTCAATAAATGTATTTGTTGAGAAATTTTGTCTATCTTAAGTAATTATTTGTGTTACATTTTATCTTACAAATAAAAGGTTCAAATAAGAGGTTAAAAACAAGCACATATCGGCCAAATATCGGCCAAAATAAATCGGCTTCATTAATCGGCCATCGGCCGACCTGGATTTCAAAAGATCGGCATCGGCCTGAAAAAACCACTATCGGTCGACATCTACCCAGGACGCCACTGATGAGGTGATCCAGGTTAACGTTACGCGTTACCTGAAAGGAGCATCTGAACATGAAGGTGGAAAAAGGTGCCGCACAGCTGAGAGGGACCCACAGCCGACCCCTTAAACCTAGGCTGACTACTGACACCCCAGCATCACTGACAACTGGAACCCTTTCTTTATCCTGCAGTCAGTAACATCAAGACCCCTAAAAAAGCCTGCTAAAAGTGTCAGACTACACTCACCCAAACTGCTTTTTTTTCTTTTTTTTTTTTTCTCTCGTGACCCTGCTTTGAGGGCAGCTCCTTGGAATAATATGGGAGGTCGGGGAAAACCGGTGATTCTTAGCCCACTACGCCACGCAGTCCCCAACCTCTACAGACATTCTGATTGGCTGTGTTCTCTACAGCCAGATTTTCTGCTGTTAATTATATTTATTCCCACTTGTTGTCATGTGTAAGTTGAATGTCAAAATGTATATTATACCTGTTATCCTGCACATTCCTTGATACCAAAGATCTCAATTATTTCATATACAATTTGCTGCTTATTTCATTGTTACAGTGCTTAACTATTCTATTTTTAAATATAGCTTGTAAATCCTAGATTATACATCTAATACTTGATATTTGCACATTATCTGGTATCAAATATTCTACTTACCGTGACTTTAGTATTGGCTTATTTCATTCCGTCAGTGCTTAACGATTCTATTATAGTTTGTAAATCCTATTTCATGCCTGATATTTGATATTGCACATTAACTAGTACCAAAAATTCTACTTTCATTCCGTCACAGTGCTTAACGTCTAGGTTACGTATGTAACCTCCGTTCCCCGATGGAGGGAACGAGACGTTGTGTCAGAGAAGCGACACTAGGGGTCTCTCTTGAGCGCCGATATTCACCTCTGAACTATGAAAAAAGGCCAATGAGAGTTGGCAACCAGTTGCATGTCCCGCCCCCGGACATACGGGTATTTAAGCGGCGCAAATACGGGAGTTCATTCAGGATTTTTCTGAGGAGCCGGAAATGGTCCGGCCACAACAGGGGCTCGGCTCAGCGACGTGGCAGGGGAGACACAACGTCTCGTTCCCTCCATCGGGGAACGGAGGTTACATACGTAACCTAGACGTTCCCCTTCTGTCGCTCTCTCCACTTTGTGTCAGAGAAGCGACACTAGGGGTCCACTTAAAAAGAGCCATGCGCTGAGCCGTGTACGTGATCCGCTGATACAGGAGCGAGCAGGTATTCCTACGTGCAGAATGACCAACTGTATCAGGCTGCACGTACCCTTCCCCAATGCCCCATTTAAGCCATCAGGATTCCTTATCGTTACCCTGGAGGGGGAACAAGGTGACGGCCGCCAACATGGGAACGGGCCAGCCTGGCTGGGCCTCTTTTCTCTCTATGTTTCTCGCATAGAGCAACTACGGCCGGGGCCCTTGCACGCATTGAGGGAAGGGGGTCTTAGCCCTTATTAGGGCGGAGAAGACCCTGCGGAGGCCACACCTACCTGGGAGGGGAGGCAAATTTTGAGTGGCAAATACATCGCATGGCCTATACTTAGGTCTTATGCGGAACAGTAGTGCGGTGGTAGATCCAGCCTCGCAGAGGGGGGAAGCATACAGCACGGCACCCGAGGCAGCTGTAACTGCCTAAGGAAAACACGGAGTCAACTCTCGTGAGGGGACAGAACCGTGGTTTTACACACAGGGGGAGTCCGAACAGGAGGCCTTACCTGTGGGGCACCTATACCAGTACAGGGTAGCTAGTGGTACCCGCAGTGGTTTGGGTCGGCGAGTTCCTCCGCAGAACTGCGATCCACGAGGGCTAGGGAGGAGTCAACCAGTGTCCCAAACCTGGGATCTCCTGGGAAAGAAGGCGCACTGTTTCCCCTGGTTAGGGGGAAGGACGCTGGGTGCAAGCGATTCACCCGGTCAGATCGTGGACGTGCCACCGAGTTCTACGGGCTCGGTACCTGAGAGAACACGGCACGATACTGACTCAACTCGGAGATTGTAGAATCTCGCAAAAGTGTTAGGTGTTGCCCAGCCCGCTGCTCTACAAATGTCTGCTAGGGCAATGCCCCTAGCCAGTGCCCACGAGGACGCAACACTCCTGGTGGAGTGGGCTCGGACCCGCAAAGGGGGGGGGCATGGCCTGGGTGTGATAAGCCAGGGAAATGGCGTCGACAACCCAGTGGGCGAGTCTCTGCTTGGAGACAGCATTCCGTTTCTGCTGTCCCCCAAAGCAGACGAAGAGCTGCTCAGAGCGTCTGGTGCTCTGTGTGCGGTCCAGGTAAATACGTAAGGCACGTACTGGACACAGCAGTGAAAGGGCTGGGTCTGCCTCCTCCCAGGGCAGCGCTTGCAGGTTCACCACCTGATCCCTGAAGGGTGTGGTAGGAACCTTGGGCACGTAGCCCAGTCGCGGTCTTAGGATCACAAAAGTGTCCGCCGGACCGAACTCCAGGCAAGCGTCGCTAACAGAGAACGCATGCAGGTCCCCGACCCTCTTGATGGAAGCGAGCGCGATCAGCAGGGCGGTCTTGAGAGAGAGGGCCCTGAGTCTAACTGAGTCAAGCGGCTTGAAGGTGGGTCTCCGGAGTCCCATAAGGATGACCGAGAGATCCCAGGAGGGAAACAGGTTAGGCCGGGAGGGAGTCATCCTCCGGGCACCTTTTAGGAACCTGACGATTAAGTCGTGCTTACCAAGAGACTTGCCGTCTACCGTGTCGTGGTGGGCCGCGATAGCGGCAACATACACCTTGAGGGTGGAGGGGGACAGCCTCCTCTCCAGCCTCTCCTGAAGAAACACGAGCACTGACCTAAGTGCGCACTTCTGCGGGTCTTCGGCTCGGGAAGAACACCAGTCCGCGAACAGACGCCACTTCAGGGCATAAAGATGCCTGGTCAAAGGGGCTCTGGCTTGGTTAATAGTGTCTATGACGGCTGAAGGTAGGCCGGCTAGATCCTCCGCGTCCCGTCCAGGGACCAGACGTGGAGATTCCAGAGGTCTGGATACGGATGCCAGAGCGTGCCCCGTCCCTGAGAAAGAAGGTCCTTCCTCAGGGGAATTCGTCAGGGAGGGGCTGTCAAAACCACGTCCGGTTGGGCCAGTAGGGGGCCACCAGAGTGACTTGCTCCTTGTCCTCCCTGACCTTGCATAGCACCTGTGCAAGAAGGCTCACTGGGGGAAAAGCGTACTTGCGCAGCCCCGCGGGCCAGCTGTGCACCAGAGCATCTGTCCCAAGGGGAGCCTCTGTGAGGGCATACCAGAGCGGACAGTGGGAGGTTTCCTGGGAGGCAAACAGGTCTACCTGGGCCTTGCCGAACCTGTCCCAAATCAGCTGGACCGATTGGGGGTGGAGCCTCCACTCTCCGCCGGGCAAGTTTTGCCTTGACAGCGCGTCCGCTATCACATTGAGGTTGCCGGGGATGTGAGAGGCGCGCAGTGACTCCAGTCACTGCTGACTCCAAAGGAGGTGACGACGGACGAGCTGTGACATGTGGAGGGAGCGTACTCTGCCTTGGCGGTTTATGTAGGCCACCACCGTAGTGCTGTCTGTCCTGACTAGGACATGCTTGCCACGAATCAACGGAAGAAATTTCTTCAGGGCAAGAAAAACGGCCAGCAGCTCTAGGCAGTTGATGTGCCAGCGCAGCGGGCCTCGGTTCCACCGGCCTGCGGCTGCGCGCCCGTTGCACACAGCGCCCCAACCCAATTTGGAGGCGTCGGTTGTAACCAGAACGCGACGGGACACCTGCTGCAAGGGTACTCCTGCCCGTAGAAAGCAGAGGTCTGTCCAGGGTTTGAAGGTTTGGCGGCAGGCGGGGGTAACTTCCACGCCGTGCGTGCCGTGGCGCCATGCTCGTCTCGGGACTCGAGTCTGGAGCCAATGCTGAAGTGGTCTCATATGCATCAACCCCAGTGGCGCGGCCGCCGCGGAGGATGAAATAAGCCCCAGGAGCCGTTGGAAACGTTTCAAAGGGACAACGGTGCCTGGTTCAAAAGAAGCGAGGCATTCCAGCACTGACTGAGCACGCTCGTTGGAGAGACGTGCTGTCATTGAGACTGAGTCTAACTCCAAACCGAGAAAAGAGATGCTCTGGACCGGGGTGAGCTTGCTCTTTTCCCAGTTGACCTGAAACCCTAAACGGCCGAGGTGCTTGAGCACCTGGTCTCTGTGCGCATAGTAATTCCTGCGAGGAGGCCAAAATGAGCCAATCATCGAGGTAATTGAGTATGCGTATGCCCACTCCTCGTAGCGGGTCAAGAGCCGCCTCTGCGACCTTCGTGAAGACGCGAGGGGACAGAGACAGGCCGAAGGGGAGGACCTTGTACTGATACGCCTGGCCGTCGAACGCGAACCGTAGAAAGGGTCGATGTCGAGGGCGAATTGAGACTTGGAAGTACGCGTCCTTCAGGTCTACCGCTGCGAACCAATCTAGATGCCGGACGCCAGATAGAATTTGTTTCTGGGTAAGCATTTTGAACGGGAGTTTGGACAAGGTCCGATTGAAAACTCGCAGGTCCAAGATCGGTCGTATGCCGCCGCCTTTCTTGGGTACAACGAAGTAAGGGCTGTAGAAACCCTTCTTCGTTTCGGTCGGAGAGACAGGCTCTATCGCGTCCTTGATTAGAAGGGAGGCGATTTCCTCGCGCAGGGAGTGGGCATGTTTGCCGTGCACTGCGGAGGAACGAACGCCCACGAAGGGGGGCGGAGACCTGGCAAACTGAATTGTGTAACCGAGTCGGATGGTCCGGTGCAGCCACCGTGACGAGCTGGGCAGTGAAAGCCATGCCTCTAAGCTCCGTGCTAGGGGCACCAAGGGGACGAGTATTTTGGACGTACCCGGCTGGGCTTCGCAGCGGTGCGGAACAGGTAACGTGGCGTCGGGAGGCGCTGTGGCATCCCGAGGCTCTGGTGCTGAGAATAAACTCAAAGCACTTACCTTGTTCCGCGCACCCGGCAGGGGGCGGGTTTGTGACTGAGGAGGAGGTCTGATGCTGGCGTCCTCTGGACTCGTCTGAACCGGCCGGCCGGGGAACAGTCGTGGGGCTGAGGGCGGAAGCACCGCATCCTGGGCGCCGAGACTGTTGAGACCTGAAAGCAAAGTGCCGTGAGAACGGCATTTGCGGGCCATGTGACCCAGAGGTAAAGCAAATAGCTCTTTTATTGAGAATTTGGGTACCGCAGCCCCCGTCAGGGGGTGCGGCAAATGAAAAACAAAAGATTCTCCTCCCGGCCCTCCACCGGGGGACGGAGTGGTCTTACCACCTCCGGAGCTAACTTCTCGTCCTCTGGGTCCGCTGTCTCAGGGACGCTTGGGAGCCTTCCGGGTCCTCGAAGGGGTCCGTGAGGCAGGGGGCGTACGCTTCCTGCGGTTTGCTCGACGCCGGGGCTGAGAGCTGGGCCCAGGTTGGGGCGGAGCAGAAGGTCTTCTGGCCGCGGGAGGACACCCTCGGTGAGCAGGTGGGGCCTGGGCCGTGGCAGCAAGCTTGCGGCGCGGCATGATGTGCGAAATGGCCTCCGTCTGCTTCTTCACCAGGGAGAACTGCTGGGCAAAGTCCTCAACGGTGTCGCGGAAGAGGCCGAACTGGGAGACAGGGGCGTCGAGGAAGCGAATCTTGTCAGCTTCACGCATCTCAACCAAGTCCAGACATTGCTGACGTTCCTGGACCACCAGAGTGGCCATCGCCTGCCCGAGTGCCTGCGCTGTGACCTTCGTCGCTCTCAGGGCGAGGTCGGTCGCTGAGCGCCGTTCCTGCAGCGTGTCGGGATCAGGGCCACCCCCGTGCATGTTGCGAAGTGCCTTGGCTTGGTGGACCTGCAGGAGAGCCATGGCATGCAGGGCGGAAGCGGCGCGTCCGGTAGCGCTGTAGGCCTTCGCGGTGAGCGAGGATGTTGCTCTACAGGACCGGGAAGGGAGTACAGGGCAGCCCCGCCAGGTTGTAGTGCTTCCGCGACATAAGTGGAGCGCAACAGCTCTATCCACCTGGGGGATCTCCGTGTACCCGTGGCGCGCTCCGCCGTCGAGGGTGGCGAGGGCGGATGAGCAGGTGGCGGTGCAACGAGTGGAGAGGGGTGCTCTCCACGAAGACGTCAGCTCATCATGCACCTCCGGGAAGAAAGGAACCGGGGGGGCGAGGCTGTGAGCGGCGCCCCACGCCCAAGAACCAATCGTCCAGCCGTGATGGCTGTGGGGAGGATGGAGGGTTCCAATCCAGGCCCACGCTGTTGGCTGCCCGGGAAAGCATATCGGACATCTGTGCGTCGGCCTCCTCCTGGGCGTGCAAGCCCGAAGGCGGCAGCCCAGAGGAGCCCTCAGCATCAGAGCCCACGCCCTCCGATGTCGCGGCGAACTCATCTGCTTCCATCGCAAGAGGGTAGGCAGACTGGCTGTGAGGCGAGTCGCCGCCACCTCGAGCGGGGACGGGAGTCAACGAGTGTGCCGGGGGCCTACCCGGCGGAGCTGCACCCACTGCCATCACCGAATCGCCTCCATCGCCAGCCGCATCGTCCTCAATCCCGTGGGAAGAAGGAGCGACGCGGGGGCGGCTGGAGTGGCTTGCTTACGGTTGTAAGCAAGCCGCGACCGCAACGTTGTCATGGTCATGTTCTCGCAATGAGAACATGAACCATCCACAAACACAGCCTCAGTGTGATCACTGCCCAGACACACGAGACAACGCCTGTGGCCGTCGGAAGCGGAGAGTACTCTACCGCATCCAGGAACAACACAGGGGCGGAAAGGCATCTTTATAAAGACGCGTCCTTAAAAGGATGTTCAACGCCGCTGTGTTTTTTGCTCTTTTAGAGGAAATTACTCTTTTAAATAAAATCACTCTTTTATGAATGAAAGAACTCATAAGAGATCTTTCTTATCTGCAACTGTCGATGCGCTCAGGGGCAGGAAGTGCACAGCCGTGCAAACAGGAGAAAGCCGTTGTTGTGCGCCGTAGAATCCAACAGCATGCAGCAGAGGATAGCAGGAACTCGGTGTGTAAAACGCAGCAGTCTGCAAACACGACCATCGGCTCCGAAGAAATTTTCTGAATGAACTCCCGTATTTGCGCCACTTAAATACCCGTATGTCCGGGGGCGGGACATGCAAATACTGGTTGCCAACTCTCACTGGCCTTTTTTCATAGTTCAGAGGTGAATATCGGCGCTCAAGAGAGACCCCTAGTGTCGCTTCTCTGACACAACGTGGAGAGAGCGACAGAAGGGGAACTGTTATTCTATTGTTAAATATAGCTTGTAAATCCTTGTGCCACAGGTCAGCATTGCAGTTATAATGGTATATTCTACTCCAGAGCTTTACTCTAAATTATTACCACTTAACCTATTGTTAGAAATGACTTGTAAATATGATGTTGTACCTCAATTTATTTGGTATCCTGCACTTTATTTGGTACCAAATATCCTCATTGCTTATGTTTACTGGTAATTATTTTCATCCCAGAGCTGACCTCTTTATATTATTAACAATTATTGTAAGTGTTACAATAGTGTTTTTTAAAATTATTTTTATTATTTTTTACCAAAATTGAATTGGAAACCTACATGTTCTTTAGTGTGTGTGTGTGTGTGTGTGTGTATATATAATGTTTGTATTTTTCTGTTATTTATATTTCAGTGATCTGACATCTTGTTTCAATGACAGTTACTGTAGGCCTACTTTGAAATGTGGAATTAAAACGCCAAATGGAAATTTGTCTGGTTTGATCAATCATTATTCTTGATAAACTGCATGCTATAAATATATATAAAATATATATATACATATATATATATATATATATATATATATATATATATATATATATATATATACATATATATACATATATATACGTATATATATATATATATATATACATATATACAATAAGCGGTGGCAGATCGCTCGAAAAAAGAGTTTGCCTACGACGGTCCGCCTTCGATATAACGGCGGCGGAACGGCAGATAGCCAGCGGGCCGGCCGCGGAACGAAAGGTGCGTACACACTGCCAGCGACTTTATCGCTGCAGGTCGCCAGTGGCTGGCGGTGAAGTCGCTAGTGGGCGTTCCCACTACTGGTTGCCTAGTAACATTATAAATGACATTCACGGATGCCATTCCATTGCTGTTGACAGCGAATCTCTTTTCTTGCCACTAAAAACAAACATTTTGGAGGGAAAAGACTAAATATAAATGGAATCAGTACATAAAATGCTATATATCAAAGATGAATGAGAAACAAGGCGTGCTGTTTGCCATAGCGGCTGTTTATCTGCGGCGAAAATGCAAATGCCGGTCTGTCTGGGTCCATAAAATCCCCGCGATCTCAGATACACCTTTCCACACAGTATTTTTCTTAAAAATGTCCTTGAACGTGGGAAGAGACATATCATAGAGCACTGGAACATTTCTAACAGCAAGAATTAAGGTGCGTACACACTGCCAGCGACATCGCGCGTGACAGCAACTCAATACCATTCGTTTTCAATGCGAGCACAGCGACTTCCGGCGACACGAGCTGTCGCGACCGTTGGCGCTAGATGTGGGCGTGTCCAGCGACGCGACAAAGTTGAGAAAAGTTCAACTTTGGAGCGACTAACGGAAGCGACAGCCAATAGGAGAGACGACGGGAGAGCTCACGTGATCCTTCTCTCTCTCAGCTCCTGCAGTAACGGAAAGATGGATGAAAGGCTAATTCTTGCTGTTAGAAATTTTCCAGTGCTCTATGATATGTCTCTTCCCACGTTCAAGGACATTTTTAAGAAAAATACTGTGTGGAAAGGTGTATCTGAGATCGCGGGATTTTATGGACCCAGACAGACCGGCATTTGCATTTCGCGCGAGATAAACAGCCGCTATGGCAAACAGCACGCCTTGTTTCTCATTCATCTTTGATATAAAGCATTTTATGTACTGATTCCATTTATATTTAGTCTTTTCCCTCCAAAATGTTTGTTTTCAGTGGCAAGAAAAGAGATTCGCTGTCAACAGCAATGGAATGACATCCGTGAATGTCATTTATAAACGTTACTAGGCAACCAGTAGTGGGAACACCCACTAGCGACTTCACCGCCAGCCACTGGCGACCTGCAGCGATAAAGTCGCTGGCAGTGTGTACGCAGCTTTAGCCTTTCATCCATCTTTCCGTTACTGCAGGAGCTGAGAGAGAGAGAAGGATCACGTGAGCTCTCCCGTCTTCTCTCCTATTGGCTGTCGCTTCCGTTAGTCGCTCCAAAGTTGAACTTTTCTCAACTTTGTCGCGTCGCTGGACACGCCCACATCTAGCGCCAACGGTCGCGACAGCTCGTGTCGCCGGAAGTCGCTGTGCTCGCATTGAAAATGAATGGTATTGAGTTGCTGTCGCGCGCGATGTCGCTGGCAGTGTGTACGCACCTATATCCATAGCGCATCTCACAGCAATAGGCCTACTCAATCGTGTTTTGAATGATTCAGTGTTGTGAACGAATCGGTTGAGTCAAAGATTCAATGACCCATTCACATACATCTGTCTCATTCTTGATTAATCGGCCGTTTGAACGAATCGTTTGAATGAACGACTCAGTGACTCGCTTAATGAAACCGCTTATGCTTATCACCTGCATTTGCGCTCACTATCGACAAACAAATCAAATTTGTTCAAAACTTTTTTTTTAAAATCAGTCCAAACACATTTTAATTTTTATTCAGGAGTTATGTATATACAAAACTATAAATTTTTATGACAGTAGTTTAGTGATTAAAAAAAATGTGCCCCAAATTTTTTTTTTTCCATTTTTATTCCCCTTCCATCGTAGCCTATTCGCGCCCCACCGGGAGAGTGTCCGCGCATTGACGGATCGGCTGTGATGTCACAAATAAAACAACATCCACGTTCAAATGCCACAGACGTTTTCAGCTTTAGGCAGTGAACTCATCTGTATGATCCAACCCAGACCACAGATATAAGGTATTCAAGGTTCACATCTATCTTGTATGTGCACAGGAAGGCCGTTTAGATGCTAGTGTGAATTACTGGGACAGTTGCATTTTTAGGAGACTGTGTATTAATTTGTACTGTAATTACTATTAGAATGATCATAATTCATAATTAAATACTGGGCAGCCTCAGGGGATCAAACACACTCACACTGTCATAATCAAACGTTCCCTGGCATGGATGCTTGTAGCTACACAAAGTCTCTGAATCTCGTTGCTGTTTATGGTGCTAATGGAATAATAACTTTGGCTTGTTGCTCACAACTAATTTTCCTCAACATTTTCTAGCTGTTAGAGAATGATTCTGTTTCAAGCATTGCTTTGCATCATCAAGCTTATTTGAATTGTATTGCCTCAAGTATTTGACCCATCTTTCCAATTACTATAAAAGTCTATTCCAAGTATTTTGGTATTTAAAAATAATCCCAGGATTTCGCATTTATTTCTTCTGTAGCACTTGTAAAATCCACATCTTTGTTCTTTGAGATCATCAATAATAGACATTATATAACAGTTAGGTCTAGTAATCGAATTTCAACGGACAAGCAGCATTCCATGAGTACTGATATTTAATATAACAATGCTGAAGCTCTTCATTGTTTTAATCTGCTCTCTATTTATATTATTTAGTTAATCATTTAATTGATTTAATAATTTCTGTTGATAGTCCTTGGGTGTAAGGGCAAATGGTATTTTATAAAATCCCAGGTACTGTCTTGAAAAAACCTGAGTTTTCATAATGAATCACCAAGACAAGTCGACCAGGATCATGTGATCATAAACAGAAAAAATTGCCTCATTGATGTGGCCATCGCGCGTACCCTTTGCTAACGGCTTTGTAGAAGAACCCTTCCTATAGGTATTCATTTTTGTTTGGACGACCCTTTAAATAGCGCCTCCTTCCTGCAAAGCCCTTTAAGGCCGCAAAAATGCAGTTTTGATTTGAAATTTGTTTCACTTCAATTATCCATGTTCGCTGACAGCCATGCATTGCTTGGCATATGCAATGGTTGATCCTGTTTTGGCTCCTTTAGGTCCTATTTTCAGTGGCGGAGCAAAATAAAAACAAAATAGCTTGACATATTGTGTCTTAAAATGTAAGGGTAATGTTTTACAACAAGATTGTACATGTTAACCTCATTCAATGCATTAGGTATATCATGAACTTACAATGAACAGTTTTTTCTAGCATTTATTAACCTAGTCATTAACCAAGTGTAAGAAATGCTTAAAAAGTGTTGTTCATTGTTTGATTATTTGAACTATTTTGAATACTGTATCTTACTTAATGCATAACTAATAAGGAACTGCAGAACTAATAGGTAATTCTTCATTAACTCTTAAGTCACTACTATTAACTACTAAGGAAGATGTGTCAACTAATCAGTATGTAATAGCATTTTATAGTTGTGTTAAGTAACAATTAGCTAATCAATAACTATTGAATTCAGTCATGCCTCCTGATGAACTACTTTTAATTATCTACTAATTCAGCTTCAGGAGAAATAACTATTGAGTAACTACTAATGAACAGTCAATTAATTACAATTACAATAATATCATAACAATTAGCTATTACAATATTCAGGTTTCTTCTTCCTTATTTCTAATGTTATTATTACTATGGAAATACAATACGCATTTCGTGGAATTACTACACTCCCAAAATTAATTAGATTAGTTAACACATCTTCCTTAGTAGTTAATAGTAGTGACTTAAGTGTTAATGAAGAATGACCTATTAGTTCTGCAGTAATTCCTTATTGGTTATGCATTAAGTAAGATACAGTATTCTAAAGTGTTACCCTATTTTGTAATCTAATGTGTTGTCAATTGTTAGTAACTCAATTGTAACCTCTTGTTTATAAAATGTTGCAAAGCAATATCATACCTACATTCATTCTATTGTATTCAGTCTCCAGTGGAATTCCAGTTGTGCTAATATTCAGTTCACAGCTAATAAATGGCACTATTGTTTGATATTGCTTAAGCAATCTGTCTCTGCAACCTAATTCATTGCATTTGTATTTGTGGCTTGATGAAGTAACTGAAGATCACAAATTGTTATTTTATACTGTTCTGTACTCTTATAGTCCGTATTAACAGTTGCCAAATGATGAACTAGGGACGACCAAAAACAAATCCACCCTTACAGTGTTATTCTCTTGGTAAAAAGTGGGTTTACAGTAAGAAGTATGTTTTAACAAGCTGCAAACCACACTGATGATCAAAAGGACAACTCTCATCATAACAACTTATTATAAAAACAAAACCCCTTTATCCTCTCGATTTACAGCAGCGCAAATGAGACGAATGTGTACAACAACAGATAATAAAAGTTTTTCAATTCATAGTTGCAGCATCAAATTCTTTGCTCCAATGAGAGCCAGACACTCTAGATTCAATATTTATATCCCTCTACTGTGATAAGTGCTGATTCTATGTATGGTAACATCTCACAGGTATGTGCCCCAAAAAGAGATTTTGCCTCAGCCAGAGAGTTGTCGGACAGCAAAATTTGTTTCTCTCTGTTTCACTCTGATTAAAGTCCTTGCATTGTTTGCACAGTGATTCACGCTGTAAGCTCTAATGCTGTGTATGTATATATAATGTGCACAGCTATGGCATTAAACACATTCACCACACTCTGCCACTCTCATTCTATGGTGAGATCTTTGCATGATTTATGTAATGACATGCAAGAGGGATTAACTTTGATCTTTTTTCGATATCCAACAAGGTGTTTGCCAAAAAGGCGATGTAAGACAGGTCCCTCTATTACTGTATTACTGCCTGCAGTCAAGAGGGAATACATTTTGCATGTGTTGTTGGCATAGGCTTTTTGTCTGTACTGAGATACATCATGCATTTCATGTCTAAAAATCAGTAATAAATCAATTATTCAGGGTTGTAAGTTAAAGCCACCATGTGTTGTTTTGTCTTGAGATATGTCAGCATGTTTTCCATGAAGCACTGTGTTAAGGGTTAGATTCTATTAACTTCAAACAATCCTTCTCTTCATTAAATTTGTCATGCCATTTTAAGATGTCAAATAAGGTGTGTCAATTGGTACAGCCAGTAGAGTGTTTGACAATGCATGAAATAATTCTGTGCATAGTGTGAAATGTAAATGTAAAATAACACATCTGTGTTTGAACACTTTGCAAGCCAAAGTGTAAGCCAGTGTTTCTCAACCATTTTAGTCTTATGTATCCCTATTGCTTCAATGACCCCAAACCAGAAGTAATTTAGTATTATCATTAATATTCTTAAAGTGGCCATGACCAATTCTGGCCAAATTTCTGAGATCATCCGATAAAGATATCTTCACCTCTTGGCGAGGAGGAAAGGAAGGCTTTCTTGGAAGAAATTTTCACAGCATTTTCTTGTTTCCAGACTTTTCGAATTCGGCAAGAGAGAAATGTGATCGATTCAAGGAATGCAAGAAACTCTTACATCAACGGAAGGTCGCTTTTGCACTGAAGTTCCCGGCTAAATTGAGAATAGATGCTAAGGATGGCCGTAAAATATTTACATGTCCCCAGTAAGCGATGTCTTTCATAAAGTCAATGGACTGAGTATGCTATTTTGTGATACTCATGTTGCAGCCGCATGGACTGACACAATGAACATCTATTTGGCTGTCCGAGGAAACTGACTGCCTTTTTTGTTTCTTTTTGATCTGGTTATGCCTAGCGGCTGGAGTTTGTTTTGTGGAGTAACACTCCTTCGTTACAGTTGTGTGGATTAATCTGCATGTTCTTTGTGCTTATGCCTCCTATTGGCTGGAGTTTATTTTGTGGAGTATTTCTTGCAAGTCATTGTAGTGATTAGGTCATTTGTTGCACTCATGTAGCAGCCGAATGGGCCGGCTAACTGAACATTCATTTGACTGCCCGAGGAAACTTTATTTATTTATTAATTGTTTTTGCTGGTTCCGCCTAGTGGCTGGAATTTGTTTTGGAACAAAGGAGTAACACACCTTCAGGATGTCATCAGATGGCCTCAGAATTTACCTGGTTTAAATACAGATACAATATTAGGCTATTAATATTTTGGCTATTCAGGGAACGACAGTCATACTTTGAGTCGGTGGACAAGGCAGGAAAACTTTTGGCTAGATATATAAAACAGAGAAAGTCTTTTTCTACCATTCCCTCAGTGAAATCAGCTGGTGGTGAAATATTTACCTCAGCCATTGATATTAATAATGCTTTTAAAGAATTATATAAATTATCTTGATTCTGAGATAAACTTGGAGGAGCTTGGCGAGGTAATTAAGGCCTTGCCTACAGGAAAGGCTCTGGGGCCAGATGGCTTTACCGCTGAGTTTTTTTTATTTTATGCTACAGAATTGTCTAGAAGTTTATAGGGAAACATTAAAGAATGGAAAGCTTCCGCCAACCATGATGCAAGCCCGGATCAGTCTGATTCTTAAGAACAAAGATCCAAGCGAGTATAAGAGTTACCATCCAATTTCCCTGATCCAGCTAGACATTAAATATTGTACAAAATTGTGGCTAACTGATTAAGTAAAGTTATGACATCTCTTATACATACAGATCAGGTGGTGTTATTTGGAGCCATAGCTCTTCTGATAACATCAGGCATTTCATCAATATCATGTGGTCAGTGGCGAATGATCAGACTCCGGTTGATGCCATCTCACTTGACACCAAAAAGGCATTTGATATGGTAGAATGGGATTATCTTTTTTGGGTTCGGAAATACTTTTATTGGTTGGAATAAGATACTTTATAGACACCTGGTAGCAGCGGAATGAATTAATGGATTCATTTCAGATTTGTAACTTTTTCTCCCAATTTGGCATGCCTAATTCCCTATGTTCTTTTAAGTCCCCATGGTTGTGTAGTGATTCGCCTCAATCTTGGTGGTGGAGGACGAATCCCAGCTACCTCCTTGTCTGAGACGTCAACCCGCGCATCTTATCATGTGGCTTGTTAAGCGCGTTGCCACAGAGACATAGCACCTGTGGAGGCTGCACCCCATCCACCTCAGCATCCACGCCCAACTCACCACGTGCCCCACCGAGAACGAACCACATTATAGTGACCACGAGGAGGTTACCCCATGTGACTCTACCCTCCCTAGCAACCAGACCAATTTGGTTGCCTAGGAGACATGGCTGGAGTCACTAAGCATGCCCTGGGATTCAATTTTAATTCAATTTTAATTCCTTTTCTAAATTCTTGGGATACATAGTTAATCGATCTAAATCCGAAGCTTTGGCACTGCCAACGTACTGCTCAGTTACGGCTTTTCAGTATTTGGGTATATTATTTCCATAAAATTTGTGTGATTTAGTTTTTGATCAAAAAGATTTTTAATTTTGACCCTTTAATAAAAAAGTTTTCGAGTGATGTGGACAGGTGGGCTTCATTACATTTATCTATGATTGTGTTAATGTTATTAAAATAAATTGTATTCCAAAATTCAACTCCCTGCTAGAGTCTCTCCCTATAGATGTCCCCCTCTCTTATTTAAAGCAATTTGATAGCATAGCAAAGTCCTTCATTTGGAATGATAAACATCCCAGATTACATTTCAGTAAACTGCATAGGCCGATTGACAAAAGTGGGCTAGGCCCCATGTCTGGTGTTCAGAGATGGGGAGGGTGCCGACTTTCAAAGAAGGATCATCTAGAAGACTGGAGAATTTACATTTACATTTATGCATTTGGCAGACGCTTTTATCCAAAGCGACTTACAGTGCACTTATTACAGGGACAATCCCCCCGGAGCAACCTGGAGTTAAGTGCCTTGCTCAAGGACACAATGGTGGTGGCTGTGGGGTTCAAACCAGTGTACTTCTGATTACCAGATTACCAGTTATGTGCTTAGACCACTACACCACGAATTTGAACTTGGCAAATATTTGGCATTTTTGAAGGGCTCTCGGGGAGGGGCAGTGGAGATAGATCTAGTTGTTAATGTGTGTGATTATTATTAGTATTTTTTTGTGTGTATATACACATATGTGATCACAGGAATGTTTGTTGAGGGTCAGGGTGGTGTTTTGGATTGGGAGGGGTTGAATATTGATTTGGTGTATATACTGTATGTTTGGTTTTCTTTGTTTAAGGTATGAATAATAAAAAAATGTTAATCACAAAAAACGTTGCAATTACAGAGAGCAACACTGACCGCCCACTTTTTAGGTGACTTTGGTCTGGAAGTGTTTGTCCCATTTATTTTCTTCATGGGCATTTAAAAAATGTCATTAGTTGGGGGCCGTTTAAATGAAATTCATTCTCACTGTAAAATTTTTTAAAGCAGTGTATGAATAGAACAGAACACAGGTGTCTCTAGACATGTCTCCAGACAGTGAGACGCAACAGTCAAAGACATAGCAAATTATTGAAAAACAGCAGAGAATGCTGGCCCCTGAGCCTGGAACCAAACCAACCAGTTCCCAGATGAATCACAACATTACAACTTTTGATTAAACGAAATAAAGCATTTAAAAAAAAAAGACATCTCTCATCCCATGAAGTATTGTTATGACAGAATCAAATAAGAAATCCCAGCACAATGTAAGCCAGGGATTACAATTATAATATACCATAAATTTGTTTCTACAGATACATATAGCAATATAAAATTGTTTTGAGAATGAAAGGGGATTCGATTATGTCATTCGCAATGGTAAATGAGAGTGGACGGTCCCTTCTGAGCTCTTTTACAGTTCCTGTAACAGCAAATTCTCTGATTGGTGCATCTGTCTAGATTATGGGTAGTGTAGTACTTTAAGATCTATTAAATATCCCCCACAAGTTTATACACCAGTATTTGTACCAATTTGAATAATAAGAACAGCAGATGATGTAAAATTAAGTCCTTAAATGTGGGTACCCCATGCAACCTGCTCAAGTACCTGCTTAAGTAAGTGTACCCATTTTTGGAAAACCTGCAAGCTAAAGCTTGTTTTAATTTCTGTCATACTGATAACAGTCTGACCAGCAACAACCATCCTATATAGTATCAGACTGACCAGACGAAAAAACAAATTTACCATTCCTACCCACCCAGATCACCAACCAAAAATGCAAAGAATTAATATGTTTGGGTAATTATTTTGTCAACAGACAAATTACCTCCATGTATGACTAAGTGGGATAAAATACATGAACGTATTTTGGTCAGTGCACATTTAATTCTGTATGGGGAACCCTAGCAATCCCATGTTCCATTCAAATCAAATACAAGCATGCGTTTTATCAGAGAGCAGCAGCCTAAATGATGGGGCTTCACTGACTGGAAACTTCTTGCAGCATGAATCATCAAGAAACCGTTTGCAAAGAGGCCAGAAACGGTTGTTATAAAATTATGTTTTAAATGAATAATTATTATGTAATTAGCCGATAAAATAGACTTTGACTCTACGTTCATTGGGTTTGTATTTTCAATGTGGATGATCCTTAAACATATTGATTGAGTGCTTCACTAAATGGTTGACCTATAAATTATCCAATTGAAGAGGTTATTTGTAACAGTAATTTCAAAACAATTGACACATTTTTAGCATATAAAATTTCACCAAATGTTATTTTAGTTCTGAAGAATTGACCAAATTAAGTTAGAACTATAGCTTCAAATTTGTTTCTTCGTTGGTATTAGAACTAAAACATTTTTGTTGTTGTTACATTTTTCAACATATGGATGGCCCCTTTACATTACAATGATGTCAAGAGCGAAACTTCCACAATTTGACAGACCAGATCCAATTTTAAGTGCTTCCAGCTGGGGATGATTTTGACGTGACATTGATAATAGTAATCATGTCTGTTCTTCTTGGGTCAGCATTGCTATCAACAACAACTGACTGAAAGATGACTTCAGACTGAAGGAAGGGGTAAATATAAAGCCTGAAACACTAAAACTCTCAACGTCTAAAGTTAAACCACATTGAAACGGATTTGTTTTATTTTAAAATAGAATGTGATCTGATGACTACATGCAAATTCATGTTTTTAAACATCTGAATCTGGTTTTATTTTTTGGTACATTTTGTTATTTCTTCATAACCAGAGATGGTAAATATTTTTACTAGATTTTATATTTTCAGATGAAAACCTAAAATGTTTAGTTGAGTGTCACTGATAATAAATCAGAATGTTTTCCTTTTGGATAAATGGACAATCATTAAATTGTCACAGATGAGGTCTATTCTCCAGTGGGGTTTTAACACAATATAAAGCCCTAACACAATTCTACACTAAAAAATTGTTTTCAGACCAGATTCTATTTTTGAATACTATTTTTGTTGCAGTATTGGCTTTTCCTCTAACAACCATTCAAAGAAAGCAGATTAAACAAATGTTTATTTTGAATAATGTTTTACCCCATGTCTCTAGCCCAAAAAATAAGGGAAATTAATGTGTCTAATCAACTAATTTATCTTACACCATTTGTGTTATGGACATGATCCCTCGAATCATGTGGCTTGTTGAGGAGAGGTAACTTTTGTAAGGGATCAGACTTAAGATTTTCCAGAAACACATTTTATTATCTGCAAATCGAGAAAATCCCATACACATACACTGAAAGACAAACACAACAAACAAACACAGCAACCACCAGAACACCTTAGAAACTGCATTGCAACAAGCTAAAATCCATTCAAAACAACTTGGTAAATCAATAGCAACTTCCTGGCCAAAATCCAGAATACTCTTTCATCATGTTGACGAGATCCCCTTCTGTCACTCATTTGATGTTGTGTCGACACAGGGACACAAGTGACACAAGTGACTTGTGTAGTGTCACAAGGGGCTTATTTCGGGAGCCTCGGATACCTCTGAATATAAAAAGCGATTTCTTTTTGATTTGCCCTGCGGCAGCAAGAAACCGGCAGGGAGCTCCGCCTCAACCAGGGCCCAGCTCTCAGTCCCAGCTTAGAGCTACACGCAGGAAGCGGGTGCTCCCCATCTCACAAACCTGCTGAAGGACCCGGAAGACTCCCAAGCATTCCTGAGACGGACCACCCAGGGGACGAGTTGAACGCACAGGAGCTGGTAGCCAGACCACTCCTTCTCCCGGAGGAGGGCCGGGAGGAGAATCCTTGGTTTCCGAATTTTCATTTGTCACACCCCCTTCAGGCTGCAGGTACCGACTTTATCAATAAAAGAGCATCCGCATCCACATCTGTACAGCGCCCGCCGGTTCTGAGGAGTCCAGAGGACACCTCACTAGGAGCTCCTCCTCAGTCACTAACCTGCCCCCTACCGGGTACGTGGAGCAAGGAAAGTGCCGTGAGTTTCTTTCTCAGCACACATGCCTCAGTACGCTACTTTGCCTCCTACCCACTACCTGCTCCCCGCTGCTGCGAAGCCCCACCAGGTATTTCAAAAATGATTGTCCCCTTAGTGCCCCTCGCACAGAGCTTGGATGCGGGGCTTACACTTTCCAACCCATAGTGCTGGCCAGAACTATCGAACTCGGCTATGCGATTCAGTTCGCCAGGCTTCCGCCTCGTTTCAATGGGATCCACCCCCACTTCATTGCACAGCGAAAAGACCAGCACCTTCTGCGTGTAAATCATTACCCTTTTTCAAAAGGATGCAATGGAGACTGTTCATCCAGTCAAGATGGAGAAGGGTTTCTACAGCCCTTACTTCATTGTACCCAAAAAAGGAGGTGGGTTGAGACCAATCTTGGACCTGCGAGTCCTCAACTGGGCTCTGCACAAACTCCCGTTCAAGATGCTCACGCAAAAACATGCGTCCGGGATCAAGATTGGTTTGCAGTGGAATCCTGAAGGACGCGTACTTTCAAGGGTCGCAGAGGCCACCCTTGCAGGGAAGTGGGCATCCGCATACTCAACTACTTCGACGACTGGCTGATCTTAGCTCACTCTCGAGAGGCACTATACGCTCACAGGGACCAGGTGCTCAGGCACCTCAGCGATCAAGGGCTTCAGGTCAACTGGGAAAAGTGCAATCTCTCCCCGGTTCAGAGCATCTCTTTTCTCTGCATGGAGTTAGACTCACAAAGCACGAGCGTGTGCATTCAGTGCAGGATTGCTTCTCCTCGTTCAAAATAGGCACTGATGTCCCTCTAAAAAAGTTCCAGAGGCTCCTGGGGCATATGGCTCCTGGATGTTCTTCCTCCCCAGCCCTCTGGCTCGCAAATTCAGAGGAGGAATTCCCGACCAGACCCACTACGGGTACTAGATAATCTGTACTGGAATAGGTGCTCCATAGGTGCCGGTTATCACGGTAACCCCCTGTGATGTATTTTCTGCGGTACAGTCCCCCTGTCAGTTGGATCCGCATCTCCCTTGGGCAGTCTCCTCTGCCTTGGTCGCCGTGTTTGTAGAGCTCCTCCCTCATTAGACAGGACCTACCACCGTGCCACTTCCATATGTAGCTTAACAGGCCCACGTGAGCCTGGGCAGGATGTGGTCTCCGCGGGGTCTTTTCCCCCTGAAAGAATAGGACTGGAAAAGAACGCCTTCCCCGATGCGTGTTATAGCTAGATGGCCCCAGCCGAATCTAACACTCTATGAGGAGAAACATAGAGAGAGAAAAGGGCCGTGGCTGGCGCGGCCTGCTCCCATGCTGGTCACGTCGCTTGACCCCACCCCTCAAGGGAAATCCTTGGTCGGATACCGGGAACCGAATAAATAACAATATGATGTCTTAGTGGGGCGTTGGGGAAGGTTACGTGCAGTTTGATGCCCATGCTCCTTTGGCACGCTACAGCTTGCCTCACCAGCAGCAGCAGATCACGTAACATGGTTCAGTGTAGGTGGTGCTATTGAATAGGGACCCATTGTGTTAAAGCCCTGCACGGGCCTCAAATCTAGGCCCTAGCCCGGCCCTGGCCCGAGATGCTCAGGCCCTAGCCCGGCCCTTCTCAAAGATTTTCAGAATTCTTGGCCCGAGTCCAACTGGAGCCCGTGTTTTTTTTATATTACACAGCCTATACTATTGTTGCAGCCATTAAAATAGTTCAGTTTTGTTTTTAATGGTAAAGTAGTTATATTTCTTTTAGTTTCTTTATTAAGTTAATTTAATTTAGAAAAATATTTGGAGCAAGTTTTCATTTTTAAAGTGACGACCAAGCGGCCTTCGGCTGACAGTGATCACGTTTGATCAATTTAGCCTCTCAAATCAACACTTAACTGGCCTACAATAAAAGATACATAGCCATAGATATAAAACACTTCAAGCATATCACACAATGTTAGTTTAAATGTTTATTATCACCACCACGGTAAAAAGGCCTTCTTGACAAGCTGTGGCAGGCTGCTCTGCTGCTATCAACAGTGTGCAGTAAAACGAACGAACTGGCTATACAATCTAAACAAATAAAACAAAATAAAAAAACATGCAAGTTATCTTACCTTACCTTAAAAATCAAGGCTTCACCACAGAACATGTCCATTCTTATTTCCAATAGTTTCACAGAGTTAGACTAATGAAAATAAAGACAGCCTCTAGTCTTAAAATGGCAACAGCCAGAAGAAAAGACTCTTACTCAGCCGTGGTCGCGCCGCTAGGGTTGGTACATATGAGACCGCTCCAGCACTGGGTTCAGACTCGAGTCCCGAGATGGGCATGGTGTCACAGCACATATCGTGTGATCTTCACCCCCCTCTGCCATCAGTTATTCAACCCCTGGACAGACCTCTGTATTCTCAAGTCCTGTCAAGTCAAGTGGTTTTTATTGTCGTTCAACCATATACAGTTATTACAGTACACAGTGAAACGAGACAACGTTCCTCCAGGACCATGGTGCTACATAAAACAACATAGCACAAACACAGAACCACATGAGACTACACAGACTAAAGTGTAGTATGTGTAGACAGGAGTCCCCCTGCAGCAGGAATCCAGATGCCTCCAAACAGGGTTGGGTTGGCGTGTGCAACGGGCACGCAGCCACCAGTTCATGGTCGGGTCACATTGGCATATCAACTGCCTAGAGTTGTTGGCTGTATTTCTTGCCCTGCGGATGTTTCTCCCGCTGATCCAAGGCAAGCACGTCTTGATCCGTTCAGACAGCACTGTGATGGCAGCGTACACAAATCGCCAAGGCATCGTGTGCTCTCGTCATATGTCACAACTCGCCCACCATCTCCTCCTTTGGAGTTGCTGCACTGAGGTCGCTGCATGCCCCTCATATCCCGGGTAGCCTCAACATGACAGCGGATGCACTGTCGCGACAGCCTCCACTCAACGGAGAGTGGAGGCTCCACCCCTAGGTGGTTCAGCTGATCTGGGACCATTATGGCAAAGCACAGGTAGACTTGTTAGCTTCCCAAGAGAACTCCCATTGCCCACTCTGGTACTCCCTCAGGTCGGAGGCAAGTCCCCTCGGGACAGATGTGCTGGTACACAGCTGGCCCTGGGGGCTGCTTGAGTACGCATTTCCCCCAGTGAGCCTACTTGCACAGGTGCTGTGCAAATGTCAGGGAGGACAAGGAACAAGTCATTCTAGTGGCCCCTTACTAGCCTACACAGACTTGGTTCTCAGATCTAAAGCTCCTTGCGACAGCACCTCCCTGGCAAATTCCCCTGAGGAAGGACCTTTTTTCTCAGGGACTAGGCACCCTCTGGCATCCATGCCCAGACCTCTGGAACCTCCACGTCTGGCCAGAGCCAGAGCTCCTCCTAGGGCTTTACGCCCTAAAGTGGCGTTTGTTCGCAAATTGGTGTTCTTCCCAATCTGAAGACCCGTAGAGGTGTACAGTCGGGTCAGTGCTCTCATTCCTGCAGGGAAAGTTAATGGAGCGGCTGTCCCCCTCCACCATAAAGTTGTATGTTGCCGCCATGATGCAGTGGATGGAAAGTCCCTAGGGAAGTACGACCTGATCATCAGGATTCTAAGAGGCACCCGGAGGTTGAACCCTCCCAGGCCATGCCAGGCCATGCCTGTTCCCCTCGTATGATGTCTTAGTGGGGCGTTGGGGAAGGTTATGTGCAGTCTGATGCCCATGCTCCTTTGGCACACTACAGCTTGCTGCACCAGCATCAGCAGATCACGTAACACTGTTCAGTGTAGGTGATGCTATTGAATAGTGACCCATTATGTTAAAGCCCTGCACGGGCCTCAAATCTAGGCCCAAGCCCGTTATAAAACGTCTTTCTATCTTTGTTTTACCATCATCAACTTCTCTTAGTTTCTTTTAATTAATGAATGTCTAAAATATAAAACAGGCCCGATGCCCGGCCCGCGTGTGAACTATGACGTGAAAAATGGACCGAAGCCCGATCCTAGGTGCATAAATAAGTCAGGGCCCGTCAGGCTTTGGGCTGAATGCAGGGCTCTACCTTGTGTTACTACAATCGACACAACATTGAGTGAGTGAGAGAAGGGGAACGTCTCGGTTACTAGTGTAATCCCCATTCCCTGATGGAGGGAACGAGACATTGTGTCCCCCTTGCCACAACACTGTACCAAGCCGCTGTGATGAACCTGACTGAACAGATGCACGATCCCCACCTTTTATTCCTGTATGTCCGGGGGTGGGTAAATTCTGTTCGCCAATTTGGCTTTGGCCTTTTTCATATTCAGAGGTATCCGAGGCTCCCGAAAGAAGCCCCTTGTGACACTACAATGACACAATGTCTCCTTCCCTCCATCAGGGAATGGGGGTTACACTAGTAACCTAGACGTTTTCCAACCACTCACATTTACTGCAGAAAATATGAAACCCTTTTTGGATTATATGTAATTTCTTACAAAAAACATTTGGGCAAAGTAACTGCACAGGTCCTTGTGTGCTGTGGAAACATTTAATATTAAAATATTAATCAAAATGATTATACAATCCCAGGTAAATTTTTCAAAGCAGTAGTTTCCCAGCAAAGATGACCTTGTGTTTGCTGGCGACATTGGCTCCTAGTAGAATGATCTCACACTATGCTTGATTTACACAGATTTGTTTTTTATCCTGTCTTTGCCCAGTCTAATGAACAAGCCTCATTTGAGACAGACCAGAAATCAAGTTCTTACCTCAGTCATTTTCAGAGACATGGAATGTAAAACATTTGCAATCCATTGAAGAAATGTTCCTTCTATTTGCTAAATTACGGCAGAACATTGGCACACGTAAAGCTGTAGTGTTCTCAACCTCATTTCCTACTGTTAGAAAGCAAATCTATTTGTTTATGCTGGTGAACAATGTTCCTGCTCAACCCGGTCCAAAATGTATTTTTTTAATTTTTTTTAAGTGACTCACAGAACTCAGTCAATTAAACTTTTATGACTAGACTTCACTTCTCCAACTTGGCACCAATTACTGTCAATAACCTTGTCGGACTTCCATTTCAGAAAACATAATACATATGAATTTAAATGTTAAAGAGTAAAAAACAAAAAGACTTGTGATTAAACACAAGTTCACCTCAATGCCAAGTGAAATGGTTAAACCAAAGAATCAAAGGAAAGCACTTTAAGGAATAGTTCACTCAAAAGAGAAAATTCTGTCATCATTGGCTTTCAAACCTTTATGACTTTCTTTCTTATGCAGAACACAATTAATGAATTAGTTTTAATTAATACAACAATTTGATACAACAGTAACTGATAGTGCCTCATTTTAACGCATACAAAATCACGCAAAATGTCATAAAATTGGTCCATGCCACTTGCGCCATATTGTCATCTTGTGTCATATTCCAAAGCTTATAAAAGGTTTTGATTAGAATTATCCCGAAATGTAGGTATTTTTTTTTTGTATAAAAATGAAGCCCATTGTATGTTAAACAATGCTGAAACCATGAGTGTGCATGAGAGAAGTTAATGTACTGTGGCACGAGAACTTGCATTGTTTACATTTGCATGCGTGTTCATGTGTGTTGGTGGCGTAGTGGCTAAAGCACAGGGCTGTAGCACAGGGCTGTTAATCAGAAGGTCGCTGGTTCGAACCCCACAGCCACCACCATTGTGTCATTGAGCAAGGCACTTAACTCCAGGTTGTTCTGGGGGGATTGGCCCTGTAATAATTGCACTGTAAGTCGCTTTGAATAAAAGCGTCTAGCAACTGCATAAATGTAAATAAACAATGCAAGATCTCACGTGAACGAGTGCCACAGTGAACAAGCTTCTCTCCATGAATGGACATGAATGGACATTTCACTTAATGACTTACATTTTGGGATGTTTCTTACCAAAACGTCTAGGTTACGTCTCCATTCCCTGATGGAGGGAACGAGATGTTGTGTCGAAGAAGCAACACTAGGGGTTTCTCTTGAGTGCCGAATATGCCTCTGATCTATGAAAAAAGGCCAATGAGAAGTAGGCAGACAGTATTTGCATACCCCGCCCCCGGACATACGGGTATAAAAGCGGGGAAATACGTCGAGTTCATTCAGGATTTTCCTGAGGAGCCAGATATGGTCCGGCCACCACAGTGGCTCGGCTCAGCGATGTGGCCGGGAGGACACAACGTCTCATTTCCTCCATCAGGGAACAGAGGTTACATACGTAACCTAGACCTGGCGGGGCTTCACAGCAGGGCGGAGCAGGTAGTAAGGCGTCGGGAGGCGAGGACGCATCCGGAAGCTCTGGTGCTGAGAAAGGACTCAAAGCACTTACCTTGATCAGCACTCCCGGCAGGGTGCGGGTTAGTGACTGAGGAGGGGGTCCAGTAGAGGCATCCTCTGGACTTGTCAGAACCGGCCGGCCGGGGAACAGTCGTGGGGCTGAGGGTGGAGGGTCCGTGTCCAGCATGACGGGACTGTTTAGGTGTGGCGGCAGAGTGCCGTGAGTACGGCATTTGCGGTCCAGGTGACCCAGAGACAAAGGAAATAGCTCTTTTACTGAGAATGTGGGTACCGCATCCCCGTCACTCCATTCCGCTCCACCGCAGAATGGAGTGGCCTGCTTACCTGCTCCAGAATGGAGTGGCCTGCTTACCTGCTCCAGAGCTAACGTCTTGGTCCCTGGGTCGACCATCTCAGGAGCGCCTGGGTCCTCGAGGGGGTCCGTGAGGCATGGGGCTCCTGGTTCTGGCGGGGAGCTCAATGCACGGGCTGAGAGCTGGGCCCCGGTTGAGGCGGAGCAGGGGCGTTTCTTCGCCGCATGAGGACGCCCTCGGTGAGCAGATGGGGCATGACCCATGTTGGCAGGTTTGCGGCAGGGAAGGATGTGCGAGATGCCCTCCGTCTGTTTCTTCACCACAAAGAACTGCTGGGCAAAGTCCTCGACAGTGTCGCTGAAGAGGCCGAACTGGGAGACAGGGGCGTTGAGGAAGCGCACTTTGTCGGTCTCACCCATCTCGACCAAGTTCAGCCACAGATGACGTTCCTGGACCACGAGTGTGGCCATCGCCTGCCCGAGTGACTGCGCTGTGACATTCGTGGCTCTGAGGAGGTCGGTCGCTGAGCGCAGCTCCAGCAGCACGTCGGGATCAGGGCTACCCCAGTGCAGATCTTTAAGTGCCTTGGCCTGGTGGACTTGCAGGAGGGCCATGGCATGCAGGGTGGAAGCGGCATGTCCGGTGGCACTGTAGGCTTTGGCAGTCAGTGAAGACGTTGTCCTACAGGCCTTGGAGGGGAGCACAGGGCGATCCGGCCAGGTGGTAGTGTTCTCAGGGCACAGGTGGAGCGCAACAGCCCTGTCCACCTGGGCAATGGCCTTGTACCCGTGGGCCGCTCCGCCGTCAGGTGTAGCGGGAGCGGATGATTGGGTTGTTTTGTGACGTGTGGAGAGGGGTGCCCTCCATGAAGACATCAGCACATCATGCACTTCCGGGAAAAACGGGACCGTGGGAAGAAGGAGCAATGCGAGGGATGGCTGGAGTGGCATGCTTTCTGTTGAAAGCGAGCCGCAACCACAAAGTTGCCATGGTCATGCTCTCGCAGTGAGAACATGAATCATCCACAAACGCTGCCTCAGTGTGATCGCAGCCCAGACACACGAGACAACACCTGTGGCCGTCTGAAGCGGAGAGCACTCTACCGCATCCAGGAACTACACAGGGGCGGAAAGGCATCTTTTAAAAGAAGCGTCCTGAAAAGGACATTCAACGCCGACCATACACGACCATCAGCTCCGAAGAAAATTTCTGAATGAACTCGACATAGTTCCCCGCTTTTATATCTGTATGTCCGGGGGTGTGGTATGCAAATACTGTCTGCCTACTTCTCATTGGCCTTTTTTCATAGATTAGAGGCATATTCGGCGCTCAAGAGAGACCCCTAGTGTCGCTTCTTCGACACAACGTCGAAGTGAGCAACAGATGGGGAACCTTATTTATTATTATTATTTATGCCTTCATAAGACTTGGAATATGATGCATGAATCACATGATACATGATATGATTTATGATACTTCTGGGTAATTTTTTAAGCTTTAAAGTGAGGCACTATTGTCACGTTCCTGTCTTGTCTGCCCTATGTTCTCTGTTTCACCCATCACGTTTATGTCATATTTCCGTGTTGTCTGGTCCGTGTTTTCCAGTTCACTCGTCACCGATCCCGTTCCATGTCACGTTTTCCCGTTGTCCACCCTGAGTCTTACTGTCCGTGTGATAAACTACAATTCCCACAATTCCTGGCCTCTCTCACTGCCTGCACTCTTCATTGTTCTCACCTGTGTCTCGTTTAGTCTTCATTGTGTTTGTGTATATAACCCTGTTTATTTCTCCATTCCCCTGTCGGTCTTTAGGTGTTGTATGTAGATGCTTGATGCCCATGTTTCCGTCGTTGTTCCGTGTTCCTGTTAACTCCTTGTGTGCCTTCCGTGTTTTTGTTTACCTTTTTCCCATCGTGGATGTTTTCCTTTGTTCCTGTTTTTGTATTACCCCTTTGTGTATAATAAACCGCCGCTGCAGATAGAGCCTCGTCCTGTGTCTGCCTTCATCCATAACAGTGACAACTATACACTCCCATTGCATTGAAAAAGCAAACCGGAATATTAATAAAAACTTTCCTTTTGTGTTCTGCATAAGAAAGAAAGTCATACAGGTTTGGAACGATATGAACAGAACTCTATCCTTTAAGATCATAATCTTCGATCCGGGGTGGGACTGGGAAAAACATTCAGTTCTTCAGGAAACATCTAGTTGTAGATATTGGAATTTGGTCATACATTGTTAGCTTGTTATATAAAACTATTTGTCTCCTTCAACACTCCATCTGAGAATGGAATGACAATATTGCATGTTATTCAAACCGGTTTACCTTTCACTCTGACATCCCTTGAGAAAACCAACAGTAACATGAGGATTTCAGGATAAGATTTGCTTTCTCACTATCCTCTTGGTCCGGCTACTTGACATTTTGATTAATGAACCCCTTGCACTGCACTTCTTTTAATAGTTTTCCTAAGACAATGTTATTGTTGTGTTATTGTTTTCAACAGCCAGTTCAGCACATTGACTCATGGGAAGAGGGCTTGACATGGCAGACGACATCATCCAGCATAACTCATAAGACGTTTGACACTTAACATTGTTTTTAAAGCTGCGTTAAAGTAATTGCAGCGTGATCATTTTAGTTGAATAAGGGTTAGGAGTATACATTTCTAAGCATTTGACCTCTACTTTTAATGACACCTCTTAAGATATTTCTACAGATCAGTCATTTTCTGGAGACTCTATAACAGTATTACATTGTGCATTCTAATCTTTTTGCCAACCTCTTACAACTCTTATGACTCATTTTACAACTTTTGTTTGACTTTTGAATTTGGCCAGTTTTACATGTCTATGTTTTATGTTACATTTGTATACACTTGCATTGCTTTGAACAGGGGCGGTTCTAGAGGGGGGTTTGTCAGGCGATATAACACTCGTTTAAGTGGTACCCTGGCCGGCCCCCCTGTGAAAAATCCTGGCACCGACCCTGGCTGTGAAGTAAAAAATTAAGCAGACTCTACCTCATAAAAATCATAGTGGGTGTTTGCTCCGTCTAGTCGGGTTCTCACAGCATTCCTGTCACCATCTCAAATCTTGGTCAGTAATATATATATATATATATATACACAGTGCATTCGGAAAGTATTCACAGCGCTTCACTTTTTCCACATTTTGTTATGTTACATAATGTTACATTGTTGTTATACCTTATTCCAAAATTGATTAAAATCATTATTATCCTTAATTCTACAAGCAATACCCCATAATGACAACATGAAAGAAGTTTGTTTGAAATCTTTGCAAATTTATTAAAAATAAAACCCGAAAAAAATCACATACATAAGTATTCACAGCCTTTGCTTAATACCTTGTTGAAGCACATTTGGCACCAATTACAGCCACAAGTCTTTTTGGGTATGATGCCACAAGCTTGGCACACCAATTTTTGGGCAGTTTCTCCCATTCTTCTTTGCAGGACCTCTCAAGCTCCATCAGGTTGGATGGGGAGTGTCGGTGCACAGCCGTTTTCAGATCTCTCCGGAGATATTCAATCGGGTTCAAGTCTGGCCACTGGCTGGGCCACTCAAGGACATTCACAGAGTTGTCCCGTAGCCACTCCTTTGTTATCTTGGCTGTGTGCTTAGGGTTGTTGTCCTGTTGGAAGATGAACCTTCGCCCCAGTCTGAGATCCAGAGCGCTCTGGAGCAGGTTTTCATCAAGTATGTCTCTACATTGCTGCATTCATCTTTCCCTCAATCCTGACTAGTCTCCCAGTTCTATCGGGAAGACACGCAGGCTTGAGTGAAGTTTAAGCTGCCATTTATTTGATAGATGTAAAACGGGAGGTGATGTCTCTCTCTTTGGTGTAGGCCCCGTCCGGCAGTCCGAGGGAGTTGTACCCGGAACCGTCATGTCCTGCCGGAGATAGGAGGCAGGGGCAAGGAGCCTACCCCCCTGCGGGACAGGGCTCAACTGGTGGTGGTGGGGAGGTGGAGGTTGCAGTGTTAGCACACCGAAACAGCAATGTGATAGATTGTGAGCGGACTTATAAAGCAATGGCTTACATGCAATTGGCTAGGAGTTATCCAGCTAATGATGTGATGTACACCTGCTGGTCTTCCCGCTAGAACTACGCTCCACTTCCATTTCCTGCTGCTGAAAAACATCCCCAAAGCATGATGCTGCCACCTCCATGCTTCACTGTAGAGATGGTATTGGCCAGGTGATGAGCAGTGCCTGGTTTCCTCCAGACATGACACTTGTCATTCAGGCCAAAGAGTTCAATCATTGTTTCATCAGACCAGAGAATTTAGTTTCTCATGGTCTGAGAGTCCTTCACGTGCCTTTTGGCAAACTCCAGGCATGCTGTCATGTGCCTTTTACTGAGGAGATATAGTTTATCTGCAGAGATGGTTGTTCTTCTGGAAGGTTCCCCTCTCTCCATGCTGGAGCTCTGTCAGAGTGATCAACGGGTTCTTGGTCACCTCCCTGACTAAGACCCTTCTGCCCGATCGTTCAGTTTGGCCGGGCGGCCAGCTCTAGAAAGAGTCCTGATGGTTCCAAACTGCTACCATTTACGGATGATGGAGGCCACTGTGCTCATTGGGACCTTCAATGCTGCAGAAATGTAGGTCTACAGACAATTCCTTGAACTTCATGGCTTGGTTTGTGCTCTGCCATGCACTGTTAACTGTGGGACCTTATGTAGACAGGTCAGTGCCTTTCCAAATCATGTCCAATCAACTGAATTTACCACAGGTGCACTCCAATCAAGTTGTAGAAACATCTCAAGCATGATCAGTGGAAACAGGATGCACCTGAGCTCAATTTTGAGTGTCATGGCAAAGGCTGTCGGTTTTCATTTTTAATAAATTTGCAAAGATTTCAAACAAACTTCTTTCACGTTGTCATTATGGGGTATTGTTTGTAGAATTTTGAGGATGGATGGATGGATGGATGGATGGATGGATGGATAGATAGATAGATAGATAGATAGATAGATAGATAGATAGATAGATAGATAGATAGATAGATAGAGATAGATAGATAGATAGATAGAGAGTGTGTGTGTATACAGGTTATACTGTATTTTTTATTTCCAAAATAGCAGTTTCAGCCAAAGAATTTATTCAGGCATTTGCAGGATTTTTTCTATTCTTTACAACTTTTTTCATATGCACCTGTCAACAACCACCGAGGTGTGCGAGGGGTATTTTGTTTGTTTGTTTAACCCCAAACTGCGAATGGATAAAAAATTATGTTTTTTTCCCCCAAACTTTTTTGCTATACTTGTCTCAAGTCTCTTTGTCTCTCAAAGACATTTAATGAACACCTCAATTAAGGTTTCTTTGTTTTTTTCCTCACACATTTTTTATCCCATCTGTTATAAATATACTGTATGTAATTACATATATTTATTCCAGCCTTTTATAGGCTACAGGCTACAGGGAATGCTAAATATCTTGATCATATTCAGATTTGTATTTAGTAAGAAGGTAAATAGCAATGTCACGTTTAATGTGTTTTTGTTCATATTTTGTGTTAATGTCTTTTATTTTGGAAGTCTATTTCCTTTTCTATAGTCATGTGTTTGATGTCATGTGATTTCCTGTTTTATAGCCATGTGCTTCCTAGATATGAGATATCCTGTTTCCCTCCATGTTCATGTGTCTTATTTTCATTGGTTTATTGTTTTGTTAACTTGTTATCAGTTCTAGTTTGTCATTGGTTTAAGTTTATTAGTCTTATTATTTTGTTTATAGTTCTGTCTGTTCATTGGTTGTCTTATTACACTTGTCCATGTATTTAAACCCTCATGTTTGCCATGGTTTTTTGTCAGGTATTGTTGGTGTAAGGTCAAGTCAAGTCAAGTCTATTTTCATCAAGACTAGTCAAGTTCATGTTTAGGTTTTGTTCTTGCTCATGTTTTTTAATATCACTGATGTAAATAAACGTCTAGGTTACTATTGTAACCCCCGTTCCCTGATGGACGTCCCAGATGTTGCGTCAATTGAAGCGACACTAGGGGTCTTTCTTGAAGGCCTCGGTTACCTCTGAACTTGAGAAAAGGTCCAAGAGAAATTGGCAGACAGAATTTGCATGTCCCTCCCCCAACATACAGGTATAAAATGAGGGAATCGTGCATCTGTTCATTCAGGTTTTGCACTGAGGAGCTGAGAATGAGGTTCGGCCGTTACAGTGGATCGGTACAGCGTTTTGGCCAGGGGGACACAACGTTTCGTTCCATCCATCAGGGAATGGGGGTTACAATATTAACCTAGACGTTCCCCTTCTGTCGCTCACTCGACATTGTGTCAATTGAAGTGAACTAGGGGTCCCTATTCAATCACACCATGTGCTGAACCGTGTACGTGAACTGCTGATGCAGGTGCGGGCAGGCAGGCAGCTTCCCCAATGCCCCATAAAAATGTCATAAACTTTTTACGTTCGACGTTGGGGGCGACGTACCAAGCATAGGAGCAGGCCGTGCCAGCCGCGCCTTTTCTCTCTCTATGATTCTCGCATAGAGAAGTGGCTGGGGACATTTACAGCTATAACACACATCGGGGAAGGCTTTCTTTTCCAACTCCTATACTTTCAGGGAGAAAAGACCCCGAGGAGACCACATCCTGCCCAGGCTGGGTTGAGGTTAAATGTGGCGAATATGTCACATGGGTTTTCAAGCCACATGTGGATGTGTCACGGTGTTAGATCCTACCTAGCGAGGGAGGAGTTACTATAAACACAGCGACCGGGGGGCATGTCCAGTGGTGCTGTAGGCTTTGGCGGTCAGTGACGACGTCATCCTACAGGCCTTGGAGGGGAGTACCTGGCACAGGTGGATTGCAACCGCTCTATCCACCTGGAGGACCTCCGAGTACCTGTGGGCCGCCCCGATGTAGAGGGTAGTGAGAACGAACGAGCAAGGAGGTCGATTATGGGCAGTGAAAGGTGCCCTCCACGATCTTGTCAGCTCATCGTGCACCTACAGGAGGAAAGCATGACTCGTGGCTGTGATTGGCACCTAAACCCACGGAACCAATCATCTAGCCGTGAGGGCTGCGGGGAGGAAGGAGGGTTCTAGTCCAGCCCCACGCTCACGGCGGCCTGGCCAAGCATGTCGGCCGAATTCGTCATCCGTCTCTGCGGGTCAGTGGGAGTAGTTGGACTGGCCATGAGGCAAGCTGCTCTCACCTTGAGCCTGGACGGAAGTCAACGAGTGTGCCGAGGGGCGGAAGGTTTGTGGGATTTACCCAGTGAAACCGAGCATGCTGCTATCCCCAAATCGCCTCCCTTGCCAGCCGAGTCGTCCTCAATCCCGTGGGAAGAAGGAACGACACGGGGCAGCTGGAGTGGCGTTCCTTTTCAGGAAGGAAAGCCGCAACGTTGCCATGGTTAAGTTCTCACAGTGAGAACAAGAACCATCCACAAATGCCGCCTCAGTGTGATCGCGGCTCAGACACACAAGGCAGCGTCTATGACCATGAGGAGCAGAGATATCGAACGCATCCAGGAACTACAGAGGCGGATGGGCATCTTTACAAAGACGCGTTCAGAAAAGGATGTTCAACACCTGCTGTGAATGCTCTTTTAGAGAAATTATACTCTTTTTGTGAGAAAATATAGTCTTTCAGAAGCACTGTCGAAGCGCCCAGGGGCAAAGGCTGCACTGGTGTGCAGAGAAGGAGAAAGCCGCTGATATGCGCCATAGACCCAACAGCAAACGCTATGCAGAGGTGAGGGGAACAGAAGTGATCTCAGCTTGCTGATCGCACAACCGCTCGTCTCCGAAGAAAAAATTCTGAATGAACAGATGCACAATTCCCTCCTTTCATACCCCTATGTCCAGGGGAGGGACATGCAAATTCTGTCTGCCAATTTTTGATTGGCCTTTTCTCAAGAAAAGACTCTTATCTGAAGGGCCTCTGGAACCCTCTGATACCCCTCCAGCCTTCAAAAGCCAAGGCAGCCACGCTACACAGAGAGGCGCTGGGGAGTTTAATCACGCAGTGTCAGCCTTTATATAGACAGCAGACGTTAGGTAAACGCAAGGTAGACATTTGGTAAACTGAAAACGGGCACTCTTCAGTCAGCAGCTTCATTCATAACAGTGACATGACCCTGCACTGGCATTGGGTGCGAGGTGCTGGACACACAGTTGCAAGATTGTGTGCATAACTGTTTTATGTGGACAAGGATGAGCTTGGTTTGTTTATAATATACAGTCATAAGCAGTCTGTTAGAGCACAATAATAATAATAAAAAAACAGATGTTATTAAATTGGAGATATTTATATGATCCTTCTTTGATACAATTTAGTAGATATTTTGGTCAAAGTGCCTCTCCAAAATAAATCAGATGCCAAGCATGCATCTCATTCTCATTAGATCACCGCTTATAATAAACAAAACTGATTCTTGTGCATTTTTTCAAACTGGCTTGGTATAGACATACATCGCTTCTTTTTTCCTCTAGATCTTATTAGTCAACACATTTCAACACATAACTGTGTGATGTTCCTCCATCAAAGTGTCAATGTAAAGCTATTTCAACTATGTTTGTTAAAATGGCTGTAAAACAGAATTTTATTTCCAATTACAGGATTGTACTGCAGATTTGAAAAGGTGGATACATACACAAGCATGAGAACATTGAGGATCTTCTTCTGTCTGATTGTCTGATTTCAACATGTAGGGACACTTATGAGAAGCAAGAACATCTAAAGCTCAGCTCTCACAGGTACTCCACTAAAATAATGGACAATTCTGCTCAAAAAGTTGTATTTGTGCTTAGATAAAATTTCAGCTGCATCTGGGTGAAACAATGTGAAAATGTTTTCACGCTTTCTTTGTCTTTTCTGACTTTGCGCTTTAGTGTTATGCAGTAACACTCTGACATAGTGAGAGTTCCACCCCTCAAAATCTGATCACAAGAGGTCACAGGAAATGCATTTAGGAGACCAGGTTTAAACATGTCTCACCTGACCACATGTGATCGGATCACCTGAGACGCCAGGTGTAAACAGGGTCATGCACTCAGAAGTTCATGGTTTTTATGTACATGGTTTTACATTCAATACAAGAAAGTGTTATATCAGTAGAGGAATGACCTAATGTTCTTCCTTGCCAATAGCCTGAAACACAACTAGTGCTTGAATGCAGACTTTTTGGCAAAGCTCCTCCAGACCAAACAAGGAGTGCTAGACAATCAGGGTTTAAAACTCAGCAAGGGGTGGGGGTATATGGTGCTTTTCCAGAAAAACCCTTTGGTTTCTTTGCAAAATTTGGACACAAACTGCCAGAATGTATGCATACACAAGTATCCAACAGGCAGTTGTAAGCAATTATTAAAACAACCCATGAGCGTAAGTTACCAGTAATATGGAAATACTGGGTGATAACCTTGGAGAAGAAATACTATAATAAAACACAAAATTATACCTCTTAAGTATGGCAGTCAGAATATAGAAGGTTTCAAGCTGATAAATGCTGCTTAAAGCCATTTTAGTCAGTGTGTGACAAATAACTCCTGCTTGTATTGTCAGAAAATTCACAAATCCGATCTCTTTATCATCTCAGTTGTTTTACCTAGAAAGCAATTGGATTAAATGCAAACAAATGTAGTGCTTCTCAGAGACCAGAGTAACCTCATATATGTCTCCAAATGTCTTTCAGAAGTATTTCTGATATCAACAATGTTTCAAACATTGCTCAGGCAAAATTACCTGAGCTATGGAATCCACGTTAATTTTAAAGCTCTGTACTCTTACTACATGTCTCATTTGTGTCTAACCCCAACACAATGAAACACAATTAAGAGCTCTATTAAGGAGGGGCCTGAGTAGCTCAGCAAGTAAAGACGCTGACTACCACACCTGGAGTCGCAAGTTTGAATCCAGGGGCGTGCTGAGTGACTCCAGTCAGACTTCCTAAGCAACTGATTGGTCCGGTTGCTAGGGTGGGTAGAGTCACGTTGGGTTAACCTCCTTGTGGTCACTATAATGTGGTTCTCGCTCTCGGTGGTGCATGTGGTGATTTGTGCGTGGATGCCGCGGAGAATAGCATGAGCCTCCACACATGCTAGGTCTCCGCAGTAACGCACTCAACAAGTCACTTGATAAGATGTGTGGATTGACGTCTCAGATGAGAGCACATTGGGAATTGGGCATGCCAAATTGTGGAGAAAAAAAGAATAAAGAGCTCTATTAAGTCTCCTGAGCTATGAAAGAGCAACCTCTGAGCAATAACATTTTTCTGAATACAATTGAGCCTAGAAAGTTTTGAAGTTCATAACAATTAATTATTGCCAACTAAGGAGAGACATATGCAACTTCATTACCAAAAGGCTTTTTATGCATTTGTCCCTTTTGGAAACCTCCAATTCTGAGATCACACTGAGCAGTAATGATGAACCGTTGTTCCAAAGGTCAATTTTCATTATCCGTTAATACCCAAGTTGAGGCTACAGAGTCTGAAATCTGTGTTGTCAACTTTCAATAATGTGTTCCAACACACACCCATTCAATGTTTTTCCATCCCTTACATGATTTCATGTGTTCCAAAGGGACCCATACTTTAATAACAATAGAGATATAACTGGAACCCGACCAAGCGACTTTAAACCTCAGATGTGAGTTCTCCTCCCCCTTGAATGATTGAATGATGGGTCTTGTGCTTAAATGTTAATTACTCCCCCATAAGTGGAAACAATAGATCACGTAATAACCTTACCTGGTGTGATTACTTGCTGAGATTGATTGGGGATAAAAAATAAAAAAAACTGTGAGGTTGAAATTCATGAGGATATCTGGCGGAAAGAACATTTCGTTTGGTGACATACTGTAGGAGACAGAGAGAATAAGTGTGTCTTTCATTCTTTAAACCTTTCTCTTTTTCCCTCAGTTCTCTCTCTCCCCATCTAAGAATATCTTTCACTAATGTTTGGCCAATGCTTTGACTCTTGTTGGCAGAATTGACCCAAATAAATGCACTAGCTCCAGTCATTTAAGGGGTTGGGGGGGGACATAAACAAACAAACAGAAAAAAAACTATGTACAAGACCCAAGTGTGTTGGGTTCCCTAATTACGTAGTGTTTCTCCATCCTTACTTTCTTTTTTTCTCCCTCATACTGACCCCCCACCCCTTATCCTTCTTGTTCAAGACATGGGTGTGCAGTGATTTGCTTTTGGGGGATAAAACCCACAGTTTGAGAGTGGAGTGGGGTATTACAGAGCAGAATGGCCTGGAGTAAGGTACCTCTGCTCTTACATGGATTTCTCCTGCTGGTTCTATGTAGACCCTCCCTTCAAGGAGGTAAGGTGCCTAAAAAATGTCTATCTTATTTTATTCCAGGTACTCTGCCACCATGGTAGCAACTCTAACTTAATATCAGTTTTGCACTGCTGAAGCCATGTTGCCATGCAGTTCGTATTCTATGTTCTCAATATTTTAGACATGGGTACAATTGTTAAAATTAAACATAAGCAAATTACATTAAAATTGCTGCACTGTGAGGGAATGCTTTGGTGTGTTGGTGCAGTTATATTTATAGCACTTACTATCAATGAAACGGGTCTAATTCCAACAGGATCTTCAATTCTAAGAGGCTTTTTGTGCAGGAGATGTTACATAGCAAACTTTTAATTATGTTACAAGCTGTTTATTAAAATAAAATGCACTAGAAACTTATAGAAGAGAATTGATCATCCAAAAGATCTAAGAGTCTGTTTTTTAATTAAAAAAAAATGAATGCAACATTTTTATTTATATGAGTGAAATATGATGCATATCCATTTTGCGAAAGATTTCAAAAGATTTTATGTAATTTTGTTTTTATTTGTTTTATATGATGCATTCATAAAGAGTACAATATGAAAACAGATGGATTTTCATAATCATTGCCCATATTCTGTAAAACCGATTTTTGAAAGATTTTCATTCATTTTTAAGTGTTTGTTTCTAGCTATTACTTGATTTCCTACTTGGCATCTTTTATTCATGTAAAGGAAAAAGATCTGAACTGTTCTGAAACAGAAATGAAGCACTGGTCCAGATCATTAAACCATACACTAACAACCTACAAGCTTTTCCCCTTTTCTAGAAGAAAGGAGCACAGCTAGCGAGTTCAAAGCTCTTAGGCAAGGTTACATATAGGATGTTACTGCCCATATGATTCACATCCCTTCTCTGCTCTCCCCATCCTTCCAAATCTTAAACAGTGCTGGTTAAGTCAAGAGGACACAATCTTAAACTCATATGATAATGAATTCAGTGCTTCACACGAAAGACTGGACGTGGATATTAGCAATAACCCCTTTGGTATGTGACATTTTCACAGAGTGAAGGACAAGAATGGTCCTCATAAACTGGTAATGTGTTGCAGGAGTGAGATCATTATATGCACAGTCACACAGTACAATCTAATATAAATTGACAAAACTAAAATCACAACAGATTTGGTTATTTCTACAATTTGCACAACATATTATGTATTTGTCAGACATAATTTTTCAGAAAATATTCTTATTTTACAAGACGTCAATAACATGTTAAAATGCTGAGAAAAATGACTTTAAATGTTTTTATTGTCAAGGCAAATGTGGATTATACAATAGTCTCACTCTGTTTTCTTTGAATCTGAGCGTAGTTGAGCCAACACTGTCTCTCACAGGACAGATCTTATTCTAAGAGGCCCATAATTCAATTTTGACAAAATATATAGTTACTGCTTTTTGCCTTTGCATGGCTGTCTTCATGTCCTTGCGAACTCTGCTGCGTATTAATTTTCTGGCTTTGATAAGAATTTGCTACGTCAAAACTAAATGCTTCCTTATGTACGTACTCATTTGCCATTTTGTACTGCATAGGAATTATTGAAACAGCAGATTTTTAATGTGTTCTTTCTCTCTCAGGTGTTTACTTACCAGCTAGTGCAGGGGGTGGAACTGGAGCTGGATTAGGGGCTGGGGTTGGACCTGGTGCTGCACTTGGAACTGGTCCAGGAGGTGGACTTGTTAGTGGAATCGGAGGTGTTGGGCCAGGAGTTGGTCCTGGTGGAGCTGGAACAGGATTAGGTCTTGTTGCTAGTGGTCTTGGAACAGGGCCAGGAACTGGAATTAGACCTGGAACTGGTGGGGGTCTACATTTATTTCTGTAACTATTAAATTGAACTATTTAATGTGCAATAAGTGGCTAAAGCTTACATATCTGTGCTTTAGCAACCTTACCTATGACTTTTAAGTGTAAAGATACATGTTATCCTTTGAAAATAATTCAGAGTTTTGTTTGAATTATGCTTACCTAATTAAAAAAACAACTCCAGTTAAGTACAGTGTGCTCTAGTTAAGCCAAATTGGCTTGGTCATATAACAATCTATAATTCATAATATAAATAAGTGCACTGCTAAATAAAGTATTGCAACTCTCTCTCTCTCTCTCTCTTCATTTTTATATGCAGGAATCGGTGGAAATCCTGGTTTCAAACCAGGAAAGACAGGAGGTGAGAGCCTTTTTCTTGTTAATTTATCTAACAGTATGGTTCATGGTGCTTTGTTTGCCATTGTTGATGTAACAGCAGTTCTTGTAGCTGTCAAAGTAGATGCAACTGCCTTGTTTGCAGGTTCTGAACATTTAAATGTTGACTTTAAGAGTTTGATGAAAGTAATACTTACCTAAATTGGAACAGGCTATGGAAGTGGTCTTTTAGGTCCTGGGGGACAAGGTACTGGACTGGGTGCTGGAGGTCTTCGACCTGGAGTACCAGGGGGAGTTGTACCTGGAGGTTATGGGGCTGGTCCAGGTGTAGGTGATCTAGGAGTTGGAGGATTAGGCACTGGAGGCCTTGGATCAGGTTTCACATTTTACCTTTAATGTACCAGTGTCTAAAGAAACAATTAAAGTACAACAAAAAAACAGTAATAGGACGTAATAAATGTAACCAATTTGATCTTTCCACAGGGTCCATTGTCAAGCCACCTAAGACAGGTGTGTTATGATGCCATGCTAAAATTCTTGTTGCTTAATTAATTATATGAATAGTCAATGGCAGAGCCATTGCCTTGACATCATGTGTGACCTTCATTGTGCCATATTACAGGAGCATATGGAGGTCAGCCTGAAATTGGACCAGCTAGTACAGGTATTGGAACTGGCTGGCTTGGAACACATGGAATAGTTAGTCCAGCTGGTATTGGTCCAATAAGTCCAGGAGGCACTGGACCTGGTGGTATAGGGCCTGTTGGAATAGGACCTGGAGGTGTCAGACCTGGAGGGATTGGTCCTGGTGCTGGTTTTGGAACTGGTGGCCTTGGAACAGGTAATATTAGATATAATGTAATGTAATTTGCATGAAGAGGAGTTGGAGTTGGCTATAATTTCTCCTCAAGAAATCTGAAGACATGAGCCTTTAAGCACCAAATTACCAATTTTATAAAATATCAAGGTCTCATTTATCTCATCAAAGCAATATGTATAATAAAATATGACAAAGAAATAAATGTACACAAATTAAATGCGAAGGCAGCCGTGAATAGATGAACAAACAATGTCAACTGTTTTTTTGGGATTATGACTGTTATGTACATGTCAGAGAGGCACTGGCTTATTTCCTTTTCTTTTCTTTTAACTTCAGCATTAGATTTGTTAATCTTTCTTTTGTTGTTATTTTTTGAAATCTTGCAATTAGAGTTGCATTTTTAGAGCCAGTCTGAGACATAAAAATAACCTGTTCTTGTACAGAGTTTTTTACATACATGATATGTTCATGAGTGAATATCATTCATTTACAAAGAAAAAACAACAAAACAAAGCAGGGATGGACCCAGGGCCCAGATCCCATGTACAAAATCTTTTCAGTTTTACATTAGCCTTGACTCTGACCAACTTTAAAAACTTTTTAGTGTCAAGCTGGTTCTGATTACAGAATGACTCAATGTGTTTTATTTACAAGAAACATTCATTTGTTTTGATTTTCTGGAGAGTTTTTTCTTTCATGTTTTTCTATCTCTAGGTGCTGGAGGCAAACCCCCTAAACCAGGTGAGCTGGAGAAACCAGCCATTATTAAAGTGCTCTCATATATTTGCAGTTCTAACAATGATAAACAACTGTAGACCTTAATTTGATAAAATAAAGTTTTGGCTTAGTTGAGGCCGACTTGCTTCCCACAAACAGGATATGGGGGTCAAGCTATTCCAGGCACCCTTGGAACTGGAGGTCTTGCTGGTGGTCTTGGAGGCTTTGGACTCAGGCCTGGAGGTGCTGGTGGCCTTGGAGGTTTAGTACCCGGTGGTGGGGTTGGAATTAGTCCCGGGAATGCTGGTGGCATAGGCACAGGAGTACCTGGACAAGGTAGAGAGAAACTGTCCCCAAGTTAAGATTTATACTAGACCTTCTTTAATGGTTATTTTCTGAAAACAGAGTGTTTCATTGTTTCTTTACATGAATTGGTGGAAAACCTGGAAAACCAGGTGAGGAACTTTCAAAAACCTTACAAATGACAATTTGGGATATTAAACTACAAATGTAATTAATAAGGGCTTTTCTTGCTAGGATATGGTGGTGCAAGTCTAGGCACTGGTCTGGGTGCTGGTAGGTTAAGCCCTGCCAGTGTGGGCACAGGCATTGGAGGGCTTGGCCCTGGTGGAGTTGGTCCAGGAGGTGCTGGAAGGAGTCAGAAATTTAACAAAACTAATCTATTCTTATATTTAAACATATATTCATAAATGCATTATTTTTACTTTCCCTCCTTCATAGGTCTAGGTGGAAAGCCCCTCAAAACAGGTTGGAAATCAGTTATTTAGGAGAAAATACATTTCATTTCGAAAATACAACTTCATTTTAGAATTTAAAGGCAGTTTCATTGCATATATGTACTATTTGTAGATTATGGAGGCCTTGGTGGTTATGGTCCATGGGGTGTCAGCCCTGTAGGAATAGGGCCTGGAGGGGTTAGAACAGGTGGTATTGGACCTGGTGGTGTTGGACCAGGTGGTATTGGATCTGGTGGAGTTGGACCAGGTGGAGTTGGAACTGGTGGCATTGGATCAGGTGGCGTTGGACCAGGTGTCTTGAGTCCAGGTAAGACATCTTACTTTTTATCAGTAGTTGAACTGTTGCAAAGTTTATACAGTTTAGGCATACTTTGCACAGCAACATTAATTATTTATTCCTTGTCACAGGAGCAGGTAGAAAACCCGGGAAACCAGGTGTGATCAGGGGATATTTATTTATTTATTAGAGTAAACCTTTAAGAAACTCAGTGACCATGGTTTTTATGGTCAGATTTGTACATTAGCTTGTGCTGAAAACAGACTTTAAGAAACTAGTTTTCTAAGAACTTTAAGAAAGTTTAAATAATGTAATGTCGGTGATTGTCATAGTGTATTTACCTCCAATTGTCGAATTATGGTTTTGGTTTCAGGTTATGGTGGGCCTGGTGGCTTTGGTGATGCATCATTGGGAACAGGAAGTCTTGGAGCAGGAGATCCAAGGCTTGGTGCTAGTCTATTTAGACCTGGAGGTGCTGGAACAGGTTACCCAACAGGTTGCTGATTTACATTTCTTTTCCTTCTACACTAATGGTTAGTTAAAAAAAATATATACATAAAAACTGACGACTAGGGAAATTGATGGAGAATAGTATTCCTCGAAATAGCAAAAACTTTAATAGGTAGAAACAAAAACGACATTCAAGGAATATTAGCAGAATTTTTTAAAAAAGTGACAGTATTTTGGGAAAGGTGTGTTTAAATTAAACAGGAATACTCTTTGTTACTGAATTAATTTTGTTTTTAGGCTTTGCTGGGTATGGTGGCCTGGGAGGTCTTTATCCTGGAGCCGGGGTGGGTGGTCAGAAACCACCAAAACCAGGTAAAAGTATATTAAAGTACATGATTATTAATTAAAACCATTCCAGCCAAGCAATTTTTGACAATATTGACCAATTGTCCTAAACATTTAGTTTTTATCCACATCAGGATATGGAGGACAAGCAGCTGGTGGAACTGGATTTGGTCCTGGTGGTGTAGGAGTTGGTACAGGTGGTGCAGGAATAGGTCCAAGTGGTGCAAGAGTCAGTCCTGGGGGTGTGGGTGTTGGGCCTGGAGGTGTAGGAATTGGACCTGGTGGAGGTGGGTTCTGAAGGACATAATTATTATTCTACTGTTTAATTAAATTGCCATTAATAATAACTTGTCACCTTTTTGGATCCTAGCACCTTTTCAGCCTCAAACTGGATTATCAGGTGCTGGAACTGGGACATCTACTGGTAGCAAAGTTGGAAAGACTGGGAAGGCACCAGTGCCAGGTAATTTGTCTATAGATAGAGCACTCCTTATCTTAAGAAAGTTTGACAAATCTTTGACAAGTGAGCATTGATTTATATTCATTATCTTGCTGCAATCAATCAAAAGGTATTGGGATTCCTGGGCTAAATCAAGGGGGCATTGTTCCTGGACAAGGTGAGAACATCATAGTGGCTGAAATAATTTACCACAGTGTTCCAAGTTTATTCACATAAATCAATGAATCTACATTTTTGTTTTTATTTTAAGGTTTTGGGGGTAGAGGTGTTCTGCCAGGTGTTGCCACAGGATCTCAAACGGGTATGGTTTTCAAAGTTTATGTAAAAAAGAACTGTTAAATATCCACCAATAAAACTTTTCTCTCAAGCCTCTCTTTCACAATTTTTTCATTTATAGGTCAGCTTGGTCAAGGTGCACTCGGAGCAAATGGTAAGATAACAAAATTGAAAGACCAATGTTTTCAAAAAGAGGTATAAAAACTAACTAAGTCTAACTGAATGAGCTGACTTTTCTCTTGTAGGAGGCCTTGGAGGCTTTGGTCAACAATTACCAGGCGTATTCCGTGGATATCCCCTAATATTACCTAAGTCTGGAGGTATTCCAGACATGAACCATTCATCTACAGTATACTTTGTTATTCAAGTTTAGGATCAACCAGCTTACTGAGAGTTATAATAAATAATTGTACTTGGTTTTCAAAAAGCATGGTGGAGTTATGCACTCATTGATTTAAGACAGATGTATTTGCCATAGGTAATTTATTTTCTTACTTTATTTAAGGTACTAACTCTGCAAAGTCTCAGGCTAAAGCTGCCAAGTTTGGTAAGTCATGGAGGAAAAATGTTAAAAGACTAGTTTAAAAGACTCATAAGTGAGAATTTCAAAATGTTTAAAGAACATGATTAATATTGCTGACTCTCTTTTCAGGGGCCGGCGGTGTACCAGGTGCAGGTGGTGTACCGGGCATAGGTGGTGTACCAGGTGCAGGTGGTGTACCGGGCATACGTGGTGTACCAGGTGCAGGTGGTGTACCGGGCATAGGTGGTGTACCAGGTGCAGGTGGTGTACCGGGCATAGGTGGTGTACCAGGTGCAGGTGGTGTACCGGGCATAGGTGGTGTACCAGGTGCAGGTGGTGTTCCAAGCATAGGTGGTGTGCCAGGTGCAGGTGGTGTTCCAGGTGCAGGTGGTGTACCAGGTGCTGGAGTCATTCCTGGGGCTGGAGGTGTAAACCCTGGAATCCTTTATCCGGGAGCAGTTGGTACCTATCCTGGTGGTAATTATAACATTTATTGAATTTAGGAGAGACATATTTATGCATTATTTAAAATACTGAAATTGCTCAAGTCTTATAATATTCACTTACTGTCTCTCACTAGGTGCTGGGGCAAAAGCTTGGAAGTATGGTAAGAAAACACAGTGATGGATATATATATATATATATATATATATATATATATATATTATATTATATATATATATATATATATAATATATAACATGGCATCCAACTAACTTTTTCTTGGTAAAATAAAACATAAATGTGTAGCGAAATCAAATCAAATCTTAGGTCCAAACCCTGTGAATTTTCACTATTACTTAAAATATTTAAATTGCTGACTTCATCATGTAGCTTCACAAATGTTCTTACTAAAAATAAATAAATAAAATAATCTGATTTTAATTATTTTTTTTGGCTATTTGGTTTATTATTCCAGCTTTAGCGATAGGAACTGGTGGGCCCCTAGGTTCTGGTTTAGGAGCAGGTGGTCTTGGAGCTGGTGGAGTTCCTGGCTCTGTGTTGGGAGTGGGTGGTCTTGGAACTGGTGGACCCCTAGGTTCTGGTTTAGGAGCAGGTGGTCTTGGAGCTGGACCTGTAGCTGGTACAGGAGGTATCTTGAAAATAAATTATTATATTAGTTCAAAATTATTTTGTTTTGTTGTTGAATGTTAACATTGCCATCAACAGCATAGTTATGCATACAATTATTCAATGTTTCAGGATATGCTGAAGCCAAAGCAAGAAAATATGGTAAAACACCTAAAATTCTAATTTTTACAATAAAATATAAAATATCTGTTGGCAAAGTCAAATAAGTATTAATAAATGTATAGATATGTAAAATAGATAAATAAATAAATATTTATTTAACATTTATGTAAAATAAATGTAAATATCTGTCTGCACTGTGCTCAATAACATTTAGAGCAGTCTGCAACTGACAAAAAAAAAAGGCTGGGCAGATACACATAAAATGGCTGAATGTTCAAATCATCAATAGAGTCACCACACATGCATAAAGCTGCACAAGCGCTCTTCACATGCATAAGAAAATATGGTTACACTTTACAGTAAGGTTCCATTTGTTAATATTAGATAATGGAGTTAATTAGTTAACTAATTTTGACAGGGCGGAGAGCGGGCCGGGTCGTGATTGCACACACCCGGTTCCTTATCAGGCTAATTAAGCCTCCGAGAGGGATAAAGGCCGACTGTGGAAGGTGGTGCGAGGAGAGAGAGAATGTTTACGGTCAGCTGACGTCATGTGTGTTTGTGTCTTGTTTAATTTTATCATTAAATCTATTATTTATATTGTCAAGCCGTTTCTCGCCTCCTACTTTCCCTTATATCCTTTTACACTGGAGGAGGGACACATCATAGTAGAGTTCTCGCCACTACCGTCCACCCCAACGGAGCAGCCGCGAGAGGAGCAGGGGCTCCTAACTGACCACCTTGTGCGGGGAGGGGTCTAAGACCGCCGACCTCGAGCAGGGAGGGGCTCGCTGCCGACCACCTGGGGCGGGAGAACCGCTGCCAGGGGCGGGGGAGAACCCTTCTGTTCCCCGAGAATGCGGCGGGGCGTTCCGTCCGCCAGGGGCTGGAGGACTGCCTCTGATCTGCCTGGGGAGGTGTGGCTGCCATCCGTTAGAGGGTGGAGGAGTGGCCGAGGACCAAGCTACGGCGTATCGGAGAACTGCCGTGTAAGTGGGTTTTTTTTCATCTCTCTCTCCTCTCTCTCTAACTGCTGCTCTGCGTTGGCCTTTTCCCTTTCTTTTAAATTTTACAGTGTTTTTTTTGGGTACTACACTGTTACAGGAAGTACCCCCTATTTTAATGATTTCTGTTTCCCTCCCCTTGTCCCCTCCTTCATCCAGGTAGATGGGGATGACCTGCCGGCAGACGGGGAGAAGGCACACCCCTCACCAGGGAAAGAGAGAGGGGGTGGGGGGTGTACGTCATGCCGGGGGCTCCCCAGCCTGAGAGAACGATGGAGGAATGTGACAGGGCGGAGGGCAGGCCGGGTCGTGATACACACCCGGACCCTTATCAGGCTAAATAAGCCTCCGAGAGGGATAAAGGCCGACTGCGGAAGGTGGTGCAAGGAGAGAGAGCACGTTTACGGTCAGCTGACGTCATGTGTATTTGTGTCTTGTTTAAGTTTATCATTAAATCTATTATTTATGTTGTCAAGCTGGTTCTCGCCTCCTTTCCCTTATATCCCTTTACAATAATGTTAACGAATGGAACCTTATTGTAAAGTGTTAGTGAAATTTCAGTTTTAAGGGTTTAATGCTGTGTAAATAATTTTTTAATAAGTTTGAATTGAAAATTTTATTTCCCATAATGTCTACATACTTCTACAGTTTTTTGCTCTATAGAAAATAATGTTAATCTATTATATGCCCAACAAATATTGTATGCCCTATGTATTTTACATGTTTAGTAAATAATATATTATAAACACAAAGCAAAATTATTATAATAATTTTATTTCATAATAATAATTGTCATTTGGCATAACTGTACCCTTAATGTGTCTTCTGTGCTTATTTTTTCATATTTCATTTAAGATTCTGTCATAGAAAGGAAGTTATCAGTGAATATGAATGTCTTTCCTCTGTAGCTCAGCTTGGAAGTTCTGTTGGGACTTTAGGTACTGGAGGCTTAACCAGTGGTGGTCTAGGTGGACTACCTGGTGGTGGAGTTGGAACTGGTGGACTACCTGGTGGTGGAGTTGGAACTGGTGGACTACCTGGAGGTAAGATTGGTGGCTTACCTGCTAGAGGAGCTGGTGCACTACCTGGTGGTGGAGTTGGTAGTCTCCCTGGTGGTGGGGGTTTTGGAGGGCTCCCTGGCTCTGGAACTGGTATGAGTTGATACTGACATAATGTATCATGTAAATTGCAAATGACCTAGCAGTAAATTGTACTGCTAGGTCATTTGCAATAAATATTTATCAAGAATAAATGTATCAATAAATTAGTTTAATACTTTAAATAACAATTTCTCTGGTGCTTTGCAGGATATGGAGCAGAGGCAAAAGCTCGCAAATATGGTAAAACAACATTTTGCCAATTAATCTTTGTGTATCCTGCACTGCTAAGGAATGATGAGTAGATATTAACAGCAGTATCCAATACTTTCTTGTAGCTTATTGTCTGCAATACTTTTTTCCTTATCTAGGTCAACTTGGAAGTGCTGGTTTAGGCCCAGGCAGTGGATATGCTGCAGGTAATCCAGGTGGATTATCGGGTGCTGGTGTGGGACCAGGTGGGACAGGTGTTGGAGTAGGAGGCTCTAGACCAGCAACAGGAGATCTACAAGGAACTGGAACTGGACTAGGGGGTAATGCTGGTTTGGGCTATGGACCAGGAGGTGTGCCTGGTGGTGGTATTGGACCTGGAGGTAAATCAGTATTTTCACAAATTTGACATATTTCTAAATATTTTTAGCTGTTGACAAGATGAAACGAATTATGCACAGAAGACATCTTTGCAGACTAGTACCTTTTAAAAAAGGAGGGATAGCCCATTTACATTGCTGTATGTGCCCCTTTGCAAAGATTTTCCACAAAGCAGAATTGTTTGGTGTGAGGACCATAGAGTCACCAATGTATTTTATACTTTGTGCTGGCTATCCACTGTAGAGGAGTGTAGCCAGTGGTGAAGGTAAATTGTATGGTAGAACTGTCACAACTGAATATATTATAGCTAGGGTCTCTCTCTTCACAACTGCATGTCGAGTTTCTGCTGTAAACAATCTATGACTAATTTACAAGATGGTTTACTTTCCTGCTGAAATATTAGAATAGCTCCTATGCTCACAGTCTAGCTAGTATTATCTGCTATAAACCACCAGTTATGCATGCACTTGTCTCTTTGAGCTGGGTCATGAGGAGGAGGTCATTGGAATGCACTTGGAGCACACTGTTTGTCAAAGGTGGAAGGTGCTCCCTACAGTCTATGACCCAATTTAGGACCTAGTTCTCCCAGTAGTGCTAAAACACTTCAGTCTACTTTTTTTTGTGTGAAAATAACACCTGTCAATACACCTTTTTGCAGTGGGAAGAGAAAACTTTGCTATATGCAGTCTCTCAAAGTGAATCCACTTAGGACATAGGGCATCTGTGAAATTTCTTTCAGCTTCATCCACTGTTCATCTTCAGAACCATCACTGCTGCACTGAATTAGGGGCTTTGTGATTCACCAATCATACCTAGTTGTGCTACTCTTTACACTTCTTTCTCTATAGCTCACCTGTGTGCCTCTGGTTTCCAACAGAGCTGCAACCTGACAAGAATCTTGGGAACCAATCTCATAAATGACCACCTTGATCTGGCCTTAAGTCTCTTAGGAGACATTGTGATATTGCTGGAATGGATTTCTTTACCAGTAGACTAAGAATAGGATGTTTTTTTTAGCAGGTGAAACAGAGAGGTTAAGATTTGGAGGTTCATGCTGTGGTGCATCTCTCTGGAATGAGAAGAGTTTTATAGTTTTATTTATTCACTGAGGGTAGAAAGTGATGCAAGTGTCAGTGGTGGTTCCAACAGAACCACAAGTGGGGCTATAAACCCAAGAAACCCAATTTCCCTGTAAATGGTCATATTCAAAATGTTTGTGTCCCAATTAAAAGGAAAATTACAAACCACACAAGAGTTGCTTCATGTTGATCAGAAGTGAACGGTTTCTGGACCCAATTCACAATTATCGAGGATTAAAATTTTAAAATTAGCAACAATTATGCAAATTTTAAAGCACTGCAGCATCATTGAAATAATATTGACTATTTATATTCTAGGCTACGCTGGGGCCAAAGCTCTCAAATATGGTATGGGAAAGTAAAATATTTTTGGTTTTCAATTTTAGAATACATGTAAAAACGTCTCGGGTTACATGTGTAACCCTTGTTCCCTGAAAAAAGCGGAAGCGAGATGCTGCGCTGCTAAGCGCTATGGGGAACAACCCTAGTTGTGACCGAGCTTAATAATGTGTGCAACACGTCAATGAACATTGACCGGAATTTATAGCCTCGGCTGATGTAATCATTAGATGCAGCTGTGGCCAGGCTATAAATGGATACGTCACCAGGTGTCGTCAGATACTTCTTTTTGAAGAGCAGTCCTGGGACGTCCCAGTGCGGCAAAGCAGCGCAGCATCTCATTCCGCTTTTTTCAGGGAACAAGGGTTGCACATGTAACCCGAGACGTTCCCTTTACAAAAAGCTTCACTATGATGCTGCGCTGCTAAGCGCTACGGGGAACGCAATACCCACGCCGCCGCACTTGGGGCTGTCCGGACCCCTACGGTTGTGCAGTGTACTCACAAAAATGCGAGAGGTCTCAGACATGAGCTTGAGATGTCGACTCAAGGGCATAAGAGCCCGGAGTAGCATAAACATCTAAACCGTTACATTTTGATGAATGTGTGCGGAGAGGACCAGCATGCTACATCACAAACTTGTTTAGGCATGGGCTGAGATGTCGACTCAAGGGCATAAGTGCCCAGAGTAGCAAAGCATCTAACCCATAAAGTTCGATGAATGTGTGCGAAGAGAACCCTATCGCAACACAAACTTGTCATAAAAACTGATGAATGTGAGCGGAGAGGACCAGCCTGCCGCATCACAAACTTGTTCAGGCATGAGCTGAGATGTCGACACAAGGGCATAAGAGCCCGGAGTGCAGAACATCCAAACTAGAAAAGTCCAATGAATGTGTGCGGAGAGGATAACCTGCCGCATCACAAACTTGTTTAGGCATGGGCTGAGATGTCGACTCAAGGACATAAGAGCCAAGGGCAGAACATCCAAACTATAAAAATCTAATGAATGTGTGCGGAGAGGACAACTTGCCGCATCACAAACTTGCTGCAGAGGGAGACCTCTAGCCAAGGTTTTAGAGGAGGAGAGCCCTCTGGTAGAGTGTGCCCTAAAACCTACTGGCGAAGCTTGACCGCGTGCCTCGTAGGCCCTGGCAATAATGAGGATGCCTCTTTGAGGGCACCCCGCCCACCAAGCCGTGGCAAACCGCAGTGGCCACATAGAACCTGGCAGTGGCGAGGCAAGTGTCCGCTGACAGTTCTTTCTACAGAAAATCCAGAACTGAAGCAAACTGACAGTTTGCTGGTTCTGTAATAAGAACTTTAGTAGAAGGAAACACATGCAGGTGCATTTGTGCTATGAATTCATTACTACGATCAGCCCCTCCCGAGGGGGAGGGGGGTTGCTGGGCGACTCGGGGAGAAGTAGAGGAGACATTGCGCTATCAACAGAGGCGAAGAGGTCCTCTTTTGCCCTGTAAAATCTACCCAGATCAGTTCCAAGTGGAGGGAGCCCTAGCACTTGAAATAGTCTCGATAACCTCAAGAGAAAATCCTGTGAACCTCATTTGGTACCCTTAGGGGCCAGACATGAAAGGTTTCACAATTCGGGCCAAGGATGAGAAGGTCCTCCCTGTTCGGAATTGCCCAAGGCGAGCCATCGAGGAGAGAAATTAACTCCGAGAAACATATCCTGTTAGGCCAGCACAGCACCATTAATAGGAGGCAAGACCCTTGCTGGTGAACATTGCCAAGACTCCCGGGAGCAGAGAAACTGGGGAAAGAAACGCATACAGACGCATTCTGGGTCATGTATGTGTCTTAACGTCCAGACCCAAGGGGGCTGGGTGATTTCAGGGAGAAGTAGAGAAGACATTGCGCTATTCATAGAGGCGAAGAGGTCCTCTTCTGCCCTAAGATCTCACCCAAACTTGTTCCAAGTGGAAAAAGCCTGGCATTTAAAAAGGTCTCGATAACCTCAGGAGAGAGCCCTGTGTCCCTCAGTTGGTACCCTTAGGGGCAAAACATGAAAGATTCCACAATTTGGGGCAGGGATGAAATATTGCCCTGTGCCTGAGATAGAAGATCCTTCCAGTTCGGAATCGCCCAAGGCGAGCCGTCGAGGGAAGAGATTAGCTCCGAGAACCAAGCCCTGTTCGGCCAGCTGGTGCTATCAGTAAGAGGCAAAAACCCTTGCTGGCTGAACTCTGGGCAACTACTTCCTTAGGGTGGAGTTCTTAACTCCCCGTTGGTATTTTCTGTCTGGACCGTAAATCTGCTCCCATATCACGGGCATCCAGGGATATAACTGACCTGAGTGACAGGAGCTTGCCCTGGGCCCTAAGGAGAACCCGACGTGTCAGAAATACAGCTGACAAGAACGTGGGTCTCCTTGATGATTTATGTAAGAGGCTACCGCTGTATTGTCCACCCGCACCGAGACATGGCAGCCTCAGGAGCGAGGTATTTCAGGGCCAGAAATACAGCCATCAACCCGAGACAGTGACTGTGACAACCGAGCTGACGACCCTCCTATCCCCTTAAGCTGGACGACCACTTAAGGCCGCTACCGCGCCCGTCAGGGAGGCATCTGTCGTTAGCAGCCTGCGACAACAAGACGCACCTAGAGTGGGACCCAAGGCAGAAAACCGGGGTCTGAACCACATAGAAAGGGAACGAAGCCTGAGGCGCGTAACCCTTTTTAGCCTAGGGGTTTTGGCCCTTGGAAGACATCCCCTGGCTTTTCGCCACAACAAAAACGGTTTCATGAGCAGAAGGTCCAGAGGGATCACTGTGGACGCGGTCGCCCTGAGACCTGGAAATCGTTGATACTGATAACAGTGCAACCTTGACCTAGCCTGACTTTACTCAGGGTGATCTGAATGGATTCAATCCTAGCGGGAGACAGTTGTGCCCGCATTGTGATTGAACGCCATACGATGCCCCGATAGACAGTGTTCTGAGTGGGAGAGAGGACGCTTTTCTTGGCGTTGAGCCTCAACCCCAGAGAAACAGATGAGCTAAGACGATGTCCCTGTGCTGAACTGCCAGTTCCTGGAACTGCGCGAGGATCAGCCAGTCGTCTACATAATTCAGAATGCAGATGCCCTGGAGTCGCAAGGAGCCAGCACTACATCATGCATTGTGAATGTGTGGGTAAAAAGGGCTAGGCTGAGTGAAAGAACCTGACCCTGGAAGACTTTGCCCCCGGAAGCGAACCTCAGGAACTTTCCATGTTGTGGCAGAACTTCTAAATGAAGTATAGAAGTGCGTCATAAGATCGATGGTGACCAGCCAAACGAGTTGTAGGGCTTGAGACACGACCGTCTTGACAGGCATCATCTTGGACTTGAACACCCACGGGTAGTTCAAGCTTTAAGATCTAAGCCAGACGCCACCCCTCACCCTCCATGGGAAACGGGAAGTATTTAGTGTAATAACCTAACTCTCTCTCTGGAAGGGGAACACATACCATGGCCCCTTTAACCAGGAGATCGAGTTTTTGTTTTTACATAAAAAGAAATCCGGTTACTGGTAGTGAGAACACGCCATTGAAACACGGAAAAGCGGCGAGTGAATTAAATCCTGACACCCTTATAAGACCCACAGAAAAGAATATATCTGGCAGAAGTTCCCACGCTGCCAGGATCTCTGAGATGGGTATTATATTTTAACACTTCCTGTTGAGGGGTTGTCGAGTGTTTCGCGTCCTGAATAAAATGCAGGAACAGCAAAAACACCCAATTTTGACGGAAGCCTCTGCAACCCGAAACACCAAGAGGTGGCGGGAATGGAGGGGCTTCGAGGGGGTACTGGGAGGGGTGAAGTGAAGCACGCGCCCGTCCGAGGGAGCTACCCCTAATCTAGGCGCAAGACCATCAGGGTTTTCTCTTACTAGAATTTATAGTCCTGAGGTCTTGCTTCGGGGGCTGGGGAGGGCGGCGAGACTGTCCCCAATCCCTGGGAGGAGGAGCACGACTCGCCACACTTTGCTTTTGAGCCTCCCTACAGTCAGGACCGAGGCGGGTCTGAGGCTTGCTCGTCAAGCGCAGAACCCACACTCAGGTCGTCCAGGAGGTCAGCCTGGTACGCCTGTAAAACAGCATAGTGTGCATAGCAGCACCAGCCTGACCTGCTGCTTGATAAGCCCTTCCCACTAAAGTGGAGGTTGTCCTACAAGGCTTTGAGGGGAGAGAGGGCTTCTTATGTGACGATGCCGAGCCCGGCAAGAGATAGCCCGCAAGCGTCTCTTCAACCGGCGGCATCACTGAATACCCCCGTGCCTCAGCACCCACGATAGTCGAATATAACGACGTCGAGGGTATGTGAACACGGAAGAAAATATATATATATATATATATATATATATTATATTTTTTTTTTTAGGGGTTCTCCATGAGCTGAAAAAGCTCTTCATGGAGGTTATCAAAGAAGGAAGGGACCCATGAGGCGTTCCCTTTCTTAGACTGGAAGATAAAATCTATCCCCTAATTTGGGCGTTTGGGGGTCTCTTTTCGCGTGGCCAGTCCAATCTGGCAACCGCACGAGTAACAACATCGAGCAATTCCTCCGTAGATTTTTTTATTGCGGACGGAAAGCTCGGAGACGGGAAGAGAATCGCGATCCTCCTCATGATCTGAAGAAGCGTCGGAACGCGCTTCGAGATCTTGTGAAGGACCAGCTGGGTTTGGGGAGAGAGTGAGAGAAAGGGATCAACCCGTCTCTTGCTCCTCAGCCAAATCCATGCAAGAGCCCCATGAATGATCTTTTTTTTTTTCGTGAGTGCTGACTCCCGGAAGCAAGCGAGGTAAGCACGAAGCACTTCATTAAAGCAAATCGCAGTCCTCACACCCGCCCTGCTGCAATGCGAGAGCAGCGTGCTCTTACCCCAAACAAACAGCAAAAACTTATGCAGTGTTTGCGGCTTTCAGTCATTCCCTCTTTTTTTTCTTTTCTTTTTTTAGAAATATATATATATATAATATTTTCTAAACAGAAGCGAAAAGAGGAAAATATTCACTGTGCACTGTCTAACCAATTCTAACTCCTAACAGAGGAAAGAAAGTTTTGACAGGGTTTGTAAAACACAGAAACAGAATCGCTCTGAAAAAAGAGTTTCTGACGACACCTGGTGAAGTATCCATTTATAGCCTGGCCGCAGGTGCATCTAATGATTACATCAGCCGAGGCTATAAATTCCGGTCAATGTTCATTGACGTGTTGCACACATTATTCAGCTCGGTCACAACTAGGGTTGTTCCCCGTAGCGCTTAGCAGCGCAGCATCATAGTGAAGCTTTTTGTAAAGGGAACAAAAACAAAATAATACAGTAAATTATATTCTATATTTTATTTGTTCCTGGTGGAGCTGGTGGAGCAGCATTGCCAGGTTTTGGAGCTGGTGGAGGGGCACCTGTCAGTAGTTATGGACCAGGAGGTGTACCTGTCGGTGGCTATGGACCAGGAGGTGTACCTAGTGCTGGATATGGATATGGCTCTGGAGGCATGCTGAAAAACTATTCCAATTTAGGCTTTTCACTTATTAAATGATCTGTTAATTTCCATATATAAATATATGTTATATTTCACTTTGAATGCAGTATATCCAGGTGGACCTAAAGCTTTAAAATATGGTAGGACATTGTAAACTGGTATTTGCCATTGTGGTTGTTCCTATAATTTTAAATCAGCTGTTAGTAATTTTTTTTTTTCAAATTTGTGTGTAGGTCCTGGTGGAAGTGTAGGGGCACCAGGACTTGGTCTGCAGGCTAGGGTAGGAACAGGTCCAACTGCAGGATTTGGAACAGGAGCAAGGCCAGTTGGTGGTTATGGTCCAGGGACTGCTGGAGGTGCTGAAAGTTATTATAAAATGTACAAAAAAAATGTTTGCCGTGCTTTGAAAAAAGAACAGTTTCTAAACCTATGCATATTTTGACAGGTGTAGCAAGTGGTTTACCTGGTTCTGGTGGAGCTCTAGAAGCAGGAGGTGTACCAGGAGCTGGAACAGGAGTTGGAGCAGTCCCTGGAGGTATGTGAACCAATTTTAGGCAATCTAACATTCAGAATTTCTTTTTAAGGTTGGGGTGAACAATCGGATCAAAATTAAATTACAGGAATCTCAGTTTATGGCAGAGCCCTAACTAACTGTCAAGGTAAAGAAGAGTGACTCCATTTTGATTGGATCGTGGCAGAAGCACACAAACAAATGCCAAGTGCAGCCATCATATAAGCTGCTTGGACAACTGCCAGACACCCCTCACAAGGCAGAAAAGCTCTTCCAACACATTGGAAAGGACTTCTCATTGGTCCATGAGTGGTTTCTTAGCAATCTCTCAAACCCCCCATCCTAAGGTTTGACCTAAGACTGGACTTGGGACCATATAAATTCTCCAAAACCTCTCAAAGTAGCATTAACTTGGCATGTGGCAAAAGCTGAAACAAAGAAGCCACAAAGACAGAACGGTTTATGTCAATTGCAGTTGTTCAATTAGCACAATGGTTCACACAAATTGAACTGTTAGGAGGAGGGAGGGAGGGTGAGCCACACTGTGCGGGTCCCTTTTGATGTCAGCAGCCAATCATGACCCTGAAACAAACTGGAAGGTGTAAAGCATCCTTACAACAGCCACAACTTTGTCCCGAGTCCCAGTCCAGAGGGTCATTAACAGAATACACTTCTATAACACTTTGTGGGGTTGGACAGGAACCCTCCATCCTCCCCACAGCCCTCATGGCTAGACGATTGTTTTCTCGGGTCCAGGCGCAGCTCACAGCCACACACCCCCCCCCCAGTCCCTTTCTTCCTGGAGGTGCATGATGAGCTGACGAGGTCGTGGAGGGAACTTTTCACTGCCCGCAAAAGACCTCCTCGCTCATCCGCTCTCACTACCCTCGACGTTGAGACGGCCCACGGGTCCCCATTCGGAGGCGGCCGCTTTACCTCGGTGCAAGGCGAAGACGCCAACACCCTACATGTGGATATCGCAACCCTTTTACTCAAAGACCCGATATAGCCTGTCCCTCCTGCTTAGATGAAGAAGGGTTTCTACAGCCCTTACTTCATCGTACCCAAAATATACGCGGCAGCTTACGACCGATCTTGGACTTGCGAGTTTTCAACCGGGCCTTGCACAAACTCCAGTTCAAAATACTCACACAAAGACACATTCTAACATGCATCAGGCATCAAGATTGTTTCGACCTGAAGGATGTGTACTTCCAAGTCTCTAACTTACTTTGTCACTGACCCTTCCTACGGTTTGCGTTTGACAGCCAGGCATAACAGTGCAAGGTCCTCCCCTTCGACATGTCCCTGTCCCCTCGCATCTTCACGAAGGTCGCAGAGGCAGCCCTTGCCCCGCTAAGGGAAGTGGGCATCAACATACTCAATTAACTCGACAACTGGCTCATCCTAGCCGACTCTCGAGAGTCACTGTGCGCCTACAGTGACCAGGTGTTCAGGCACCTCAGCCGTCTAGGGCTTCAGGTCAACTGGGAAAAGAGCAAGCTCACCCGGTTCAGAGCATCTCTTTTCTCAGCATGGAGTTAGACTCAGTCTCAATGACAGCGCGCCTCACCAATGACAGACCGCTGTTTTCTGCGGGACAGGAGTCCCCCTACAGCAGGTGTCCCAATGTGTTCTGGTCATCACAGATGCCTCCAAACAGGGTTGGGGTGCCGTGTACAATGGGCATGCAGCTGCCGGCTCCTGGACGGGGGCCCGGCTGGGTTGGCACATCAACTACCTAGAGTTGCTGGCTGTAATCCTTGCCCTGAGGAGGTTTCTCCTGCTACTTCAGACAGCACCACCATGATAGCATATATAAATTGCCAAGGCGTCACGTGCTCTCGTCACATGTCGCAACTCGCCCGCCATCTCCTCCTTTGGAGCCAGCAGCGACTCATTGCATGCCACTCATATCCTGGGCAACCTCAACATGGCAGTGGACGAGCTATCTCGGCATGCTCAGCGGAGAGTGGAGGCTCCCTCCCAGACAGTCCAGCTGATTTGGGAGCAGTTCGGCAAAGCACAGGTAGACCTGTTCACTTCCCAAGAGACCTCCCACTACCCGCACTGGTACTCCCTAGCTGGTACTCATTTCCCCCAGTGAGCCTACTTGCACGGGTGCTGTGCAAGGTCAGGGAGGACAAAGAACAAGTCACTCTAATGGCCCCCTATCGGCCCACACAGACTTGGTTCTCGGATCTCATGCTCCTCACGACAGCCCCTCCCTGGTGAATTCCCCATGAGGAAGATCTAAGTGGCCTACCACTTGCTGTCATAGACAGGATCAACCAAGCCACAGCTCCCTCTACCAAGAAACTTTATGCCCTGAAATGGTGTTTGGTGTTGTTTCCAATCTGAAGACCCTCAGAGATGTGCAGTCGGGTCAGTGCTCTCATTTCTGCAGGAGAGGTTGGAGGGCAGGCTGTCCCCCTCCACCTTGAAGGTTTATGTAGCTGCCATATCGGCTCACCACGATGCAGTGGACAGTAAGTCCTTAGGGAAGCACGACCTGATTATCAGGTTTCTTAGAGGCGCCCGGAGGCTTAACCCTCCCAGGCCATGCCTGTTCCCCTCGTGGGATCTCTCCATGGTCCTTTCAGGCCTTCAGAGACCCCCCTTCGAGCCACTAGAATCAGTCAAGCTCAAAGCCCTCTCCTTGAAAACGGCCCTCCTGATCACGCTCGCATCCATCAAGAGAGTTGGGGACCTGCAAGCGTTCTCTGTCAGCGACACTTGCCTGGAGTTCGGTCCGGCAGACACCCATGTCGTCCTAAGACCTCGACCGGGCTACGTGCCCAAGGTTCCTACGACCCCAGTAAACCTGCAAGTGCTGCCCTGGGAGAAGTCAGACCCAGCCTTTTTGTTGGTGTGTTCGGTGCTGCTTTGCGTAGCTATGTGGACCGCATGAAGAGCTTTACATGTTCTGAGCAGCTCTTTGTCTGCTTTGGTGGACAGCGGAAAGGGAACGCTGGCTCCAAACAGAGGCTTTCCCACTGGGTCGTTGATGCCATCGTTTTGGCCTATCACACCCAGGCCGTGCCTGCCCCCCTATTCTCTCGGATCTTTGATAATTCATACATTGCGATCGTCGCCCATGGGAGCGAGCTCCGATTTGCCCACAATTTCAGGCTTTTGTCGGTGATCTCCACAAAACTGTCGGCGAGCGAATATCGGGCTTAAAATGGTGTAGTGTAAATTCAGCATAAAGGGTTAGGACGAATCTCACGAATCCTTCAGATTAATAAAATGACCAACTCCCTCCAATTTACATATTACTAATTTGTTGAATGGTCCATTTGGATAATTTTTATACTGTTAAGGTGAAACTCCGTAGCTGGTGCCCCAAGGATGGAGGGATGTCTGGTATTAATAAACACACACACATACACACCTTAATTGTCAAGTGATCAAAAATCACCACATACTTTGGTGTCTTGTGTGAGGCACAGTTTATTTCAATTCAGTGTGATTCTCACTACAATATAATATTCATAAAAAACGTTTTTTTTTTTTTTTTTTTTTTTATCTGATTCTGTTCTGCCTGGAGGGCTTGGAGGAGGTCTTGGGACTGGATCTGGACTTGGAGGAGTTCCAGGTGGAGTGCCGCTTGCTGGATATGGGGGGTATGGAGGTAAATATTTTAAAATCTTGTTTGTCAATTGTACAATACCTTTCACTAAATTGTTTTACAAAACATAACTTGATGTACCTGCTGTTTTGTTATGCTTCAATCTAAAGGTTATTGGGGTGCACAGAAACCACCTAAATATGGTAAAACAAAGTTTTTACACCTTAGAGATTTGTGTCATGCACAATCAGGCTAAGATTTAACCTTATGTATCTGCATAAACAGGACAGCCAGATGGTGGGGCTGGAAGCATACCAGTTGGATCAGTACCAAGAACAGGTGCAATTTGGGCCACAGGAACTGGTGGGTAATAACTGGTTAAATAGGGCTAAACTAAATACAAGTACATAGATACAGATAAGAATTTGCTAAAATGTTTGTGTCATGTAATGATCCATGTCTCTGATTCACATTTTAAATCTAGGGGTACCAGGCTACACAGGAGGTGGGCTTGGAGGAACAGCAGTTCCAGGTAGTGCAGTTGCCACTGCAGATCGTGCAGGAAGTTCTAAACCTGGAGTTGATGGGGGTAATGCAGTTTAATATATGTTCTTGTTAACTGTTAACATGCTTGAGTTTACTTTCCATAATGGTGTTGTAACAATCAGTCTTACCTGTCACCTGTTCAGATGCAGTGACTGGCAGCATTGGTGGAGGAACTCGTGGTGCTGGAGAAGTTCAACGTTAGTTAGTTATTAATCTAATATATTTATTAGGGGTTGCATTTGTTTTTTTTTAATAGCCGACTATCCAAGCGCATTAGTCACGATGAATTCGACTAGTTGTGACGCCATTTCACCCAACCCCCATAACCTGAATTGGGTGTGTCATATAAGTGAGATCTAAAACGTGTAGTGTTGGGGGTACTCCAGGACCAGGGATGGAAAAAACTGAGCTAGACTCTGCCTGGGGTCCTATAGGTTAAGATGGAAATGGTGCAGTAGTTTGACATCTGAGGGGAAATTATCAGTGATGGTCTGACCATTTTTAATTGGTATGTGAATTGATCGGATAAACATCAACCATTACGTTATCTCATTGTAAGCACCTTTTAATTAGAATGTGTCACAATTGGTACTGTGTGCATTCTGTGTGTTTGTGTCTTTTATTGTGAGTCCAACAGTATATCACAGCCTACATATGAGTCAATTTGCCTTTTCAGTAGAGAGCCATCAGGCTCTACACCCACTGTATTTTCTATAGTCGTCATACTTACCGACTTCAGGCTGACAGAGTTGACTACATTAGTTGCAACCCCTAAAATATACATCTGATAAACAGTATTATATACACTGGTGGCCAAAAGTTTGGAATAATGTACAGATTTTGCTGTTTCGGAAGGAAATTGGTACTTTAATTCACCAAAGTGGCATTCAACTGATAACAAAGTATAGTCAGGATATTTCTGATGTAAAAAACAGCACCATCACTATTTGAAAAAAGTAATTTTTGATCAAATCTAGACAGGCCCCATTTCTAGCAGCCATCACTCCAACACCTTACCCTTGAGTAATCATGCTAAATTGCTAATTTGGTACTAGAAATTCACTTGCCATTAAATCAAACACTGTTGAAAGCTATTTGGTTCATTAAATGAAGCTTAACATTGTCATTGTGTTTGTTTTTGAGTTGCACACAGTATGCAGTAAGGTCAATATTAGGTCAAAAATGGCAAAAAAGAAACCGCTTTCTCCAGAAACTCAGTCAATTATTGTTTTGAGGAATGTAGGCTAACAGCTGACAGCTTCATTGAATTCTACCCGCTCAACACCAGTTTCAAGTACAACAGTAAAGAGAAGACTCAGGGGTGCAGGACTTATGGGAAGAATTGCAAAGAAAAAGCCACTTTTGAAACAGAAATAAAAAAGAAAAGGTTAGATTAGGTGTAAAGGGAACAATGGAAAAGAGGAGTCGAGAACCGGCTTGACAATATAAATAATAGTTTAATGCTAAACTGAACCAAAAAGACACAAACATCAACACACGACTGTCAGCTGTCCGTAAACATTCTCTCTCTCTTGCACCACCATCTGCAGTCGGCCTTTATCCCTCTCGTAGGCTTGATTAACCTGATAAGGGACCGGGTGTGTAGAATCACAACCTGGACCGCCCTCCGCCCTGTCACATTCCTCCCTCGTTCTCTCAGGCCGGGGAGCCCCCAGCATGATGTACCCCCCTTTCCCTGGGGGAGTGCGTGCCCTAAGCCCCGTCTGCCGGCAGGTCATCCCTACCTTCCTGAATCTAGGAGGGGACAGGGGGAGGGAAACAAAAAAAATTTAAATAGGGGGTACTTCCTGTAACAGTGAAGTATCCCCACAAAATTTTAAAGAGAGGGAATAGGCCAACATCGAGTGGCATTGTGAGAGAGAGAAGAGAGAGAGAAAAAAAAAACACTTACTTGCCGGTTCTCTGATAAAACGTAGCTTGTTCCTCGGCCACTCCTCCACCCTCTAGTGAAACACAGCCACGCTTCCCCGGGCGGATCGCAGGCAGTCCTCAACCCCTGGTGGACAGAACGTGCCACCGTGTTCTCGGAGAACAGAAGGGGTCTCCCCCGCCCCTGGCAGCAGTTCTCCCGCTCCAGGCTGTTGGCTAGGGGCCCCTTCTCCCCTCACGGTCGGCGACCAATTTTCCGCTCCGTTAGGGTGGATGGTAGCAGCAAGAACTCCACTACGGCGTATCCCTACTCCTTCCTGGGTTTCAGCACAAGTGTAAAGGGAACAATGGAAAGGAGGAGGCGAGAACTGGCTTGACAATATAAATAATAGTTTAATGGTAAACTGAACCAAAAAGACACAAAAATCAACACACGACAGTCAGCTGTCCGTAAACATTCTCTCTCTCTCGCACCACCGTCCGCAGTCTGCATTTATCCCTCTCTGAGGCTTGATTAGCCTGTTAAGGGACCGGGTGTGTAGAATCACAACCCGGCCCCGCCCTCCGCTCTGTCACAGTGGGCAAAGACACACAGACATTGGAAAAGAGTGTTATGGATCTTAACCCCATCTATGGCAAGTGCTACAGGAAGCGTGTCACCTGAGTATCTGGACAAACTGACAGCTGGAATGCCAAAGCTCTCATTGCTGCACATGGAGGATTTTACTAAGAAATCTTTGATGTAGTTTAAGAAGTTCTGAATAATTTTTATTTTTTATTTTTTTTCAAATTGTAATAGTCATTTTGATTTTAATGATGATACATTGTGATCAAATGCCTCTTTGGTGATTCGAAGTACCAATTTATTTCCATAATATCAAAATCTACACATTATTCAAAATTTTTGGACACTAGTGTATATACACATAATAATTCATATAAAAATAGCTGAGCTGTTAGTTTATTCCCCATTGTAATTTCAATATTTTGCTGAACTCACAGGTGGAACAAAAGCTCCAAAGAGTGGTAAGAAAACTGTGTCATTTTCCTTTTTCTTCCAATGCAATCTCCATTTTATTTTACATGTGGCAGGTCGCCTCATGGAAGCAGATAGCTTGTGATCACATAACCACCCGAATACTCACTTTATCTCAGTAACCCCCTGTAACAGGGTTTGTAGCTCTTCAACAAAGGAGGAAGTGGAGGACGATGAAACCCAACCAAAAGACTTAACAAAACATAAAAACGCACACACAACAATTTGTAAATCTTGGGGCAACTCAGGGCCATGCGTGCACCCTCACGGCCTGCCACACCCTCCTCCTCGTCACATACCCCCAACGCCCGATCCAGGCTGGGGAACCAACCAGCCTGACCTACTCCCTCCCTTCCTCCCTTGAGGAGAGGAGTTGCCCTTTCGGCCATTCTGCCACCAGCAGGTCTTCCCCGCCTCCTGGAAACATGAGTAGGATGACTCCATGACAGCGCATCCTTCCTCCGTCCCGGGTTTCAGCTCCAATGTAACAGGGTTCGTAGCTCTTCAACAAAGGAGGAAGCGGGAGATGGCGAAATCCAACCAAAATACTTTTAATTCAACATAACACAACATAAAAGTGCTTTTCAGCATAACCACAACTTAAATGTGCACACAAACACTACTGCGTGCCTCTCTTTCACTTTCTGATGTTAAAGTGGTCAAGTTTGTTCAGTAATGTAAAGTACTGTAATCCCTGAATAAATCCATTAAAATTTAACTAACCATATTGTTAGTACAAATTTTCAGGTAATAGAAATGTGCTGGTAAAGTAGTCATAACTTGTACACATCATCCAAGTAAAGGACGATGAAATAGCAAAATGAGACCAGGGCTTTAAGATTGAGTCTTTCACAAGAACAGTAATTCGACATTTGTCACTGTGTAGTAATTGTTCAAGATCCTTCACTTTTATGATCATTTTCACAAAACAGAATCTGGAGGACCAATAGAGGGATCGGGTGGGTCAACTGGAGGTGGCACGAGTGAAGGTATGACCAAGTCAAGTTTTTTAATGTATAAAAAGGGTATTTCACTTTTTAAACTGAGTGGTATTTACTATTTTTGTATATTTTTGGTTTCTTATTATTTGCCTTAATCTTTGTCATTGAAGGTGTTAATGTTGGGCCCATTGATGTTGATAGACTTGGAATTACTGGGACTGGAATACCAATCTTAGCTGGTGCAAAACCAGGTACACTTAACAGTATGATGTTCTGTGCACTCATAGGCATTGTGCTGATCCTTTGCATGAAGTAATTGACTTTTGGTCACTGTATTTCTTTTCTTTTCTGTTCTGTCTACTCACTTTTACTTTGCATAGAATAAAACATTGCATCCTTTGTCATATATAAAATACAAAATACAGGTATTAAAATTTTATCAGATTGATTATGGTTGTTCAGACATAATAACTGTCCAACTATTCATTGAGTAACTAGCTGGTCACACTTCTGAGGTATCATATATTTTAGTTTGATTAGGACATAGTTTCTCCTTTCTAGCATTGCTTATCTTGTACCATAACATCATGCTTTCATTGTCTTTACAACTGAATAGATTATATGAGGAGATTTGAAGGTGCTTGAAAAAGCTAATGGCACTTTTCAGCTGTTCTCGCTTTACTTTTCTGAGCTTGCTTTTCCACTGCTGTTTAGTGCTGCTTAATGTGGGTGGGATTATAGGCTGATCGTCATAGTTGTGCCACCTCTACTGCCGTGACATCATCTTAAATGCGACACAAAACAATAAACAATAACACGACCGCTTGCTGTTTGCTACTAGTTCATTGTGCTGCATAAAGCTGTTGTTGCATGATGATTTTACATAAGTGTAACAGTTAAATTGGCGTGGTTGTTTTTGAAGCAAGCTTTCCAGTAGCTGGTCAACTAAATAAAGTGAAGCTTTCAAGCAGAGTATAGAGTAAACATAACAAATCGGCTAATTTGGAACCTAAACCGAGGTGGTACAAAAAAAAGTACCAGGTACTATCCACAGTGGAAAACCCCCAAAAAGTGAGCAGAGTCGAGTGGAGTTGTACCATGCAGTGGAAAAGCCCCACAAGTTGCCAGGTGCTGCTTCGCATCCATCTCTAATACTCACACTTCTGTTTTACACTATCCACTGTCTATGAATGTACTTACACTGCCTTATGTGAGAGTCTCTTGTATGCTTATAAATGTGTCTTTATGGGACAACTGGTTTAAAAAGCTAAAGATATGTGTATAGTGAAACTGATATTATTGCACCTTTATACAGCAAAAGCACCATATGTAAGAATACTTACCATCCATACTGGGTCACAGATGTGTTGCCAGCAGGAGGAACAAATCAAATAATTGCATGTTCTCATAGACTCACATACTGTTGTTATAGTGTTTGTTCTGAAAGATTTGTAATGACGTATAGAGTGTTGAAAAGGTACATTTTGGAAAGCTACAGAACATATGAAAATAATTATTAAATTATCATATTTTGTTCATGTTTTAGGAGTGTCTGCATCTGCTCCATGTCTGTACTGATATTTATTTATGCTATACTACCCATCGATGAGTTGCTTGTTTACTAGTTTGTTTGTTTAGCACAATCAAATAAAACAATACAAGATTACACAATAGGAGAGAAACTTGCTGGAGAGACTTGAAACCCAGTTGAGCTTATATGAATACTTCTCATTAATAACATACATGTTCTGCACGTTAGACCAGTCTAAAGATAAAAGACATGAAATAAACAGAAAAACAACATAAACTAAACAACAGAAATTCAATGATGTAAACAGAGAAGAGAAATTCATCAGGGTCGCCCTCAGTGTTTGCTTAAAATTATTTACAGATGATGACATTTTAGTAATATAAAAGTATAATAAAACATATAACATAAAATTATAAATTCCTGAGTAATGAAGGGCATCAGAATGTCTAGTGTTCTATCAATGGATTTGAATGTTTTGCCATAAACGAGAAATGGGTCTGTAACACAAGCTGCAAAACAGAGTTAAAGGGATAGCAATCCTCATCGGACACGCTGGCAAAAGAATCAACATTGGCTATTACATTTTTGTTTCCCTTCTGTCACACACATGACATTGTGTCAATTTTAGTGACACAAGGGGCTTCTTTTGGGAGCCTCAGATACCTCTGAATATGAAAAAGGCCAATGCTAATTTGGCGAACAGAATTTTCATGTCCCGCCGCTGGACATACGGGTATAAAAAGCAGGAATCGAGCATCTGTTCAGTCAGATTGTTTCTTCAGAGCTGAGCGGTTGTTTGTGTTCAGCAAGCTAAAATCTCACTCTGTTCCACTCACCTCTAAGAGAGCTTTCCTGTTGGATCTACGGTGCATTGCCAGCGGCTTTCTCCCTCCTCTGCATGCCAGTGCAGTCCACGCCCCTAGGGCGCTTCGACAGTCGTCCTCTAAAAGAGCAAAACTCCTCTATAAGAGTACTATTTTCCAAGAAAATAAAAGAGTTAATACTTGCCGTTGAACATCTTTTTAAAGACGCATCTTTTTCAAGATGCCCTTCCGCCTTTGCATTGTTCCTGGATGCGGCAGATATCTCTGCTTCTGACAGCCATAGGCGCTGCCTTGTGTCTCTGGGTCGCGATCACACTGAGGCAGCGTTTGTGGATGGTTCATGTACTCTTTGCGAGAACCTGACCATGGCATCGTTGTGGTCGAGGCTATCCTTTCTCAAAGGAAACGCCACTTCAGCAGCCCCCTGCATTGCTCCTTCTTCCCACGGGATTGAGGATGACCCGGCTGGCGATGGAGGCAATTTGGGGAGTTCAGTGGCCCGGTTTCGCTGGATAAATCCCCACGAACCACCTGCCCCCCAGCACACTTGATTGCTGCCGTCCGGGCTCAACGTGAGACCGACACACCTTAAGGCCAGTCTAATGTCTCCGTCGGTACCATGGAGCAGGATGATGAAGTCGCCACCTCATCGGAGAGCGTTTGACATTTTTTACAAGAGCATCAAGAACTATTCACTTCCAGAGTGAGGAAAAAGGCTGTAAAAATCACTCTGGACCCCACTCACCCAGCCCACTACCTTTTTGAACTGCTGACTTCTGGCCGACGTTTCAGAGCTCTGAGCACCAGAACCGTCAGGCAAAGGAAAAAAAATTTCCCTCAGGCTATCCATCTCATAAACAGTTAATGCCGCCCCATTGAGCAATAATTATGTGCAATACACAGTTTAAGTCTATTTATATTATGTAACATATCCTCTTCTGCCATTACATACAAAGGAAAAAAATTTTTTTTTGCACTGTACATAACATACTGTATTTTTGTACTTTACATGAAGGTGTATGTCTGTACGTATATGTATAATTATATATATTTTGTTTATTTTAAATGTTATATTATATATGTCTTGCTGCTGTTTTTGTATTGTTTTTTGCATTGTTGTGCACTGGAAGCTCCTGTTACCAAGACAAATTCCTTGTATGTGTAAGCATACTTGGCAATAAAGCTGATTCTGATTCTGATTCTGATATGAGACCGTTTCAGCACTGGCTTCAGACTTGAGTCGTGAAATGGGCATGGCACTGTGGCACTTATCTTGTGATCTTCACCCCCTTCTGCCGCCAGCTATTCAACCCCTGGACAGACCTCTGCTTCCTGCGGACAGGAGTCCCCCTGTGGCAGGTGACAAGACGTATCGTGGTCACCACAGATGCCTCCAAACAGGGTTGGGGCGCCGTGTGCAACGGGCACGCAGCCGCCGGTTCCTGGTCGTTGGCACATCAACTGCCAAGAGTTGCTGGCTGTACTTCTTGCCCTGCGGAGGTTTCTCCCACTGATCCCAGGCAAGCACATCTTGATTCGTTCAGACAGCACCGCGACGGTTGCATACATCGCCATGGCAGCGTGCGCTCTCGTCATATGTCACAACTCTCCCGCCATCTCCTACTTTGGAGTCAGCACTGACAGAGGTCGCTGCAGACCACTCATATCCCGGGCAGCCTCAACATGACAGTAGACGTGCTGTTGCAACAGGCTCCTCTCAACGGAGAGTGGAGGCTCCACCCCCAGGTGGTTCAGCTGATCTGGGACCATTAAGGCAAAGCACAGGCAGTCCTGTTCACTTCCCAGGAGAACTCCCATTGCCCGCTCTGGTACTCCCTCAGGTCGGAGGCAAGTCCCCTCAGGTCAGATGCGTTGGCACACAGCTGGCCCCGGGAACTGCGCAAGTATGCATTTCCCCCAGTGAGCCTACTTGCACAGGTGTTGTGCAAGGTCAGGGAGGATGGGGAACAAGTCACTCTTGTGGCCCCTTACTGGCCCACCCTGACTTGGTTCTGACTTGGTTCTCGGATCTCACACTCCTCGCTACAGCACCTCCCTGGCAGATCCCCCTTCTTTCTCAGGGATGGGGCACCCTCTGGCATCCGTGCCCAGACCTCTGGAACCTCCACGTCTGGCCCCTGGATGGGATGCGGAAGATCTGAGTGGTCTACCACCAGCTGTCATAGACACCATCAACCAATCCAGAGCTCCCTCCATCAGGCAGCTTTACGCCCTAAAGAGGTGCCTGTTCGCAAATTGGTGTTCTTCCTGATCCGAAGCCCCGCAGAGGTGCACAGTCAGGTCTGTGCTCTCATTCCTACAGGGAAAGTTGGATGCAGTGATGCGGTGGACGGTAAGTCCCTAGGAAAGCACGGCCCTCCTGATTGCGCTCGCTTCCATCTAGAGGGTCGGAGACCTGCAAGCGTTCTCTGTCAGCGACACTTGCCTGGAGTTCGGTCTGTCAGATGCTCATGTCATCCTAAGACCTCGACCGGGCTATATGCCCAAGGTTCCTACGACCCCCTTCAGGGACCAGGTAGTGAACCTCCAAGCACTGCCCCGGGGGATAAGGACAGCCTTATCGTTGCTGTGTCCGGTATGTGCTTTACCTTCCTATTTGGACTGCACACAGAGCTTTAGACACTCTGAGCAGCTCTTTATTTGCTTTTGCTTACAGCGGAAAGGGAATGCTGTCTCCAAACAGAGGCTGGATAGTTGACGCCGTCGCATTGGCCTATCAGACCCTTTGCTGTTTCGAGCACACTCTACAAGAAGTGTGACATCTGTAGAGCAGCGGGCTGGGCGACACCCAATACCGTTGCGAGATTCTACAATCTTTGGGGTTGAATCGGTTTCGTTCCGTGTTTTGTCAGACCTGAGCATGTAGAACTCGGTAACACGGAACGACTGACCGGGTGTACCGCTTGCGCTGGTGCCTTTCCCCTCCACTGAGGTGAACACGTGCACTTTTTCTCCCAGGTGAGCCCACTAAACTCGTGCTCCCTGGATGTCTTTCATCCCCAGCCCTCTGGTCTGCGGAGGAATTCCCGACCAGAGCCATTACGGTTACTAACTACTCTGTACTGGAATAGGTGCTCCACATGGTTTGGCCTTCAGGGATTAATCCCCCTGTGCATATTTCCCGCGGTACAGTCCCCCAGCCAGTGGACCCGTGTCTCCTTTGGGCAGCCCCCTCTGCCCCCCGGTCGCTGTGTCTGTAGCAACTCCTCCCTCGCAAGGTAGGATCTACCACTGCGCCTCTCCCGCATGGGGCCTGAAGGCCCATGTGACATATTCACCGCATTAACCTCCCCCCAGTCCGGGCAGAATGTGGTCTCAGAGGGGGCTTTTCCCCCTGTAAGAATAGGAATTGCAAAAGAACCCAGAGAATCTATGGTCGGATGCACATTAACAAGCCGCATGCTGGTTCTGCTCTTCCGTGCAATGTATGATTAGAAATAATGTTTCTTTTTACCTTTTTGATCACAATTTGACTGTAAATAACAAAAGATTTAAAAAGAGACATGGAATACGCAGAACGAAGCAAAATACGCTGAACGACATAATACGCAAAATACGCAGAACGAAATACGCAGAACGAAGCAAAAGCAAACGTTTACTTGTATAATTTGTTGTATAATTTATTATACACATTCTCAAATTCAAATCTACAAGCTCTCGAGTTTTGCAGTTTACCTTCTAACAGACTTCCAACTGGCACATTATTGCTCTGAAGCCATCCTGTAAAACTGAGAATGTTGTGAAAATGGTCCTATGCTATGTTAGTCACATAGCACTTTATATGGTAGCATATGCGAGTGATTTAGTCGCTATGTAGAGAGCTGGATAATTCACGCAAACATTTTTATTCTTTCATCATTTACTTACCCTCCTGTCTTTTCAGATATGTATGATATGTTTTTCATCAGCTGAACACAAATTAAGATTTTTAGAAGATTATTTCAGCAAAATTTTACGTTAGGCAGCATAAAAGTAATCCATATGACTCCATTGGATTAATCTGTGTCTTCTGAAATGATATGATAGGTGTGGGTGAGAAACAGATACATATTTAAGTCCTTTTTACTGTAAATCTTCTTTTGTTTTTAAAGATTTACATTCTTCGGGCATATCGCCACCTTCTTGGAAGGGAGGTGAATTTATAGTAAAATAGGACTTAAATACTGATCTGTTTCTCACCCACACTCAGGACTGGACTGGTAATCTGGCATACTGGGCATTTTCCCAGTGGGCCGACGCACTTTGGGGCCGTTCAGGGGCGGACAAGCCATCAGGACAACAGAGCGGGCCGATGGGTCGGCCATGAAACGTGCCAAATGGGCAGCGATAAGCTAAAATGAGCCGCCTCGTTATACAGAACGGACCACAAAACAGTGCCGTGATATGCAGAAAACTACTGCGAACACGCTTAATAACTTTTGTTAAATTGGTTTGTAAAGAGTGAGAAAGTTGATGATTACTTGAATATTTTTTTATTTACCTGGACAGGTGATCTTGATGTTGCAGGTACCTGTAGAGGAGAGGAGATTCCCACACATACAAATGTAGCAAATAGACCAGATTAGAACTTCTTGACATTTTTGTGCACAATACATTTTTTTAAAACAAAAAAGTATTTTAGAATAAAATTCAGACACTGTACCCATTCAGAGAGATCTTTAAGTAGAGTCTGTGTTGAACAGCTTGTGTTTACAGATAGTGTTGGTCAAGGTTTGTCAGAAAGCAAGGAGAATTTTAGATACATTTCAAATTCTTTTTACAAATTAGTTAGAACTACTATGCTTAATAAATATGTTTTGCTTAGGTGGAATTGGTGATAGTATTACATTACCTGGGGACAAACCATTAAACCCACCAGGTAATATTTCTATTAAAATGATTGTCTCAATATATTCAAATAAGCAGGTGCTTTGCTGCTGATACTATGGTGCTGATGAACTTTGTTTTATAACAATTTTAAAAACCCTGGATGCTTTTATTATTATTTTTTATTATTATTATTATTTTATTTTATGTAGGCATTGGAGGTGGTGCCATTGCTGGACGTGGAGATACGCCAGGTACTATTGACGGAGGACTTGGAAGTACAGGTGGGGTTGGTGGAGGGCCAGGTGGATCAGGAAGAGTAGGCGGGGTACCTGGAGGAGTAGGCGGGGTTCCTGGAGAAGTAGGCAGATTTCCAGGAGGAGTAGGCGGAGTTCCAGGAGGAGTTGGTGCTGGACCAGGAGGAGTTAAACCTTCTAAAGGTTATTTGCAATGAAAATCCTGACTCTGTAAAATGTGCTCATGTACTTTGTTAGCCTTTTCTGTGTGTATATATATATATGTAAACATGAGGAATGTAGGTAATATATTAAAATCAAACTGTTTATTCAGTTTATGGAGGCGCAGGTGGAACAGGAACTCTGAGTGTTGGAGGAGTGGGTGGAGCTGGACATCTGCCTGGAGGTGGTGGTCTGCTACCAGGGGGTTTAGGCGCAGGGGTTGGAGCACAGAAACCAGGCAAAGGTAATTAAAGCATTGATTAGTGCAAGACATTTTATTGTTTAACTTAAAATGCAGTTAAACATAATTAAAAATTTGAAAACTTAACTTAACTGAACATAGTTTCTGTGGCTCAACTGGTAGGGCACGGCAATAGCAACACCCAAGTCATGGGTTTGATTAACAATGAACTCATATACTAATCAAATGTCTACTTTAAATATACAGATAAAATGTATACCTTAAATGCACTGTAAATTGCTTAGGATAGTCTGCTAAATGCATTAGTTTAGATTACTTACTTATTAGTGCACTAAAATAACTTTAGATTGTATACTAAAGTCAACATATTGTAAACTTAATGCAAACAATTTAATATTTACAATAAGACTGATTAGCTTGTCTCAGTGGATAAGGATGTATATATCTGTTGTAGGTTATGTTGGAGTTGGAAGTTTAGGAGCTGGTGGTATTCTGCCAGGGACTGGTAAGTTTTCTTCATTAACCCCCCCCCCCCCCCCCTCCAGTATGTTCTTATTTTATGCAACAGTAAAGCTAATTATGTTTTTCTGTGCTTAGAGGAGTATCTGCTCGTGTTTTACAGGTTTCAGATTTCCAAGTGGGGCTGCAGTGGGCAGCAAACCAGGAAAAGGTGTCAGACAACATTATTGCTAATCCACTACTCTTAAAATAAAAATGCATGAAAGATTGTTTTAAAATAATTTCTTGATCAATTCTGTGAAAGTTTATGGGGCAGCAGGTGGGCTTGGAGTCCCAGGCGGATATGGAGCAGGACCTGGTGGCTATGGGGCTGGAACAGGTGGATACGGTGCAGGCCCAGGTGGTGCTGGTGGACTTGGAGGGACCGGACTTGGTGGTACGTTTCTGAAGTGTTTACAAATGCTGGATTTCCCTCATAACTTCAAACATATACAAATTACATTTCTTTTTTACTATAGACATACTATAGATGCTATAGATTTAAATATTTTTGGTTTTAAGCACTTGGTTATGGTCCTGACACAATAAAGCCACATAAAATGATGTACAGTAAATTCAGTCAACACTTGTGTAGGCTAGAAACAACTAATAATAATAGACGTCTGGTTAATTTTGTTGTGGTATCAGGTTATGGAGGAGCTGGAACACTGGGTGGGGCTGGAAGTGGAGGTATTGGTGGAGGTCCTGGAGCCATTAATGGTGGGCTAGGCATTGGACCAGGAGGTATTGGGGGAGGTCCTGGAGGAGTTGGAGGACTCGGTGGACTAGTTGGAGGTATGGCATAAGTTAATATACATCAAGCAAAAATCTGACATTAATGCAATGCAATTTGATTATAAAATTATACTGGAAAAAACATTTTAGTTAGATGATAGGTAATTATTATGTGTATTTTTATATATAATCTTTTAAGTCATTTTTACATATTCCCATTACATTACATTACAACCACAATAAAATAAATCAATAATAATTATTATTTTTATTATTTTTATAATGACAGAAAGAGAGAAAAAATTTAAACCACACACAGTACTTCATACAGAAAGCAAGAGGGTTATTTATTTACGTCCTATTAGTATACTTAAGTCAAATACTGCTGGCCACCTAAATAAATCAGAAGGGTACCCAAACCTTAAAAAATAATTTTAAAAAGCTACCCTAGGGTTCTTCAATCATTTCATATCTATATTTCTCCATATAAAATACACTACCAAATTCCAGCAGCCAGGTAAAACATTTTGGAACGGTCTCTTTTTTCTAGAACTTTGGATTATTTTATGTTTTATTTATTTTATTTTATTTTATTACAATTATTTTTATTTTTATTTATGTTTTGCTAACGTCATTTCATATTGAATTTTCTGGACTTGATCGTGACTGTAGGACTCTAGTTTTGGTCAGCAGCATCCCAGGATACCAATAATGGGGTCAGGATGTAAATCAACATTTATCACTCTAGAATAGAAAATAAACACCTCAGACCACAAATTATATAGTTTGGCATAACAAGGTGAAACTGAAGAAAATATAGAGTGCAGCTATTGGTAATTATAAATGACAAGGAAGTAATGCCAAAATACATTAAATTATTTTGCATATCCATCTTCACATAAAATGAATTAAATTTATATTTAGAGTAGGCCATAAGTAGCTGATATTAATGTTTTTGTTGCTCAGGTCCCAGATATCTAGGTACAGGTCTGGGAGCTGGAGCTTGGAAGCCTGGAAAATTCGGTTCTGTATATAAACATCAACATTTACATTTAGTCATTTAGAAAATGCTATTATATCAAGCGTCTTACAGATGAGGAATAGCATAAGGAATTTGTCATCCAAACATAATGACATTTACTTAGTAAACATACCATTTCCATATTAATTTACTAGGGGGAAAAAAATCAGCCGTTTGTCTTGGTAAATGGTACAGATACAGTGTAAGTTCTGAATTTGATTGAATGTTTACAAAAATGAAACATTGTGGAATGCTACTTTACTGACATAATTTGAGATGAGGATGGAGAAGATAACACTAATGTATTTGACATGTTGCCTGTATCGCAGGGTATGGCGGTGTAGGTGGAGCTGGAGGTTTGGGAGGTTTTGGAGGAGTCGGTGGGGGTCCAGGAAGTCTAGGAGGAGGTCCTGGAAGCCCAGTAGGAACAGCTGGAGGTAAACTATTGTTTAGTTTCAAGGGTGGATTATTACATTTTGCATTTAGCATTGTCACTTAAACTGAATTATATTTCACACTAGGTGAAAATAAAATGACAAATGTCTTCATTTTGAAATATTTTGGCTGTTCTCAGTTCTCAGGTACCCAGGAGGAGCAGGAACTAAATCAGGTATATTCATTTAATCAGTGATGTGCATGATTTTTGTCAAATTCTGACAATCTGTCTCATTGACTGAATTAGTATATAAAAGCTGTAATATCCCTCCTTATTTGTTAGGTGACTTGATGGATAGATTATACTAATTTCCTAATTGATTTGAGCTGTGTCCTCTTTTAAAGGTTTTGGCACCTTTTACGCCTTCTGTTGATTGCATATTTAAAGAGGTTTTGAAAGCGCAGATGTCAGTTGCATCTGTTTATCTTGCAGGTGGTGTAGTGCCAGGATATGGAACTGGTGTTGGTCCTGGCAGTGGATATCAACAAGCATATCCAGGTAATGAAGACAAAACCTAATCCTCAAAACTTTCATCACATTTTTCATTCAAGTGTTCTATTGCGAAATATTATGTCTTGTTCCTTATAGTTCAAAACAAAGGATGAATATTAGTTTAGAGTATCAGTTGTTGAATTTAATGAATCAATTGCTGTAGTTGGTTTAGAATGATTAATAATCCTTTTCATATTATATTGTAGGTTATGGAGGTAGTAGTGTGAGGGGACCTGGAACCGCACCCCTAACACCTCAACAATGTAAGAAATGCCACTATTACAGCACAGCAAACACATTGTTAATTCATATTTACACTACTATAGCAGACAATCAAAAGAAAGACTTACATATTGGGATAAAGTGATCTATTATCCACATCCTTATGGTTTTTATGCCTACTCTATGTATTTATTGCATTTAAATGATATGGTTTTTTTTTGAACAGCAAAAGCAGCCAAATATGCAGCTCTTCAAGGCTTTCTAGGTGCAGGAGGCTACAGAGGTACAGATATACATGCACTTCTCTCAAATCCCATAATTTTCCTTACACTTAACAGAAATCTGATTTAACCAACAGATTATTTCGAAACACAACCTGTTGTTTACAATTACATTAGAGCAAGGCAATGCTCCAGGATATACGTTAAAATGCACAAGAACTGTTGAAAGTATAGCCACATTACTTTTCATACATGTTAACATGCACTGATCAGCCACAACATTAAAACCACTGACAGGTGAAGTGAATAACTTTTATTTTCTTGTTACAATGGCACCTGTTAAGGGGTGGTATATATTAGGCAGCAAGTGAACAGTCAGTTCTTGAATTGAATGTGTTGGAAGCAGGAAAATGGGCAAGCATAAGGATCTGAGCGACTTTGACAGGGGCCAAATTGTGATGGCTAGACAACTGGGTCAGAGCATCTCCAAAACAGCAGGTCTTGTGGGGTGTTCCTGGTTTGCAGTGGTTAGTACCTACCAAAAGTGATCCAAGGTAGGACAACCTGTGAACTGGCGACAGGGTCATGGGCTCCCATTTACCTGAGGAAGTGATGGCTCAGGATGCATCATGGGAAGAAGACAGGCTGGTGGAGGGAGTGTGATGCTCTGGGCAATGTTCTGCTGGGAACTCTTGGGTGGATGTGGATATTACTTTGACACGTACCACCTAACTAAAGATTGTTGCAGACCACGTACACCCCTTCATGGCAACGGTATTCCCTGATGGCAGGGGCCTCTTTCTGCAGGATAATGAGCCCAGCCACACTGCAAAGAGTTCAAGGAGTTGACTTGGCCTCTGAATTCCCCAGATCTCAATCTGATTTGGCATCTATGGGATGTGCTGGACCAACTGCCAGATACCACAGGACACCTTCTGAGGTCTTGTGGAGTCCATGATTCAATGGGTCAGAGCTGTTTTGGTGGCCCGAGGGGGACCTACATGATATTAGGCAGGTGGCTTTAATGTTGTGGCTGATCGGTGTATGACTAAAATCGCTCAATAATCTTGTTTGTGCAACGTTTGTTTGTCTATCCAATATTTCAACTCATGTTATAACCATGTAAAGCTGAAAAGTCATGTTACTTTTACACGATAAATGCAACGATACAAGAAAATAACTTTTTACATAGAGAAATGACAAGTATTATGTCAGTAACTAAAAGTTTATACATTTTTGAATGGAGAAATTATTTTGCTTTAACAAAAATCTGAGCATTTTCTTCTTTTAAACTCTCAGAAATGCCTTCCCCATAGACTTCCATTGTAAATGCATTATTGTAAACTTCAGATAGAGCTTAAAGGAATAGATCACCCTCATGTCATTCCAGATGTGTATGACTGTCTTCTACTGAAGACAAACAGAGATTTTTAGAGTAATATCTCAGCTCTGTAGGTCCATACTTTTATTTATTTTATTTATTTATAAACATATCTTTATTACGAGGATTAACCCCTTGAGATGAAGCATCTCGTTTTCGAGGGGGTCCTCCAATACATCAAAGCAAAAAAAGAACCAAAACAGCAGAGCAAATATCACGGTCAAAAACCGCACAACAAAACACAACAACACACACACACCAGCTCACAATGCTCAACCCCACCCTACCCAACACAATCCCTATAGATAACATGATAGAGAAACAACCACATGACTAGCATTGCACAAGGTCAAGGACTAAGAGTAATACAAAAAAAAATAAAAAATAAATTGAGGATAAAAATAACAATAATAATAAATAAATGAATAAAAATTAAGACATAAAAATTAGAATTAATAAACACATGACCAATGAAGCCCATGGTCAAACAAACAAAACTAGAAACAAAGACAAATATTCTGAAGATATTCCCCGAGAGCCCTTCGAAACGCTGTAAGTGAAGTTAAAGAACGGATAAAAAGAGGAAGATTGCTCCAATCATATGGAGCCTTAAAACAAAATGCATATTTCCCTACTTGTTTTTTAACTCTAGGAACAACAAAAAAAATCAGATCATTGTATCGCAGGCTGTATAGCGAATTATAAAGCACCAAGTGTTGCTTGAGATAAACTGGATAATTCAAGTAAAAACTTTTAAAAATAAACTGTAACCAGTGACACTGTCTCCTGGCCGAAGGGGCCAACCAGGACAACTGTCTGTATAACACACAGTGGTGTGTCCTGAAGGGACAACGGAGAACAAAACGGCAAAGACTGTTGTAGACCACATCAATGGAATGCAAACAAGAAGCAGGAGAGTTCTGATAAATAATGTCGGCATAGTCCAAAATAGGCAGAAGCAGCTGTAAGACTATTCTTTTCCTGACCGGAAAATTAAAACATTTAACAGACTGATAAAGTATTTTAAGACGAGAGTAAAGTTTGTTTGTCAATGCTTGTACATGAGTTTTGAAAGATAAATCAGTTTCCAACCAAACACCAAGATATTTAAAATATTGACTCTAAAGGAGAGGAATCAAGAAAACAAAGATTAAGGTTGTTTTCACCTATATCCAAGGTTTTTCTATGGAATAATAAAGAGTAGGACTTTGATTTATTAAGGAGAAGTTTATTTGCCAATAGCCACTGCTGTATAGAATTAAAGTCATACTGTAAAGCGAGGTTTATCCCGGAGATAGTGGGTTTACTACAGTAAATGACTGTATCATCGGCATAAAGATGAATATTACAGTCTGTACAACATAAGGGCATGTCATTAACAAAAATAGAAAATAATAATGGTCCCAAAGAAGAACCTTGAGGGATGCCTTTTACTATACCTGTATAATCTGACTGACAACCCCTGTAGGACACACCCTGACGACTGATGATGAAAATAGCTATTAAACCAGAGTAAAGATGATCTCGCGAGACCAATAGCATGCAATTTATCTAATAGAATATAGTGATCAACTAAATCAAAGGCTTTGGAGAGATCTAAGAAAATGGCACCGGTACACAGATTGTCATCAAAACTAGAAAATATATCATTAGAGAGTTTTAAGAGAGCAGTGGTAGTGGAAAAGTGTTTTCTGAAACCTGATTGGCATTGAGTAAGTAAATTATTATCAGATAAATAACCAGATAATTGATTAAAAATTATTTTCTCAAAAACTTTAACCACACTATTAATTATTGATATTGGCCTATAATTATTCAGAATTTGTGAGTCTCCACCTTTGTGCAAAGGAATAACTTTAGTACATTTCCAAGCAAGAGGCACTTCATATGTATCAAATGACATATTAAAAAGCACAGCCAATGGTGGTGCTAGTACATGCGAGGCAAGTTTAATAAACTTACCCTCAAGACCATCAGGGCCAGGACTACTGCTATTGGAAAGCTTATTAATAGCCTGTTGAACTTCCGTTGATCTAACCAGTCTAAATTTGAAAGAACTACCGCAGGGTTGGCTGTTAAGACACGGGTCTGCGAAAAAGACAGGAGGTTGGACAAGCGGTATTTGAGAAAAAAGCAAACTAAAGGCATTAGAAATCACGGCTGGATCATTAGTTATTTCATTATTAATTATCATATTATTTGAAGTATTATTGGACTTACCAACTAGAGTGTTAACTCGCATCCAGAATTGCTTTGGGTTACTTAGTTCATTTGACAGGCTATCTCGATAATAATAGGCTTTAGCGTTTCTTGTTTGAGTTGTACATAAATTTCGTAATCGTTTGTATTTCTCCCAGTCTTCAGGCAGTTGTGTATGTTTATGTTTAACCCAGGCCCTATCCCTCTTTTTAAAAAGATTAATAAGATCACCATTAACCCAGGGCAGATGATGGCCTTTAACCTTAATGGATTTCCATGGAGCATGTCTGTCAATAACTAGCCCAACTTCAGTATAAAAAAATCCCATGCAGCTTCAACATCAGGAATTAAGTAGAACCTATCCCAATTTATCCTCCGAAGGTCATTAACAAATAAATTATTATTAAATAATTTAGTTTCCCGTACCTTGATATATTTAGGAGGAAGATGAGGAGTAGCAATTTTCCAGATACAATGGATAATGGAATGATCGCTAAAGCAGTCAGAGAGAACTCCAGAAGTCATTATTCTGTTTGGATGAGAAACAAGAATCCAGTCAATGAGAGATTTAGAGTTAGAGCAGACTCTAGTGGGCTCAGTGATAATTTGAGTCAAATTAGCACTATTAACCATATTACGTTCTTTGAATGTAGAAGAATCATTCCAATTTAAATTAAAATCCCCCAGCAGAATAATTTCTCTCGAGTCTCCCAGTAATGATACCATAGCTAAAATGTTCTTAACAGACTCTAGTTTAGGAGCTGTAGGAGGTCGATAAATATTGCCTATTATCATATGTTTATTTGCATGAAGAGCTATCTTAACAAAGATACCTTCGAAAAGCTCAGGTTTCACCTCAGGAATAATTAGCTGTGAACTCAGATTAGATGAAATATAAGTAACAACTCCACCTCCCCTGGAACCTCTGTCAGCCCTATACATTACATAATTTTCAAGGTGAATAATAGCGTCAGTAGTACTATTAGTAAGCCATGTTTCAGACAAAGTAATTATATTGGGATTATTATAGGACAGCCAAGCTCTAAACTGATCAATTTTAGGGAGTAAACTACGGATATTAAGATGGATAGCATGGAGACCTTTACCCATAAAATATATATTTGTAATCAATGAAAATAAAGCTAACTAACCTCGTGAGGTAAAAATCGTGAAAGTGAAGAAGAGGTGAACATGAGAGCCAACACCATATACGCACACACTCAACCATACCTACATTTAATAAAAAACAAAAACAAAAAAAAACAAAACAATAATACAAAAATCCACACACAAAAGCAAGATAACAAATTAAACTAAACTGTCTTCATTCACTCCCCTGATAATAGAACCACTGAGTTACTTTCCGCAACGTAATTAAGTGCTTCAAGATTTATAATAAATCCCTTAAAGTAAATAAGTAAAATAAATTAATAAGCAAAAAGAAAACACACTCAATACATTTTTATTTGCTTTATACCAGAGACCCAGTGGTGGAATAAAATAAAACAGCATATATTGAACAACCAAAAACAGCAATCTTCAGGGTCAGAGAAAGTCAAAAAAAAAAAAAAAATCCATACAATGCATGTGAATGGTGACCAGACCCTTGAAGCTCCAAAAAGCACATAAAAGCAGCATATACGTAATCCATAAGAGTCTAGAGGTTAAATCCATGCCTTCAGAAGCGATATTATATGTGTGCGTGAAAAACAGATACATATTTATGTCACAATAAATTCTCCTCCCTGCCCAGTAGGTGGTGATATGCACAAAGAATGTGATTCACCAAAAACAAAAGAAGAATGTGAAAGTGAAGGAGAAAGTGAACATTTGTAGTAAAAAATGACTTAAATATAATCTGTTTCTCACCCACACCTATCATATTGCTTCTGAAGACGTGGATTAAACCATGAGTCAAGTCAAGTCAAGTGGTTTTTATTGTCGTTGCCAGACGGCAGGAGGGTAAAGAGTTTGTGTGAGGGGTGTGTGGGGTCGTCCACAAGGACGTGGGGCTCAGGATGCTCTCAATAGTCCCTCTATGGAATGTAGTGAGGATGGTGGGTGGGAGATGTGCTTTCCTCAGCCTTAGAAGAAAGTAGAGACGCTGCTGGGCTTTCTTGGTGATAGAGCTGGTGTTGAAGGACCAGGTGAGGTTCTCCGCCAGGTGAACACCAAGGAATTTGGTGCTCTTGACGATCTCCGCAGAGGAGCCGTCGATGTTCAGCGGAGTGTGTTCACCTTGTGCTCTCCTAAAGTCAACAACCATCTCTTTTGTTTTGTCCACATTCAGAGACAGATTGTTGGCTCTACACCAGTCCGTCAGCCGCTGCACCTCCTCTCTGTATGCTGACTCGTTGTTCTTGCTGATGAGACCCACCACGGTCGTGTCATCGGCGAACTTGACGATGTGGTTCGAGCTGTGCATTGCTGCACAGTCATGAGTCAGCAGAGTGAACAGCAGTGGACTGAGCACACAGCCCTGGGGGGCCCCAGTGCTCAGTGTGGTGGTGGTGGAGATGCTGTTCACGATCCGGACTGACTAAGGTCTCCCAGTCAGGAAGTTCACGATCCAGTTGTAAAGGGAGGTGTCCAGGCCCAGCAGGTTCAGCTTTCCAATCAGGTGCTGGGGAATGATTGTGTTGAATGCTGAGCTGAAATCTATGAACAGCATTCGAACGTATGAGTCCTTATTGTCTAGGTGGGTGAGGGCCAGATGGAGGGTTGTGGCGATGGCATCGTCCGTTGAACGGTTTGAACGATACGCAAACTGCAGTGGGTCTAGTGAGGGGGGCAGCTGGCTCTTTATGTGCCTCATGAGGAGCCTCTCGAAGCACTTCATGATGATGATGGGTGTAAGTGCGACGGGACGGTAGTCGTTGAGGCAGGACACTGAAGACTTATTTGGCATGGGGATGATGGTGGTGGCCTTGAAGCACGTTGGAACGACAGCGCTGCTCAGAGAGATGTTGAAGATGTCGGTAAGAACATCTGCTAGCTGGTCTGCACATCCTCTGAGCACTCTGCCAGGAATGTTGTCTGGTCCAGCAGCCTTCCGTGGGTTGACTCTACGTAGAGTTTTCCTCACATCTGCCGTGGTATGACAGAGCACCTGGTCGTTGGGAGGAGGGGTGGTCTTCCTCGCCATCATGTCATTCTGCACTTCAAACCGAGCGTAGAAGTCGTTCAGCGCATCTGGAAGGGAGGCATCTTTGTCACAGGCAACTGATGTTGTCCTGTAGTTGGTGATGGCCTGAATGCCCTGCCACATGCGCCGTGTGTCACCGCTGTACTGGAAATGACTGTGGATTCTCTGGGTGTGTGCGCGCTTTGCCTCTCTGATTGCCCGTGACAGTTTGGCCCTAGCTGTTCTTAGGGCTGCCTTATCGCCTGCTCTGAAGGCGGAGTCTCGGGACCTCAGCAGCGTGCGCACCTCCGCAGTCATCCACGGCTTCTTTTTGGAGCGTGTGGTGATGGTCTTGGAGAAAGTGACATCATCAATGCACTTGCTGATGTAGCTGGTCACTGATGCTGTGTATTCCTCCAAGTTGGTAGAATCGCCATATGTTGCAAACTCCCTGAACATGTGCCAGTCAGTACACTCAAAACAGTCCTGAAGAGCAGAGATGGCTCCTGCTGGACAGGTTTTCACCTGCTTCTGAAGCGGTTTTGTGCGTCTGACGAGCGGTCTGTATGCTGGAATTAACATAACAGAGATGTGGTCTGAGTAGCCGAGGTGGGGGCGGGACTCCGCCCGGTACGCGCCTGGGATGTTTGTGTAAACAAGATCAAGCACTTTCGCCCCTCTCGTTGCAAAGTCCACATACTGATGGAATTTAGGGAGCACTGTCTTGAGATTCGCATGGTTGAAATCTCCGGCGACAATAAACAGTCCGTCGGGGTGAGCGTTCGCTCATAGCCCCATACAGTTCACAGAGCGCTTCCTTAGCATTAGCGCTGGGGGGAATGTAAACTCCGGTTATGCAAACAGTGGTGAATTCCGTGGTAGATAAAAGGTCTGCATCTAACAGTCACAAGCTCCAACAGCGATGAACAGTAACTAGAGACTAGCATAGTGTTCTTGCACCATTCGTGTTGATGTAAACACACAAGCCACCACCGCGAGTCTTACCGCAGAGAGCTGTATTTCTGTCGGCACGAAACGCAGGCGAGCCCGTCTAGCTGAATGGCGGCATCCGGAACTCTGTCGCTGAGCTACGTCTCCGTGAAAACAAAGACGCAGCAGTCTTTAAACTCACGCTGCGTAGCCTGCTGGAGTCGGATATAGTCCAGTTTATTGTCCAGGGAGCAAACATTTGAGAGCAGGATAGACGGAGAGCCGGCCGGCTAGGGTTTGTTTTTAGCCTAGCATGGACCCCCGCCCTCTTTCCGCTTCGCTTTCGCGACGCCGCTTACGACGTCCTCTCCCCCGGCCACCGGCATCAGGCGACGCCGAGGACTGGAGGCCTGGTCTCCGCAGCAAGCCGAGTACACGTAGCGCCTCCTGCAGGTCATCATGCAGCTTGGTTTTTGCATGAGTCTTATATGTCAGTAGTGTCTGGCGATGGTAGACACGAACACCGGTTGATCCGATGTCCATGTGTTGCAAAAGTCGGGCTTTTTTAATAAAAATAGCACCATTGTGGATCCGATGTGGCCGCTGCGTGCTACCGCGCCGCCATCTTGGATCCAAAAAAAAAAAAGAAAAAAAACATTTTTATATGAGTCATATTAATTATTTTTACAGTGTCTATTTGCACCCCGCTGTGAATAGCATCTGCCACACAGTGCAACTATTTGCACCCCAATATGACAAACCTATCAATAGATGTCACTGCATTGGCGTAGGGTGTAACGTCGTTGTGTGAATGTGTTCTGTTGTCCGAGCGACCGCAATTAATTTATGTTTTTATGCTGCCTTTATGTGCTTTTTGGAGCTTCAAAGTTTTGGTATTGTATGGACCTACAGATCTGAGATATTCCTCTAAAAATCTCTGTTTGTGTTCAGTAGAAGAAAGACAGTCATTTACATCTGGGATGGTGTGAGGGTGAGTAAATGTTGAGAGAATTTTCATTTTTGGATGAACTATCCCAAAAAGTTGTTATAAAGTTATAAAAGTTGTTTTGAACACATAACTTTTTAGTAGAGGTGCTGGTGACTTAGCTGTGTTTTTTCCAGTAGGGGGCGCAGGATGTCAAGGCAAATACTGTGGAAGGAGAAGGAAGTGAGTTTCCATCGGAAAGATGTGACCTCATAAACAAGTGGTGCTACTACCTGATCTCAAATGCACTTTTTTTTTCTTTTTTTTTACAGTTGATTAAAAAAGTGCCTTGTGTAATATGTGAGAGAGATTTGCAACATTAAGTATTTTTTAGCTATGATTATATGTGACCTGAATAGGTGTGATGTGAACCTCACAGGGCACTCTTTGCACTGCCTACGCTCCCTTTACTTTACTTAATAACCATGTCACTCTAAATTTCCTTTACAGATGATCATGTTTAATCAAGTCTTACCAAATCAGTTAATGTTGCATTCTAACACATTAAACCCAGCATAACATTATGGTTGGGTGAGTTGCTCACACTCAATTCAGTAGCTGTATATTCAGACATATGTCATTTTGGGACGTGACGCTGCTAATTCAGGATGAACTGTGTCAGTGGAGGAAGCAGTGTCATTAAGCTACCGTACTGTATATGTTCTAGCCAACACTATGCATTTCTCTCTGCTATTATAAAGTAAAAGAGGCCTCCTCTCTTTACAACTGTTTGTGTATGAGTGCATGAATCCTCATTTAGTTTTATATTTTTTTTCTTCATACAGTGAAATAAGTCATACAAAGAAATTAGATGCAAAGTCTTTTTGTAATTGCTGCATTTGACAGTACTGGCTGAGACAGTTTATTAGAACTGAGGATTACTAGCTGTCTTCAAAGATACCTCAGGAACTTGAAGCAGTTTATTTTATCCTGACCCCAGTAAAATCTTGTTTGTTTAATGTTTTAAATTATGTTAAAGGATAGTTCACACAAAAATGAAAACTCTCTCATAATTTACTCCATCCCAGATGTGTATGATTTTCTTTCTTCTGCAGAACACAAATGAAGATTTTTAGAAGAATATTTCAGCTCTGTAGGTCCATACAATGCAAGTGAATGGTGACCAAAATTTGAAACTACAAAAAGCATATAAAGGCATCTTAAAAGTAATGCATGTGACTCCAGTGGTTTAATCTGTGTCTTCAGAAGGAATACGATGGCTGTGTTTGAGAAACAGATCAATATTACAGTCCTTTTTTTTTTATAAATGTCCACCTTTGACCAGCCCTGACCAGCTAGTGGCGATATTCACAAAGAATATCAATCACCCACAAAAAGAAAAAAAGTAGTGAAAGTGAAGATTAATAGTAAAAAAAGGACTTAAATATTGATCTGTTTCTCACCCACACCTATTGTATAAAGTAGCTTCTGAAGACATTTAGAATTACATTTATTCTGGCTTTATGACCTTTTTGAAGCTTCAATGTTTTGTTCACCATTTACTTGCACAGTATGGATCTACAGACCTGAAATATTCTTCAAAATAAAAGCTTCATTTTTGTTCAGTAGAAGAAAGTCATACAAATCTGGGATGCCAGGATGTTATGAGAAATGTTTAATTTTTGGGTGAACTATTCCTTTAATGTTGTTTTGTAAGGCTGCATTTAACCTATAGTAACTAGTTTTGCGGGTTGTAAGCAATGTTTGTTTTGAATAGTGTATCTGTGGTTGTATAAGTGCTATAATAATGAATTCAAATGTGACCTGAACGTTTGATAACGGCAATGCATCAAGTGAATCTTTTTGCACTGTTTACCTTGCTCTTCACTTTTGTGCACTTGTTACTCTGAATTTTGTGAATTTTCATCCAGTTCACGTTTTTGTATGACCTTCAGTTTTACCCTTTATCCATCATACATTAAATAATTTGTAAAAACTTACAAAATCTTTTAATCTTTTTTTGTTTCCATGCACAATACTGTGTACATCTACCTTCTAAATGCACAAAAGGGGCACTAATTCATGACACACAAAAGGGTCAGAAATAGCTGTTTGTATCCACTCTACTTGCATGGATTGGCTGACCAGAATCAAATGTTTGGGAAGAAGATCCTTTCAACATTCCCCTTGAATACACTTACACTAAACCTCCCTTCATGAAAAGAGTTTGATTGAAATGCAAGTCCCTGTCTGGTCATGTAGTTCATGAGGGCCATCTGCAGGTGACACTGGTTGGGTAAATCTATCCTCTGACTGTGCATTCATTCTGCCTACTAAAGCAGTCTGAAGGTGGGCTAAAGTTAGGAGGAGTGGGAGCGATCAGAGTTTCATAGTTCTTTCAGATTTGGAAGGAAATAAATGCTGTGCAGCTCTATGCTTCATTTGCATATATGAAATGAAACTATATCCGATTTGCAATGGTTATCCTGGTTTCCTCTCCCTGCATTACACTCCTTCACTCCTCCCCTGAAACGAGTGGTGACAGTAAAAGACTGGTACATCTCTACCGTTGCTGCTATGCTCAAGTCCCCCCCCCCCCCATAGTTCAAAATGACAGGTCTCTCATAATTTACTCATCTTTATTTCTTCTGCAGAACACATACCAAGATTTTTAGAAGAATATTTCAGCCCGCAATGCATGTGAATGGTGACCAGAACTCAGAAGGTCCAAAATTAGATAATGACAGCATAAATGTAACCACCCTTCTCGCCCCGCTCCGAACGGGACTCGAACCGACGTCTCCAGTGTGGGAGGTAGGTGCGCTAAAGAGGAGGCTAAAGGCTACAGCCTCTAGCATCAGTCGCTAGTGCACCTCTTGAGGTCAGGAGAGTGAGGTTTACACACTGCACAGCTATCTACCAGCTGGTTCCCGTTACACTCACCCCCTAAACCTCACTCCCATCCGGGTCACGGCACCAATGTAACCAGCCCTTCTCGCCCCGCTCCAAACAGGACTCAAACCAGCGTCTCCAGCGTGGGAGGGGGGTGCGCTAACAAGGAGGATAAAGGCTACAGTCGCTAGCTTCAGTCGCTAATGCACCACTTGAGGTAAGGAGAGTGAGGTTTTACACATTGCACAGCTATCTACCAGCTGGCTCCCGTTACATAAGTTAATCTATAAATCTTCAGTGGTTTAATCCATGTCTTCTGAAGAAATCCAGTTGTTTTTGGGTGAGAACAGACAAAAATATATTTCCTTTTTCTCTGTACATCTTGCCATTGCAGTCTCCAGGCAAGATTATGATTTCAAGCTTAATTACACTTCCTAGTGCTTGACGCATGCACAGAGTGCTAGATGGCGCTAAGAAGTGTAATCGAGATTGAAATCATGATCGCCAAGGAGACTGTTTTTTTTATATTTATAGTGAAAAAGGAGTTATTAACCAACTGGATCACTTCAGAAGACATGGATTAAACCACTGGATTTTGATGGATTATGTTTATGCTGCATTTATATGCTTTTTGGAGCTTCAAATGTTTGGACACCATTCACTTGCATTGAAATGACCAAAAATGAAACTGGATACTCTGACTGTAAAGAGAAAAGTCTTACACAGTTATACATATTGTGTTATTCCACAGAGGTCAAATTATAGTTGACTGTTAGAAATATTTATCCATTATGTTTTATATTAGCCCTATGACTTCCTTCATGGTTGCCTGCTATCTCTTCCTGTTAAAAGACTCCAATCTAAAGCTATTAATTGAAATTATGTATGCTGTAAACTAGAGAGGCATAACAGATGTTCTCTTTAAATAAAATTGATAGTTTATCCAATAAAATGTATGCATACACAAATCAGATGAAACAAAAAGTTCTCTCTCTCTCTCTCTCTCTCTCTCTCTCTCTTCCTTTATTAGGTTGTTGTGAAAGTAATTGTGTTCTTTCTCACTTGTATTATGAAAGAGATGGACAGTTCTTCTGTAAAAAAGATTACTGGTCAAGATTTGGAGAACAGTGTCATGGATGCTCAGAGTCCATCACTTCTGGTTTCATTATGGTAAGCATATAATGCTATCAAATCAGTTCATGAGAACACTGAATGTTTGTGATTTGGTGTAATGGAGAACTCTTAGTTCCCTTCCGAGGGAACTCGCACTGCGTCGTTGAAAACGACTCTTTGGGGAACGCTCCTTAGCATGCGCCTCTGAAGTATGAATGAAACTATTCCAATCTTGATTGGTGTTGCGTCATGACGTAACATGTGACGGCATAACCGGATGCATAAAAGTGACGCCGGCACACACACACATTAGCTTTCGCTCTTCAGCAAGTGCTCTATGTATATTGTTTGTCTTATTTGGTGTTGTTTGTCCTATTTATAAGAATTATGGCCACCGAACAGTTCAAGAAGTGCGTGCACCCCTGCCCTCGTTTTATTACGGGTAGGGACACGCACGATTTGTGTGTGAACTGTTTGGGAGCGCAGCACGCACAGGCAGCTCTCGAGGGATCTGCCTGTGAAAGCTGTGAAGCACTACCCCTGAGAGTGCTGCGCTCCCGGTTGGCGTGCTTTGATGAGCACGGTCAGGCTCGCGTTCCCCACGGTTCTGGTCCCGCGTCTGTTGAGGCAGCGTGGCGATTGAGATCGTGGGGTTCGCAGCGGGATCTTGCAGACGAGAATGAGACTGCTCCGGCACTTTCTCATTCTTCGTTTGAGGATCCCGAGCCTACTGTGAGTGGTGCAGAAGCCCGCGTCGCGGCTTCTTTTGCCCACGATCAGGTCCCAATGCTCGAGCTCTCTGCTTCCGAGGAAGTGGAAATGCTCAGCATTGATGTGGACGACCGTGAGCCAAGCACGCCGGGTTTCGGCCAGGCTTATGAGGAGCTGGTTCAGGTTGTGACGCGTGCTGTGGCCAGACTTAACATTAGCTGGCCACAAAATGAGTAGGGAACGCACGTCGGAAGCAAATTAGACGAGCGTTTCCTGCAGCACACGTCACAACCCCAGCGCGGGGTTTGCCGTTTTTTCCCGATCTCCACAAAGAGATCTCGAGATCGTGGGATAAACCACATTCGTCCCGTGTCTCCACCCCCAGTGTGGTCGATTACAGCTATGTTTTAGGGGCATGGGATATGGGCTATGGGAAGATGCCTGGTGTGGAGGAGGCTTTAGCCGGTTACCTCTCTCCTGAGTCGGCATCTTCCCTTAAAACCCCGGCGCTGCCTAGTAAGCCCTGCAGAGATACATCTGCATTAATAAGCAGGGCTTACATGGCGGCAGGTCGGGCTGGTTCATGCCTGCACTCAATGGCGATTTTGCAGGCGTACCAGGCCGATCTCCTGAAAGATTTAGACGAGGGGGAGGGGCCAACTCCCGAAGATATCGCGGAGTTGAGCAGAGCTCTCTGTCTCTCCGGGCCACTAAAGAGACGGCCCGCGCTATTGGCCGCTCTATGGCAGCTATGGTGACCATGGAGAGGCATCTGTGGCTAAATTTGTCGGGAATAAAAGAAAAAGACAGAGCTTTTTTGCTTGATGCCCCGCTCTCGCCCTCTGGCCTGTTTGGCGACGCCGTTACATCGGTCGTCGACAGGTTTCAGGAGACGAGGAAACAATCTGTGGCGTTCAAGCAGTTTCTCCCCCGTAAATCCAAGTCTAAATCAAGTAGGGTGGGGCAAACAGATCAGCCCCAGCCTTCAGTCAGCTCCTCGCACCACGCAGAGCAAAAGGAGAGCGTTTCCTCTAGAGCCCCTCCTCCAGGAGCTTGGCAACAGAGGAAACGCTCCCAGCGGAAGCCCTCCAACCAGGGGGCCGACCTGAGGGACGTCCTTAAGGCTAGCAGGGCTTCGGGGAAGAGGTCCTAACCGGGGTGGTAGAACCTCGGAGGGCTGCCCCCCCCCCAACCCCCCTGGTGCAGAGCAACAGAGGTTGTTCTCGCAGCGGAGCCCTCAGGAAATCGGTGTCGATTTCCCACCGTCTCTGACGCTTCGGGCCACACCAATTTCCAGCGAACGCACACCGTGCCGTTCGCGTCAAAAGATAAAAAACACACATCAATTGTGGTCACAAGAACTGTATCGACCAAATCCTGCCGGTATCCCGCTTCAGGAGGTCGAGAACAGTGCGCGAAAAACACCCGAGAGGCTGGTTCCCTTAGTAGATTTTGTAGCGGCATGGAATCATCTTCCCAACATATCTGCATGGGTCCTGCATATAATAAAATCAGGGTACAGACTGCAGTTCGGGCACCGCCCCCCCAAATTCTCTGGGGTGGTGCAGACTACAGTGGTTCCGGGGCAGGCTCAGGTGATGGAACAAGAAGTGCAATCTCTGCTGCTGAAGGAGGCCATAGAACGTGTTCCTCATTCAGGGAGTCCGGTTTTTACAGCCGGTACTTTATAGTTCCAAAAAAGGATGGGGGGTTGAGGCCGATTTTAGATCTCAGAGTTTTGAACCGGTCTCTGAGGAGGTTCAGGTTCAAAATGCTTACTATTCCTGTCATCGTGAGTCAGATCAGATCCGAGGACTGGTTTGTCACGATAGATCTAAAAGACGCCTATTTTCATGTATCCATCCTTCCATGTCACAGGAGGTTCCTGAGGTTCGCTCGGGGCTGAAGCTTACCAATATCGGGTTCTTCCGTTCGGCCTAGCACTATCTCCCCGCACATTCACCAAATGTATGGATGCAGCTCTTGCTCCACTGAGACTTCAGGGCATCCGTATACTGAATTATATCGACGACTGGCTCATTCTAGCCCAGTCTCGAGAAATGGCGGTTCGGCATCGAGATGTCGTTCTTGGCCACATTCGAAGTTTGGGGTTGAGACTCAACACAAAAAAAGAGTGTGTTACAACCATCCCAGTGCACAACGTTTCTGGCGTTGTGTGGAACTTCGGTTACGATGCAGGCACGCATGTCTCCTGCACGTATCGAGTCCCTTATGGCGATGGTGGCCGGGTTAAAGCTAGGCCAGGCCATCACTGTAAAGCAATTTCAAAGAATGCTGGGCCTCATGGCAGCGGCATCCAACATTGTACCTTTGGGCCTTCTACACATGAGGCCCCTCCAGTGGTGGCTGAAAACCAAGGGGTTTTCCCCCAAGGGGAATCCATTTCGTATAATCAGAGTAACGCGCAGATGCCTTCGTTCTCTGCTAATATGGAAGAAACCTTGGTTCCTGTCCCAAGGGCCAGTGTTGGGAGCGTCATGTCGCCAGAAAACCGTTTTGACAGACGCCTCCCTCACTGGCTGGGGCGCGGTCATGGACGGCCGCTTTGCCAGGGGTCTGTGGCAGGACCATCATCATTCTTGGCACATAAACTGTCTAGAGATGTTGGCTGTGTTCAGGGCTCTGAGGAGCTTCCTTCCAGACATCAAAGGTTACCATGTCCTAGTACGTTCGGACAATACATCAGTGGTAGCTTATCTGAACCGACAAGGAGGACTCAGATCGCGCCCTCTGTGCAGACTGGCGCATCAGATAATTCTTTGGTCCCAAGGGAAAATACTGTCTATCAGAGCAATATATATTCCGGGGTTCAGAATCAGGGAGCAGACATCCTGTCGAGGCAGGGGCTGAGGCCCGGGAATGGAGACTTCATCCAGAGGTGGTGAAGTTGATGTGGGACAAATTTGGACCATCGGAAGTGGATCTATTCAGCATCTCGAGAGCGTCCCATTGTCCACTTTGGTTCTCCCTCTCACATCCAGCCCCACTGGGGTTGGACGCCATGGTACAGGCTTGGCCGAGGCTTCGCCTGTACGCATTTCCCCCGATCGCTCTGCTGCCGAGAGTCCTGGAAAGGGTCCGCCAAGAGGGCATCAGTCTTCTTCTGGTTGCCCCGATGTGGCCGGCCCGAGTATGGTTCTCAGACATAATTTCACTCCTGATAGCTCCGCCATGGCAGATTCCTCTGAGGAGGGATCTGTTGTCTCAGGCAGGGGCACAGTCTTCCACCCTCGTCCAGAGCTGTGGAAACTGTGGGTCTGGCCCCTGAGGGGTTCAGTACCTAAATGCTAGTCTATCAGCGGGGGTGGTTGAAACCATACTTAGCTCTAGGGCTCCGTCTACTAGGAGATTATATGGCCTCAAGTGGAATGTGTTCTCCACTTGGTGTAGAGAACATGAATTAGATCCAGTTAACTGCCCGGTGGCTTCAGTTCTGGAGTTTCTTCAAGATTGTTTCTCTGCTGGTCTCTCCCTTCCACACTTAAGGTGTAAGTGGCTGCCATTTCGGCGTTCCATGCACCACTGAGTGATGGGCCTCTGGGGAGGCACCAGCTGGTCATTCGTTTTCTCCGTGGTACATGGAGGATGAGACCGGCAACCAGGTCCAGGGTTCCTGCCTGGGACCTGGCGGTGGTTCTCGAAGGGTTATCCCTGGCCCCCTTCGAACCCCTTCAGTCGGCTTCAGCCCAAGGACCTGACGTTCAAGATGGCTTTTCTCTTAGCTATTACCTCTCTAAAGAGGGTGGGTGATCTTCAAGCCCTGGCAGTGACGCCAGCTTGCTTGGAGTTTGCCCCTGGCGGAGTTAAAGCCATTTTGCACCCGAGACCTGGCTATGTGCCTAAGGTGCCGTCTAACACGGCACGGTCTACGGTCCTGCAGGCATTTCATCCTCCACCTCATGTGTCGGCAGAAGAAGAGAGGTTCCATTTGCTCTGCCCTGTCAGAGCTTTGAGCGTTTACCTCGAGAGGTCCTCTTCCTGGAGGAGGTCGGACCAACTGTTAGTGTGTTTTGGGTCACCTAGGAAGGGGCTCCTGCCTCGAAACAAACCATTAGTAATTGGATTGTTCAGGCTATTATCTCGGCCTACAAGGTGCACAATTTGCCTTCACCTTTGGCCGTAAGGGCTCATTCAACTAGAGGCATGGCTTCCTCTAGGGCTCTCTTATCGGGAGTACCCTCCAGGAGATCTGTGAGGCAGCCGGTTGGGCTACCCCGCACACTTTCATCAGGTTTTATAGTCTGCACCTCCCTAGTACGCCTGGCGACGCGTGTGCTCTCGTCCTAGCTGAGTGCCTGAGTTCAGTTTCACCCTAGGGCAGGCCTTTTTTCGGTGCGTGACCTAGTGGGCATTCGTTCCCCAAAGAGTCGTTTTCAACGACGCAGTGCGAGTTCCCTCGGAAGGGAACGTCTCGGGTTATGACTATAACCCTTGTTCCCTGAGAAGGGAATGAAACACTGCGTCGTCCTGCCACGCCCCTCAAGGCCTGAGAGTGGCTTGCTTCATCGCTAGGCTAATGTGTGTGTGTGCCGGCGTCACTTTTATGCATCCGGTTATGCCGTCACATGTTACGTCATGACGCAACACCAATCAAGATTGGAATAGTTTCATTCATACTTCAGAGGCGCACGCTAAGGAGCGTTCCCCAAAGAGTTGTTTTCAACGACGCAGTGTCTCGTTCCCTTCTCAGGGAACAAGGGTTATAGTCATAACCCGAGACGTTCTACTCTATGACAACCTGTTGCAAACTGAGTGCACTTAAACAAATAAAGAAGAACATGTTGCCATTAAACTAAATGCATTTATGCTGGTTTATTTACTAGAGCAGCAAATTATATCATCCAAATCTATAAGTCTAGCTTTCTGAGGAGTTACTGAATTGAACACTGGGCGTAAACCCAATGGATTCATATGAATACATGCATTGCTTTGAAGTAATAGATTAGCTGGAAGTAATCTGATCATTTATATCATGTGAAGATTAGTTTGGAGTGTTTTGTTTTGTTGTCATTATTTTGACCTGAGGTCAAAAAGCCACACACACTTAATATCTAGCTTCCTTCCATTGTGCAGCTTCACTTCTGCTGCCCTGATGTCATCCGCCCAGTCCCCACCCCAATACCTGCCTCCATTCTCTCTGTGTTGATTTCAAGATAAACTGTACTGGGAAATAATAAATAGGCTGATGTTGCCTCTTCCTTTGATACCTTCAGGTGGCTGGGAAGCATAAATATCATCCAGAGTGTTTCCTTTGTGAAAGTTGCAGCATGTACATCAGGGATAGAGATTCATTCACTCTAGATGATTATACCAATTTATACTGGTTGGTTTCAGAAACTAACACAAGAACCATTTCTTGTCAAATGTACTCTTACATAATTATTATAGATCTGCAATTTCATCTTGATTGTCTCTTTTAACTGATTTCCGTATTACTCGCTTTCTTCTCATGTTATTACCAGAAGGTTTCAATGCAGCATTCTTTTTTGGGGGATTTTATCCTCTTTTCTCCCCAATTTGGCATAACCAATTCCCAATGCACTCTAAGTCCTCGTGGTGGGGTAGTGACTCACTTCAATCCGGGTGGCAGAGGACGAATCTCAGTTGCCTCCATGTCTGAGACGTCAGTCCAAGCATCTTATCATGTGGCTTGTTGAGCGCGTTACCACGGATACCTAGGGCATGTGGGGCTTCACTCTATTCTCCGTGGTATCCACGCACAACTCACCACGCGCCGCACGAGAGCTAACCACATATAGCGACCATGAGGAGGTTAACCCAACGTGACACTACCCACCCTACCAACCGGGCCAATTGGTTGCTTAGGAAGCCTGACTGGAGTCACTTAGCACGCTCTGGATTAGAACATGTGACTCCAGGTGTGGTAGTCAGCGTCTTTACTTGCTGAGCTACCCAGGCCCCTTGTTCACAATTCTTTAAACTAAACCAGAATTAAGAACATTTAATATTGAAAGTTTATATTTTTATTACTTTAAAGGCATATGCAAAACAATTCCTTTCCTTTAATATTAAGCAAAAAGTACTGTTCTTAAAATTGCTAAACGATTCATCAGAGTGCTTTCACACTAGCACTTTAGTTGCACATCCAGGGTCCAATGATGTCAAAGTTCGGTTTGTTTGGATAATGTGAACACTGTTTTCCGAAACCCAGGTCCACTTGTAAAGATGTACTAGAGTTCATGTGAACTCTAGTATGGTTCGCTGCTGATAGGAACACAATCATTGCAAATCACAGAAGTGAACTGCTTATGATGACGTTTCTTTCTTTGCAGGCTCCCGATCACAATTATTATGGTATAATTCTCATACCTGCTTGTGTCCAAATACACCACCTTCAGAGAGCAGCTCACATTCTTCACTTCTCTTGCAATGCATCCGCATGCCTTTGTCAGACAAACGCTTATATTCATCACATCATTGCACATTCAATACATCCGTGGGAGACAAACACAAGTGTTGTTCTGTGCATGGCAGGTTTTTGTGGTAAATCCAAAGAGACAAACTTTAATACTTCACTTAACGTAAACATTAATCTAGATACATTTGAAAATGGCGTACTCATTTCAAAACGCTAACCGTCCACACTAGCATTTTCAAGCATTTTCCAAAAAGTTGCTCGTCCACACTGAAACGTATGAAAAAGCTAAAATCATGTTACTGCGCATGCGGAAAGTCCCCTTTGCATGTACGGTCTGAAACGCAATTGACCTCGAGTTCCGTCTCCGGACACATATTTTGAGTAAACTTCCTTCGCCTTTGAAGGAATGCAATGTGATGGTTGTACAAAGTAACGTTTATTTTTTAACAACGCTTTCAAAGTGAGTATCAAGTACAACAGTGCCGCAATAACACGGGCCGCCATCTTGATTGTTTTGGTTGGACAGATCACATGACAACAAATACATCATCATTTTCAAATTTATCAGTTTTCCCAGTCCACACTACAATGCGAAAACAGCGTTTTTTCAAATTTATCCACTATGGAGTGCCTTTTCAAAAAGCTACGTTTTCGTGGACAAAAACGCTGTCAGTGTGGATGGAAGGCCAAAACAGAGAGAAAAAGATGCGTTTTCAAACGAACAAGGCAACAGTGACATCTTCTCGAGTTGTTACCTAGTTACAGTGGTAAACAGCTGCCACATGTACTAATGATGATGACCTAATCGGATCGTGATAGAACCAAAAATTATGATGTGAAAGGAGACCAGTGCAGGCCGTTGACGGGGGAGGGGGAGGAAACGAGCTCGGGTTTGGTTCAAGCAATCGAATCAAGTGTGAAAGCACCCTAAAATCACCCCAGAACAGGGCAATGGTGACACCAAATGGAGATATTAGCTAATAATTATGCTTATTGAAAATACAGAATTAGAGTATGTTAGATGCATAATGCTGCACTGATTACATATATTTAAAATATTTTAAAAGTGCATTTTTCTAAAATATGATTACATCTAAATATTATTTTCAAAAATACATATTTAATGGAAGTGCATGCTTATCCAGATAAATAATATGAATTTACTCCTTATATCAAATCAGACATGACATTTCACAATAGGATTAAATTCCACCATAGCATTATTATCCACAATATTCGGCATTATATAGAGAAGATTAATATGGCACTATCATTAAACCTCTGTAAACTAATTTCCTCACGTGCAGTCAGAGCAGCTTCACTCACTTACGCCCTTCAAACAGACAGATCCCGCGCGCTGTAAAGGCACGTCTCTCGGCCTCTCCTGGTGCTCACTGTATTATATTCACTTTTCAATTTCAGCCATTGCAGGCAGAAAATGTACCCTCTGAAATATTCTCTGAGTATAAAGTGACAATCCCCGGTCATCCTCATGCTACACCTGTCACTGTGAATCTCAGCCCAAAGCTCTGCAGCTGAGGGAATATCATGTATTCATTTAATGTATGCATTTGGAACATTTAACGATACGCAGCACAATAACGGCTTTTTAGTTCATTCACCAACACAGTTACCTCAGCGAATATTACATTGACATTTACGACTCTATTTCTGACATTTTACAGTCGATAAACTCGTGTCGTTCATTTCAACTGTACAGATTTTTTGGAGCGAATTTCATTGTTTATTTACGTTTTGAGGAGGAGCAGCTAGCTCTCACGTCAAGAGCCTATGGATAAATGCAGTGAGTATTTACCACCAATGATTATGGTTAAATAATTTTAGTTAGGCCTATACGTTTATATAAATCGCAAAAGAGTATAAACCGTTTATATTTCTTCACTGCAAATACATACAAACTAGCTTTAAACTAGCCAAAATATAAGGTCGAGCAAAGTTCAGCTAATTTATTATTGTTTGAACTCGTTTTACATATTTCGTTAATGTTACACAAAAGCTGACTTGACTATAAAACAAATTTTCTTAAAGGTGCACTCAGTATTTATTTTTTTTTCTCATTAAAAACTTTACTACTAAAGAAATTAATTGTCATTTTACGAATAAAATCATAAACACATGAGATGAAGACTCCAGTCATATCAGTAATCTTATAAAAGCTGTTTTATTCTACATGGAGAGGATCCTTTCAAGGGGGCTGCCATGTTGGAATCGTATGACTAGCCGAATAGTTCCAGAGACTAAATGGGAGAATGGGAGAAATTGGAACACCCAATGATCAACGGATGTAAAAAAGAAAGTCCCACCTTAAATGGAAAAGTTACCTTTTTGATATAGACATCGTCTGTCAATCAACTCGAAAACGCACATGCACATTAGCTATACAAGCCAGCAAAATTCCAAAATTCCTTAAGCATAATTTATTATACCAGTTTTTACGGATTTTACTGCTGATTTGAAATATGTTCTTTGATCATATCCTTGACCAACTGTTTTTGAGATTTCAGTCTTTCCCTATTCAAGTAGATAGGAGCTGTACTTGTATGCCTTTTGTTTACTTTGAAAATAGCTACCCAGGAGTATTCTGAAGATGGCCTGTGGACTGATTGGGTAAAAAGATTTTGATACCCCTTGCTTAATCTTAGTAACCACCCTGTTGTTTGACACTTTCACTTGTTAATTAAATTAATCATGGCTGACTGTAAAAAGTGAATTTCTACAATGGTATCGGAAACTTAAAAACTCTTGATTTTGAATGATGCTGCATCCACACCGCTAGGTGTCAGTGTAAAAAAGTTACTGAGTGCATCTTTAAATCAAATAAAGTAAATTGCCAATGTAAGAGGTATAGTAATTACTGTGTGCTGTAGACAGGTAATGTGGTGAAGTGTATGACTTCTTAAAATTAATTAACTTTTTGTCTATATCCCGTGCATCATCATCTCTACATGGAAATCTGCTGTAGGTGGTGAGGTAGGTCAGAAATTACATGTTAAGACATAATTACAAATTTAGTCAATGCAACAACAGTCATTCCATCATTCTGTGCCATAATCGATTTGCCTTTTCACTAGTTTTCCAGCATTGACTTGGAAAACTGTGGAATGGATGGTCTCTTCAATGATCTTCATCCTGCCATTTCTTTTCCTGAAAGCCGTAAATCAGAGAATGAAGAGGAAAACCTACATTCATCTGACTTATTCTGCTGCTCCTCAACTCTGCCTGAGTACAGGATGGATCCCACTCATGATAAATATTTACCACTGAGACCCAAGAGCCCATGGGGCTGCTATGACACCTATGACTCCCCAGTGGTACTGTGAAACATGTTTTTCTCACACCTGTAATTTCTGAGAAGTGTATGAAGCATAACTTGTAATACACGCACACAAGATTATTTTTCATTGTACCTCCCAGGAACAAGAGAAGGAATATGTTGGCATTGCTACACTGCCAAACCAAGTCCAACGGAGTTCAGTTAAAAAGGGATTTGAGTTCAATCTGATGGTTGTTGGTAAGAACAATATAAAGTAAATATATGACAAATCTGTACAGAAGACGACACTGGCTGTTATGTTTGTAATTTGAGTGAACACCACAAAAAGTGAGAAATATTTAGGGGTTTGTGTTAATGCTAACTCTTATGCTAGGTTTTCCTAACAAGATTAAACGTGAAAGGGAAAAATGTGGGACATCATCAGTTAAAGCTACGATACATTGCAATATTTGAAAATAAATAAATAAAATAAGTGGGAAATGTTGCTTGCATTGGGGTTTGGCATGGGCAAGCAGATCTCTGTTATAGGCAGAAATACTATATAAATATATATATAAATGTATTTTCTAATTGTATATTTAGGTGAGTCTGGCTTAGGGAAATCCACTCTTGTTAACAGCCTTTTCCTTACTAACCTCTATATGGACAGACACCTGTATGATGTTTCAGGTACACGTAACAATAATTTACAACATTTGTAGTTGTGGGATTGAACTGATTTAGGACTATTGTGATTTGTAAGCAATTTTTATTTCACAGAGAATATACCAAAGACAGTGTCAATAACAAAGACCTCTGTAGATTTTGTTGAAAAGGGAGTAAAGCTAAGGCTAACTATTGTCGACACCCCTGGTTTTGGAGATGCCCTGAACAATGATAAAAGGTATTGTAGATAAGTGTTAAATAACTGTTTTTTATGCATTGCAGTTAAACAGTTTGAAACTGTCCATTTCAGAATCATGCACTTGTATTAAAACATGTAATTTCTGCACCACGTGTCACCAAAAGGAATTGCAAAAATAATTAAGTTGCCTGCCATGTACACTCTTTTTGTCTGCCGTTGACAAACAAAAAACAAAAAAACAGATAGTACCACCCCAAACTCGCACCATTGGTTGAGCCAATGTTGCTGTGATGGGCTGGTTCTAATGCACTAACAACCAGAGCAGTGTTTTAAATGAGTTTCCACATGTCAGAAAAAACATCCGGACCCACTTTAATTCAGTTGTCTTTAACTACTATGTACTTGAGCATTTGATACAATGGGTTGTTGCATTGTACTTATATTTAAAGGAAATACCTGCTTTTAATTACAGCTGTAGTTAGACTGTTACCCTTAACTCTACCTCAACTCTACCTACTTTTACCCTACACTGTAAAAAAAAAAATCAATTTCTTTACTGTAATTTTAACAATAATTTACTGTAAAATGTACATGTACTCTCTTGTTAAACATTATGCACATTTGTATCATTAATTATAAAGGAAAATCATACTTTTTACATCTACAAATAAAAAAAACGAATGTATTGTCTTTTATAACGCATTACACTTTTTTACTGTATATTTTAGTTAATACTCGTTAATCAACTAACTTTTTATTTCTGTAGCATTTTTACAGTCTTGCATTTAAAATTACAGACATTTCTTACAGTGTAACCTCACCCCTTACCTACTCCTAAATCTACCTGTACCTCAAACTCAGTAGCAAATGGGAATCTTGTGAGAATTTTGCAGAACAACATGTAGTAACACAATAAATCCATTATATTAGTATGTATTTAATGTTAGTACATAGAAGTTAATGACACCTAATATTAAGTGGACCAGGTTAAAACTTGTGTGGCCACCTGTTATTACCTGATAATACCTGCGATTACCAGTTAATTTCATAGACATTAGTGTGCTTAGAAAGAACTGAATAAACGTCCTGACAGGTATATTTGCTCATGGTTTTGCTTGAAGTTGGCAGGCTGCATTAGATTATGTAGATCAGCAGTTGGACCAGTACCGCAGAGATGAGATCGGACTAACCCGAAAGAACATGAGAGACAACAGGGTGCACTGCTGTCTGTACTTCATCTCACCTCATGGGCATGGGTGAGACTTATTACTCTCAATACAGGAAAAGTTTCTGTGGTTATTTTCTGTTGCAGTATTTCAGTGAGTAACAACTTTCATTGGTGTTGTCTCAGTCTCAGACCAATTGATGTGGAGTTTATGAAAGCTCTGCACCAGAAGGTTAACATTGTGCCACTGCTGGCCAAAGCAGATAGCTTTACCCCCACAGAGATCAGCAAAATGAAAACCAAGGTAAGAGTAAGCATGTATCCACTAAAAATCTGAGAAAACTACACCCACCAGATCATATTAACTTATTGGGCCTTATTCATGAAACATGAGATGACCATATTGGTGTGTAATTTGTTAGTAAATCCATTCTTTGTAAATTTTCTGATTGAATTCAATGTGTTTATGAATAATTTACACCTAAATTTGTTCTGCTCGTGTTTCAAAAATAAGGCCAATGTGTTGAATGCCTTACAATTATCATATTTGTTTCCATAGATTATGACTGAGATCAACAAAAACAAAATCCAGATCTTTCAGTTTCCAGAGTGTGGCCCGGAGGAAGAGGAGCTCTTCAGGAAGCAGGACCAAGAGTTAAAGGTCAGAACTACAGGTCATAATAAGGTGGTACCATTTATTGACCTTTGGAGAGGTCCTGGGATTTCTGTTAGGCCTTTTATAAGCAAATATAGAAATACAAATATACAAGCAAAATTGAGGTTTAATTGCATATCTTCTTAAAATTGATAGTTCATCCAAAAATGTAAATTCTCTTATTTACTCACCCTCATGCCATCCCAGATGTGTATGAATTTCTTTCTTCTACAGAACACAAATTCATATTTTTTTTAAGAATATTTCAGCTCTGTAGGTCCTCACAATTTTTAAGCTCCAAAAAGCACATAAAGACAGTATAAAAGTAATCTGTACTAGACCAGTGTTTAAATCAATATCTTTAAAAGCAATATCATAGGTGTGGGTGAGTAACAGAACAATGTTTAAGTCTATAAATTGTCCTCCCTGCCCAGTAGGTGGCGATATGCATGAAGAAAGCAAATAGGCAAAACAAAAGAAGATTGTGATTTATAGTAAAAAAGGACTTAAATATTGACCTGTTTCTCACCCACACCTATGATATCACTTCTGAAGACATGGATTAAACCACTTGAGTCATATAGATTACTTATATGCAGCCTTTATGTGATTTTGGAGCTTCTAAATTTTGGTACCTATTCACTTGCATTGTATGGACCAACAGAGCTGAAATATTCTTCGAAAAATCTTAATTTGTGTTCTGCAGAAGAGAGAAAGTCATTCACATCTGGGATGGCATGGGGGTGAGTAAATGATGAGAGGATTTTCATTTTGGGGTGAACTATCTCTTTAAACTTGTTGCCCTGATATTTTTTTACATTATTTTCACTCTCCAATGCTTCCATGTACCTTCATAGAGAAGTATACCCTTTGCTGTTATTGGGAGTAATACAGTAGTAGAGAGCAACGGCAGAAGAGTTCGAGCCCGTGTCTACCCATGGGGTGTTGTAGAAGGTGTGTTTATGTAAAAATGTAATTAACTTTATAGTTTTACTTGAGGGTACCAAAAGTGGGAGCTGTTGGGGCGCTTTTTATGTCCCTCTGAAATGTTTAGGTTAAAGAGGCCCCAATTGTCATGATATATGGAATTACTTTCTCTTTCAATTAACCGTTTAAAGAGCATTCTTAGAAAATGAATGCTAATTGCTAATTCTTATGTTTTTCCAGACCTGTATGACTTTCTTCCGTGGAACACAATAGGAGAAATTTCGAATTATTTTTTTTTATTTATAGTAATGCAAAATAAAAACTGAAGTAGCTATATGACTTGTTTACTCTATCACAAGTCTTCTGAAGCCATACGATTGCTTTGTTTGAGGTACAGACTGTTAAAATTAAGTCATTATTCATGTTGGAATATAGCACACAAGTCATGTAACTAACTTTATGGTGCTTTTTTGGAGAGTGACAGCCCTTGGACCCTGCTAGCACCAGGGTCCCTGCAGCTTTCATTGTATTGTAAAGAGCTTCATAAACGTTCTTCAAAATTTCTCCTTTTGTGTTCCATGAAAGAAAGATAGTCATATGAGTTTGGAATGACATAAGGGTGACTAATGATGCTAGAGTTTGAAAAACACCAGTAAAGTTCTGAATATCCTGTTCTGGTATGTTGTTGACAATTATGAGTTTATTCTTTGAAGTAGCATTCTGTAATGAAAATTCATACTTTTTTCTCCTTATACTTTTTAAGCTCCTTCATCAGCTACATCACTGTTTTTTTCTCTTTCCAACAGTTGAGAATCCATTTCACAGCGATTTTGTGCATCTAAGGAACATGTTGGTTCGCACACACTTGCAGGACCTGAAAGACATGACCCATTACACACTGTATGAGAACTATCGTATACATTTCCTGTGCAAGAACCCATGCATGGTAAGAAATACATTAAAGGAATATTCTGGGTTCCCTACAAGTTAAGCTCAGTTGACAGCATTTGTGGCATAATGTTGATTACCACAAAAAATAATTTAGACTCGTCCCTCCTTTTTCTGTAAAAAAGAATCAAGGTTACAGTGAGGCACTTATAATGGAAGTGAATGGGGCCAATTTTTGGAGGGTTTAAAGACATAGATAATTCTATAAAAGCACTAACATTAATTTATCTGTTAAATCGTATTATTATTATTTGAGCTGTAAAGTTGTTTAAATTGTCGTATTTACAGTCGTTTTAGGGTTTTGGTGTTCATTGACATTACATCGTCATGGCAACAAAGTTGTAAAATTGGCTATAACTTTTACACAAAAAAGGTTAGTAAGTGATTTTATCACACAAAACTCATGTTAACATGTTAACAGCATCTTGTGGCTATACTTTTGAAACAGTGAGTATTTTAACGTTTAGGGATTGGCCACATTCACTTCCATTGTAAGTGCCTCACTGAAACCCAAAATGTATTTTTGTGGTAATCAACATTATGCAACAAATGCTGTCGATTGAGCTTAACTTGTAATGAATCTGGAATATTCCTATAAAACACATGCAACTTTGAGAATTTAGCATGGAGAAAACCTCATCACCCTGTTTATTTATTCATTATTTTCACCAATAGGAGAATGAGTAAGGCTATACCTGCCTGATCATAGAAGAGGACAACGTGGCGTATTGAAACTCGAGAAAAAAAAACACTATCAAATTAAATTGAGGAAATATTGAGTAGGCTCACTTGAACTAAAATCAATAAATACAATTTGAGAAGAAAATGAGGCAAATGATTGCTGATTAAATATGATAAAATAAAACTACTGGCTGACTACAACAAGGTTCTTTTCATAATTTCAGAACATTTTGTAATACAGATATGAGCAACTGAAAAAATTGCTACCACCCTGCCGGATGTTTGAGGTACATAAATTGCTTTGAGGTATGTCAATAAAGCATTTATTATACAAAATATTGCTTGTTTGAGAACTATGAATTGCTATGGGGTAAGGCAAAACTTTAGATTCAGAACATATAAAACCATTAGAAGGATATAAACAGGGTTGGGAGGGCTACTTTTTAAACATATTCCACTACAGATTACAGAATACATGCTATAAAATGTAATTTGTAACATATTCCATTAGATTACTCAAGGTCAGTAACGTATACTTTAAATACTTTGGATTACTTCTTCATCACTGGTATATTTTTTCACTTGTTTTAACTATAAAAACTCTGCCAGTACAGTAAGACAAAATACACATGTTAAAAATACGTTCTCTGAAAACCTAAATATCTTATGCAGTGTTGTTTCTAACACAAGATAAATCAAATTGATCGTGTTTAAGATTTTTAGATATCTTAACAGGAAAACAATACAAAAATTATTAACAAGAATATGATTTTTGCCCTAATATCAAAGGTCTTACTAGAAGAAAAAAACTATTATGACCCAACGTGAATTTTCTTGATAAAAAAATATGATTGTGCCTGGTATTATGTGCATGCAAAATTGCAAGAAATTGCATTTTAGCTTAGCGTAAAGCTGACAATTTACACAAGGTTTATTTCTATTTCTTCTGCTCCAAACTTACTTCAAACTTCTCTGACTGCTCGTTTCACCACTGTTCAAATGCACTTTGGATCGCATCATTTTATATGTATAAATGTTTTCCATCTGAATGCACTAAAGATTAAATGAAACAATTGACAATAAAATGCACTGTAATCTCTTCAGTAATCAAAATACTTTTTGAATGCAACTGTATTCTAATTACCAATGATTTAAATTGTAACTGTAGTGGAATACAGTTACTTATATTTTGTATTTCAAATACGTAATCCAGTTACATGTATTTCGTTACTCCCCAATCCTGGATATAAACAATAGCAAAGGAATTAGAATGCCACTGACAGTGAAGCATTTCCACTATCATTACCAGATCCTTTATATAAAGCTCTGAATTAACATATTTTCTCAAAGAACATCAAATGTTTACTTGAAATGACTTATCCAGACATGTTGTTGATACTGAGTGTCTATGTGAGAGAGGTGATGAAATTGTATCATAATTTAATGCTCACAATTATTCCTTCAGCGGAAAGATCGGGAATATTAAATCGTTCCTATTATAATCTATGAAGTCCTTCAATGAAGCTGTCTTCTGACAACATGATCACACGGGAAGTCAGCATGCTGTTTGCCGCTACCCTAGGATCAGCAACAGTATGCCGACTCACTGACATGCCCTATCTTGACTGGAAGCGCTTTGCGTCAGTTGCATGGGAGACCACAGTTCAATCCCCAATCAAACGAGGAAGTAATCACATTTGTATAAACAATCATGAGCATGATAAGGAGGTTATATTCTTGTCCCTAACATTGCAGTTTGGCTCTACTAATGGTTAAGGTAAGATTTGGGTTTTGGTTGGGGGGTAAATTAAATAAAATAAGCATTTCTCTTCACTGTTTTACACCCTGTTCAGCTGTAAATACTTCTATTTACAACTGGCTTGAGGCAAACTCTCCTTGATATAAATGGATGTCACACTTGTTTATATGCTCTGAAACACTTTTATGTGAGATTAGGCTGCTGCTGACCTGTGGACAAGGTAAGGATTTTTTTTTTATTATCAAAGTAATTTTCTTTTCTCCGACAACATAGTTGTTCGATACTGCAGATATGGTTGACTTTTGTGAGACAAATCGCTTGAATGTTATGTTATGTTCCTCATTTGTGAGTCGTTTTGGATAAAAGCATCTACTAAGTGACTGAAAAGTGTATGACTTGTGCAGCTGCATTCATTATAATGGGAGCAATCTATATTCACTTATAGAGCTCTACCTCGTACAATGAGTTGGCATAAATGCAGTTCATCTACCAGAGAGCAGAAGTGTGCTACAGTTGTTAGTGCTGCATTGAAGGCATGGATTTACCCCTGTCACTTCTGTCTACTGATGAGTTGAGTACATTCACTAGCAATTGTTAATCAAAGTGTTTTTAGTCATGTGCATTTATTCCGGTTATGTTATAATTATGAATGTTGAGGAGTGACTGAGTGTCTGACCCATGTCAGGAATGCAGTTAACGGTGCTTTCTCATTTAGTCCGGCTCCCGGAGAACAAATATACTGAATAAGGCCTGAGTCCCAGTGAAGTGTCTCAACCTTGAGAGAAAATCCTTTTTGTGTTTTGTCTAATGATGTCATTGGAGGAATTGTTTGCAGTTTTGAGAATCATGTGACTAAGTCAAAGGAACTGGATGCCAGTTTATCTAAAGAGAAGACTCACCTCTGACCCAATGATGCCAATTAATTTGCATATGACTATAATAACTGTTGTTTCTGTAATCTAAGTTAGTTCGACATAAGATCCTCAATTAATTTTTTGCTTCTGTCCTTTGCCTTTGGAAATGTGGAGAAATTTGTCTTCAGTAAACTCTCTGTCAATTATTTTAGTGAGCAGTCTGTGCCAACACAGGTGTAACAATTCTGCCCATTAGGGGACAGTTTCCGCAAGTCTGTACAGGGTCAGCAATGTATACACAGATTAACGGCACTGTAAGAGATTCATATTTTCTCTAAATCACGTTTAAAGTACCTGGTACAATTTCACTATTGCATAGATATGAATCACAGCATTCGTCCTTGTAGGTTGCTTTGCCGTGTCCGAAACAAACACTCGTTGCAACAAACGAGGCAGGATCTGTGCATGTCATCTCAGACTTTAGAAACCCACAGTAAAAATTATAATAAAACAATAAGTTGTTAGAACAATACACATGTTAAATAAATCCAGCACAGCTTACCTTTGGAGGAAAGCACACTGATGAGAATAAGAGTGATGTGTAGTGCCAGAGCTGGTCCAGCTGACAGTGTCAGATCATTATTTCATATTGTCTGCATTCAGTAGGACATATGGAGAGGTTTTTAGATAAACATCTTTGCATAAGATAACAGAATAAAGAAAATATCCTTAGGCAGAACAACTGCTGCGTTTAATTAAAATATAATTAATATATTGGAATAGTATGATTCAAAACAGTGTTACTACATGCAAACTTTAATACAGTGAAAAAGACACTATTAACACAACATAAATATATGTATAAATAAATACAAAATTCCAACATTCTTTTGAATGTCCATGTACTAAAATAACATATTCGATGCCATGTGTGTACCTTAATTTACTATTACTATTATTTTGAATAGCCATGGAAAATGAAGCAATGTGATAACAATTTTACCTGGTCGCAAAAAGTAGTCCGTTAATTTACCTGATGAACTTTCACCTTTTGCTGACCCTTTATGCTTCGCCGAGCTAATGTGTGCTTCGAAGCACTTGCACCTTTATGAGCAACTGACACGACAGCTTTACATGCCATATATTCTGCTTCCATCGGATCTCAACCTGGACGAAAGCATGGCCATTTTTTGTGAAAATCTTCTGTAAATTTGCACTTTCGTTTGGGCATTGTTTCAAATCAGCTGTCATTTCCTGCTACTGTCAAGCAAACAACGGAGCTTCGGGCGTTCGAAGAGAGATTGACAGGCAGGAATTTGGCCAATAGTTGCTGCAAGCCTCTTATAATCGAACAATTGGTGCGCGAGAAGGCGGGACTTACAAAGACGGGTTAAAGCAATGCAAATATGGGCGCGCACACAATTAAGTATTAGACCAGATGCACATCATTATGCAACTAAAGCTGAATCCCGGACATTTCCGCAAATTTAGAAATCCCGGTCGGTCGCACGTATGGACCCCCTACAATTGGCACAACCCCCATGTCTCCAGCATCTGTACTGGAAATCATAGCAATAGTCTATGTGATATATTAATCTGTCTGGACTAATGAGGAGTGAAAGGCTGTATGGTCACGTTGTTTTGATTAGTGCCTGTGCTTCCTGTGTTTAAAAATGTACTATAAGAAAAGTTTCTTTTTCTCTTGTCTACAGATAGATGCATGCTGGCCAGTGGCATAGCCAGGGCCCACCCAAATTAAGACTAGGCCCACCCAGAATATTAGAGATTATTTTATGACTTCAAATATATATTTATAAAATACTTTATAAATGCAAAATATCTGATTTCTGAACGTGTAAAATAACTGTTTAAATGCACCACCTCTCTGTTGTTACATTTACAATTATGCATTTGGCAGATGCGTTTATCCAAAGCGACTTACAGTGCAATTATTACAGGGACAATCCCCCCGGAACAACCTGGGGTTAAGTGCCTTGCTCAAGGGCACAATGGTGGTGGCTGTAGGGTTCGAACCAGCAACCTTCTGATTAACAGCCCTGAGCTTTAGCCACTACGCCACCACCACTTGTTAAGGAAAATTGTTAAGGAGGCCCACCCAAATGTAATTTCCTGGCTACACAATTAATGAATCTGTTGAGTTTGTCCTATCCTTTATCCTAACCGATAAACATAACATGTATCTATACTTTTAGATACATTTTAACAACTTAATCATTTATCACTAATCTCAGGTGAACTGCTTTATAAAACTAATATTGTGCACAGTATTATATACACTTGTTTAAAGCCCCCCATTTAGCCTAATTAATATTTAAAATGTAAATTATTTTGTAATTACTTTACTATACTACAGGTGAAACTCGAAAAATTAGAATATCGTGCAAAAGTTCATTAATTTCAGTAATTCAACATAAAAGGTGAAACTAATATATTATATAGACTCATTACAAGCAAAGTAAGATATTTCAAGCCTTTATTTGATATAATTTTGATGATTATGGCTTACAGCTTATGAAAACCCCAAATTCAGAATCTCAGAAAATTAGAATATTGTGAAAAGGTTCAGTATTGTAGGCTCAAAGTGTCACACTCTAATCAGCTAAACACCTGCAAAGGGTTCCTGAGCCTTTAAATGGTCTCTCAGTCTGGTTCAGTTGAATTCACAATCATGGGGAAGACTGCTGACCTGACAGTTGTGCAGAAAACCATCATTGACACCCTCCACAAGGAGGGAAAGCCTCAAAAGGTAATTGCAAAGTTGGATGTTCTCAAAGTGCTGTATCAAAGCACATTAATTGAAAGTTAAGTGGAAGGGAAAAGTGTGGAAGAAAAAGGTGCACAAGCAGCAGGGATGACCGTAGCCTGGAGAGGATTGTCAGGAAAAGGCCATTCAAATGTGTGGGGGAGCTTCACAAGGAGTGGACTGAGGCTGGAGTTACTGCATCAAGAGCCACCACACACAGACGGGTCCTGGACATGGGCTTCAAATGTCAAACGTCTTACCTGGGCTAAAGAAAAAAAGAACTGGTCTGTTGCTCAGTGGTCCAAAGTCCTCTTTTCTGATGAGAGCAAATTTTGCATCTCATTTGGAAACCAAGGTCCCAGAGTCTGGAGGAAGAATGGAGAGGCACACAATCCAAGATGCTTGAAGTCCAGTGTGAAGTTTCCACAGTCTGTGTTGGTTTGGGGAGCCATGTCATCGGCTGGTGTTGGTCCACTGTGCTTTATTAAGTCCAGAGTCAACGCAGCCGTCTACCGGGACATTTTAGAGCACTTCATGCTTCCTTCAGCAGACAAGCTTTATGGAGATGCTGACTTCATTTTCCAGCAGGACTTGGCACCTGCCCACACTGCCAAAAGTACCAAAACCTGGTTCAATGACCATGGTATTACTGTGCTTGATTGGCCAGCAAACTCGCCTGACCTGAACCCCATAGAGAATCTATGGGGCATTGCTAAGAGAAAGATGAGAGACATGAGACCAAACAATGCAGAAGAGCTGAAGGCCGCTATTGAAGCATCTTGGTCTTCCATAACACCACAGCAGTGCCACAGGCTGATAGCATCCATGCCACGCCGCATTGAGGCAGTAATTAATGCAAAAGGGGCCCAAACCAAGTACTGAGTACATATGCATGATTATACTTTTCAGAGGGCTGACATTTCTGTATTTAAAATCCTTTTTTTTTTTTATTGATTTCATGTAATATTCTAATTTTCTGAGATTCTGAATTTGGGGTTTTCATAAGCTGTAAGCCATAATCATCAAAATTATATCAAATAAAGGCTTGAAATATCTTACTTTGCTTATAATGAGTCTATATAATATATTAGTTTCGCCTTTTAAGTTGAATTACTGAAATTAATGAACTTTTGCACGATATTCTAATTTTTCGAGTTTCACCTGTATATGTACTACTCTGTCCTATATTCCAACAAGTCTTTTGAAGCAATACATTAGCTTTGAGTGAAGAACAGACCAGATGTTTCACTCAATATCTTGCCTTCAGCCATAGCTCTCAGATCTTATTTAAAGTTCTGCATATATGGAACTTATATACATTATTATATACAGTAAATTGGCACATCACATTTGGTTACGAATGTTATACAAGGCCCAATTTAATTTGCCGTTATTGATCTCAAACCTGGTGTAATGCGTCTGGATACACCAGATTTTAAAATATGTAAACACAAATGAGATTTGAGAGCTACAGTGGAGTCTAAATTTTTTTTAGGGAATAACTACATTTCAATTTGTATCTGTTTCTAAAGACTTTGAATATACACTGTGTACCCAATTATTAGGCATTTGAATATTTTGATCTTATCATTATTTCCATGCATATTTTCCAACTCCAAACCATATGAACCTGAATGCATATTGGATTCAATAATTTTCAGGTGGTATGTATTTTTGTAATGAGGGAGGGTGTGGCAAAAGTGACTAACACCTTAAATCAAGGTGTGCATAATTATTAGGAAACTTCATTACCTAGGCCAAAACAGAGATATAACTGACACTGAAAAGTCAAATATTTAAAAATGCCTTTTAGATGGGTGCAACACTCTTGAAATAGTTAAACTATTGAGGTGTGACCACCGGACAATCAAACGTTTTGTTGCAAAAAGTCAACTGGGGCGCAAAAAACGCATGGAGAAGAAAAGGCGCAAATTAACTCCAAAAGACTTGAGAAGAATTAAACGTGAAGCTACCAGGAACACATTATCCTCCAATGCTACCATATTCCAGAACTGCAACCTACCTGGAGTGTCCAGAAGTACAAGGTGTCAAGAAGGCTGAAACACGACCACCACTGAATATATTCGAAAGTTTAAGTGTCAAGATTGGTCAAAGAAATACATGAAGGTAGGTTTTATGGACAGATGAAATGAGAGTGATGGGCCCGTGGCTGGATCACTAATGGACATGGCACCACTTTGAATCAGGTGCCAGCAAGGTGGAGGAGGGGCACTGGTGTGCGCTGCTCGACTCTCAAACCTTCTGCCAGTTTCTGGAAAGTACTTTCTTCAAGCAGTGATACAGGAAGAAGACCTCAGCATTCAAGAAGGCCATGATCTTTATGCAGGACAATGATCCATCATATGCATCCAATACTCCACTGCTTGGCTAGGCTGCAAGGGCCAAAAAGATGCCCAAACAATGACTTGGCCCCCTTCCTCACCTGACTTAAATCCTATTGAGAACTTGTGGGCCCTTCTCAAATGTGAGATGTACAGTGAGATAAGACAATACATCTTTTTGAACAGCATTTGGGAGGCTGTGGTTGCTGCTTCAGCGAAAGTTGATCTTGAACAGATCAAGAAAATGACAGACTCCATGGATGGAAGGCTCATGGCAGTAATTGAAAAGAAGGGTGGCTATACTGGTCACTGAATATTTTTGAAAGGCCAAACATTTTATTTACTTGTCATTTTGTGTTACTTATTTGTTGCACCTACTCTAAAAATTGACAATTAACAATTAATTTAGGAGAAATTATTTTTGTAATTTAGTTGCCTAATAATTGTGCACACTTATATATTCCCCTGAGAAAGACAAAACTCACCTTTCCTTTGTTAAACATTCAGGTTTGAGGTTCAACAACCTTTTGGATTGACTGATAGCATTGTGTTTGTTCAACAATAAAATGAATCCTGAGGAATACAATTTGCCTAATAATTGGGAACGCAGTGTATGTTTAAATATACTGTACATATGGACTACTTTTATGGTGCTTTATAACACTTTTTTTTAGCACTGGTCTCCATTCTCTTTATCTGGATGGAATAGAGCATCCACGACACAGCTAAATATCTTTCTTTGTGTTCCGCTCAGTTCAATTAGTTCCCTGGAGTCTCTCCTCAGCCCCTCTCGACCAAAAAGTCCATAAGGCAGATTTGACCCTTGCAGCTCTGCTGAGGTAATTTTAAGACTATGTATGTTGCAAAATGTTGACTCTGATCAAGTCTTCTTGGAAATTCCAAGTTCACCTTTTAAAGGTGCACTCAGTCATTTAATTTTAATATTTTGTAGTGGTTTACATTGGTTTAATCTGACATCTAGTGGCCTGGATGCTGCATCATTTAAACACAGTATTTTTAGTTACCAATTCCATTGTAGAAATTCACTATGCACAGTTAGCCAGGATTTATTTAATCAATGAGTAAAAGAGTCCAATAACAAGATGGTTATTGAGATTAAATGAGTAGTATTCAGCTGGTCATGTGATTTTAAAATGGCAGCCCCCATGAGGGAACCCTGCCACATGTAGGGGAAAACAGCTTTTATAAGGTTACTGATATAACTCAGTCCTCATCTCATGTAAGTGTTCTTGATTTTATACATATGTTTCAAAATTACTATTCATTTCTTTAGAAGTAACATTTTTAAATGAGAATAAAACGTACTAATTGAAATCTAAGTTAATGGTGCACTCCATAGTAATTTTTTCCCCATTAAAAAAAGCAGACCTTCGATATGTCCCACCAGAACTGCCTGTGTCAAAAGGAAATATGTCAACATTGGACAGAAAAGGTGTGATTTCATGGTGTCTTTAAATCACTGCAGCATTTTGTCAACTTTGCACACATACAATCTTTGTCAGTCATAATAAATATGTTTATAACACAGTTATTAAGAGATTTATGACACATTTTTACTCTTACTATAATACATTTACACTGTCACTTTTGGGAGTGACGTGACGCCATGCAAGGTTCGGACATGTGAACGGCAAGCTCTGTACACTTTGCTAGTTTTAATACTTTTTATGTCATAAACCGGTGAGATTCAATACACCCTGTTCCATAACGGTTCTATGAAGACAAATTATGTCAAATAATTCAAAATCCTCAGGTTCTGGAGACATTAAAAGACACTTACATGCTCAAGCTGATACCACGAGCAATTTGGTCGGAGAAGTGAGGGAAATTCGGCGAGAATTGTTGTCAGCAATGCTTATAAAGTTGGAGAATTGGAGAATCTTGCTGTAATACGCCGACCGATCACTGCCATGGAGATAAAATTCACTGAGGTGGACACAAGAGTGGGGGATGTCGAGAAACAAATTGATTATCTGAAGTCTTCGGAGAGGGAACTAGCTGCTAATCCTCTAGTGACCAAGGTGGATTTGGAGCATGTCTAGGAGAAATTGGAGGACTTGGAGAACCGCAACTGGTGGTTATTGTCGGAACTGCTGACGCCAAAGAGGGTCAGAATATGGAGAAATTCCTGGATGGGCTTTTTCCGAATCTGCTTGACATAACAGGCCATTCAGCCTACATAACAGCAAGTTCACATGATTCCGGCTCATCCATTCACTGAGGGAGACAGGCCCCGATCAATTCTGGCCGATCATCCGATAAAGATCTCGTGTTGCGCAAGGCGAGGAGTAAAGAATGGCTTTTTTGGAAGAATCACAGCATTTTCTTGTTCCCAGATTTTGCGTATTTGACAAGAGAGGAACGTGATCGATTCAGTCTATTTTTTTCTCATATGTCAAAATGTCAAATGTTAATATGAGCGGATTTTCTCTCTCCACGTGGAATGTGAATGGGTTGGGGCACCCCATAAAAAGAAGGAAGTTTATTTCTCTTCTTAAGTGAAAGAAATATGATATAGAATTTCTTCAGGAAACACATATTTCACCGCATGAACCTAAAAAGACAAAACAGAGAATTGACCCAATTGAAGTACAGATATAACACTATTTTGTGGAAGGTGGAGTTTTGGCTATTCAGGGCAAGACAGTCATAATTTGAGTTGGGGGACAAGGCAGGGAAATTTCTGGTTAGTTATATAATACAGAGAGAGTCTTTTTCCTCTTTGCTTTTAAAGAATTCTATCTTGATCTATATAGTTCCACATCTTCATCTACTGATGAGCATATTAGAAACTTTGTGGAACCATTAGATCTTTCTAAACTGAAGGCTGAGCAAAAAAATTATCTTGATTCTAAGATAACCTTGAAGGAGTTTGGCATGGTAATTAAGGCCTTGCCTACTTTTTCTAGAAGTTTATTTGGAATCATTAAAGAATGGAAAGCTTCCTCAAACTATGACGCAAGCCCAGATCAGTCTGATTCTTAAAAAGGACAAAGATCCAATGAGTGAAAGAGTTACCATTCAATATCCCTGATCCAGCTAGAGGTTAAAATATTGTCAAAAATGTTGTCTAACTGATTAAGTTATGACATCTCATTTACATACAGATCAGGTGGGGTTTATTAGGGGCCATAGCTCTTCTGAAAACAATAGGCGTTTCATCAATATCATGTGGTCAGTGGCGAATTATCAAACTTCGGTCACTGCATCTCACCTGACGCCGATAAGGCATTTGATATGGCCGAATGGGATTGTCTTTTTAAGATTTTGGAAATTGATTACTTTTATTGGTTAGATTAAGTTACTTTATAGACACCCGGTACTGGTGGTACAAACAAATGGATTAATTTCAGATTATTTAATTCTGAATAAGGGCACCTGGCAGGTTTACCCTCTTTCCCCATTGTTGATCTGTCTTGTCCTGGAACCATTAGCAGCCACGATAAGAAATGAGGATGATTTTCCAGGGGTGGTGGGGCACATTAGCTTTTGCTTTAGGCAGATTATATTTTATTATTCGTCTCGAAATATACTAGATCTATGCCTTGCCTCCATAGAATTATTAATTCCTTTTCCAAGTTCTCAGGATACAGAGTTAATTGGTCTAAATCTGAAGCTTTGGCGTGCTGCCCTGTAACACCTTCAGCACCTTCCAGTGGCCCAAACAGGGCATTAAGTATTTGAGTGATTAGTGATTTAGAGTTCATTTTGACCCCTTAATAAAAATGTTTTCGAGCAATGTGAGTAGGTGGGCTTCATTACATTTATCTATGATTGGGAAGGTTAATGTTATCAAAATTAAATATATTCCAAAATTCAAATACCTGCTACAGTCTCTCCCTGTAGGTGTCCCCCTCTTTTATTTCAAGTAATTTGATAGCATAGCGAAGTCCTTCATTTGGACTGGGAAACATCTCAGATTACATTTCAATAAGTTACATAGGCCAATTGAGAAATGTTGGCTAGGCCTAGTCAAGATTTTGTTTTTTATTATGCATGCGGTCTCCACCTGAGAGAGCCCCTCCCAGGATGTTCTTGCCCCATATCGCCATTGCAAAGACTTTCTATCAAAGTAATCTAAGAAGTTATGTTAAACCCCATTATCTCACATTTGCACTTGGTATGGATAAAAGTGTCCAGAATGTTTAATTCAGACATTTATTTAAATGTTAGTATATGGCTGAACCCAAAATTATTGGGGGGGGGTTACTACACACAGTGATCTATATGAGAGTGGAGAGTTGGGATCCTTTGAAAATTTAATTCAACATTTTGGGATTCCCAGATCTTAGTTCATAAGGTATTTACAGCTGTGCCACCTGCTCTGTACTATTTTTGGGAGTAGCATACACCCCCCCCCAAAGCAGCAGAACTGTTTCTCACCCACACCTATCATATAAGAATTAAAGTCATACACATCTGGGATGGAATACTTTAAAACACTGTGAAGTGTGTGTCCTCAAAACCGATTTTGTACAAGTTTGAGCAGGTTTCTGCAAACATTATTTTTTTTTAATTCCATGCATAATGTCATCTTGTAATATAACATATGCTACTATAATACTGCAACAATCACGGTTTATGAAAGTGAGCAGTGGTGAGATTTATTTTTAGTAACAGGCTAGACAAATCTCAAAAACAATTCTCTCTCAAAATCATTCACATCTTTCAAAAAAAGCTAATTTTAGGCATACTTTTTTAGTGTGGGTGCTCTATGCAAAAATACAGAAAAATTGCATATTGTGCAGAGTATATGTACCACATCCTGTAGCTGTAGTGGTACTGTTAGCATGCTGTTCCAAGGATTAGCTTTTCTTATATTTTTCCAATAGGTTGAATTTTTCTTTCACTCAGGTTTTCCATTATCCTGTTATGTTGTTTGCACCATAGGATTTTCCCCTCAAAATAATCATGTTTGATGTTATTTTTCTTGTTTCTGCAGTTGCGGAAAATGCAGGAAGTACCACAGTGGATTCAAGAACAGATACGTCACGGACATTAAGTGTTACAGTTCTAAAACTTATCTATTGATTAAAATATGGTTCAGATGGAAGATGTCTAAGGTTTAATGTGCAAGTAACAGCAATGAATACATTAACTGTACATTTATTTTGCATTAGTATGTTAAGGAATGTGTTCCCAAATTATTTGAATTCATAATAATCAGAAAAGGAATGTATGGAACACAAATACTGCACATTGTTTAGATGACAAGGTGAAAGACTTTTATACGTTTACATTTATTTATTAAAATACTTATATTATAAAACACTATTGTGTTACTGATGAAAAACGACCAGTACAACTGACTTGTAAATGTCATTAGATTTATTAGGAATCCTCATGTTTTGTAGTAATCTAGTATATTTGATAACTGTTATTACTATTATTTCATTTAAACATGGTGGACAATTCAATCTTAATGCAGCCCAAAATGTACAGGCGATATATAACTTAAACTTTCTCCATAGGGAAAATGCACAGTTTTTCATATATTTATATATAATATAAATGTAGAATGAGGTCGAACAATCCCGTCCACATCACACAGTATGATAATACATGGTCCCAAAAATGAAAAAGAGGAGAGATTAACATTTAAACAAAACAAAAAAACGCAATCTACATGCAAAACCAGGCATCAGTATAACCCTAAAATACACACAAATATGCAAATTCGTGCCTATATCTCACATATACACATACATCCATATACATATATACATAAAAAAAATACAAATAATAATAAATTTCACAAAGGTTAGGCTATTTTTTTGTTTGGTTTGTTTTTTAAACGAATGTGAAGCACAGCATGTATCATTCCATCTTCACATCCCCAAAAGAAGACAAAAAAAAAAAAAAAAGTAAGTCAACACAATAAAACAGATAAATCCAAACTTCAGATTTAGGGATTTTGCAGCTGGTAGAGGATGTTAAGAGCAGAAATCACAGTGTCATTTAAAAGTGACATTATAAAGCAACAATATTGATACTAAAGCAATAATTCACCCCAAAATTTGAATTATGTCATGATTTACTCACCTTCAAGTTGCTTCAATACACATTTATTGTATGGGAACAAATTATGCAATGAAAGTGAATGCTGACTGAGGCTAACATTCTGTCTGACATCTCCTTTTGTGTTACATTGAAGAAAGGAAGTCATACGGGTACTCCGTGAGTAAATTACAGAATTCGTATTTTTTGGGTGAATTATCACATTAAACATGGGTTACTTAACTCAACAGTAAACCACTGGGTTTAGTCCGGTTAACAGGTAAGATGGCTAACTTAGTTTGCAGGTCAAACCATGTGAGTGCATTCAAAAAGCAACATTAAGAATGACAGGACAACTTTGAGAGAGGCATTACAGTGCTATTTGTAAAGGGGTTTTTATTCTGATATCAAGAGTCTTGTTTGCCATAGAAAACAGCATAGCACCTCTTAGACCCAAATGCTTTTGCACAAGCTGCCTACCACAACAGTTTACACAATTACAAATAAAAATAAAAGCGACAAATGAAATTGGCTGGACAGCATGTAGGCACTACACGATGAACATAGAATAGACACATATAACAACACCAATTTACACTGGACTATTTTGGCCACATTAAATGGCTTCTATGAATGCGTGCACCAAATTTGTTTGTGCATTTATTAGGCAACGTCCACAATAATACATTTTTGTTTGAAAACTCACTGATTTCACTACGCTTAGGCCTCTTATTCATACTGGAACATGAAAGCATGTCGAAAACACTCTCCGTTACTGCATACTTTGGAAAACAAATGATGTTAGAAAACTGAATCTGTTTCGTTTTTCAGTCCTCAAACGAAAATGGATTAGTGTGGATGTGGCCGAAAATGGAATAGTGTGGATGTGGCCCAATATTTCATTTGAAGATTTATTCATCATGTTGCACAACTGTGAAGCACGTGAGAATGTTTGTAATTCTGCTGGGCTCCATATTGCACATTTTCAGTGTTTGAAATGTTAATCAATATCACTACGCATTATTATGTTAAATATTCGGAGCACTTGCTGGTTATAAATGCTTGAATGTACTTTCAAATACACATCGTTATGCTGCATACAGGTCTCTTTTGAACATTAAAGGGATAGTGCAATCAAAATTACAATTCTGTCATCATTTACACATCCTCACTATTTTCTAACATTTTATAAAGAATGTAAGCCTCAGTCCCTAACATACTGCCAAACATCTCCTTTTGTGCTCATGAAAGAAAATCATATAAGTTTGGAACTACATTAGGGTGAGTAAATGATGAAAGAAGTTTCATTATGGGTGAAATTTTAGCGGTTAATTCTGTAAAAGTTTGTTGTGTTTCATTATAAAGCCATTTTACTGGAAACTTTAAGACTCTTGTGATTCGTGGGTGCCAACAGATGGCTGTGACACTATCAATATGCGCTTGTGTATAAATCCAGCAATGTTGTTGCATTGTATAGGCAGCAGGTGGCGTCACTGGGCTTGATTTGGGGCTAGGCACTTACAGTACATTGTCTTGCAAAGTACGAAGACATATAGAGAAACCCAATCTGTCTGATGACTGAATGTTCAACAAGTTTTTATGCACAAGCCCTATTTAAAGGAATGTTTAAGGTTTAGTACAAGTGAGCTCAATAACAGCATTTGTAGCATAATGTTGATTGGCACAGACAATAATTCCAACTCATCCCTCTTTTATAAAAAAATAAGCAGCAGAAATTCGGGTTCCAGTGAGGCACTAACAATGGAAGTGAATGGGGCCAATCCGTAAACGTTAAAATGCTCACTTTTTCAAAAGTATAGCTACAAGACGTAAGCTTTATGTGTGTTAACATGATTTTAGTGTGATAAAATCTGATCTTCATGTTTTTAGTTTGATAAAATTGCTTACAGAGTTACATTGTCATGACGACAAAGTTGTAAGATTGGAAATCACTTTACATGGAAAAGGTAAATGCTAACACGTATAATGCTTATGGCTATACTTTTGAAACATTTTGTATTTCAATGTTTATGCACTGGCACCATTCACTTTCATTGTAAACGCCTTGCTATAAGCCAGATTTTGGCTTTTTTTTTAATAAACAAGGGACAAGTAAAAATGTTTTGTGGCAATCAACATTATGCCACAAAAGCTACTGACTGAGTTTAACTTGCATTGCATTCCTTTAAAGAGAGTTGTAAAAGCCCCAAAAATTAAGAAACTTGGTTTCTTCGCATATTTTGTTTTGTTGGACCTATGCACCGCTTTCAAGCACTCTTTAAATTTTAGATTAACATTTTCATGGTCTTTTTTTGGTCAATGAATGTAAAAAAAATTAAAAAGTCGCAGAGTGCTTGAATATTTAAGAGTGAATACAACAGAAAAAAGGATAGATAGACAAAGAGGGACAAAGAAGAAATAGGATTGATTTATTTTTTGCACTCGACTCTCACGTTACTACAGGACTGACACTCACTGGCTTATCATTTACTTAAGCAAGTGCATTGCATGTATGTCATTCCAATGATGCATGGCATAAGACACACAAGCCCTATGCACACAGATGTGTCCCAAGTAACTGGCTACAGGAAACTCTGATCCTGACAAAATCCCACCATGTAGTAGTGACGGTAGTGAAATTCTGATTGGGATCTAGTCTTCCTCTGTCATCTAACTCATCTAGTTTGGACAATGATGAGGACACCTCACACCCTGTATTCTCTGGTGCTCGCTTCATGAGGTACATAGGACATTCACTGGACGTCGAAGTCTTTCTTTACACCCTCTGGCTTTGCTCAGGCCAGCTTTAGTGTGCTCACGGGAAACGGCGGTACAGTTACCATAGTCACTGGATTGAGCACCGTCTGGCCCACTAGCCCGGTGTGATGGTGGGCAACCACCGCCGTGGGCTTTCCCACCACGGCGGCCTGCTGGCACGTGACCGGAGTGCCATTAACATGGGCGTGAGCATGAGGGTGGTGCGCCAGTGTGTGTGTGATGTGTCCCACCACCGCCGGCTGTGAGACAGCCACTGACTGCGGATAAAGGTGGGCCACTGGATGCACGGTGATGTGTCCGATTGGTTGGCCGCCACTAGAGGGCGCAATGTGCGCCAGGTGTTTATGACCGGTGGGGAAGATGTGGTTGACGGCTTGGATGACAGATGCATGGGATACGGAGGCATGGGTGATTACTGTTTGCTGAGGAGTGGAGACCACATGTGATGGGGGCGCGGGGGCGATTGCTTGCGGGGTGACCACAGCGGGCTGGGACGGGTTGGGAGGGATGATGGGTTTGTGTTGTATAGATATGTGTGTAGGGAGGATGGAGGGTGGAGGCAAGGCAGGACGGGTCTCCGATGGCGCTGGTGCAGGTGGTTTGGGTGCAGACGATGAGGGCAGAGAGGAGAGGATGTCATCTTCTACATCTTGGTCGAAGTTGTCTTCACCCTCTGGAAAGAGTGGAAATGATTAATGGTAATTAAGATTTCCACATTTATGAGTCTATTACCTTCAAAAACATATTAAAGGAATAGCTTCAGAACTCAAAACTCCCTCCATAACCAAAAAACGAAACTGAATTTTATCGAAACTGAAAATGTCAGACAGATGAATACACCTTCCACAAAACACATGGAGACAGATCAGATGAATACACCTACACATGATCGCCCACATTTTATACATCAATGATGCCTATTCTGTGTTAAGACACTTGATCCATCCACTGTGATGAAATTAGAAGGAAGTAGGAAAGTTCTCGCCAATTATAACCTTAGAATATTTTTGAAAAAATATTTTAGCCTGTAAAAATGTAATACAAGCTTTGCAATAAGGCTGATATTGGGCCTCTGTATGGGGCAGCAGCAATTCCATTGGACCCAACAGCAAAACCTCAACCCACAAGTACATGTTCTTTCCAATTTCATAAGCAAAGAGGGCATTTAGTTTGAAGAATTAAAAGGAACAGTAGCAAAAAACGGCTTGTTTAATCGTAATGGTTAGAGAGAGGGTAGAAATGAAAAACCTAATTCCGAAACCTTAAAAAACCTTAAACCTAAAATGATAAGAGGACCTCAGGGAAAAATTAAAAGGATAAAATAGTTTTGCCTGATAACCTAGTTTTTTTACCTGATGCTGTTGATGTGGAGGCCTGGTCTTCATCAGGTTGTACAGTCTGTCGTATTATCCTGTCAATCTCCATGATGTCCATACACTGGCTCAACTCGTTCTTCAGCTCCGCGAGTCTCTGTTGTGTGGCGATCTTCTCCCGTGCCAAACGCTCCATTTCATGCTCGTACTCCTTTTCTTTTCGCTTCAACGTCTGCAAGACAGACGCTTAATTACTAGCTGTCCAAACATGCCTGCAGTTTGCGCTTTGAAACATGAATCATCTTTACTTATACAAATACTCATTCTTCCTCAATCACACACATCCTCATTCTTTCTGATGGGACACTCTTTCAGAATGACTCATTTCTCAGCCATGTAGTCAGACTGGATATACAATGCACAAGTTTGCATCCCACTTTTGGCTCAGAAGTTTACACACCCTTTTCAGAGTTCATTCAAATGTAAGAGATCAAAGATCATATATTTTTTATTTAGTACTGTCCTACATAATAGGTATTTACATACAGTATATCCCACAAGACAAATTATAATCTATACAAATCATCCTGTTCAAAAGTTAACATCCTGCTTGGTTCTTAAAATAGTGCGCTGCCTTTACGAACATCAATGAATGTTTGCACCTTTTGTAATAGTTGTGAATGAGTCCCTCAAATGTCCCAAACGCTCAATGCTGGATGTCAACTGATCATATAGCCACTGATGGGAGGACCTCAAATGTGCAGAAGATGCTGCAATTCCTGGAGGATTCTAACTATCACAATGAATAGACACAGTCATTGATCATTGAGGAACCAACACACCATATTAAAAAGTAAAGGGATGTAAACTTTTGAACAGAATCATTTGGGTAAATTCAGTTATTCTTTTGTCTTGTGGAATGTATGTAAATATCTGTTATGCCCAAACAGATTATAGCTTCATCAGAGCAGTACTAAATAAAAAACAAAATGCAACTTTTATTATTTTTTTTAATTAAAAAAAAGGCTAAACATCTTGTTGACTATGCAAGGACGATGCACACTTCTAACTGCAACTGTATATCGGTCAGTCTGGAATAAATAAAAAAAATATTGGTCAAAATTTGCTATTTTGAGAAGACTGGAATACCCTCAAGAGTATCTTAACATAACCTAATAGTAACGCTTCATTTTCATGTCTATCATTATTTCCTAATTGACTAAAATAACTAGGACATTATCGTTAATTAACATGAAATTACTGTGTTAACTATTGGCAAGATTTTAGAATGGCTGCATTATGTTAAAAAAGTAGCCTAAAACAATGACTAAACAAAGTAACAAACTAATAGCCAATGTTGACTAGTTGAAAAAGAAAGTTTACAATTTAATGAAAGATTAAGAAAACAAGCATTTTTATTTCCTTTGGAATAACATGCACAGATAAATTGTGCACATTAAGATTGGGAACATATATTAAGGAAGTACAGTAAACGGTATACATTTTATTTCATTAGCACACATTTTCTGTTTTCAAACATTTCTTTAAATTAATAGAAACTCTGCTCTGTAGATATCAGCATGAGCAGTCTCATAGAATAAAAAATACAATATCTAAATTTTAGCAAACTGACTTTAATGTGCCGGGTTTTCAATTTTTCCCATTAGTTCCCTGCTAAAATTGGCACTACAGGCACTATAACAACTGCATTTTATTTACTTTCATTCAAATCAAAGTACAATGGCTTATTATGATTTTATAAACATATTTTTCACAAAATGATTCACACACTGCTATGTTATAGTCAAAGTCTTTTGATATCATAATGCATCATTTGAAAACGAAACATTGATAATGTGAATCTGCCCCTTTGTAGTAAAGAAAATTAGGGAAATTGGGCAGATAGTGAAACTAATGTAACTGATTCCGTTAATTATGATAAAATAATTAGCCTCCAACTGGAACAAGGTATATGCTGTCTGAATGGTATGAAAATGGATAAACGACAGAAAGCTGTTGCATGTGTGATAGCTGATGTGAAACATGTACAGGGTAATCTGTAAATTTTACTGCAATTTAACAGGATTCCTTAGTGAAAGTGGCTATTGTTTGTTTCCTGCTGTACACAACCTTATCGAAACAGAACTGCAACCCATATTTGTGTCATGACACACCAATTAAGAACCACTGCTGTAGAGTTACAGAGGACTGCAGTATACAGTAAGACAGAACGCGTTTTGGATTGTTAAAGAATAGACAGCAGAGAGACAGTGAGAGTGCATGCAATAATTGTGCACAAGTGGAAGGTGGTGTGCGTGCATGTCTTGGATTATATAACTCACTGATACAGTATTAAGAGAATATGTATGCAGCTGGTTTAGTAGGTTGAGAGTACAGAGAGGGAGAGTCTGCCCTAGTGAAGCCTGATCCAGGCTTAGTAAGACTGGGATGTCTGGCACAATAAACCCCCTTTACAAAGCAGGTCAACATGGAACACACCAATACGTGCCAATACGTACAAGCCAACACCATGCATTCTCTACACAGACTGTGCCCAACCAGTATTCAGTAAATAGTTAACAAATATTAAACTAATTATAATCAGGTTATTTTTAACATGCAACAAATGGAGGTAAAATTGGCTTTGGAATGTAAACAAATAATTACTGGCCAGTTGGTTGGTAATCTCTGTAAACAAGAATAAACAGTATTTTTCAAAAGGTTTTACTGTATTTATTTGCTGTGCCAAAACTTAAAATGTAAATATAAAATAGCATAGACTACATGATACCACACAGGACCTCCCTTTTAAAATTGTGGTTTTCCCACACTTTGAACAAATATGTCACAATGACAACAGAGTACCACCAGGGCCTGCTTTTGCTATACAGAACAAAGCCTTTCAAACAATATGAGCAAATAACTTGTAGTAGTGCTCATGTATAAGAATAGTATCATATGATATGATTAAGATTTTGTGACAACCCCTGGCACTGAATTAAAAATCTCTTCCTACTCCTCAACTGAAATCCCAACATAAACACTGAATTGAACAAATGGACATATCTATCTCCATGTGTATCCCCAGTTTTGGACAGATTCCCCCCTTTTGTGTGAAGAAACAAACAATGCACCTCTACTGACTAGATATTGAGGTCCCACTGGATATCACCACGGCAATAGCTGGACCCGCCATGGTCTCCCTGGCAACTGAGCTGGGAAGGAGCAGCGTAGTGATGAGGAGAAGATGTAATAGAGAGGAAAGGGCTAATGTGATTGGCTCACTTCGACCTCTAAGGTTTTACAGTCCGATAGCCCTTACACTCCTCCCCCACTTTCACAAACCATCTTCACATGAATAAAAACACTCTTCACCTTCTCCCTGCATCCCTGTTCCTTATTGTTCACTGCCATCAAATGTAGTTTCAAGAAAACTATTTGACATTGAAAGACTATTCACAAGAAACACTGTGCTTGAACATCTATACAATTAAATAATGCAGCATTAAGATTAATGACAGACAGATGTATCGACCATGCTGATTAACTGTCTATTATATGGCCATTTTGAGATTATCGGAAATGGCTTATAACAATTCACATTTGACTAAATAACAGAAGTGTCTAAGTTCCAAAATCTTCTGACAGTCTTGGCAATGGATAATGCATATCTGGATCGGATTTTGAGTAAATTAGTGGTAGACTTTATAATCAGCATTGGTGATAATATTTATGACACTGGCTTGGGTGATTCGATTTAGATTTTTTTTTTTTTTTTTTTTAAATATCTGCTCTTTAGTAATTGGTAATCAACATTGGTTGTTGAAAAAACCTATATCGTTTAACCACTAGAGTAAATATTGTGTAAATATCTGCTCTTTTGATATCAGTATCAGCATCAGTTATAAAAAAAAAAACATATCGTTTAACAATGAGTAAATATTGTAAAATATATACTCTCTAGATATAAGTGTCTGCATCGTTTGTCGAAAAACCTATATTGGTTGACCACTTGAAACTTGAATACTATGCAAAATATCTGCTCTACAGGTATCGGCATCAAAATTGGTTATTTAAAAACCCATTTCGCTTGACCACTAGAGAAAATAGTGCAAAATATTTACTCTAGATATCGGGAGCTGCATCGGTTGTCGAAAAACATATTTTGGTTGATCACTTGAATAAATACAGAGCAATATATCTGGACTTTATATTTTGGCAATAATATTGGTTATTGAAAAACACATATCATTTGACCACTAGAGTAATCACTGTATAAATATCTACTCTCGAAAAACCTGAAATATCGAAATCAACATTGGTTGTCGAAAAACCCATATTAGTTGGCCACTTGAATAAATGCTATGTTAAATATCTGCTCTCTAAATATCAGAATCAATATTGGTCCAATATTGGTTGACCAATGGTCAAAACTGATGAGGAAACTGCAGAATTGCTCCTGATAGCATAACTAATCAAGGCTTGTTTGAAAATTCAACATAACTACGCCTTACTAAGGCACTGATGCACCTATGTTTTATCACATCGTAACTGGTTGTAAAGCATGCAAACTGTGCCTGCTAGATCAAGCAGACAGAATTTTAATGAATCTAGATCAGAATCTATAAAGAAACTCAATCTGCAGCCAAACAGCACAAACTGAAGGGAGGGACTCTCTGCTGTCTACTGACCGCCAGCTCTGTACGTTGTGGTCTCATTGGTTACAATGAGTCACAAGACTATGGCACAGTAAAGAAACAAATCACGCAAGTTCACTGACTTGATCAATAATGTGTAACCTACTTTTACAGAAGCATGCCTCGTTGTAAAACAGTACTTTAAAACATTCTCCCCCACATTGTTTCACTGAAACAGGCTTCAGAAGGCATGTGCGAGTCTGGCATGCACACGCTTAGCAAGGGAGGGGAGGGTAGGGGAGGACTAGCACAGAAAAGCTGCTGACGTCACTTAGCTCGCGCTAGCCATGTGCTCATGCCTCACGTGGATGGTAAACCAGGCGGAGAGCAGGCGAGGGTGGGGGAGGGTGGAGAAAGCAATAGATCTCGATGACAGCACTTGCAGAAGACAGTAGAGTGCGAGCAGGGGGACCGCATTCCCTCGAATGTGTTTTTTTTTTTTTTTTATCATCACTGACTACTGTTTTATAGCTTTTCAGATCATGCTTAGAAAGGCCATCAAATACATATTTTGTGTTATAAAAGGTCACCTTTCTCAATGTGAACATATGCATTTATACCAATTGTCTTGGCAGTGCTTGATAAAAGACAAGTTAAATAAACTATCCTGACCCTGGTGCTTTTTTGTCTACTTAATCTGCATCAGCATGAATGTTCTGATATAAAAGATTCTGGGCAATTCATATAGGAATAGGAAAAAACAATTAGCATGTAATAATCATATGTTGACCATAGTCTTGCAAAGCCAGATCTCAGACTAATCTGGTCCACACTGCAGCTTATTCCGAGAAAGAGTGTCCACTTAGACAGAAGTATGGATGTCAATGATATTAAATTGTTGTTAATAATTTGATCGATTAAGTTTATTGATTGACGATTTATTAATTTCAAGATAAATGTGTTCTGGAATCAAACCAGCAGACATTGATAAAGTCACCCGCCACTAAAGAGCGCTTGTGAGATGTATGTCATTATCCGGAAATCGTGTTATGATGTGACTTAATTTCAAATAAAAAATTAATCCAAAGGTCCGAAACATCCCATGATCCACAACGTGAAGTTTTAATGAACTCAAATATGCAAAAGTGATATGTTATGTTTAAATTATTTGTAACAGTAGCCTAATTAATCATTAACAGTAATTAAACAATTCATAATACAAGCCTAAATGTATTAAAATACTCTAAACTAAGAATATTTTAAGAGGAAAATGCCATAACCAGCATTCCTTAAGTGTATTAAGGTAAATTATATTTAAACAACAGGCTACATGAACATATTATCTGGAGTTCTCGATGTGCGCTTTGTGATATTAACATTAACGATTAAACAATTCATTGATTGTTAATTTCCATGAATATTGTTTATGAAAATGTCAAAACTGACATCCCTAACAAGAAGTGAACATCTGACCAATACATAAAATGACCAATAACAGTTTTTCTTTTTTTTTTGTTCATTTAGGGACCAGTTTATCTGAAATAGAGTAGAGCACAATGAAGAAAAACAGTGAAAAATGGGTGTAGCCATAAACTATTATTTAACAAACAGAACAAAGTAGAAAATACTTTCTGCTTGTGGAGGATATTGAGTTAACTCGCTACTATGTGCCTTAAACAAACCTCTGTGTATCTTTCAAAGATTTGATGCCACCAACTTGACAAACCGGCAAATTCCGTGATTTTATCATCCACACTTATTGAATCAACCCAATACCTTATAAACACAACGTAGTTTCTAGGCATACTGATAAACATCCCTTTGTGCCCTTACTGCCGGAAGTTGCACAAATTCAGCCAACCATATTAGAGCTTGCCACACAGTGAGCAATTGGATTGTGTACTATTTTGACCTACATTCTCTCATTGTCCACCAAATTAGAATTTATTAAAAGAAAACCCTAAACATGCAGAATGTTAATCAGTAATTAAAAATAAACAGTTTTTATGCCATGATAAATTAGCCTTCAAAACTAGACATTTTGTCCAATGGATATTGAACATCGGGTAAAAAAAAAAAAAACAGATGATGGGTTAAATTAAATATGATAAAAGAGGCAGAACTCTAATTTGGTTAAAAAAAAATAATGACAGAGGAAGTGTGTAAGGAAAAGATATAATGATTTGGTGAGCCCACACAAAGAAGAATTCGATGTCAATGTTTGGCAGATGCATATGACACCATTCTGCCAGTAGAGTATGTGCAGAGAATAAGTGTATGTGGGCGGAAAGGAGGGAATGATCGTATAATAACAGGAACTGACTATAAATCCCCATCTTGTGACCTATTCCCAACACATTTTTCAGTGCTTAAGGCAACATGCTTATGAATAACCCATTATTACCCACACAATTCTTTAACATTTAACTATATCATGTACTGTATATTCTAATTGCTAGAAACTTTTGATGGTTTTTGGATCCAACTTCAGTTCTAATATAGGTTCAAAAAAGAATTAACATTCACCAGTTTGACCTGCATTCATGACTCCATCCTCACTTTCAAACATTAACTTTAACAACCTCAGACATAACACAGTCCACACAGGCTATCCTACAAACAGCATACAGCCAGATGCTGTGTTTGGGTGAATCTCACATAAACATGTCCAGAGCACTTAATTGCAATGAAAGTAATGTCACAATGCAAAAATTCTTAATGGTCCAAAAACAAACTTTATTTTCTTATTTCAATCTTTTAAGTATAGGTTGAAATATGACCAGGACATGTTCTTGACAGGTTTCATGAGATTTATCCCTTTAATTCAACTCTTTCACATCTGCAATTAGATCCAAAAACCTAGAGTAATTGCACACATATCCCGTGCTTCATAGTGAAGTACCTGGATGTAGCGGAGGGCGCTCCTCAAGACACTCAGATTGGACGTTTTCTTCTCATCCACATTAGGAACATTTATTTTGAGGGTCTCAAAACATTCTTTCAGATGTGCTCGTCTGTGACACAGAAAGAAAAGCATTCATCTTTTCACCTCTTGTGACTAATAAAAAAAAAAAAAAAGTAAAGTGCGAAGAATCCAACAGGCTTATCACTTATAAAATCATATTTGTTACAATGGTTACTTAATATTTGTTATAACTGTTTTAATTTCTATTTTATTTCCAATAAGTCCTTTCAATTTAGTTTCTTTACTTGGTTTAGTTTTGTTTTATTCATTGTTTTCTAGTTTCAGCTTAGTTTGTCAGTACACTCAAAAATTTATCTGTTGCTTGCTGAATTTAGTTCCTTAAAATTAGCTAAAAAAAATTTTTTTTAACTTAATTTCATAGTGTGCAATCAATTAAAATAGATGTTCACGTAATCCATTTGCGTTAGGACAACTTAAATAAATTTCGTTGGCCATAACCAGATGTACATTTGATGTCAAGTTCCCAGCGTGTACTGCAAATTAATGTCTTAATATTTGCTTTTTGTAACAGTATTTGCACTGGTGTTGTTGTGTAGTGGTTGACTGATATGGGTTTTTTTGGCCGATATGCCGATACAATGTCGATATATCACACAATTTAATATAGTAAATAACATAAATATGAAATTGCAAAAAAAAAAAATTATAAACTCTTATTTAGCAGTATATTTACTCAAATTCACACAAAATTATAACTTTGTAAAAAAATTATATTGTGATTTAAATGGTAGCTAGCAGTTTCATCAGATTACTTTTAGTCATCAAATTTTTGTAATTTATTTGCATGAAGAAATTGTTAATATATTAGGAAGAAGGAAATAACAGCACGCACCAAGGACAGCATGTGTGCATTAACAATCGCATTTTCTCAAAACATACCAAATCATAGTGAATAAGACTTTTAATTACTGCGCACGTGAAGTGCTTTTACTTTGAAGTTGCACCCACACGCTTGTGCGGATCCAGCACAGCAGCAATCTCCTAACAGTTTAAACGGCCTGGATTGCCTGCTTGAATTATCATAGACAGACCATCATGATTTGTGAATGAGAGGATCTTTTGATCATGATCCTGAAGTTTTGATTCTGGCTGATGGAATACACACTTCAGAGAAAGATATTAGAGGAGCACTCGACGGGAAGAAAACGATGGATTTTCATGTGGTTCGTGAATTACATCTTATTAAACTACATCTTTGCATATTTGCAGATGGTATATAATATAAGTTTTATTGATTTTTGCCTTTTATCATTAGAAAAGTTACAGTGAACTGCTGAAGTGAGACTGACTTCAAGATTTATGAGTGTTCCACAAGATGCTGGATTTGCACAAATTTTGTGAGGTTTGTTTATTACAGCTGTTTAAATGAGATATGTGCATATTTCCAGAAGGTATATGCTATTATTTTAATTGAAATGTGCCTTTTTATCATTAGACAAGACAGTTCAAAGTTACAGGGAACTGTTGAGGAGAGAGAGGGAGAATAAAACAGATGATCACTTTAACATTATGACACTTTAACAACGGCTCTGATATGCGGATAGTTTAAATGAGACTGTGTTTCACACTGGTCTATTATTGTAGTAACACGATGGCATGTAACAACAAAACAAACTGTGACTGGTCGTTTACATGTCTCAGTCACTTCACATGCAAGCAGGCGATTCTCGTGCCCTCAAGAATCATTTATTAGCAGATGCCGATAATTAAGTCAAAATATTGGCCGATTTATCAGCCTCTGCGATATATTGGTAGACCATTAGTGTTGTCTTTGTTGTCACTGTGGGTCACATGAGTGCATGAATTTACAAAAATATGACAGTTGAATGTCATTGTCATTGTGGTTTGTGTGTTGGATGTTAAGGACCCCGTATGTCTAGTTGGAAAGCCTGAAACTTATTGGCAAGATGTCGTCCTCTGTTGCTGAGACTACAAACTCATAGCTTCTTACACTTACAACAACAAATGCTTGACACTATAAATACAAATAAGTTGCATCAATGTAATTAAAATTATAACTTTGGCAAATGTTTATCTATAGCAGATGTGACAAAATCAATTTAAGTTTGTAAAACAAGACTAATTGAATTTATTTAATAAATTAGTTTTTTATTGAAAACATTTTATTTTATTGATTAGAAATGTTTTCCTTCATTATATTAAGTTTGTTGAAGGATTTTATTTTGAGTGTACTGTATTTTAAGTTTTGATTGTAGAATTTTAGGGCTTCTAAAATTTAACTGATATCAGTCATATAGGTTTAACAGTGATACAATACTCAAGGCTGTCTAGTATTAAGGCAATCTAGAAGCATTTTTTATGTTTACTAAAGGTAAGTAGTAAAGGTTTCACATTTTATAATACACTGTGCCTCAAAAAGTTCAAAACTAACATGATTATTTTATTTTAGTCAGTTTATGCGTCATTAAAATTAATTCTAGTTTAGTTTCAGTTGTGTTATGTAGTTCAGTTAGTGAAAATGTTTAAATTTTTCTTTCATTACAGATAATAACTCTGTTAATCATAAAATAAAGGCTGTTAGTACACCTGTGACCAGTTCTGCAACCATTCTGTTACCAACTTCCCCTGAGGCTCCCACCTCCATACTGAACAACAGCTTAATGTCAAGGGTTTATATACTCTGTTTTTATTTGTCATAATGAACACAAAAAAGTAAACAGAAGAAGTCCACCTACCTGTTCTTTTCCAGTTTGTTGTGAACTTCTCGTGTTCCAGCTCTGTGGGGGAAAAATATTGAAGATTTATGCCACATGTAAACTTTCATGAATCAACACATTCATTTTAAATCATGGTCATGCTAAATTCTTTTTAAGAATCATTAATTTATTAACATGGATTTTAATAAACCCAACACTGACCATCAGGCCATGCTTTGTATTTGTAGGTTGAAACTGCAGTGTTATTTTTCATCTTGGGTCACCATAAAAGAATTATAAAAAAATTGCCAACCCATTTGCTACATGTCATTCAGTTATGACCATATATGAATTCTTTGAAAAATTGTACCCTACAGTATAATCCTCACAATTTCTTTTTGAACAGTTTAAAACAGAGGTTTTCAAAAATGGGACCCAAAAATGGGTTGCAGGTCTGTTCTGATTTGGTCACAGAATGCAGGGAAAATATAGTGCTAAAAGCAAATAATACAATTTACCTAACCATATAATTGTGCATATTTAGGACAGCAAAAGTCTTAAAATAATTGTACTTTTAAAAGTGAGCAAAAAATGCTTCACATATCTTTTGTAGTTGACATCTAAGTATGTATGTCCAGTCACACTCTACAGTGTTATGCTGGAAATTCAAAATGGCTAAAATTACTTAAACATTTGGCCCAGTGTTTGATTTATGAGTTAGATGGTAAATTACGCTCATGCAGTTGTCAGTCCTTCTACACAGCCTATGTCATGTTAATAATTCTGCATATTGTTGGGCTTATGTAGTTCATGGTACTGGTCATTTTAAGGACATTTTTGTTTACTTATGTACACTAAACTACTATATTACAGTGTTGAGTCACCACTGTAAAATCCCATGTAAAATTTGGATGCTGAACCAGTTCAGATTCGACTGATTTGACTCACCCTCCTGGTCTCCTTTTCCCATCCATGTTGCGCACATCTTCCACACTGGCACCGTTAAGCTGGGGCGGTTGGCTCACCTGGCTCTGGGGCAGTGTGAACTGAGGCTGGAGTAGTGTTGGCTGAGGCAGGAAGGCCTGTTGCTGTGGTAGGAGGGCATGTTGCTGTGGTGGATGCTGAGAAGCGATGATTGGGGATGGATAAGGCTGCAGCAGAGCCTGTGTCTGTTGCTGCTGTTTGGGACTGTTGTTTAACTGAGGCAAGCTGCTGACTTCTGCTTTAACGTGCGGGACTAAGTGTCGATGCTGTTGCTGCTGTGAAGGAGAGTGGTCGTCCTTACCGGTGGGGCTGAGTAGAGGGGCAGCAGGTGGGGACAGGGCTGCGGCCAAAGGTGTGACGACTGGCATGGGCGGAGCTGCGTGAACAGGGGAGGCGGTCTGAATAGAAGGGGCCGCAGGGTTTGCTGCGACCACCGGGATGGGAATGACAGCAATGGAAACAGGTGGTGGAAGGGGAGGGGGCGGGACCGGAGGGTGGTGCTGGTGGTGGAACTGTGGCTCGAGCCGCAGGTCGTCTCGCCAGGTCACATGACTGAATTGGACAGGCTGGATAACAGGGGCAAAGATTTTCTGCTCTGACTCACGGGACAGCAGGGCCTTCTCTAGCCGTTCCTCCTCTATAAAAAAAGCAAAACAAAAAATTAATGTTAGCAAAAACGAAAACACAACTTGTAAGCATTGGGAAAGGCAATTCTTTGTCTCATTGGTATTTTCCATGGATTTCCACATGGTTGGCAGGGACCATTTATTTGGATATTTGGTCATTTTAAGATGATCAGGATTGGGTGATAACTTTGTCCACTAAACCTATTAACAAAATGATTACTTCACCTGTCAGGTCCAAAATCTATCAGCAGCCTTGAAAATATTAAAACAATGTCTGTTTTTTTTTTTAGAGAATTTAGAAAATCCTGTGTAAAATAAGTTTTCATCAATGTTCATCGCATTTCAGCAATTTTGTGTACATTGCATTTGCTGTGTTTAAAATGTAGTTATATGTGTAGTTAATTTGCAATTATATTATGCATCTTGGTACTGGCAACTGAAAACCCCATTATGTTGATCATTACTTTCAATACAATTGTTTCTGAGATTGTAAGAGTCACTGCAAAGGTTGTTTTTGTTTTTTCTTGGATTCAATCTCTTGCTGCTAAAATGATTGCAAGACAGGGCTCAAAAATAAAGATTTTTTTCTGCTAGCCTGTTGGGCCAGTAGTTCAGATTTTTACTTGCCCTGACAAAATTTCACTGCCCCCACCACCACAAAATAATTATACATTTTATTTTAAGCAATGCACTTTTGTATGTATATATGCCAAGAATGATTTATTAAAAAACAAAATAATAATTTTAAGCTTTCTTCACAAAAGCAATAACTTAGCTGAAAACTATGGCATGCAATGCAAAACATTAATGATTGGTTTGTAGTTTATAACTCATTGTTTCTAATGGCTTCAAAATTACAACATGTTATTCTTGCAAATTCACAAAAACCTACATTCATGTTACCCAGCTAGATAATTGTATCTGGGTAAAAAGTTTAAATTCAATATGTCCCAGAAATTCAAATGTTTCCATTGCAAGACATAAAAGCACATTTACAAAAAAAAAAATAAATAAATAAAATAAATAAAATATATATATATATATATATATATATATATATATATATATGTTTTTGTTTTTTTTTTGTTGTAAGACCAGAGTCTAAATCATATCTGGATAAATCAAGGTACTTTAGGATGGGTCTCCCCTATGCATAGCCTGTAAAAATACTAGGCATCGATACCCATTTCTGAAAATGGAATTAATTGAGCTTCTCAATTATGTCTCTCAGTAAGATGTTCTCATAGTTGTGCAGTATACTGTAAATTAATAATGCGAAGTAGACAGTCTATGCCACTCTGCGCACCCTTACACAAAGACTTCTGGAATACATTAAGACCATGTATATGATATTCATATATGACATGGCTTATGCTGGAGCTAAAGTATACATTTTAAACAGGGAAAAGGACATTCCAGGGAGCAATAATTCATGACTCCATGTCTGAATTAGGGTGTCGTGCAAGTAAGTTGTCCTGGCTGGTCTGTCTCTTTAAGAGAGAAGCCCTGCTAAGACTCTTGCCTTCTCTCCAGCTCTACAGTGCTGACATCACATAGCTGTCTGCATGAGAAACCAATAGCTGGCCTGGTAATCTGAGGCTGGGCCTTAATGTCTACAGCCAGAACCTATTCTTCCTTTGGATGATTTACTTCATTGACATTGTTTAGCTGGCTCAATCCATATTCACTTGCATCTGTGCTGCAACTGCAGATCAATGTTTAAATTTTAATGTGAGAGGGAGAGGAATTTGGGCAACTGTCCAAAACCAGCCAACAGTGTCATTTTCACTGCATGACATTCATGGTGAATACGCTGCAGACAAAGGGGTGACCTAATGCAAAGCGCAACCTGTGAAATGACATTCCTACGAATCAA